>NC_138827.1:12048563-12753563 GCF_965183815.1 Platalea leucorodia
ATGTGTATGGAAGTGCGTCACTCAACTAGATTTCATCTACCACTTGTGACATTCACTTCTTAAGGGCAATGTGTTTTGCCATCAGGACTTATAGCAGCACTATTACCAGTACTCATTTTCATACTCCATGAGCTGCAACTACATCAACTTAAACAGCAAGGTAGCTATTACAAGGCAGTATGTGATTATCTGAAGGCAATATAAAACAGTCATAGAGGTTGCAGGTGTTTTATTGGAGTGGTTTGGAGGCACATTCTTATTAGGGGTTGACACAGATGTGTTTGTACATTTTAGAATTCATACTGGGTTACCAAACCTCTTAACACGTGCTTGCCAGGGGGCATTAAAAATACTACCATCCCCCTCATGAAGCACTTAGGTAAGTTGTGTGTATGTCTCAGTGTA
Organism: Platalea leucorodia; assembly: GCF_965183815.1. Taxonomy (NCBI): domain Eukaryota; kingdom Metazoa; phylum Chordata; class Aves; order Pelecaniformes; family Threskiornithidae; genus Platalea; species Platalea leucorodia. Next base: position 12,048,969 of record NC_138827.1, read on the forward strand.
AGTACAGTTCCTGAGGTGCTGTTCATGTGCTCCTGCAGCAGGATTTAGACCCTCTCGTGAAGAGCTGTAGAGCATGTTTCTAAGTCACCACTAGCCTGTGTCACAAGTTTGTCAGAGCACTGCTTAACCCCTGGGATGGCCCGGTCTCTGATACTGGTAAGGATGGGAATGCAACCACCTAAATGGTATCTTTAAGCATTAGACTTTTTTTCTCATGTATAGCCTGAGAAAACCACAGAATCTACCAGGAAAAGGCATTTCTCTTTGCAATTAGAAACAATTGTTTTTATAATATCTTCCAAGTATTATTTGGTGAAGGCAAAAATACTGAATAATCTACAACACTGAACAATGGGACTTTTGAAGACATCTTCCTACTGGCACGCTGGAAACAGGCATTATAGGAACTGATAGACGTTAGATCCATAGATCTAGTATCCACTCGGCGACAAGAGAGAGCTGAACTTCTTCATACCCTAAGTATAGTGAAAAAGAAGGAGGTGAAGTAAAGTCAGATATGTCCCCTGTCAGTAAGACCTGCCACACTGAGCTAAAATTAATGAAAGACCCAGTCTTACTAAATCACTAATTTAAACAGAAAGATGATGGTGGACATTGATGCAGAAGAGCAAAATGGATGTTTCTGCCCACCTAGTCACCAAGGCTTGCTTCACTCCGTGTCAGTAGTGTGGTTGGTAGGGCACCTCTGGCCCATACATCACTCCCACACTTGATGGCTTCTTCATACTAGAAGTGGAGCTGGAGGGGACAGGTAGTGGCACTCATGATCTGTCATGAACATTGGATTTACACAGTTCATACATTCTGTCCTTGGATGTCGCAAGTCAACATCTGTCAAGAAAATGCATTTGTCAAACATATCTGTTGACTTTTCTGAACAAGTTGCACAGATGCTCACCTCTCCATTCTAAAAAAAGGATTGTGCTGCAGCCAACATTGCTATCAGAGCTCAGGAACAAATAAATGTGTGGCTCACCTCCAAGGGGTTTTCCCCCTTGTTTCCTCACAATTGACAAAGAAGCCAATGTTGTTTAAGAGTAAGGCAGGATGACAAATCCATGCATGTGCTCTACTTTGTAGCTGTCTGAGCCTGCTGCTGCAGAGTTTTCTTAAGAATGACAGCATTATTATATATTTCCTGGCAGAGACAATCTAAACTGATGCCCATTTTCTTCCTTCTGCCCTGGCAACTGCAAGGAAAAAAAAATCACTTGTACCCCGGATGGATTAAAACAGGAAATATCATCCAAAATGTTAGAAAAGCTGGTTGACAAGCAAAAAAATAAATTAAAATAATAATTCAAATCTTACCAGTGGACAGATTTCTGTTGTAGTTTCATAAGTGGATGTAAAACTGGAAAACTGTTCTGTTATGCCAAGTAGTATCCCAAAATTACTTCAGTTCATTCCCAACTGTTCTGTTATGCCAAGTAGTATCCCAAATTACTTCAGTTCATTCCCAACTGTTCTGTTATGCCAAGTAGTATCCCAAATTACTTCAGTTTCATTCAATGCCATTCTTTGGGATGTTTACCCAGCATGAAGTAGTTGAGTGGGGGATTGATTTTGTAGCAGTTTGAAATACATATCCAGCAGAGGAAATCTTAGCCAGTTAGAAAAAACCACAGACAGGTGCCTATCAAACATTCACAGCATGGTCTTGATCTTTGTCAGGATTTTTCTAATAACAAATGACAAATTAACCTAGTCGCATCTCATGAGGCAACCTGCAGGGCTTCTACACAAAGGAAAACCAAGCTGCGGCGTGGAGGCATCCCATGCAGTTCATTGCAGCCAGAAAGAACTGCTCCTCTGCCTCACTAGCTGCTCTCATGTGCCTGAAATTTTCCATCTCTAGGGAGTCAGGCTTGAAAGTTAATCTGGAAGGGCTACAAGGAGTTTTGCAGTGGAAGCTGCTACTGTGAAGTTACAATCTGATAAGAGGGAGAGACAAACCAGAGCCGGCTAACAGCTCTTTTCTCCTCCTGGTTCTGCCACTTACCTCTGGCTGCCCTTCTCCCAGATTGTGTGCTAGGACGGAGAAATATGGATTTGCGCTTGCACAAAAACTCCTTGTAACCTCTGACACGATTGCCCGGCTTCTCATATCTTAGAAACCTACTTAAATTACAATAAAACACTCCAAAAGTCCCCCGCTCTTTCCTCCTGTTTCCTCTAATTAGAATTATGCTCTGCCCTGACTCTCATAACGACTGTGGGTATTATTAGCTACCTCACATATTTAGTAATTCCTGCTGGAAGATCCATGGGTGAATGAGAAAACAGCAGTACTGAGAGAGCTGGAGAAGAGTTTGCACCTAGAAGAAAGGGTCTGATGGCATCACCATTGAATTTTGATGGTGAAGACTGGAATATGTCCTTGGATGGTTCTGTTCCACAGAACCATTTGTACATGGTCCTGGGCAACCTGCTGTAGGTGGCCCTGCTCAAGCAGGTAGGTTGGACATGATGGCCTCCAGAGAGTACTTTCCAACCTCAACTATTCTGTGATGCTGTGAACCCACTGATGAACTTTATTTTGTTCAATCTATGCAATTTCTCACTCTCTTAATTACCCATTTTATGAATTAGAAGAAAAAAGAACTTTCTACCTCACACATGTCTTCTGCTGAGACTTGCCTCACACATATGCTTGTGCTGAGACAGACCAGTAAATCTGATGTCATTCTCCATATTGGCCCATATCGTTGCTTGGGGGTGGGAGGAGCAGGGTTTGAAGGGAGGTGTGGGGACTGGGGACTGGAATATCTTTTCTATTTTCTTCCTGGAGTCAAATATCTTATATAATTTTCTCTTGTTTTAAAACTGGCAATTTTCCCATTGACATACTGGGTGGTAACATGGCCGCACTGAATTCAAACTCCCATCTGGGCTCAGTGCAGCTAGAATTTCGTCTTTTCTGTCTTCTGTCACATTGTCCTAGGTCAGCTCTAACATTTAGGTATTTTAAAAATTACATGTAGGTCCCCTGAAGCTCCTCTTCCCACTGAAATAACTGATCTACGAAGATCTGGTCTTTGGCTTTTGGAAAATGTTATTAACTGTATTCAGAGGGATGTATATTCTAACGACTGAAGATTTCGTTAGATGATCTGGTCTGATCTACCGTATGACTCACTCAATGTCATTTCAACTATGGAGTTCTCTAACTCCTTGATTAAAAAATGTCTTATCTGTAGGCATCTAGTCACCATCTGAAGACTTCAGGAAACAGACAGATAAAAACCACTCCTCCATCCCTTTGCTGTAATTTTCCTCTTACACTTCATTCTCTTATGTCCTCTTTCCAACCTGTCAGTACATAGAGTAAAGGGAGAATGTGAAATATAGGCAGAGCTTAGTAATTTAGAATCAAAATGAATGATACCCCTCAAAATTAGGGACATGTGAAACTTATCAGTATATATTAGAATGTTTGTAATTTGGGGAGAGAATTTCAGTAGGGTCATTTGGGAAAACAATCAAACGTGCGTGTTTTCACATTGCTGAGATTTTGGCTTTGTTTTTCAGTTATCAAAACATGACAACCAGCTCAGAATCTAATGAGAATTCCACCCACCAAAACCAAATTATATTTATAATGAGTAGAAATGGTTGAAAATTCTGAATTTTGAGTGCTTGATCAAAGTGTGTTGATCACTTCATTTTTCAAAAGGGAAAGAACAGATTCTGATATAAATATTGTCAAAGGCTCTTTTCGATACCAATTTTCTGTGTAATTAACAACATGTTGGTTGGGTTTGTTCATTTTTTAACTACACGGGTCTTCACAAAAGTTGTGGTTTCCTGAAGTGGAATATGGTTTATATACATATAATACTCAGAGAATGAAAGCCATAAATCAGACAGTCTAGTTTATGACTGTAAAAAACAGATTACTTTTGCACTAATACTTTGTCCTCACTAGAGGGAAAAAAAGACACTAATTTATAAATCAAGCTCATCATTGCATTAAGAAATCTATGGAGACAACCAAAAAATTTTTACCTCAAAACGAGTTAGTTGCAAGTAGTACACCTACCCAATCTCCAATAGCAGTTGACTATTTTGGAGTAAAAACATCTAATTTTTTTTCCTCCTGTTAAGACACACGCTAAGATCAGGAGGAAGATAAGGAGAAAGGTCAGCAAGAATCAATCTTTAAAAGGGACAGATTGCTCATTAGTGAATGCAATAGACTTATCACCCCAGAAAGAATAAAATTTAGTGATCGTATCTAAGAAGTACGAATGTTTTTTTTGTCAAATGTCATTCCCTTTAGAATTTGGCAATAGTAACAATGTAATTTTTTTTCATGTGAAATTCAGCTGGGCTGTGACTCTGTGTGTAATCTTTTTCTCATGATAGTAGTATAATTTGACATATCAACTGTATATTTATAATGGAAATAAACTTCATTATGACTCCCCAAAGGGATCTGATCTAAATCTCATTGAAAGAAAAATGGAAAGACTCCCATTGACTTCTCTGATCTTTGGTCAAACTATTGTAGCTGTAGAATTCTTTCACTTTCCCCCTTTATGCTTTGCATCCGGAAACCACACATATTTTAAATCTGTGTATTCAAGTCATCTCTTGTTTTGCTTCCATTGTTTCATAGAGTGTTAGGGGTGCACTTACAATGTAAAACTGAACAATTATCATCTTGTTTCAGTGTTATTGTCTTGGCAGCAGAGTGCACAAATATGACAATGTTAAAATCTCAAGTTTACATTAGGTTGCATGGAGGAAATTTTGCAGGAAGGTAACTCTGCCGACTTCTGTAGCATTGCAATCAGTTACAGGGGAGCAGAATTTGGCCCCATTTCTCCAAAATAACTGCGGCTTTCCTTAGCAGTCTGATCATGTCATAATTCACTTTAATGCTCATGTATACTAGCCCAAGGCCTTATATAATTATTACGCCTGTCTCATCATGAAAGAGGGATAAATCACACCTGAATACAAGAGTAGGAACTTGTTGTTTTGTTTAGATTTTAAACATTTTAAAATCATTATTAAATGAGCAAATTATGTATGCCCTGCAGTAGAGGGTACAAGTCAAAGCTTTCGGGATACTTCTTAGTGCTAGTGCTATGAATTTTGAAGAGTACAATCTCATTAGAAGGAAACATTGATTAACAGGGTTGTGATGAATTTATCTGAATATAATGCAAGGAGTAACAAACAAAGAGAAACTCGTTGGACATAAACTTCAGTCCAGCTGGATTTTAGAATATTTCATAGATCAATTAATACTTTATCCTAAGCCGCAAGATATCATATTCATGAGGGACTCTAATCATGCAGACATCTGTCAGGAGTGTATTTACAGAAAGGTTTCTGCATAACCCTGACAGTCATTTCTGGTTAAGATAAAGTCTCTGAAGGTGGGTCTCCCCTGACTAGCGAAGCAGAGATTTCCACATTAGCTGGGTCTGGAACACAGAAGAAAGTAATGAAAAATCAAATATTCTATGAAAGCAAGTGTCAGGGAGATGAAGATATCTAAGGCCTGATTTAAACCTTAGGGAAGTGAGTAAAAAGAATCACTTTAACTTCCCTAGCCTTATATCAAGGTCTTCTCAGGTATGCAAATGGAAGTATTAAAACCCTGGAGTGCGGTAGAACAAAGAAGATCCTGAAGACATATTATGGGATGATACAAGATTTCTTATGAAGGAAACCTGCCATGCTGCTGGAAAAGCACTCAGAAGCACTGAGCAAGCTGTTTCCAATCACTCCACGGTTAGAGTAAATTGCACAGTTCCCTCCCTACATCAGTTAGGGATACGTTCAGACCTTCGCTGTTAGCAGGTATATGTTTAGCTTCGTGACTTTTTCTGATTCATTTAATACTTGTGCAGATAACTCTTATAAACACCACGAGTATTGGTTGTTGTAGGAACTGTGAAGAGTAGGAATATGGGGCTCTAAAAGGCAGTTTCTTTCTTTTCTTTTCCTTAAATTTTATGTTAAGGATCTTAATTTCCTTTCTTCTACAGCCACATCAACAGCATTTGTATTAAGGTAGATACTATATGACTGCATTATTCAGGGACAGTTCTACTCCTTGGGTCACTGTTACAGCCGATTAACTGTATAGTTATAACATTCCCCCTTTTCATAATGAACATGTGATAATTAGATCGGCTTTACTTACCTCCTGTGAGGAAGAGGACGAGACAAGGGCTGAATGTTAACATCCTGCCTTCTCTGTCTCAGGCAAACCAAGTTTTGAGCTGCCGTGGCCACTCACGCAACTCCTGCTTTGGCACCAGCTACCACTGGCACTGTTTCAGATAATGCCGAGTTCTACAGCTTCTCTTTTTCACTTGCCAGGATGGTAGATGTCATGTGCAAAAGTCTTTGGGAGTTACGGATATTGTAAAAATCCAAATTCCTCCCCTGTTGCAAGGCTTGTGCAAGCAAAATGAGATAAAAGCTGAGGAGGCCACAAACTCTCCACTACTTACTGTGCTGATTCAGTTATTCATGTCAGCCAGGCTCTTGTATTTGTCTTTTCTCATGCTAGGGAAGACCTTTCCTTGTGACAGCGGCAATGTGAGGAACTGGTACCTCCATTCTGAGGTTCCTACCAATCTTCCCACACCCTGAAGCAAAGCAGAAGGTGGCAGGGAGAGGGGAAGACAAGGGAGATTTACCCATCTCAGGAGTGTGCTGACTATTTGATTGTCAGAGGAAGTGTTTATTTACAATGCCGTTAGGTTTTGTTTGTTGCTAATTTAATTGTGAGGGTCCCTAATTTAGATAATGCAACCGGTACAATATGGGGCTTAAAGCAGGTCTTGCAGCATCAGGGAGAGGACGGGACAGAGCTGTGCATGGGTAGCATGCAAGGCTCCAGCCTGCAGGGCAGCGGGGATGCTTTCAGGCTATTTGGGTAAAACAAGTATGAACGTGGAGAGGAGGGACCATAGGGAGCCAGGCAGAATGATTCACTCACTGTTTAGTACAGTGACAAGGATGTTATACCCCCACATTAGCCCTGGCTCAAACTTCAGGGTTAAAGATGTCACGTGACTTTAGACATGATGTCTAAGACTGTGACCATGGCTTTAGCTGGAAGATACTTGAGTTGATGCTAATTGATCCATCCAGGATCCAAGACCTTTATATCTTTGTGGCAAAGCTAATCCTAAATCAATATCATGAGTCTGGCATTTACTTTCACCACAGCCCAAAACGAAACCTCAGATTTAGGTAAGGTTGTGCTCTTCTGTACACTACATAATAGTGTTGAAGTAGTCTACAGCAATATTTCTGAACTCAACTCTGTAAACCCTTGTGACCTGCTTAAATCCAAGTCAAAGTGATGTCTAGCATGTGCTACAGTATTTTATAAGTAAAACTCAATAAACTGAGTTTATATCAGTTATTCCCTACTGTTTTCCTCATGGCAGTTATCTTGCACTTTTTCTGAATGCTACCCCCCCCCCATCATACTCCAGGGGGAATGAAACGCAGCTCAGTCCTGTCATCTGCTTAATCTTTACCTTTCTCTACCATTATTGTCACCTGCCATGGCTGGGCGACCTTAATCCTTACCTTTTGTCAGAAGTTTGTTCTTTTGGAGTGAAATCTCTGGGTGTATTTTATGAAATAAGTCCAAGTTCATTAGGATTTGTAGGAAAGCAAAGGGAAGTTTCAAACTGAAAGCAATGGAAGCTTTGACTGTAAACTTGTGAGGATGGCAGGGAGTAAATAGGGTGATTGGTCCCACTGGTATGTTTCAACCAAGTTTGCAAAATCACGGTTGGCAACTGTGGAGGATGCAAGTATCAAAGGGAAGCATGGGTTAAAGGGAGAAATCTGATAAAAGAATGTATCCTTTGTGCAGGGAGGTTATGTATTTAACAGATCTCTACTGAGTTACTTAATAACGTACCAGATGCCAGCGACTTTACAGAAAAATGGAATTACTTAGAATTTCAATGTTAAAATGTTAGCAGGCATTCCTCCTGACTGACCATACATCACTAGTGTATGAGACATTACTTCTGCCACAAAAGTTCAAGTTTTGTGTTCTCTCTTTTCAGTGTTTTTATTGTGGATCTGTGTAACTGCTCTGGCTCTGTTTGCCATGCAAAAAATGGACATTCATATTCCATGAAATCACAAGCTGAGGACAGAGCCCTGCCGTTTCACCACAGCTATAAATAGGGGATCTTTTAGTGAACCCTCCCTTCTCGATCATCAAGTCTTGTGCTCTACCAGGGGCTGTGAGTGAAGCTAAGGAGAACAAAAATTGTTTCCCCAGTGCTAATCACATTAAGAATTTCAAGCCTGGATGCCAGGAGGGTGATGAATAAGAGCTAAACCACCTTGATGGATCTTGAAGTTTCACTGGAATTTCCCCTGCCTTGAAAATTGAGCCCAGCCACGATAAGAAGTGCCACAGCTTTCTTCACTGATGGATCTTCAAAGAGGTTCCTCCTTCGAGGTATATCAGACATGAGACTCCAAGGAGAAGGGGTGTATTGCGGCTTTGTTGAGGTAGTAGTCAAAATTTTAATTTTATCTCTTGTCATTAAGACAGCAAAGCTGTAACAGCTGCACTGCTAGTACAGCTCTGTCAGGCCATTTCAGAGAAAGACTGGAGCTGAAGCCACCCACTCCATCCCCTGCAATCCTCCCTCTAAAAGTCTCTGGATCAAAATGGTTTGTGAAGCAGCTGCCCCAAGTTCTCCATCGGCACCTGGCCATTTTTGTCCTTAGCCCAGCACTTTTAAGAACCTTTGTAAATCTTAATGCAGGACTAAACATCTGCTATGACCTTATTGGGAAAATGAACTTTGGTGAAAGTTGGAATTTGTTTGCAATTTTTAAAACATCTTTTTTTGTACAAGTTTTTGTATTCCTTCATGAACACAGGGCATTAAACTTTAATTGATTATGTGTTTTCCTGATGAGCTTAAGTGTCTCACAGAAAAGGTTGGGAGAAATGAAACAAGGAGACTTTTTGACCTTCTAAAGTCCACTTTGTTGATAAATTGGCTTTTCTTCAGTAATGGGATGTTCATTTTCCAGCACGCTTTGTGAGACACTTCCACCACTCCTTTCAGTACTTGCAAATATTTTGCAAACAGAGCAGCATCCCAAGTGTGCAGTGACTACTGAACTACCTGAGAGAAGAGGATGGCTTCATAGTTAAGCTCACTGGATAGGGACCAAAAAGTTCAAAACCTGCAGGAATTTCATGCGTGAGCCTGCACAAACCACTTAATCCCTTTTCACCTCAGGCTACAGCTATGCCGAACCCCCAAAACACTCTGAGCAGTCTTTAACATCTTCACAGCCACATCTCCACGAGACTTCCAGTCTGGTCTGGGGACATGTGTTGAATCCAAGGCATCCAGACTCACCACCACTCACCTCTCAAACCCTACCCTTCCTGGGACATGATTGAGATTTATCCACAAGAGCTGACCTTGAGTCCTCCAGCAAGTCCAACAGCAGCAATAGCTCTGTCCTCTGCTGTCAGCTAGAGAGACCTTTTTACTCTCACTCAGATCCTTCCTTGGGACTTTGCTGAAATAAATTCACCTTCAGTTATTGTTTGAGCTGCACAGGATTTCATGTGTATTAAGTTTTTTATTTTGCAACTTGCAGACCACTTTGGCTTTCTGATTTAAAATGTGATCTAGATGGAGGGCCAGTCTTATTCTTGCATGGTTTTACCACCAGATTATGAAGGCTACTAATTGAATAGAAATGGTGTTAAACAAATAATGAAGACTCATCTAATCCCATATCAGCACAACCTTTTAAAGAGGGCCTAGGAAAACACAGTTGTTTTTTATATGAAATAGACTGGAACATTTACTAAAAGGAAAATGACACAAAATATGCATGCGCTTGAAAACAACTGACCTTTGAGTACATCACCCTGTGGTCGAATACATGAAAGCAGGGAAAGATGTATTATCTTCACTGACTTGACAGAGATGTTCATAGGTACCTGGCAAATGAACCGGCACACTTTCACTGGTACTCCAAGCTCATCGGGGCTGGATGCTCTTCAGTAAACAGAGGTCTGTGGGAGTAGAAGTTTCCCAAATGTGTCTAGCTTTTTCCAAGTGCATTCATGTTTCTCTTTAAATTCTGGAGTCCTCTTCTGAAAAGTTTTCAGAAAGAACAAATGGAAACAATGGTTTTTTTGCAGATGAGAGGAAATCCAAACTAGACAGATCCCATCCACCCTACATGCTTTAACTGTTTCCTTAGCTGATTGAGTAACAGCTCTGTTATAAGTAGATCCCTTGCTTGTGTTGTATTTATGTTGTAGGTGAACCCTCAATGCATGACTTACGTGAGTCATCAGCTTAAGTACCTTAGTGGTTTAATACTTCGCAGTCGCTTTGGACAAAGGTGTGAGGATCTAATTAGGTCTTAAATTTCAGTGACTGAGGCTACTGGCTGGAAGAGCCATCTACTTCTTGTCTCCTAAGCAATCAAAAGGAGTGGAACAATAGGAGTGGTGATTAGCTCTCCTCAGGAACACTGGCAGGGATATTAGCTACCTAATGGGATTAGTATGATGAATACCTTTACCGAGTAAAGCTAAATAAGAAGATGCTGATAGCATGAAATAAATAAATAAATAAATATACAAAGAATTCTTTAAAGAGTCAATGTGATTGGAGTAGGAATCTCCCTGGCTGTCTGCACATTTGATCTTATATTGCCAAGTGGTTCATGGTCCTGTGTTAAAGAAGGGTTTTTATTAGCTTTCGTATCCTGTACATTCATTCTACCTCCTCCCCAGCTCCTCACCTCAGCTGACGTATGACAAGCACCATCTACCCTATCTGGAAGAAAAATAAACCGTTCTTGAGCCCTCGTGGTACAAAAGCAAGTTTAGCTGGTGCTCCAAAGCCCTGAACTGGGAGAAATGGATTGATTTACAGTATGAGGAATCTCACAAGGAGTCTCTTACATCAGTATGTTGTAGATTTTATTCTATTGAAAATAACTTTCTCATCCCCCAAGCATAAATTAATGAATCAGTAATTTACTGAGTCAGTCAAATGCTAAATCTTTCAATAGAAGGGGAGAGGTGAAAAAGAAGTATGCTTCAGACAAACATTAATGTGCTATCCTCTTTATTTGGTGCAATAATACACTAATTAGGGCAACTTTTAATTAAACTATTTTCATCTAGATTGACTCACAAAATTGCAGTTATTAACAATAAGAAAGCTAATGGCTCATATGTGCTGCAGTGGATTTTAGTAACAGCTGTGCTAACTATGAGAACTTGCACCCCACAAGTTTTTCAGAATAAGCAAGTGGGTGTGTGGCACCCACTGGACTGACAGAAATGTCACTATTATCCACATTGTTTGTATTCCTTCTCTTTCTCCACAATAGCCTAACTCACTGTATACTTGCCTTCTTTGTCTAGCTTGACATTTGGTCCCACACGGCGAAATAGTGTCTGGTCTGAGGTAACCAAGTAGGAGTTGGTTGTACTTTAGGGGTTCTTTTTCTTTCTTTTCTAAGCAGGTCCACTTGATAACAGAGCAATGAGGCATTTCTGAATGCCACAGGGGCACCCACTGTGGAAAAGTAGCCCCTACCTACATTTTTATGGTCTGTCCACACATGAAAAGGTGCCTTTACAAGATGTTCTTCTTCGTACTCTAAACATGAAACCTGTAATTAAATAGGAAAAATGAAGTTACCAAGCAGTAAGCACTAAAAAGGCTCATGCTTCAATAGCGTTCTGTTTCAAGGAGCTCAGGTTAGCCTGAAAGGATAGAAACGGTGCAAAAAAGCAGGTCACAGCTATTTCTAGAAATACTGAAAGTGACTGGAGCCCCTTGACGCCAGGAACTGGAATTTCCAGACACTGAAGTAGCACTAAGGTAGAATATATCTGATGCCAAAGAGCTCACAATTATCATTAATTCAACCACAAGTAAGTGTATTTCAGGTGGTATTAAAAGGTTGGAATAAGACTACAATAACAAGGACAGTCAGGTAAGGATAAAAGTCCAGATTGACAACCCAAGCTTTGCCCATCAGAATGGCTGGTGGGAAAGAGGCATAATGACATAAACAGAGATCAAAATGATTTAGCTCTTGAAGGCCTTGTTTTTCCTCTGTTTTGCAAATGAAGACACTTAAAAATGTAGAAGTTCCTGTGATTAGATTAGATTAGATTAGATTAGGTTTTTAATTACCTTTGCAATCTTCCTTAAAAAGAGCCCTGAAATAGAACAGTAACTATTACTTACATATGATAGACATTTTATAGTCTTCCTAATTACATATATTTCACCAATAGCTATTATGTACAGTCAACTAAACGTGCAGCTAAAACACCTTAAATTGCATACCATGGACCATACTGAGTAAATAAATAATTAGGGAGTTACTAAAATGCAAGTTCCTAACATAAAGAAGCAATTATGGAAGAAGGAAGTACTTCAGTTCATGACTTATTGACCATATCAGCTTTTCTGGTGGGTCCTTCTGCATTAATGTGAATGTTGCTGACACAATAGCTGACACAACTGTTGCGTTCACACAGCAACAAAATGGTTTGTTGAAGTCAATGCCTAATTACTTACAGCTTTTAGAACCTGAGGTCTTGACTTGATGGATTGTAATGGCTCAGAAGGGAAAATGAAGCTCTGTGCATGCCCAAAGACTTCATAACATTCTGGAAAATAAACTTTTTCTTTATCTTTAGGTATTTTCTCTGTATCTGTCTTTATCTTTGCCTATCATTCAAAATTGGTCAATGTTTTTTGTTTGTTTTTGTTTTTTTTCAAATTTAGCTAACAGAAAAGGAACCGTTCTGTTTGCCAGACTCACACCAGTGAAAGCTGAGATCAAATAGAGCTTGATTATCAGAAACTGGCATAGATCCCATCAGGGCTGTGATCTTTCAAGCTACAGATGAGTCCTAGCTGATCCATTGACTTCTGCTTTGGCTTCATGGAGCTGCCTTTCACCCCCACTTTCAGATGTGCCTTCTGGCTTTTGAACACAAGGCTCAGAAGTTAGACCATCCTGCCCAAGAGCCTATCCAAAGCCACATCAGGGCTTATCTCTTATGGGCACACACATTTTAATCTCTTCAAACACATGTCATTGGATGTTCACAGCTGGAGGTGTTTTGAAAACGCTGTCCAGGGAAGTCTTTGCAGTGTTTTGTTTCAGAGCCACTTGTGTCCTGTTTAAATCATGAAGAGGCAAATTACAGCTCAGGAGTTGTTTCCCTTGGATCAGCAAAAAGTTTGGTATATACATAGTTTCTCTGCGCTAATAATCAAATACAGAAACAAGTCCCTAGCGCCACACAAAGCAGTGAAGGCTGCAGACCCTGAAAATAATTCAGTAAGCTAACAGAGGATCTGTCCACTGGTGGCTATTAAACACAAAGGTTGGCATGCTGCCTGCAGTTCAGTGGTCCTGAAGCTACAGCTCAGCCAAAACCTGAAGAAGAACTGAGGAAGGACGATGCCCTGCTCTGCTCTTGCTACGTGTGTGCTTGCAGGACACAATGGTGGGCAAGATGGTCCTTTTGGTCTGACCCACTGTAGGTCTTCTACCATGTGGGTCATGGCTATCCAAGGCTGGACTCAGCTCCATGGACGGGGCTGTCCCACCAGGCAGTGCTCATGGGTCTCACGCACTTCTTGCTATGTGGAGTTAGCAGCTGCTTTTCTATCATGGTTTATGAGATCTATGTTATTTCTGAAACACAGCATGTTTTGTTTGTTTTCTTGTCCCTACAGAGACCAGACCAGTGAACTTGCTGCATAAATCAGAGAAACTGTTGCCCCTTAGAGTATGTACAGTGGAGCTGTGTGTGTGCATAACTACAATATATCCACTTTGCCATCAACTTCTTTTGTCTCTTTCCAAATGAAAACTAAGATGTAATGTATTAAGGATCATTTTCCTTTGCAGTAAGGCATGCTGTGTATGCTGAATGAATTTCATTCATATAAGGAACTGACTCAGATCTCTTAAACTGATAGTGTTTTCAGTATTACCCTAAAAGTCCTCTATAAAAATGTTTAAAATTAATTTTGAGTCCTCCAGTTTCTTACAAACACATTTTTTTCAAGATTTAGGAGGAAAATCCTATGCATTTCTGCTCCTAACAAATTATATTAGCATTATTTTATTGACTTTGATTCCAGCTTTGTTGCAATAACTTTCTTCTGATGCTGTGTTCTTTGCTATGACTTGGCTAGACTTGCCTAGAAAATCAAAATTAGAGGAAGAGTTACAGTTCAGAAAATACTCATTGCTATACTAATTACATATAAAAGTAATTTTTACAAATCACATATTGCAAAATTCCTCCAGGAAAAATAAATACATAGTGTTTGGAATAAAACAGCTGGTTACCTCTCAGTTTTATTGGCATATGCAATGATTGCATCAAGCCAGATCCTCAGCTAGTGAAAACTAGCAAAGCTGTATTGCCTCCAGTACCCACTGCTTTAACCAGAAATAAATAAATCTTTGGCTGTTCTATTGTATGTGCAAGGCAAATAAAATTAGAGGTATTTTTTAAAAGATCATTGCTTAGTGAGGGGGAAAAAGACAAAAAATACTGGCTGAAAGTGCTCCTATTTAGGGAAGTAATGCACTCCAGGGCAGGCATCTCACTGAGTCCATTCAGCAGATGTGTAGTATGGTGGTTGAGTTAAAAATGTGGGTATATGGGATGGAAACCATGTAATGAGTAGGAGATGACCACACACCTTGTGGACCACAGAGTCTGTGCAAAGCTTGAGAATGTTACCTCGGAGTACTGATTATTTTTAAGCTTTTCTTTTCTAATTGATCATGGCTATACAAGGTCCTATCTTTAGTCAGCAGAGCTTCCCCTAAGTAAAACCAATGCTGCTTCTTAAAGCCCCTGCAAGGCTGGAGATACAGGCTTAAGCAAGGCAGGACAAAGAGGAAAATTAATGAAAAAGGAAAAAAACATGGCCTTGTACATGTACTGTTATGTCTCCAACAACTTCGACTTAACAAGTTTCAAGAAGAAACTCATCTAATCATTGTAAATTTTTTCTGTTTTAAAAAACCGAATAGTTCCTCACAAAACCATGAGAATTAATTTGGTATGCAATGTAACCAGTTTCAGTAAATTAAGGAATTCATGTGTGGCATTCTTTTGTGAAAAAAAAAAAAAATCCATATTCACCACTCTGCTTTTCCTTAGCTCTCCATTTTCAGCTCTATACTTTGAAAAACCACCTGGGTCATATCTAATAAAATGTGGACTCCTCTGATAAAGCATCTTTGCCTTATTTTAGATATCAGCAGCAGTAAGTAACTCTGATGTGATCAATTCTTCCAGAGCTACAACAGACATAACATGTTCTGTAAGGCACACTGGGGTGGGGCTATGGGAACTTGAATTCAGCTCCCTGCTGAGCAACGTGCACCCTGCATTGTTCTTGTCTGCCCAGTTTGGGTTTTTCCCATCTATAAAATAACTTCTCCACCTCATAGGACTATTGGCTGGATGAAATCTGTTAAGGAATGTAAGGTGCTTAGATGAGTATGTGGATACATAAGTGAAAGAAGGATTAAAACTCGTTATTTCATTAGTGTCCCAGTCTTTAACTGTCATTGCACACTATGAAAAAGTTAAATACATAGTGTACTCATGACATGTTATCTTGCAAGCAGATGTTAAAAGAATCACAGTAACCAATTTAAAATATGTGTGAATACATATAGCATGTTTACATTGGTAAACCCCATCTGTTTGCACTAGGAAACATTTTTAGCAAATAATTTTATTTATAACTTCTGTGCAAGCATTCCAGACATAGGTGGTCTGTAAATTCCAAAAGACACTATTTAAAAGGGCATTCTTTAACTAAAAAATAAAAGTAATAATATCCTCTTGAGGTGCTAGATACTGCTCCATCTGGGACTAAGTACTAATCTTTGGAGAACTGAACTCATTTTTGTTTTGACACTAAGATAATGCTCTATGATTTCACAGTGAAAACATTATCTATCCCTGCTCTTTCTGCCTCCAATAAAGTTTTACAAGCAATAAAACGGCCTAGAGATCAGCTATCACCCTGTTGGTGCCTTTGAATGTTTCCTTTTGATGCCTACCGCACAGAAACCTCCTTGGTGAATTATTGCAAAGAACACTTTAATACCACTTCTCAAATTAGATATTTAGTCTGAGCTACAGAGTCTTGGGGGTACACAGGCACTGAGAATGGCACAGTTGTTAAAGGCAAGAATATTTCCAGATAGGAGGAAATCTAGGTTAAATCTGGATTAAAACCAACTTTTGCTTTCCAAGTTCTGGATGTTTTCTCTTTGGCTTCTCCTGGCTTGTTCCCTTTGGAGGCTGATAACGTACTTTACCCCCATGCCCAGACGCTGATGCCTTCTGCAGGTGGTAAAGCAAGGATCAGCTTCGCTCTGCGATGGTTTGTGATAGGCTTCGCTCTAAACATAGGACACCGGAGATAGGGGAACTCCCACTTCCTACCCTAAATAACTCTTTTGGGGATGATCCAGTTTGTTCTTAGCCAGGCACCGCGTCCTTTCTAACTGGTATGGCTTTCCTACAAAAGCAGCAATTAGGAGAAACATTGCCAATTAGCTAATTGCATTTCTCGCAGCTTCCTCAGTACAGATTGCCTTATATGTCATAAACTTCTCTATGCTTTAAAAATTACTTATCTCGGAAGTATTTTTTATAAGCAATGTGTTCATTTATATTTTAATTCCAGGAAAGTTGTTGGCTTTCCTGTTCCAGCCCACATAGAACAATGCACCCATCCAAATTCCCTCATGGAGTTTGCTAGCCCTATGCTCATAGTGAAAGGGAGAATATACATGGGGACATATCTCCATAAAGCCATGCTGCTTCTAGTCCCTCTTGAGCACCCGCCTCTGCCCACTGTCAGGAACAGGATATGGCTCTATATGGCCTGTGAGAGCTGGAACTACCCAAAATGGCAATTTTTTGCTTATTATACTTCTAAGTTTTTAGCTAGAGTGCACCAGCCATGTTAGTCACTTCCTCCCCTTCCTCCTGGAGCCCGTTACAGGAAAGGAGGAACAATGCGCCCTTGTGCAATTCAACGCTTGCCTGGTAGGCGACACAGGGCAGTGGTGGCACGTGGCACTGGGACACTCGCCCGAGCACGGCTGCCCAGAGATGAAGCAGGAGCAATGGTGGAAGAGCCAAATCTGAGGGGATGTTCAAAATGATGTCGTTCAGACTTTCTAAGATTAGCTTGAATTCATAGGCATCCTTATATCTTCTTGATCCAGTATAACAAAAACTGTGGTTGCACTGCTGTAATGTTCACAATCTGGAGATGTAAGAATGTGGCATATTTTTAAACTGACATCTGTCCAACTCCTTCTCATGTTTATTTACACCATTTTGCAGAAAGACTGTTCCGCAGAGAAATAATCCCATCCCATGATTCCCTGTGGGCATAAACCAGACCTCTGCAGTTCTGATTGGCTTGAGCCAGTGATTGAAGCAGAGGGATTGAACTAAACTGCCAAAAAAATAAAGCTTCCACTAGAATAATATGGCCTAAGCTCTGTGCACGATAAGGTCCAGTCTATGCTGCAAAGGAATTTTTTGGTGAGAGTCTACAAGTAGGTTTTTTTTTTTTTCAAACTGGACCAGTGTTCACTCAAAAGATTTCAATTTCCACCAAGCCCAGGCCAAGCTGTAATGAAAACCAAAGTTGGCAGGACTTCATACAGGACAGTTATGTATGGGCTGGTGACATGGAGTTGCAGGGAACTAGGGAAATTTCCTTTCTTCAAGTAGATAATGGAGAACATCTACTCTGCCTTGACTAATTCTACTGTTGCCTCCGGCGGAAAATATAGGCCCTCCCATGGCTTCTTTCTTCTTTCTAGACTACATAAAATGAGTTACTATGAGGGCAGATCAAGAACCTCACGTGAGAAATACATATAAACCAAGTGCCAGATACTGTTGCTCATTGTCACAAACCATCACAAGCCCATATCCTGTGAGAACTGGAGGAGTTAAACTTCTTTATTCCACCCAAGAATAAGCATAAATGGTTGTCTTTAACTAAATTGTCCACAGATATATTCTTGAATTCCAGGAAGAATTGCCATGTTTTCTGGAATTGTACTGCCTAACCTTTTTTACCTCCTTGCACTGTATCTTTTTAAATTGCTTTTTAGCAGCAAAGATGTTTTTGTTCTTCTTGTACAAGTTCGGCTCCTGCCAATGTTTCAGTGCAATTGCTAAGTCCTGCACATACTTAAAATGATAGGCCTGTGCCGTCTTTCATCTGAAGCCAAATGGGTTTTAATATAGTTATCTCTTTAAAAGCAGTGTTCCCCCTCCTCCTTTGCTGCTTCACCAAAATGGGGCAGGCAGGAAATTTTTCATCCTAGTTTCATTCACGGGCTGGTTTGTAGTAGCTCTTGCAGGCCACCAGATCCAAAGCCCATTGAAAGCAATACAAAAAAATCCCATTGACTTAAATGGGTCTTGGATCAGGCCCAAATGGCTTTCTGGACCTTTATCTAAATTTTGGGCTTTTCCAAAATATTTATAAAGTAATACCACTCCTTGGCTGACTGAAATGTAACCTTTCACATTTGTGGAGACTGTGTTCTTTACATAGCTGGGCAAAAAGTACTGGAGACCATAGTGAGGTTTCTAAAGGCAGAACAGAGGACCTTAATTTCAGACCTGCTCGTTAAAAGGTAGGGTTTGGCGTGTGCCTACCCATCTTGGAGGAGGAGCACTCACTGCTGGAGCTCCCTATGCTGAGTGGGCAGCCTGGGCCAAACAGTCCTGCTGCCTCTCCAGACCCACTCGTTTGCCTCTTGTGCAAATATTTACCCTGGGCCAAGATGATACAAAAGGCCATGTCTCAAACCATCTTTTCTGCAATAAGGCCACGAAGGGGACACAGGAGAACCAGTGCTGGGTCCTATGTATTTCTACCCATTGTCCTACTCCATCTGAACTGGATAGAGGGAAGAGAAAACAGAAGTGATGGTGATGGGGGTGAGAAACTGTCCTGTTTACTGGAGGGAAACACTGAGATAGAATATTTCCTCGCATAAGCCAACTCATAAAGGACCTTGTTTGCAGAGTTGTGTTAGTGCAGAGTCTCAGTAGCACATAGCTACCACACCCCCAGAAGAAAGTGCCTAAGCAGTAAAAACCAAGACGGCTCTCCTGCATTTGGGTTTTTTACTGAACTGGGAGAGATTTTAAATTTCATTGTCAGGAAACAGAGGACACAAACATCTGCTTATAGAGTGAAAAGGAAAGGATGCCAAAGAAATGGTTTGCAGAAGGAAAGGGAATGGAAATGTCCTTAAAACCATGGAGTAAGCCCTGCTGCCTGCACTCCTTCACCCCATCAGAGCCCAGACCCTGCTCCTTGCTCATCCTAGTTTTCTAGGCTTGCAAAGGCTTGAGTTACTTACATTTTGATTTTCGGTTCAGATGACAAATTCCACTTTATTCCTGGGCTATATTACTAAATCACTTTGTGCTACATTCAGAGTGAGTTGGCCTTTTCAGACACCCTGCGCTCCAAGGAGAGAGCCATTTGTACGAAAGTCTGTGCAGTGTATATAGGCATTTAGTAGGGAGATTAATATTAAAATACTCAGCTATCCAATGAACTTATTAGGATAATGCAATGACTTGAGTCTAGATGTTAGAGTTCACTTAAAGTTCACTGACTATTATGGGACTGATGGTATATAGAATAGCTTAATCTTACCGTGGGAAAACTAAAATCATGTAGGGGAAAATTAGGCAAGACATGGAGGATAAACTTCCATTCCTATGAGAGATACCATGGGACATGCCAAAAAAGGCAGAAAAGGAACCATTTACTTCCAATGCAGTGGGAAAGGCTACATGTTACCAACACATACAGAAGCCATTTGCGATCCCGATCTGTTTTGTAGACATTTTGCAAAAGCAGGAAGGGGGAAAAGAGCTCCTTTATGTTTCTTTTTCAGGCGCACAATGCAGAGGGGAAACCAGAGATTCAAAAGACAGCTCTGTTTTGCAGGCTAAAGATTCCTGCTTCGTTTAATGACAGGACCTTTCTATGCATAAGAAGAGACCTCCCACACCTTAAATTACTGCACTGAATGGATTTACATTCTGCTTTATCCTCTGCATTCCAGCTCCTGCCCTTAGACTTGTGATTGTGTGCATGCGACTCGCCGGCTGCACACAGCTCAGGTCCCCCCCACCCCCAATAAAACCCAGAACCAAACCCGCAGGAAAAAAAGGATCCTCATTTAGATATATCCTTCCCAAGTGCCACTGCTTCCCCCAGTGAAACTGAACTTGCAGAAGAAAATATTTGAGAGAAAGTTGGAGCTAGCGAAAGTTGCACAAGGTTCTTTGGCTTCACTCGTCTGGAGAAGAAAAGTGTAGCTCTAGGCAAGCAGGAGCTTGTTGAGCTTTAAGAAATGTTACCTGCTTAAAGGCAGGTAAAATCTGGCATAAGCTGTTAATCCATCATTCAGGTTTTTACATGCCAAACTCCTGTAAATGTTTTTCTACCACATCCTGTCTCCTCCTTCCCCAGCTGAAAAATAATAATAATTTTGGAAGGGCATGAATTAGGCTTGTCATTCTTTTTGCTTCATACATCATACAAACTCCCCGTCTCTCGGAGGACTTGATCCTGCACTCCTAGTCAGGGGACAAAATTCACCACATTTTCAATTTGAAGTGAGACTATGTTTTCTTCTGAGAGAGAAAAAATAAGCCTTCCTCCTGCCTATCACATATTCCTGGCCATCATCAGGATGCCTCTTTGGTCAGCTACCAGTGACCTGGACGGGACTTTCCAGAAAGAGATCCTGAACATGTTCACCCCAGCCAGAGGCAGGAGGGAAAGGGGAAGGGAGAGAGAGGTTGATATTGATATGAAAAATGGGGCAAGGCCAGATTTGAGTAACCTCAGCCTCAGCAAGGAGAAGTGTTAACAAAATAGTCAGCCTGCTGCCAAGGCATTATTCTGGACGAACAGTCCCTGACAGCGGCTTTCATCATGGCCGGCAGCACGATGGATCTCTTGCTGTGCCGATGCTCATTTGGGCAGCGCTGATGTTGTGTCCTTTGGACCTTCCCATCTCCTGTGTGTGTGCATATAAACATGTCCAGTCTTCTCTGAGTAAGAGGGAAGATGACTTTTTTTTTTTTTTTTACTATGAATAAGAGGGATTTTGTGAAGGATTTAGCAGCCTGTGTTTACACAGAGATTGGTGGGGAGAGATCACTGCTTATTGCTCTAATTCTATACATTATTTTAGGGCCCAGTCTCACTTTCTAATGGCAAAATGGATGGTTTCCACGCTGACACCAGCAACCCAGTGACTCTAGAGACATCCCCATTTGGTCTCTCTAGCATTACTTCTGCAACGGGCTCCATTCCCCTTTGCAGAAGTTGAGTCTTACAGCGAGGTGCCACACCAAGCCCAGTGACCGCCCCTCCTTCCCACACACCCCCACATGCTGGTTACTGTCCTTTCACAGGTCTGGGGTATTGCAGACTCCCTGGTTCACAGTGCGCCTCTCCAGATGCAGGTAACAGCTGAAGCACATAACACCTGGACTTTGTAACATAATTCTGCTGTGAGCCAGACACTAGAAGAAATATGCA
This sequence comes from Platalea leucorodia, assembly GCF_965183815.1. Lineage (NCBI taxonomy): Eukaryota > Metazoa > Chordata > Aves > Pelecaniformes > Threskiornithidae > Platalea > Platalea leucorodia. Next base: position 12,070,682 of record NC_138827.1, read on the forward strand.
GATCTAACAAAACATCCGAACTCCTCAGTGCACCTGGAAGCCCTAAGTTTCCTTATCACTCCTTAGCATTCCTTGGTCAGAGTCCTCAAGGGTGCTTGTTGTCTCTCCACCTGTACAGGGCTTTCCCATCAACTCAGCCCTCCCTCAGCCTTGATTCTCTTTGCTTAAGGCTTCTGCAAGATAACTCGTAAGATTATGTTCCTTTCTGTTCTCATCATAAGCAGCATCACTAATTTTGTCTAATTTCTAGGGATGTGATCTGGTATTTATTACTGCATTTGCCAGGCAGGCTGATTTCACTGGGGAACTCCCCGACCAGTAGCACTTCCAAGCGCTCACAGCATCACCCATGTGTAAGACCTTCTGCTACAACAAGGAGATAAAGACTATGGAGAAAGTCGAAGACTCACACATGGAAGACACAGTTGGCGGAGTTGTACAAAATATGTGACCTCTATTTAGATTCTCTGGTTTGTCAAACTATGCTTCTTTTCTACAAATTTTATTTTCCCCAGATGTAACAAAGTTATTTATAACACCTTTTACAAGGCATTTAACATTTACCATATCTATGGAAATATGAGTTGCCTCCCTGATTTCCTGTTTACAGTGTCACCTCACTGTGGAATGCATAATCTCACAGAGGCCTTAGTCTGTTACAGAGTATTTTTCTTTTAAGATTTGTACACACAGAGGAGAGCATTGACACCTTCTAACTTTAGGTCTAACTCAAGGCCGAGCTCCATATAGTGTCAATGCAGCCTCCAGAGAGCAATTCAGGATACCTAGGGTAAAAGTCCTAAATTAAGCCACGTGAATACTTCCCAAAGTGTCAAGGACTCCACACTCAGTATAAGGAGAAATCCCAGTATGCATGAACCAAGAGGAGTCATTGACTTTAAGAAGTCCAGGATTTTCATTCATTAATTTAATGACCTTTTGTTAAAGTGAATTCTGTTTTTTTAAGCCACTTATGAACTTCCTTCAGAGTTTTATGAAGCTGTGTGGAATAATTAAGCAAACAAATCTAGTCTCATGCTAAGTTAATTACATGCCTTGTGGTTTCATATATATTTTTCTCCCTTTCATAGTTACCTTTTAATATCTCCCCATATTTCTTTCTGACTTTTCTGTATTACTCTTTAGTCTTCAGAAAACCCATTATTACTCATGGGACCAAGTAATCAAATAAGTCTCACTGAGTGCAATTAATCTCTTCAGCTAGGAGGCTGGCTGTGAGATGGCTTTCACCTTTATATTTTTCAGTTACTATGGATCAGCACAGTTTCCCCCTGAACTCCCGTGCCCATGTCCCTCTGAACCCTGCGATATGTAGGACCTCACGCTGGAGAGAGTTTCCAGTGCTCCTGGACAATCATGAATTGACCCCTTACATTTGAATATGTTTGAAGAAGGAAGGAAGGGAGGGCTAATGTCAGTATTTCAATGATACCCTTAATGAGGCAAATGATTTATCTTCAGGAAGGACGGATTAATGATAGTTCTATTAAATGTGTGGATTTGAAATGTTAATATTGCAGCAGAATTATAGCTAAGTGCATTTTTATGCAGCTTGGCAGAGTCATCACCCTGGGGACAGAGCTTTTGCTCTGAGCTCAGAAGACCAATTCTGGGGCCAAAAATGATCATATATTCTGCAGAAACATTAGAAATAAGAGATTGAAGTCTTTCAGACTGTTTGGAGATATACCTTGACTTTAGTGAAATTTTGACAGTGTCTCATGGTATTCTTATCAGCAAGTTTGAGAAATAGATTGAAAATAAACTTATGCAAGATGGGAACACAAAGTGTGAAAACCTGTTCTCAGGAAGACCTATCTACAGATTACTCTTAGAAGAGAAGTGTAAGGGTTAGAATGTTCTAAAAGCCTGTTACTGGACTGGTACTTTAAATCATAACTTGTACAATTGACTAGATAATATGCTTATTAAATTTGGAGATGGCATCAAGCTAGAAGGTCTGCAATATGCTGGAAATTCATAAAGGTCTTACAGATTGGGAAAAATAGCCAAGAAAGGATGAAAGTCAATAAGAACAAATAGAATTTTCTACAATTAGATATAAATAATTGATTGCACAAATATAGGTTGTGACTGACCATTGACATACCAGTTCTGCATGCAAGGACCTGAAGTTTATAGCAGATCACAAGTTAAGCATGAGTCAGGAATGTCCATGTTGCTACAACAAATGCACAAATGCACTCGTGAGATGTAATACCCAGGAGTCTTGTCTCTAACATGTACACACACCAAATCTTTTCCATCCATATCATGTTGAGAAAGCCTCAGCTGGGAGACTTCATCCTATTTTAGCACTACAGTTTAAGAAAGATGTGGGCCATTGGCGAGAGTCCAGAGGACAGCAGGGATCACCAAAGGTCTTGAAAACAAGGACCACTGAAGTTCGAGGATTGTTTAGTCTAGAGAAGGAGACGGAAAGTCTTCAAGCATGTGAGAGCTACAGGGAGGGAAGACACAAATTCTTGTCCTTTTCCATTATGGGTGGGACAAGAAGAAATGTTCATGAGTTGCAGCAAGGGACATCCTGCTTAGGCATTAGGAAAAGTTTCCAGTGGTAAGAATAACTGGCACTGGAAGAGATTGCCTAGGGAAGCTGTGAAGTTCCCATTTATCGGAGGTTTTTAAACTGCTAGCAGAGCACAGAGGACGAGTAATCCTCCCCTGGGGCAGAGGGATGAACTAGATGACCTCTTGAGGTCCCTTCCAGCCTGTTTTCTGTGCCTCTGTGTAAGTAAGACAAGAACCAAATGAGCATGGGAAAATATCCTGTAGCAAAATACTATAGATCCAGTTCACATAGCTTTGAAGGGCAAGTCAGAAATTAATTGATCTTTAAGGAATTTTAAGCGAAAATTGTGCTATTGCTCTCCTAAAGGCATTACATAGATTTTTCATAGCAGTGTAGTACTTATAAATTATTCCACTATACTGTTGAAGCAAGTGGGAGGACAGTGGGAATACAGAGCTACTCTGTGGTGTGGATATAGCCTGGGAATTTTAGTATAAAGGAAAAGAATCAAATTCTTCCCTACTGAATCCCACAGAGCAAAACTGGCCCATGCATTTACAGAGGGGACACCTGGGTACGAGGCACTTCTAGATTGCCCTGCATGAGCCCTAAGTACAGCAGATTTTGGCAGAGGGGTGAAATCATGTGCAGTGTAGCTCATTTCCCTTCCTTGATGGGAAGTGGTGCAATGAGGTATATGACACCCGCTCACCAGGCAGGGCTCAGCCGAGGCTGCGAGACGGGGAAAACCACTGCCCGGTGCCAGCTTTCAGCCCTGTCGAAGGAGCTGCAGAAAGTCTGGTCTACTGCCAGGGCGGAGAATAAATTGCAATATTTATTTGGAAGAATATCTCCTACCACCTGTTGGTGTATGTACCACCAGTATTTGAGCCAATATTGAGTATTTGAGTACTTAGACAATTATTCAAAAGTTAACCTGGGAGACATTTATAGGCAGAACCAGCAGGAAAACTGGTCAGACAAACAGCAGATTTAGAGGTTTGCAAGATGCTATGTCTGACCATGAGTAGTTAAGTTCTGAAGATGTAACTTTTTCTACATTTCTCTTGTAAGCTATTTAACTGCATAAAAATTGAATAAAACATGAGTATTTTTGACCGCACAATCTGATGTTCATCTTACCCTATGGGAAGGATAGGCTTGCAGCTCTTTCTGAGTGGAGCTCATGCTAATTAAATTGTCATGAAGATAAATATTAAAGTAACAACTCAAAGGAGAAAGTTAAGCTAGGCTGTTTATAGATGGCAGCACATATTGACTCATTAATTTGTATCACTGAATCATTATTTGTAATCATCCCACCACTCCTATTGAACTGAATACCTCTGGAAAGCTCTTATTCATGCAAACTCATGCAGTTTACAGAGCTTTCTTGATTTAATGGGACATACATTCTGATAGCCATGTAGGACAGTATAACACAAGACAGAAGGAAAGAGAACATAATATAATTACAGGGATATTCTGAAACTGAAAAAAGGGGAATAAGAAGGAAAAAAAATCACCCTTCAGAATTACCCACTGCAAAGATGATGCTCATTATGTAATTGAAGAGCTTGCTGCATTTCAGGCATTTAATTTTTATTTTGGTTTCTTTCTGCAGCAAATATTTATAGCCCTCTCTTTCACTTACAAGAACATCCAGTGGTATTTTAAAAGCATTTAAATAAGCAGTGTGTCCCTGTTAATACCCACTTTGCAATCAGTTTGACTCAGTTTTCTAGGAGTTATTTTTTCTCAGTGATGGCAAATGAAAACTTCTGCCAGACTGAGACGGAATCTGTCAGATGGGGGTAAACAGAGCATCGTGCTGACAAGCCAAATGCAGTTATCTGTATTTTAATAAAATTTAAGTTCAAGTCATATCGATACCCAAGGTGGGGAGGGAATTGTTTTAGGTGCATTTTGCATTTCTTAACTGTGGACCTACAGTTATGTTTTAATGCTGTTCTTCCCTATTCTGCTACTGAAGGCTACAGGCAGAAAATAAGCATGCTATTTTTTTTCATTTAGTATGTTAGTTCCCTGAAAATGCACCAGGTACCACCAGAAAATTAGAGAAGTGCAACCAGGGGGTGAGGACAGGGGACCTCTGAAATCTGAACCTCATTTTTTTTATGCACCTGATGAGTACCTGGCATTCCACACTGGGGTTTTTTTACGTCTTCTGGAAAACAGACCTCTGGAGAGCATTCAGCGTGCTCCAGATTACTCAGTGGTTTTGAAAGTATAGGTCTAGGTGACTGGCCAAGGTCATGGGCAAAGTTGGAGGTGAAAAACAGACCTCTGTGCCCATTGCCCTCATCAATCACTGCCTGATGGAAAGCACTACTGAGATAATGCAACCACTGCCTGAAGCTCACTCACTCACTTATACCCTTTGAGGACTGGATGTGCTAGCCCAGACCTTTCCACAACCCATTTACATCCCTGCATCAGGCCAAGTGTCCATTTCAGGGACATGCATGATAAATGGTGGTGATAGATCACATTTCATTTCAGTATCAGGAATTGTACAAAAGGCAAGTTAAATAGCATCAAGCTACTATAATTGTTATAGGAAGGTTGTTCTGTTTTGGAAATACGGTAAAACATTTGCAGCATTTTAGGGAGAGTTCATTCCTCTGAGTTTTACCACATAGAACTGGATAAATAATTTAAACAAACATTTTGAACGGTTTTGCAAAATGCACTTAATGAATTATTCAATGAGCTCTATTTGATCATCTTCAGACACAATACTGCTGTCAACAGCAATGCAGAACTTTCTAAGCAGGTCTTAAATATTCATTTTTCCCCATTTGAGAAATAATGTGTACTCTGTCCTATCACCCGTGTTAGCATGTCTTAGAGAGAAATAGTTTCACAAGTTGTCATCTCTCCCTGTATTTGTGTTAAACTTTAAATTTAAGATTAGATTATCTCTTACATATATTTTTTTAAAGATAAGTGTAGGAAAATGTTTGCTGTGCCAGTTAAAACCATGTCTACAATGTAAAAGTGAGTGCATCTCTGGATTCGAATAGTTACATAAAAACACAAGAGAAACAATGGAGAAGGAATGGCATTCCTGGAATGCAGTCCAGATGTATATGGGCTGGGTAAGGCTAGATAAAGTTTTAGAATAAACTCTGCAGTAATAATCACTTAAGACAAAAGGTCTCTAAAGCTCTAATTGCTGATGTAATCCTTGGGTCTTAAGGGGAGATGTCTGAAATTTAGATCAGAAATGAGTGCTATGTGATTTTGCTGACAAGTAGTGAAAAAAATTGTGGTTATTGAAAGGGGAAGCATGAAAATGAATATTCCCCAAATTTCGCATTAGGGGTGAGAAGCTGCTAGAAAGGAAGCAAAGTTCCCACCGGGCTCCTTGGAGACCAGGATTGCTCCAGATTTACATTTAATATCTGCCTGATGAAGGCAGTTTGATGCAGGATCCAGCAGCAAGAAAAGAAATGAGAATAAGGGCACAAAGTGGAGGAAAACTATGGCACTAGACTTTACCGTTCACTACAATCCTTTTTTCTTTACCTGTATGATAAAGCTCACAACCAAGGTAGTTTCCCCTCGCAACCCATTGCTGGTAGGGGGAAGGCAGAAAGAGAGACAAAATACCCAATGTGCCAGCTCTGATTCTCTGGTTCTTGGGCTGGTTTCATACTGGATCTGTTTTTTGCTGACTGTGCAGCAGCACAACAGCTCCACTGGGGTAGACTGGAAAAACCAATGCACTACCATTGACTGGAGCAGCGGCATGTACTAATGCAGGGCTTTCGCCTTGAAAGCCAGAATGTGCACATACCCAGCCAACAGCCCTGGGGTCACTGCCATTTATAAGCCTGAAGGGTCTCTATTTCTGTTGCAATAAAATAATGCTATTCTACAACATTGTGAATTCAGGTAAAATCAGACCTAATGTACAACCTCCTAACACCTCCAGAAAAAACTGACATTCATTTAACTCGTACCTCTGGCCCTGACTGCACCACATCCCATTTTTGATATTTCCTCTCCCCATAATGTCCCATGAATATCAGATGGAGAGATCTGCTGGATATTTGGCTCCTACCTGGTGCTCGAAAGCCAGAAATGAACTAGAGCAGGCAACAGAAATCTGACCCAGAGTCGTGTGAAGAGAACACCTCCTTACAGGAACATTAACATTCACTATAGCCTTGAAGAGATAATATAGTAATTGGAGATCTTTGGAGAAAAAAGTGTATTCTGTATATTTAGATACAAAAATGAATTTATACACCAAACAATGGGGATGTTAGATATGACAGGAAGGACAAATTCACTCATGTGAGGACCCAAATGCCCTTCTTCAACTTGTATTTTTCTAGCTTGAAAGTTTCTGACACCTGTTAGCTTTTCTTCCTTAAGAAGTATCTCTACAACCAAGTTAAAAAAGAAGAAAAACTTTGCAGCTTTTACCAAAAACTCTCAAGCCCGTATGTGATGTGTTTTTTCTTTTAAGATGAGGTGAAACTTTAAAGCTTCTGAAAGGAAGTTAGTTTAACCTCAGCATCAGAAAGCTTTGTTTGCAAGTTAATGTACTCGTATTATTTGAATTGCAAGAGCACTACAGTTCCTACAGTCTAATGACTTAAAAGAGAGGATGCCAGACTCCTGAGAGCCTCTGTTCTCCAGCTCAGCTGTTTTGTTTCAAAGTCATCCAAGACTGCTGTAGAGCTAGGAAAGGACCCCAAATCTCGCACATCACCTTTGTCTCACTACCAGATGAAACATTATGCCTGGTATTGTAACACTAATTGGCCCAACTAGAGCTTAGGAAAAAAAAATATTATCACATTGATGCCAGGGAAGAAGAAGAAAAAAAAAAAAAAAAAAAAAAAGAGTTTGAACAGGTTTGAACAGGCCTGGTATTGACCTAACGAATGCAGGAGGCTGCAGCAGGCAGAGAAACTGAAGATTTCCCCCCCATGCAACACTGTCCATGTTTTTTCCTAGCTGGGTACACAGCTGCTCATTTTTTATTCTTGCATCTTATCAGAATATGGATCAATAGCATCCAGGCCATGTAAAGACCATCAGATTCACAGACTGATTGTAGGGGTTTTTTAAATGTTTGAGTTTTTTTTAATTGATGTCTTCAGGCAGCAAGTGGACAAGTCACTGTGTTCATTTCTAGTGCATGTTAACCCTAGATTTAAATCCATGTGTCTAGAAGGCAAAGACTGAAATGCTTTTCCAGAGCCCCCACATTAACAACCTTGCTATAAAACTCATAGAGGTGATTATTTATTAATTTTCAACCCAACCCTTTAGCAATGAATACAAAATTGACTGGTGCAGATGTAGCACTGATTTGTTAGTGCTTCAACAGTTTGCTAGTTAATCCAGGGAGGCTTTCTTTTTCCCTAGAAGTAATGACCTTTCTTGCTACTTTTACACAGGTTTCTCTTTACTGTACACAATTCTCAATTCTTCATCCATACTGAAATGTGTCAGACAAGCCCTCACTGTTGGGAGATGTTGGCTGCATTGTGGAGGTATTGTACTAATTGAGTTTCTATGCATGAATGAACATATATATGTAGAAGCTACACATTACATTAAGTGTCCCCTTAATATTTTCATTGGAATGTTCTGCAGCAGCTTGTTACCCTGTTCAAAGACAAAATGTCTAACTTAACAACTTACTCCTAATGGGTATGCTTGACATCCCTCTCCACTTAAACCCGAATCACAGGAACCACAGTCTAAGGTAAGAGGGCAATTCAGTCCCAGTCCTCAACCAGTCTTAATAGCTCCTTTTGCAGTGAGCACTGCCAAATGTGGTCAAATGCATACCTGGGCGGCGGTTTAGAAGTTCAGTTGGCCGCCTGCAAAGCACTAAGTTGGTCTCACTGAACTTTTTAATTTTTCAAATTCTGCAGAAAGAACTCACGGGACAAGAAAAAAAAATAAGAGGGGGGGGAGAAAGTTAAAAGGCATCTGTGGAATAAACTTCAGCACCATCTGGGTGAATCCTATCCAATAGGGTTGGTAGTGAGATGTTGACACACTCACACCCATGTACCTTGACTGAGGAAGAGCCCTGGGATTTGGCCCTGTTAGATAACATTTCCAGGAGAGATTTTAGAGCATGCATTAAACTCAACACGTCAGGAAATGCAGCATCTGGTACAGGACTAGGGAGTATTTTAAAGAAATGGAATGTCAAAATAAATGTCTTTGTATCTCTATCTTCCTTAAGCATAAACTACTGAAAAGCTCTGTCTCACTAGCTCACACAGCACAAGTTACAGCTCAGTAAATTTATAAGTCTGCTGCTTTTGCTGTCTTTATACAGTATCAGTCCAACTCCAGCTGATTCTGGACTGAGATTAGATACAGCCCTGCTTTCCATCTGTGCTGATAAAATGAGAGAAAATGAAATGATTCCTGCAAGCTTGTAAATCCGTTTCACTTGCTGTTTATCAAGAGTTGGCGAGGGCAATGACAGAGGCAAAATCCCCAAGGTCACTCCAGCACACACTGTGCCTCCTTCTCCTGAAGGGCTTTTCTTGGTCTCTCATGAATTAGTTCATCTGCAAAAAGAAAGAGAGGAAAAGACAAAAAAAAAAAAAAAAAAGGAGTACAGACAGATCCAGTGTTCCAAAAGAAAATAAGAAGAGACCATGTCAACTTGCTTTATGTTCCCTTCTGAAAAAACATGCATGTTCAAACAGGCTCTGCAAAAGTATTTGCCTTGCTCACTCTGAACAATGGGGAAGAAGCTCCTGTGTGCAAGGGAAAACCACTCGGATTTGGATTGCAGGCTTCTCTTTTAAATCAGGAGGAATTCAGGGGGGTTAAGACCTGCAGGATTTTGTAGGAGATCATACCTAATGCTTACAAGCAAACTATATTTCCCAATGGGAACTACTACGTGAGACTTGGATCCACTAGAGTATATGTCCTGTTACATACTCATATGAAAGTTATTGTAACATTTCTGCAAAGCAGATCACCTTCCAGGTATCCTATCCTCCATGGAAATTGAATAATCCAGCATACTGGGACGTAATTATCCAAACCTCTACTGATACAGACTCCCAACAGACTTCCATCTATTTAAAAGTCTTTTTCATATTCCATGGGATTATTTTCAGTTCCTGGTGACAACAAACTTTCTTGCGAAGTCTGGGTCAAGTTTTCAATCTGTTTTTATGAACAAAATTTACTTGGGAATGTTATGATGTGATAAACTTGAGCTTAAGTATCTGTCAAGAAAAGCCGATTCATTCTTCAGTATCAATATGGATTCAGTTTTGCTTGCAAGTCGCACTAAAAGCTGAATCATACTGAACCTTCAAGCTATACATACAGAAAAAAAGCAAGTTTGCAGAAACCTGGCACCAAAGCGCTTAAATCTTCAGAGTTTGTGAATTCAGAGAGGCAAAGCTAGAGCTGGAGTTTTGTAATGTCTCAAGCCAATCAATAGAAGAGAGAAGCAGAGAAGACATGCACAGATAAATGCAAAAGAGAAATGGAGGTGCCCAGCTCATCAGCTTTGAAAACCAAGCTATATAATACAATGGCTTTCGATTGCTTCCTTGGTCACATGCCTTTGTTAAAGTAGTTGCCTGCAGGGTCAGGAATGTAGTCAATAAATAGGTCAGAAAGCATGAACTTCTACTGTAACAGCCTGCAGGGTTTGCTAGCCAGCCAGCACCAATGCTGAGTAAGCAAAATGCTGCAGACAACATGTTTTGCTGTCTTGATCACCAGAATGATTGTGACAGCTTTCCCCGGTTGTCAGAGCTCTGCGGTGTTTGCTTGCTCCCAGCCACGGCCCTGCCGCCCAAGAGGAAGTACACACATTTCCTAACTTGGCCCCCGAAGCAAACTCATACCTGTGGCTTGGCCAGCAGAAGAGGACCGTGACGGAGATAGCCAGTATCTAGAGAAATCATCTCTGCTTGATGTTCTCTGCATGTTGACATAAAAGGTTTTAATAGGATAAGGACAATATAAGGATAATAGGACAGCTCCCTCTATGTGCAGTTGAAGACTATCCTGGAGAAATGCGAAGTGATCCATATGCAGGCAGATAAATAGCAGCTGCAAACTCTGCAGACACCATCACAGATGGAGGTTAGCAACCTACGGGTGTCTCTTTCAGTTCTGCAAGAAGAAGAAGAAAAAAAAAAACCTGTAAATTGGAGGAATCACAGTGAAAAAGGAGAAAATAAACACCAAGGATGGAAAGATAATTATAAAAGTATGTTGCACACATTCACAGCAGTGAAGCTTTCTCATCTGTTAAAGAACACAAAGTAAATGTTCACTTCAGAAAACCACATGGGAAATGCCAACAAAGGCTGGTATAACACCGTGTCCTTCCTTTATTTGCAGTAGCATAAATACCTTTTTATCAGACATTCTAATCTTGCTTAGCATTTAATAGGACAGTGTGCTGGGATATCCACTCTGCTATTTACTATTTAATTAATTTGACAGAAGTCCAAAAATACTGAAGGCAAAACAGTGTATCAATATTTACTGTACTGATTCACTGGAATTAAAATACTGTAAAAACATAACTGTGCACAGACACCGTTTGTCTTGGCCAATAAAATATTTTGAAGGTTCATGTCCAAAACACAGGTTTGGAGTAAAATTCTCACTGAAAGGTATTGATCAAGCTGCTATATTCCTAGCTTTGTCTGATACCACAAAATATTTTGAACATCTTCATTAACTATGGGACGTTAATGATCAAGACAAAGTTAGAAAAACAAAGGCTGACATTGATGACTAAATAAATATTACCATTAACACACTGGAATCTGGACTTCCTATTGGACAAAGCTGACATTTCACTAGAAGTATGAAGGGAAAGGTGGAAATGCAACACTGATTTTTAATATGGCAGAATCTTACCAAAATTTTTCTATGCAATTCCTTCTCTTCTTTAAATGAGTAGAAAATATTAGACCTGGTGAGTGAAAGACTGCACTGGGGTCTTGCAAAAGGCAAGTGATGCATCCAAATGACAGGGCATTTGATCTGGAGGATGCAGAGGATGTGAAGAAACTGTGTTGAGAATCTACATGCTAAATGCTTTTGCTTAACAAGCTACTGAAAAACTCCTCCTTTAATCCAGGTTTTTGTCAAGAGCACTTCAGTCTCTGTTTCATTCTCAAGCAAGTATTACTCATTAACTGCACAACAGGAGCTCTGCATTGGCAGCCTGTCCCCAAACTGAAGTCTGTGAGTATAAAAAAAAAAAAAAAAAAACACAACCTAAAATGCAGTATAATAATACAATAGAGCATAATTCCATTAAAAGCGGGGATGGTGGAGGTGGGGGTGTGCTTTAAGGAAACTGTGAGATCCAAGAAAAAAAGGTTGGGTTAGGAGTGACCCTTACAGAAAAGATTCTTGGAAGAATCCAGCAAGTCCTTAACTGAAGTTTTTGTGTACATAAATGGCCATCCTTCTCTAGTATGGTGTAAGTCCATCCAGTCCCCAACATATTACTGAAGGCATGATAACTCCATCTGCACACCACAGCATTGCTCTCTCTTTTCCTTTTCCATGTGCTGACTGGTGTAAAGTGACATCTACAGTCCCAGTGCTCAAGCAGAGGAGCCTCCGGCACTTGTGGGAAGGTGTCCTTAATCAGGATGACCGAAGCTTAGGGGGGCTGGAGAGAAAAATCGACTTAAGATGGAGGAAGGTCACTGGTGAGTGCTAGAAGAAAAGTCTGCAAGCTTGAGAAGCAAATGTGTGAAGAAAGGAGTTGACCAGCACACAGAGTACATAATTACTAATCCACCTTTCTTAGGCAGGCAAGTATCAGGACTACATCTCAGATGTGTTTTCTTTTTTTTTAAAAAAAAAAAAAAAAAAAAGATAAGAAAGAGATACAGTATCTCTAAAAGGAGATACCAAGGTTTCTAATTGCCCACAGCAGGGGTGAGCCATTAGACATCAGTCCACACGTCTCTGATGGTCTGATTTTGACTATCAGTCTCTGCCTTTGTGGTGAGTGCACATCAATGTTTTGCTTGGTTTATGTCTGTAAATTTGGGCAGTTAGGCAGGATCTAAATCAGGTCAAGTGAACTACAGTTCTCCACTGCCCTGGCTGGAAACCAGGATCTCCAGACAGACAGCTGTGGAGAGCAGGGGAGAGCGCTTGTTAAGCACATTCCTGAAGGGCACTGACTATCTACAGCCATTTTCAAGTGGTTCTCCTCAAGTCGACCCAGGAATGTGCTGATGGGCTGTACAGGTAGGGCCAACCTCATTGAGAGGATGCAGGACAGTCAGTACACTGCAGGGAATGTAACGTGGTGACCCTGCAGTCCCTTGGAGAGTTGAAGGGAAAAGCAGATGCAACACTACAGACCAGTGCAAATAGTTTGTTATTAGCTTCTAAATTAAGCACATTTAATTGCTTAGCCCCCTTCTACCTTGTGTCAGGAATAAATCTTGTGCAATCATATGAAATAAAAGGAAGTGACAGAGGAAGAGAGGGATACTGGAGTGCCATCGATAAGCCAGCATTCACACCAGCTGGGAGGGTTGTGCCTTTAGTCTTCCAGAGCCTCTGGCCTGAGCTGAAGCAGCATTTCACTCTTTTGCCGGATCACTGAGTCTGAGGGAGGAAATAGGTTGGTTGAGAAACTGCTTGTCACAGAAGAGCCAACATCCTCCACGATGGAGCACTTAGAAAAACTTTGCATGAATTAGCAAGCAAATGTGAGGCTGGAACAAGTAAAGAGGGACAAAATTTGTCAGTTTGTCATTCATGCAATAATCCTGTCAAATGTGAAATTTACTGAATCGGTGAGTTTGGGCTTTGTTTTTGGAAGGGAGAAAGGAAGAGGGATATTTACTTTGTTTCTGCTGCTGTTGTGTTTTTCCAAACCGGAGAAGCAACCCTATTGTTTATGATTATTTTTCACCTTTAACCATATTTTCTGAATGTCACAAGGCGATTTCAGTATCTTCTATGAGTGCCATACTGGTGTGCAGCATCTGAACATCCCAACTGGCTCTTTGCTTCACTAATGGGGAGAATGCATTCAGATTCAATGCTCGTTACATATTCAGAACAACCACCGATGCCAGTTTCAGTTCTTCATGAATTTAAAACCTGGCTGGAATACAAATCAAATCATAACCCTATCTTTTGTGAAACAGTCCACAGTTTTTGCCATCAGTCTCCAACCTGTTCCAGTCCTGGGTCTCTTACAAACAACTTCATTCCAAAAAGTCCATTAGAGTCTCAAGATCTAGTGTTATGAAAGGATAAAGAACTGTTCAAGTTACCAAAATAGCTCCAAAAAGACTAGTTTGTCTTCTGATTCCTTGAGAAGGAAAAACTAAATTCACCCCAATTCCGTATGCTTATGTTATTACAAGAAACACTGAAACACTCATGACATGTTGGTCTAGGTGCCAGTCATCTTATAGTCCTACAAGAAAAATGCAAATAGTTAAGAGCATAAGTTATTACATTTCTGGTGACTGAATGGGGACCCAAATCAAGAACCGGAGCTCTACAGAGCATAAGAAATGGCACCTTGATTGTCACCCAACAAAGCATCTTTGTTTGAGGGTTAGTGATCTCACTGGCAGGGCTCAGAAATGAGTCCAAGATTTCAAATTTAAAACTGACACAGAAAAGTACATAGTTTCTGATCTGTGAAGTCAGACAGAGGAGCTGTTATCTGAAATAGTGCACAGCATCTGAGTAATCTGCCAGACGTAACACATCCTGCCTCAGGAGTCCAGGTGGGAAACTTGACTATAAGGAACAAAATTAAATGCAAAAATACCTGCTAATAGTTCAACTAGTGTGTCATCAACACTCCACAAATAAAGCTGTTACACTGGTGGAGATACATGTAGTTTAACTGCTATGCCAGCTGGAAAAAGTCTGTCAGGATAGGTTTTGGGAAATAGGGCTTCCATCACCTGTCCGAATTAGGGCTAGATCAAAAGATGGAATGATTTTTCTTCACTAAACAAAGCAAGGAGCTAGAGTGAGTCATTGGCTGTAGAATTATGGAAGAAATCCTGAGCCCCTGCTGGTGTAATACACTTACACGAAGACCATCTTATGCAGGAGGAGCAACTGACATCCAGGCACTGATACGGAATAGATAAGCAAGCAATTCAGGGAGAAAAACACATCCCATCTCCCTGGAAGGATGTCATTCCAAGATCAGAAGGATCCAAGTTCTCTCCTCTTTAGACACTCTAAAGCTTTTCTGGCAGATTCTCCCTTCCGTTGGCTGTGCCAGGTTCAACCACTTATCACAAGCTGGAGGGGGATGTTTCCCCACATTTATATTTGGCACGAGAATTTTCAGCTTGAAATGATGGAGCTGTTGCAGAGGTAGTGCTTATGAGAGCAACATCCTCCCAGATGGCCTCATAAAAGAGGGAGAGGATGATCTTGTCTTGCTGACTTGGAATTGCCAAGTCGGCAGAGCTAAAGATCAAGTTTTGAAAAGAAAAGGTCACGTTGCATCATATAAGTGCCGCCCTCCCTGGGACAATAGACAGCCTTAATCCGGCATCACTCAAATCAACAAGAGTTTTTCCAATGACTTGAACAGCAGCAAGATCAAACTTTGAGGACACTGACTAAAGCCAGGGAAGATAATAGGAATCTTGCTAATCACTGGGATGGGCTTTACATCAGTCCCTAAATGACTAAGACATGGATCTACGCCTGGAGAGAATAAATCTTAAAAGGAATAAAAGCATGGTGTTGCCGGTAGATGATTTTATGTTCGTTTAATTTTCAGATTTCCTTGGTGCACAAGCAATGATGTCTTCTGCAGAGATTTTGAAAGCAATCAACAGAGTCAGATGAAGTTTTGTCTTGCACAGATGCCTCTTTGCAAAGGTTTATAGATACCAAAGCCAGCTCAAAAACTGCTGTTAGCCGGCAGCAGAACCTGATACTAAACCATGCAGGGTTTCCTGGTAGGACTAATATTAATGGCCTGCCACGCACCAGGCAGACAGAAGCTGAGCTCCCATCTGAATGAGTGTTGACCATGGGAAACTGGCACATATCTTCTTTTGAGGACAGTTGAAAAGGATGGATAATGCACAACATGAGTGCTGCTTTCCAGCCACCTGCCATTCAGACAAACCAGGTACCTCTTGTTGTTGCATCAGCTCTTGTGAGAGGCTGATGCTGAGCAGCCCCTTGAGCTACACAGTTGCATAAATCTTCGCTGTTTAAGGACAAGGGTGTGACAGTTTTTGCCAAAAAAAAAAAAAAAAAAAAAAAAAAAAAATCCAGACTATGCCTCCTCCCTCTCTTCTTGCTTCCCTTTCCCACTGAAAAGCATGATACACTCATATGTGATAAGGTTTCAGCTTCAGCCAGTTAAAAATTGCCAGTTGGAAATCAAATCCAGACAAATCCAATGAAAAAATAAGACTCTTCTTTTAACTGATGCTGGTTAACCATTGGAACATCTTAGCTTGGGCTCAGTATGTATCAGTAGACTTGTAATAGACATTCCTCTGCCTACGTGCTAATATCTGAGTTGGGAAGGGTGTAGGATAAAGTCTGAACAAAAAAATCATTGATGATGGACCCAGATTCACAGAAATGTGTTTTCAGAAGTGAAGCTGGTCTTCCAGCCAGGGCTAGATTTCAACCTTCAGCTGTTTCACAGAGTCTTTGTGGCAAAATGTTTGATCCATGAAATTCAGCCTAATTTTCTCTTGGGCAAAGATACCCTGAAATCACAGCCTGCACCCTTGTGGCTGACATTTTATCTTGTAGTGGGGTATTTCAAACCACAAGGATGCCATTTTCAGATGTTACTAGATATATATGTATTTCCCACTAACTGACAAAAGATTTATAGCTTAATTTTGTGTTTTTTATTCTGATGACTTTATTGGGAATACCTTAATAAATATGGCATTCATTGAAATATATTATGTCAGCCATAAACTACTTCAAAACTGAAGATGTCTGTTGTCAAAGGAAGACTTTTCTCAACTGTACTTTATACACAGAAGTTGCTTCTTGTATGGGAACCTCCCTATACTGAGGCAGATGCAACATGACTAATAGGCTCATCATGACTAATAAGTTCACCCCAGTTACAGCACATCAGTCAAATCAAGTATTGCTTTTCACCAGACATGACACATCATGATGTGTAAGGCTGGGAATTTTGAAAGATAATGTTAGTGATAGACTGCACCCTGATGAAACATCTCAAAATGTGATTTTAACTATCTCCAGGATAGCCATGTAGAATTTCTGCTGGGAAGCCTTGGGCCAGGATCTTTGCTGACTCCCCTGAGTAAGCATCAGGTATTCATAAGGATATTGATCTGCAGTGTCCATGTCATCTTGTCACACAGGGGATGTATTTAGAAGGTCAGTCAGACAGGTTGGTTTCCAGGATTATTGGGATTAAGGTTTGAGATGGAATCATGCCTTAGGTAAAACGCTTACAAAGATCAAACCTTTGAATAGCTTTTAACTAGGATTAAGAGGTGAATAAAACAGGAAAGAGCAAAAGTAAGCACTCAGCAAGAGGGTCAGTCAGTGTGGCTCTGGAGCAGGGGGTTCCTCAATGGCTGTCCCAGCAAGGCAGGCCAGTGAGCACTCAGAACTGAGGATACCTGTGTGATGTTGTGAGAGATGCATCTAACTGGAGTTTATAGCAATACTTCAACTACAGCTATAGAAAGGGAGTTTGGAAGCAATAGGTTTTTTTAAGAAACAAGAAGCTGTTAGTTATGAAAACAAGAAGTGGTAACTTTCTGCCATAGCCATGACCCCATTCTCTCACTTCTCTCACCCCTCACCCCAAAATCTGTCATTCCAGGTCAAGAAGTATCACCTTTCCTTTAACCCTCACAGCCCAAGCAGTGGGAATTATGGTCTTGTCTTTGAGTTTCAACACACAGTCCTGCAAAGCAGCTGTAGAGTGAGGATCCAAAGCTTTATCATGAAAGCATTGATGTCTCTTAGACAGCTTCAAGACTCCAAAGTTATATGTGAAAACCTCAGCTCTTTGGCATTTCTAGATACTAAACCCCAAATGGTAGCATTTTGACTGGCACTGGTAGGCACTGGTTTGCTGTTAATTACTACCTAGAGGTGTCCATGAAGATCACTCTAGCTTGTGGTATTCATTAAATGTGTAGAGTGAGAAATATGTAAGTTGATGGGAACATTTTCTTCTGACCTTTGCAAATTTAAATGGTGATGTGGTGGTTGCACTGATGGTCAATTTGGTTTGGGGATCCTTTATTCATTATTTCTGCTGCTTGATGCCGTAAGGCTAACTGGAGTAGAAGTTAATGGCAAAAAACTCTCCTAAGCTGCAGTTAAGTATGACATAATGAGGACATCAATTAACTTAGGGCAAGAGTTTATGATTAACTACAAAAATCAGTAGCATTCAGCGGTGCATAACAGCAGAGGGAAGACAGTCTTCCAGACCATTATTTCACTACAAGGCCATAATCTCACAGCAATTTCTTAAGTGTTCTGACTGAGAAAATGTAAATTTTCAGTAGAGCTTTTATTTTGGGTATTACTGCATTCATAATATCAGAAAAGGCCATTACCTTTTCATATAACTGTATAGATGTGATGCTGCCTTCTAAACCTTAATTGAAGCAGCAGAAGAGATGCTACATATTATAAACTGTGACTGCTAGTTGATATTACTACATAGTCTGGTGATAAATATGCACGCTATTCTCATATTTACCAAGAGAAGTAGAAAAACTGTCTACTGATTCATGTATTTATAAACCATCTCACAATCTTAGAAAGGGGGTCAGGCAGAAATCTTGATAGGAAAAAGAGTTTTACGGATAGATACATTTCACCCTGCATAAGAATTTGCAAGATGATGAGGTAGCAGAAAAGGCGGTTCTGTTGAGAACTGTTTTCCTTCAGCAGAGACCTTGCAGGCATGAGGCAGAGAAAAACCAGGCTGTTTGTGTGTAGCTCTGATCTGGCCTTACCTGGCCAAGAGGCCAACCCACAAATGATAGAGGCTGGCAGACAGACCTTCAGTATCCAGTCCAGCCTGTATTCTGGGTAACTAATGATGAAAAAGACAGTGACAAGCTGGAAGGTGTTCAACAGAGAGCAGCAAGAGTATTACAAGGTGACAGGAATTGAATTATAGGGAGAGATTATAACAAAAATGAAATATTGGTCTAGGCCAGGTCTGTGCCTAGAGCAAAGCTTTATACGTAGAGTTGCACGGATTTATATTAGCAAAGGTTTTAACTTCCAATATCCTTATTCACTTTGCACAGAACATTTTGGTCCTTGGATCACTATGTGGAAGTCAAAGGAAATGTTTTGCCTCCTATCAGAACAGGATCTTAGCAGATTATCAACAGGAGGAAGCCAGTTTGGTTTTCAAACTACAAAAAGCTATAGCCAGTAGCAGAGATTTCTGCAGAAATTAAGAGGGAAAAAATCATGCAAAGTGTCAGTTAAGGTCTCAAACACTGGGATTTGTTTAAGGCCTAAAATTGAAGAATGTTGTTTTTCTACCAAAAGGTTCGGTGACCTGAGTGAGATCTGTTCATGTTAAAGGCTGAGCAAGGTATCACACTTAAACCTTATTTTTGTAATACAAGTGTCAACCCAGCAACAGAAGCATAGCTAAACCCCTCGGTAATGACAAAAGCAAGAAAAGCCACAGCAGAATAGAATATCAAAGTGACAGACAAAATGAGGTCTGCAGCACTCACTTGTACAATATTTATAGTTCTCCCCTCCAACCCTTAGTACACTGTTTGTTATGTAGCTAACAGGTCAATAGACTGTGTATAACAATAGCTTATCTCTATAGCCTCTCTAATCTACTACTGAGCTTCTCATCAAATACTACCCACACTTACAGTGCGTAATAACCTTTTCAGAGCTCATTTCTACAACTGCACAAAACATTTTACAAATGGAAGTATACCATAACGTGCCATTGCAGAAGGCATCTCAGTTGCTCTGAAAAAAGGTCCGCCATGAAGGAAGCATGTGTAGCTTAACATCTAAATAATCCAGACAAGCAGTAACAGCCAGAAAAATGCATAAAATTCCACTTGCAGCAGCTGCCAAAAAAATAAAATAAATAAAAGCAGACTTACTTCACCCATTAAATCCATCAATCCCTAGGAGATCCATTAACAAACCTACTCTCAACACCCCAAGGGTCCCACTCCCCAGGATGCTATGCGCTGTGGCCAGAATTGTCCTACCCAGCGAACAGTAACATGCAGAGGTGTCTCCCCTTGCTCGTTCTGCGGGAACTGAGTCTTTCCACAATGAATATTTTTTTTTTCCTCCCTGTACTCTGGCCAAATGTCCTGCACGCTGTGTCTTTTCTGCACACTTCATCAGAGGCTGTGCCACCCCTCCCTCTGCACTCACCTCCAGACCCTGCAAGCTAGGAGCTTGAGCACAAGGTGTCAGACCTGGCGGGGGAGCAGTGCTGGCAGCCTGTTCTGCTCCGCTTGGCTCACAGGAGAGAAAAGTTCCATCGGTTTGTAGCCCTTTTACAGGAATCCTATGAGCTACAGTGCCCCAGGAGACATGAATGTTAGAAGTACCTGTGAAATGAGTCCCATGCTGCCTGGTGGGACTAGTGTGGGACTTGCTGTGAATGTTACTTTCCACAACTCTGGGACATTTTGGGGTAGGATAACCCATAATGAGCTGATGCTGACACACAAGGTGCCAGACACTGTTGCACCTAGGCAAAGTCCCCATCCTTTGCTACTCTGAAGGACAGTGCCATGTGTGACCACTCTAGCCTGATGTAACACCAATGCCTACTGAACTTCCTCAAGCCTATGCCATGTAGTAGTCTCCAGTTTATGGAGAATACCTTCTCTTTGTGCACACAGTCTCCTGTTGTCATCCAAAAATGCACTGCAGAACATCAGGAAAATGGTTATGAGCCTGCCTTTTAATGCTTTTCATTATGTTCTGTATAAGAATGGCTGATTCCTAGTTACTATCATATTTTGGGTATCTAGAGATATATACATAAATCAAAGCAATGTTTCCCATGGTACAGGCAAATCAAACCAGCAATTATTTTCTCATTTCATTTTTAACCACTGAACTGCTGTTTTATCTCCAGATAATGATGAATATGGTTCTGACACCAGAGGTCCACACACTCCTGCTATTCTCATTCAGCACAGAGCACAAATAAGTTACTTGTTAATATATGAACTGTCATGTAAGAAGCCACAATTATGCATGATTCACCCCTATAAGCTGTGTAAATCTGTGGTGTATATATGATAACAAATGAGTGTTACTTGATGGGAAAACACAGGTGCCAAGAACTAGGACTCTCTGTACTGCGGATGTCAGATACGGCATCAGAGTTAACACCTCCACTAACCCTTACCTTCAGGTAGACACATTTCCAAAGGCTTATCAAGCATCCTCTATCATTCCAGTCTGTCAAAGCACTGGCAGTGAGCCAGACCTGATCCCAACCATGCAGCATTATTTAGTGGGAAGGTACGAAAACAGAGAAAGCATGCTCCTCCTTCCACAGACCAAGATGTACGCCGTGTCCAGCCTCCCTGCTTTCAGATGTTTGTGGTCCAAATTTGGACCCATGCCTGTTCTTGCTATAGCCATTATTAAATAGTGGTGACAAACCATAAAGGAGTTGCACTGCTTACTCATGGAGCAGGAGGCTCCTGAGCCCAGCTGGAGACAGCCATCGGCAGGGAAGGTTGGAAAGAGAGCACGTAACGAGAAGCCTTAACAAACATATTGACTGATGGAGCTGTTTGTAAAGCTTTGGGTTACTATTTCATCCATGGAGGCCGTCTGCATGCACGTCAGATAAAGGTAAAGGTTGGGGGATGATTATTTTTTTCTCAACAGTCCTGTCCTCCTCTAGGCAAACATCAGGCCATTAACTAGCTCTGTCTGTAATCGTGAAAACTTTCATTTTAGTGCATTTAAGCGTGACTGCACACTCTGTGTGACACAAGAAAGCAGGGCTTCATCACATGCAGACCATTACAAAGAGGCATCATTGCAAACACAGAAAGCAGAAGCACAACACAGAAAGGTTTTCAGTTGCACACCCTTGCCCAGCTCCCATCCTGACATACAATTTAGTGTGATTTGTATAAAACTCTAGGTAATTCACAAAATCTTCCAGCATACAAATAGGTCATTATACCTGTTAGCGTTTTCCTCACCTCTTGTTCATCTTCAGCAGAAATTATCACCTTGGCCACTGATTCTGTCTTTGGCTAAAGCAGCAAGAGGGAGGGGGGTCCTCCCTAACCCACTTCCATTTCAATCAGAAGTGCCAAGTCCCCACGCATGTTTTCAGCAACAGCCCTGCAGTCCTGGGTGTAGTTAGCAGGTTAATTCCTTGAGCAGCTTCCTTCCTATGAGTGTCCAGCTTGCTTTCTGTCTCATGATGCCAGTGAAAGACTGCATAGGTGAGTCTGAATTATGGACAGAGCAAGAATGCTCTTCATTCCAGACAATAAATACACAAATCCACGGGTTTCAGGTCACTTCAAAGTAAAATTAAAGGTTACAGTTTTGGAGAGCTTCATATCACATCATTTTTAACATTTTAGATCCTTGATGAAGCAGCTATTAAAAAGAGTGTTTTGTACTATTTGGCTCTGATTTATTAATGTTATAAATTATAGTGTAGACCACCCTGTAATCAAGTGCTAGTGAACCATGTGTGTTACACCTTGAAAATGAACAAGTTGATAGGTAACAGAAGCAGTTTCCTTCTTTAGATAAAAATGTAGATGCTTGAAACACAAGCCAGAGCAGTCCAAGGATCAGAGTGAAAAAACTGCTTTTGCTCACAGGTTTTGAATTCTTCTTCATGCCATTCTGTTAGTTATGGTATTGGATAACATCTTTGGTGTTTTCTTAGCCCCCAGTGGACAGTAACATGCAAACCCAAGCTCCACACACAATTGGAATAATCTATGCATTTTGGAAACAAAGGGCTCCATTGAGTCAACGTTACCATGTGTAAATAGGAACGGGCAGAGTGCCACTTTGGACAGGGGATACATTTTGATATGTGTCCTTGATTCTCACCCACGCAAAGAAAAAAAGGTCACTTCATTTTTTGTGCTCCTTCCTACAATACTTCATGCTGTAAAGGCTGAAAAAATCACTGATTTCTTTCCTTTGAAAGGAATAAAATGCTGTTAATTTGTACTCCCAGTAGGGGAAGAAACTGGTGGGTAGCAGGAGCGAAACACTGATTAGGCTGACGGTGCAAAGATATAGCAAGAAACTGGATATAATTATGCCAGACACATCATGTTCATTGCAAGGTGCTATTCACAGGGCTTCTTATCTGCTGAAAACTTTAATTTTCTGAAAATTACTTAGAAGTTAGAGTGTATCCAGGTGATACCATGAAAGGTCAGGTATCTCTCTCAGGTATTTCTGTATTGTCAATCACCATAATGTGCAGACACCATAGCATGCCATAATTCAGTTTGATCTTCTTTTTCTCTCTCCCTTTCACCCTGCATAACCAGGTGTGCAGGGTTGCTGAAGCAGGTTTCTCTCTGACCGTTCCTGGTGCACGTCATTGGCACTTGATTTACAGATGAAAGATGAATATATATGGCCACATTCACACAAAGGAAGAGCAGGTCTTTTGCTTTCTTTCTGCTGTACAAGTTTTGCAGGGCAATCAGTTGTCAATCACACTCCATTCCTGTTCATGTCCCTGAGGTGCAGTTTTCATACAGGGAAACACAATGTACTTTGCTTTGTACCCTGGGGAATAGCATGTGCATCAAGAAACTCTCTCTTCATTTCTGTATTCATAGTGCCTCCACTTCCAGTTTCAGAGTTGCTCACAAATTCTTTAAGATGTTTTTCCCTGCAGAGCACTGAGTAAACCCTTCCCAAAGTGGCATCAGTGAGTTCCTCAAGTGGTTAGGCCTCATATGCTGTACATTTGCTCTTCCACAGGATGTCCCTTAAATAATGTCTGGCTGAAGGAGTTTTTTTCAACTGGTTTGGGAACAGTCATAACAAGGCAGCTGCGTTTGGCGTGCTATGCCCATGGTGAATGTGCTTGGGGAAAGCCGTTTTTCTGCAAGAAGCAAGTGGGAGCGAGGTGGCGCTTACCTCCTGGAGACAGAAAAAAATACTAGGAAGACCATAGCAATGGATGACTGTCATTGCAATGACTTGATTACAAACAACAACCAGGTCCTCCTAAAAGCATCACCCCTCAAGCAGGGAAACCCACTATCCATCCCCCCATAGAAGGCAGTAAGGGAGATTTGTTTCAAAGCCTGTGGTCTACAGGGATTGTGAAGCCAGCAGCAGAGAGCAGTATGGCATCATCTCCAAAAGAGAAACAGCTGTCAGAGACACAGATAGCAATTAAGCCAAGTGGGACAGACGAAAAGAGATCCGAAAGATGTCCAAGGTCCTGACCTCCTTTCTGAACTGGTGAAGATGTTTTTCTTTTTATTTTTCATGGCAGGGTGGGAGCATGGTAGAAAACTCACTGGGGTTATTGCCTCTTCCTTGCCTGTTTTTCCTCTCAAGCCTGGATTAATGTTTTTGTTTGGAGGGCTTGCTAACAAGCTGAGGTTTTCATCTTAGTAGGTCTGCTAATAGTACAGGACATTCCCCTGGATTTGTGATTTCAATGCAGGGTTTTCTTTAGAGAGTGAGGAATTTTTTTATTAGAACCAGCCAGCCTACAGAACTGAACTGTACCTAAAAATAGAAGGGATTGGGTTTTTTTAGGTGTTAAAAATAGAGATGTATAGAAATGGTCATGTATAGGCTGCTTTTTACAAGAAGGTAGAGGTGCTCTGAATGGAAACATTTGCTATCTGCCATCTAGCCGAGAAATGTAGCATTTCACAATGCCATGAGCTGCTGCTAGTGAAGAACAAAGAAGAATACAGCAATCCTGGATGGTCTGAAAATGGAACTGATACCATGCTGAAATACACACATATGTCCAGGGAAAGAATGAGACATTTGGTTTTGTGAAGCATAAACACATAGTCTTCAAAGATGGGGAGGTGCAATGGGATCGATGAAGCAGGATCATCCCATGTTGCTATTGACCTCATCTAATTCTGCTGGTGGAACCTGCCTCGGCCCTTGCTCTGGGCACTGTGGAAAGTTGGAATCCTTCCAGTTTTGCTGAAAAAAATTACCAAGCCCCCTTTTTTCCCCTGCAGAATCCCTCAGTGTCCACCCACATCACTCAGACCAAGCACAGAGCAGAAAACACAGGTCTTAGTGGGGAGAAATGCTCCCAGAGACGCTTTCAAAAGCAAACAAAACTCACACCCATTTAGAAAGCTTCATCCTCTGCTAAGCCCTGTCTTTTGGGGTGATCTGGTGGGGTGAGGATCATATAAAGACAGATGGATTTTGTTTGCTGTGCTCTTCTTATTCCATGTTCCTCACAGTTAATTCATGGTCGTATTAATCTGCCATACTATAGCTGAGATGTTCAAAGCTGTTAAAGTGATTTGGATAAAAAGTTACCAATAACTGGAATTGGAATTTGGCATCTAGATCTGTTAAAAGGGGAAAAAAAATCTCAGTCTAGAGGCCTATATGCCATTTGAAATCTGCTGCATTCGTAGTTCTGCTAAGTATTAATAGGTTATTTCAAATGCAAAAAAACCTCCACCCTTATTTTAAAAGGATATTTGTGCTAATTAACTGCCCCATAAAGACTCAAGATAGATGTCACATGGCATGGCTCAGAGAGTAAGAAACACTGTGATATGCTACCCCAACTCATCTACATGAGTAACTGCTTTTTTTCTTTTTTCCCTAAGCGTTATAAATGGTTCACCAAGTTCTTCAGATACATTCACCATCACCTCCCCAACCTCCCACCACCACATAAATCCCACCCTGGAGAACCACCTGTGTCTCAAAAATCTCAGGTCAAGCGTTCATGACATTTTATGAGATGTCAGTACCATGTGTGTCAAATTCAGTCCTCAATTACCTCCAGTTTACAGACACTCATATTTCCATCAAAGGATCTGATACTCCTTGATTTAATGACTGGGGCGGTTAAGTTTTTATTGCCGTATAGATGTCCTTTCAGCTACAGTTATGTGAAGCAGCCATAGCTCAGTTCAATCCTCTCTTATACCAGAAAAAGAAAGTGGCCAACAGCCGCTTAATGTCAGTCGTCTTGTGGAGCTCAGCATGCTGCTTGACCTCCTGGTTCATGAGGACTAAGATGCAGAATAAGAGCTCCCTTCCAAGAGAGAGCAGAAAAGGAGCTTAAAAAAACACCATGGGATTTAGAAAACAGGGAATGCCTTCTGTCTGGTTTAATCCTCTTTCCCTTGCAGGACTATTCCCTGTAGAGATAAAAGGAGGGATAGATGCACAAACAAAAAAAACCAGAACTGGATCGAAGATATACCCAACAAATGTAGCAGTTTTCCATATGTTCATCAGTTATGCAGAGGAGAGATTTTGACTAGGACCTCTGAGGTGTAAGTCAGGACAGGTTTCAAGAGTCGGACCGAACAGCTGTGGATGGATTTGCTCAAGCAGGAGGTCCCATCCTTTGGGTTCCTACTCCTTTAACTAACTGTAAATTGCTTTAGTAGCCATGCTAAAATGCACGTCTGAACAAGTGCTGGTGGTGCCCATGCTTCGTGGAGCTAGGATCGTCTTGCTATTTTGAAGTGAAATGTAAAAGCCTTGATGATTTCCAGGAAAAAATTAGTTCATTACACTGTTTATGCATAGATGCACCATATTTTTATAGCCTCATACAGATTCCAAAAGCAAAGCTGAGGTTATGTTTTGTTTTACATAATTATAGATAGATTTGGCTGTGAACCATTACATGAATGATGTTCCTTTTGAAATGGCAGTGGTGCTCTGAAACAGAGTAAATAATAAACAATACTGAACAATACATTTGTGAAGAAAAGTGTGTATTCCCATCATGGGCAGTAGCTCCAAACTGAATACCTCCCTCTTAACTCTGAAACTATAAGCCAAAAGGCTTTTCCTGGACTTTATGGCCACTGAATTAGCAGCAGCTCCTGAGTAGATGGAGAATGGAGTGCTATAAGAGAAGGCATGGGGAGACAGGAACTCTGTGTCTGAGTCCTCTGATATAAAGTGTTTGCCCCCAAAAACTTAGAAGCTGAAGGAGAAGCTTCCCCCGTCCCCTAAATGGTGCCTTTGTGTCTACCACATGCATAATTGATTGTAAGCAAACCATTCATGCCAAACTCAAAGCTGCTTCATACACATGACCACATTAGAGGAGCTGCAGGCCATGGAAAGACCAGATCTGATTTAGGCATTAATTATGGATGAGAAACTTCTTCAGTACAAATAAATTTGCCGGTTCACCACTATACACAGAAACCTCTAAATAAAATAATTGATTATTCAGAGGCAGAATTCTTGCAGTTCATCCCAAGGACATATTTTCTAAGTACATGCACGCACACACGCAACCATGAACATGCACTTGGTGAAACCCCCAAACCTTAACCAAAGAGAAACCATACCATAATCTATTGATAGACTCCTCTTTCTTGAACAGCTCTAATCCAAGAAAGCATTTTATCTGGGTTCCCTCTAAAGCCTCCTGCCATATTTGCAATTCTGGATGTCCAACTAAATCCCACCATCCCTCCAGGAATTTTGATGAAGGGCAAAACTGGAATTCTCCCTTAAATGCAACTATTCCGCTTATTTGTTCAACTTCAGGGCACATGCACACACACAGACACGTGCATGTGTGTATAAATATATAGCTTTAAAGGTGACCTATTTTCCAGCTGCAAAATTCTCTCACTATCAGAGGTTTTTGCCAGCTAGGAAAAGATATGAACCAGAGAGTTACAGAGCAAACTGCAGTGTCTGCATTATTTAGAGGCTCAACATGCCAGGTTCACAGGTGTTCAAACTACCCAGGAACCATTTGGCCCACTGTTACGGAAAATATGATTTTAGAGATTGAAATCAGCTGGCAAGAAAAGGTGTTTAACCAACTAGCTACTGCAGGACAAAGCAAAAAGTCAAGGTTTTCTTTATATTTCTTTTTATTGTTTTTGTTATTTTTCCTCCCTCGGCACCTGCAATACTGCTTGCCTGACATCCTTGGGAATTGCTGGCAGTGGAGGAATTTATTAGCTAGAAAATTCCCAAAGTATCTGTAGGAAAAATTATTCGCAGTTGCAACATTTAAGACAGAAAATAACTTGCAGGAGGCAAAGAGACTAAAAATCAGGTTCTAAGGCTGGACTGACTCTCCGAACAGAGACACCATGTATGTAACACAACACAGTACATTTTATATGTGCAGCTTTGCAAGGCAGTCACAGTCCAGTATTGTTGGGGAAGGAGGGCAGGAGAAAACGGGCAGGGGATCTTGTTCCTTTCCAACGTCCTGCCTGAAAACTGTGGATCAAATTGGTGGAGTAGCAGCATCTGCCCAAAGCATGATTTCCACCATATTTCCATTCTGGACTGCATTTAGGGGGGAGAGCAGAATTATTCTTCAGCAGAGACTGAAGCTCACAGAGTATCAGCCCTCAACAGAATCACACCTGCAACTGGGTGACCAGAGAACATGCAAATACCAAGCAGCGTTTCTTCCCTAAATATATGGGACCTGTCTGACCTGCCTGGGAGGTACCAGGACTATTGTAGCCCAGAGCACTCTGTCTTGCTCGCCACTTCCCAGCAGCTAAAAATAAAGCAAGTAGCTCTCCTTCCCCTTGCTGCGCCAGGGGAAGTTCAGGTTGGATATTAGAAAAAATTTCTTCACCGGAAGGGTAGTCAGGCATTGGAACAGGCTGCCCAGGGAAGTGGTTGAGTCTCCATCCCTGGAGGTATTTAAAAGAAGGGTAGACGTGGTGCTCGAGGACATGGTTTAGTGGTGGACTTGGCAGGGATAGGTTAACGGTTGGACTTGATGATCTTAAGGGTCCTTTCCAATCTTAATGAGTCTATGATCCTGAGCTAGAAGTCACAGTCACCATGCACAACTGCACTCAGCTACCTCTTTCTGCCCTTACAAGTCTATTATTGTCAAGCAGAGAAAGAAATATTATTGTAAATATCTTTCTGAATATGCAGAGGCATCTAAAAAAAAAAAAAATCTCTTTTCTCTCTCTGTTCCTTCAGTTCCAACTCACTGCTAAATATACACCCAGACGTATAGGATGAAAATGTATAAAATTGTCTCACTGACTCTGAACTCAAAATCCAATTTCTAAAGGAATTTAGGACCTGGCTGCCAAAGAAATTTAGGTACCTGAAGATGTAGTTAAGAATATTCCCAAATATTCAGACATGGTCAAGTCCTATAATTCATTGATTTAAAAAGACTTCAGGCTCCTGAATCACCTTTGAGAATTGCAAGTCTGTTTCTGCATTACTTAGACATTGCAAAATACAGCCATATATTTTTGCTCATATTTCCCACCTTGCAGAAACCAAATTATTTTCTTTCCTCTAAATATATATTTATAAATACACATGCACACACTGTAGTTCTGCACTAATTGGTATTTGCAATGTAAGCACTGGACTTTCCTTCCTTTTTGTCAATGAAAGTAAACATGATCAAAGCCTGCCAGTATTTAATGATGAAAATGTACTCTGTCTCTACCGTCTTAATGTCATTGGAATGAACTTGAAGATAGGTTTATGACAAAAATAATTTTAAAAGGATTTCATACCAAATTCAGGGGAAAAAGCCCAATATTTAGCTTTTCTTTCCTTAGCATTTTTATTTTGTCTAAGGGAAAAAAGGAATAAACAAAGATATTTTAAAATGACCTAGTGAGGGGCAAAATAAATGCATAGAGATTTTATCCAGCACTTCTAAGAATCTTGGAAGTGCTACAACTACACTGTAGTTTCTTTGTTACAGCTCTGTATACATTTATACAAAAGAAAGATGAAAGGGCGGAGAGAGTGGTTGATATGGGTTGTGAGAAGTTGGTGGAATTAGATGGCAAGGGGTCAGGTTACAGACAATGTAAGCTAAAATGCATCAAAGGATATGAAGCAAAGGACTAGATCAAAGTCTAAGAAGCCAAGTACAAGAATAAGAGAGTGATAATTGTAGGCAGCGAGAGAAAGCACTGGAATAGAAATGTGATAATGGTATGACCTCATGACTCAGTCTTTTTTTTTTCCAAGTCACCAGTTTCCTCACACGGGGCATACGGGCAGGAGAGAGCAGAAGTGTGTGTGGCAGGAGGGAGCAGTGAGGGGGAGAAGGGAGAGGAATTCTGGGGTTGATAACCTTCCTGGGCTTTAGGGAAAAATTCACTTTGTTTTTTGCAGTGTGTTTCATTCATACATTTTCCATAGGATTGCATGGCTGTCCTCATAGGCACTGGTGTGAAACAGGGAGCACAAAGCTGAAGAGGGGTGCCTGGGAGGCTGGAAAGCTGAAGGTCAGATCCTGCTCTCCTGCAGCCCAGCAGAACATAGCAGACATCAGTGGGAGTGGGTCTATTTTAAAGTCACAATTGGACCCTATTTTAGAGAAATTATTGTGCACTGATGCCTCTCTGTTCTGTGGCTGAGACATCATGGCTGAGAAAGCTGTCATTATCCAGAGAGCTCCTAAACTGTACCCATCTTCAGCTGTAGGTTTATTATGAGGAAGACATTCGTGTTAGATATTCACTTTGATAGGAACCGAATGCATTTTATTGCCAAGAAGAAACTTGCCCTTCATATCTAACGAGGTCCCTCAGTCCTCACTGTTGTACAGCATGCAGTGCAAGTCCCTATACACGCAAAATAGTCTAGCAGACCAGGGGATCTCTCACCCTGGCTTGCTGGACTGATGATGCAGAGTCTTTTCAGCTCTCACATGCCCTGGTAGGAATCAATGGCATCACTTTAACTGACTGCATCGAGGCTAGGGTTTGTTCCATGATCCCTGAAAGGACACATTTCCCCATTCACATAGGTTTTGGTTTGAGACTGGTTAATGGCCATCATCATCCATCACAACCAGCCCATACTGACATATTTCCTCGTGTCTTTGAAGGCTGAGGCCAAGGCTGCACAGGGTAAAAGCTTCTCTTGTGAACTTGCTGCACTTTGCTCCATGCTTAATCTACGCGAGTGGGTAACAAATGAGGACAGTCATCACAGGCAAGTCTCCTTCCGCTGACCACAGGGATGAATTTGTGCCAAGACCCTACCCTGCTTCAGCAGCTTTGGAGAAAGCAAACAGTTGATGCCAGAGAATAGCAGCTTCGCTGTTGCCTCCTTCAGCAATGCAGACACGGACTTCTGTTTTATCTGGAAGGCAAAGGAGGCACCACTGTCTTGCTTCCCTCCAGCCCTTTTGCTTGGAGGCTGCCTTCCCTTCTCCAGTGAAGCCTCAAGACACCTGTCTTCTCTTAAGTGAGTGAGCAAATCAAAGTAAACTGCTTACTGGTCTCTCAGAGCTCCATTTGTTGCTTGAGATGTGTGCACCATTCATCTCTTCAAGTCCTTCCTTTCAGTGCAGCCCACTCAGAGTCATTCGGCAATGTATTTGTTTATTTTTCCGATTTAGTGGTTTAGCTCAATCTCAGGACAATCTTATGGGACAGAGGAATCTGTCAGAGGGTCCTGGATTAGTGGATTTTGAAGAAGAAAAAAAAAATCAATGAATGTTAAAGTCTTTCCTTGCTGGGCCACAGGTTCATGTTCAAGTCTTTCTTCCCTGAAAAAATAAGCTATTGAGATATAAAAGAGGCAAAGAGGCAGACAGCTCCTTCTCTGCCTCACTGAACTGTTCTCTAAGCCTGAGTAGACTCCTTTTCCCATCTTTGTGTATGTAGCATTGTTTCCCTGATGAGCACTCAGGCAACTATTGAGTTTTCATTGAAATGTCTGCATCTGTCTCATAGACATGTTTAACCAGAATTATTGTTGAATCTGTTGAACTGTCCTTTAGTTTATAACTGAGTGAAACAGCTTAGGAGACCTTCCAGACAAAGACCTATACCTTCTCCATGTTTGAGTCAAAAATCTTTGGCTACCCTGGGCTGGATTCTTAAGAGACACTGAAGGCAATTAGCATACTGACTGACTTGAATCAGCAAGGTCCTTGCTTTCCAAAGCAGGTTAATTTCTCTGTGTATTTCATTTCTTGAATTTTCAGCTTACATAGAATACAAAATCTGTGTGACATATCTGTGAAATATTGCTCTTGATCTCAGATGCCAATCAGTATTTCCAATGCTTAGAGGTCCCTATGCATTGTCCCCAGGAGCTGGGTTGGCAGAGTTACTAGAGGAAAACCTCAGGCATTTTGAGGACACGGAAGGGCGTGGAAAAACAGACAGGAGTGTGACAGTTTCAGGTTCAATGTGTTTGTCACAAAGCATGTCAGAAATTTGCAGAAGAGAGGAAATTCTCAGTGTTGCATCTTCTCTGGCTCCCTACATGCTTTGGCGTCCACATTGATGGGTGATGCTCTGCAGAGCAGGTCATATTTGGAGCCTGTTTTTGCCATCGTCTTACCCCAGCACACCTGTGGGGCAGTAGCAGCAGGGTTTTAGCCAGAAATCCAGTGGGCCAGAGATCCTGACTAGCTGTCATGGCTGATTGCCAAACTCCCTTGCAGATAGGCTGACACTGACATGGACCAGAGGTAGCTGTGAAGTGTAGCATGCTGTGTTGCTCTCTGCCCTCACTAAACCTTCCTGCCCTGTGCTGATAAAACAGCTCAGGAAACATTGCCAGGTCTGATCATGGTTCACTTATGTCAGGCCTGGTACAACTGATGTGAGTCATGGAAGATAAAGAGAGTAAACAAGTAGGAACTTTTGCCTTGAAACTTGCTTAATCCCTTCAACTGTTCAAAATCTAATATAGAGAAGCTGCAATCACAAGGTCTAAAATGTCTTCTAAAGCTTGAAAGGGACATTGGCCACTGCTCTACCCACTCTTGGGTAGCCACATTGGCATCACCAGACCCAGATCCACCAAAGATTCAGCCTGTTGTGCACTGAACCACCAATGGTCCCCCTCTGAAGCCTTGGGACCATGCAAGAGTCTGGAGGAAGCCACATGGAGGGTAGAAGCAAGTGTGGCCTGCACAATGGTATGGAAATCGGCTTACATATTAATAGAGAACTAGCCATCAGGAAGAACAGAGTAAAACTCATTTACATTATTCTTGTTTTAGGTGAATTCGTGCTGTGAATTCTGACCTTTATAGAGGTATTAGCAACACAAAACTTTGTTCCCAATAATCTTCATAAACCATTATCTTGATAATGTGAACGTGCCAATTCCCAGACACGAAGGGTGTGGAAGGGTTAAGGAACAGTGATTCAGGGATATTTAAAGAAATCTGAAGGTATGCACAAGAAGCTTGTCTGAAAGGTTGCATTTTATTAGGCAACTACTTGTTTTTAGACACCTGTAGAGGCCATGCACCAGAAATTGATGTCATACAGTGTCTTGTGGTTGTCTACCCCGGAAATGTGGGTAAAAGAAACTTCCCTAAAACCAGTTCCTGTTTTTCTTTTCCATTTCTATTCTTTTTAGGGTTCTGCAAAACATGTGTCGTGCAATGACTCACATCTTGATGAAATGGCAAATTCTGACAGGAATTTTCCAGAGTGCTGTTAATTTCAGTGTTGCTTGGCTTGGATTTGACCGTATCAATTACATTCCAAAATATCAATAGTTATCGATCCCTGACCCTAGGAGACAATAGAGGAGCACAGGATGACCCAGCAGCCACTGTGCAACTGCCACCCTACATCTGGCCAGGGGACATAACACACAAAGACATTGACACTCCTCGTTACTCAAAAAGATGAAGCAAGCAAATTTCACAGCTGTAACATGGGGTCAAAAGGACAAGGACGCCTTATGGTCTTTCACACAAGAACCATGGGCTTTCAAAGAAGTGGAAGGTGAAGATTTCTCTGACCTAAACCAGCCTGGCCAGTTTCCTCAACCAGGAAGCCCCCATACTTTGTTGCATCCCACAGTTTTGACATTAATTTGGAAATTTTGTACTCCTTTTTGCCCAGTTGTTTTCCCATTGACGCATTTGGCCTTGTATAAGAAACTGCAAGAGGCATCTTAAATGTTTCTTACTCAAGGTTGCAAAGGGAGGAGGGTAGTCAGTAATGGATGTTGGGTGTGCACAGGAGTGTGAAGCATTCGTAAGATCCTCCAAAGGCCCAAAGAGAAAAAGAAACTTATACATAAATCACATCAAATATCGTCTCTTTAAATGGTAATCGCAAAAATGTTCTAATTTGCTTCCTGTAGGTTCACTAAGCAAGAGTGACTAAACTCATGAGGTAGTTTGGCCAAAGTCTTCAATGAAACCTCTGTTGTGAGAAAATCGTCAAGTAGTTACGATCAGTCCAGGAAGTCAGATAGGACAGTAATTGGGAAAGTTCCGTTCCTTCTGGAACAGCAGGAAGAAGGTTTAGGTTGGACATTAGGAAAAGGTTCTTCACCCAAAGGGTAGTGGAGCATTGGAAGAAGCTCCTCCAGGAGGTAGTCATGGCGCCAAGCCTGGCAACATTCAAGACGCAACTGGACAACGCCCTCAGACATATGGTATGATTTTGGGGTTGTCCTATGCAGGGACAGGAGTTGGACTCGATGATCCTTGTGCGTCCCTTCCAAATCAGGATATTCAATGATTCTATGATTCTAAGTTTCCTTGACTGAAGTGGAGCTGGAGGGACAAATGTCTCCTTAAATTCCTGTTTGTCAAAGTTGATTTTTTTTTTCTGTATAATTTCAGTGATTTAAGTAATTTTATGATTTGATATTCCTTCAGTGTCTTTGTTCATTTAAATCTCCCGCCATTGCTCAGGCAATGCCCAGGCTTTGTCAACATCTCTCGTGAGAGCTGCTGGCTCCTGGCATGTCTCTCCACTCTCCTCGTGTCTGCCTGACTCAGGAAAACCCCCTATGCACCAAGATCTGATGCTCTATAAGTATGTCAGTGATAAAAGGAAGACTAGGGAAAATGTGGGTCCTCTCCGGAAGGAAATGGGAGACCTTGTTACCTGGGATATGGAGAAGGCTGAAGTACTTAGTGACTTTTTTGCCTCAGTCTTCACCAGCAAGTGCTCTAGCCACACCACACAAGTGGCAGAATGTAAAGGCAGGGACTGGGAGAATGAAGAACCGCCCGGTGGAGGATAAGATCAGGTTCAAGATCATCTAAGGAACCTGAAGGTGCACAAGTCCATGGGATCTGATGAGATGTATCTGTGGGTCCTGAGGGAACTGGCAGATGAAGTTGCTAAGCCACCATCCATCATATCTGAGAAGTTGAGGCAGTCCAGTGAAGTTCCTGCTGACTGGAAAAGGGGAAGCCATTTCCCATTTTTAAAAAGGGAAAAAAGGAAGACCCGGGGAACTACAGGCCAGTGATTCTCACCTCTGTGCCTGGCAAGATGATGGACCAGATTCTCCTGGAAGCTATACTAAAGCACATGGAAAATAAGGAGCTGACTGGTGACAGCAAGCATGGCTTCACTAAGGGCAAATTGTGCCTGACAAATTTGGTGGCCTTCTACAATGGGGTTACAGCACTGGTGGATAAGGGAAGAGCAACTGACATCATCTACCTGGACTTGTGCAAAGCATTTGACACTGTCCCGCATGACACCCTTGTCTCTAAATTGGAGAGGCATGGATTTGACAGATGGACCACTCGGTGGATAAGGAATTGGCTGGATGATCACTCTCAAAAAGAGTTGCGGTCAACAGCTCGATGTCCAGGTGGAGATCAGTGATGAGTGGCGTTCCTCAGGGGTCAGTATTGGGATGGGCGCTGTTTAACATCTTTGTCAGTGACATGGACAGTGGGATTGAGTGCACCCACAGCAAGTTTGCCGATGACACCAAGCTGTGTGGTGTGGTCAACATGCTGGAGGGAAGGGACACCCCGCAGAGGGACATTGGCAGGCTTGAGACGTGGGCCCATGCAAACCTCATGAAGTTCACCAAGGCCAAGTGCAAGGTCCTGCACATGGGTCGGGGCAATCCCAAGCACAAATACAGGCTGGGCAGAGAATGGATAGAGAGCAGCTCTGAGGAGAAGGACTTGGGGGTGTTGGTTGATGGGAAACTCAACATGACCCAGCAATGTACACTTGCAGCCCAGAAAGGCACTATATCCTGGGCTGCATCAAAAGAAGCATGACCAGCAGGTTGAGGGAGGAGATTCTCCACCTCTACTCCACTCTTGTGAGGCCCCACCTGGAGTACTGCATTCAGCTCTGGGGCCCCCAACATAAGAAGGACATGGACCTGTTGGAGCGAGTCTAGAGGAGGGCCATGAAGGTGATCAGAGGGCTGGAGTATGTGTCCTATGAAAAGACAGGCTGAGAGAGCTGGGGTTGTTCAGCCTGGAGAAGGGAAGGCTCCAGGGAGACCTTATAGCAGCCTTCCAGTACCTGAAGGGGGCCTACAAGAAAGCTGGAGAGGGACTTTTTACAAGGGAGCATAGTGATAGGACAATGGCTATAAACTGAAAGAGTGTACATTTAGATTAGATATAAGGAATAAGTTCTTTACTACGAAGGTGGTGAAGCACTGGAACAGGTTGCCCGGAGAACTTGTGGATGCCCCCTCCCTGGAAATGTTCAAGGCCAGGTTGGATGGAACTTTGAGCAACCTCATCTAGTGAAAGGTGTCTCTGCCCATGGCAGGGGGTTGGAACTAGATGATCTTTAAGGTCCCTTCCAACTCAAACCATTCTATGATTCTATGATTCATTTGGATTATTTGACCTCAGTTAGAAAGCAGAACCATGTTTACCTGGCTTTGGGATTAGTGTAGCCCACTCAGCACCAAGCCTCTTAAGGTCAGAACTGCATACAGTTTCCTCCCAGGCATCTTGTCAGTCCCACACAGTTTTTGAGCATCCCAGTAGTAAATAATTTATTTAGCAAGGCCCCCATTCCTCAAATTATTCTAACCCCTTTTAAAAGAAGACATTTCATTCAAATGACAAAAAGCAACAAAAATGGTCATCTCCCCTGTGATGTCATTGGGTTAGAAATAATTCAGGATGATGGGGAAAGTTGATAACAAAATTAGAGGAGATTCAGACATTTTGTGACTGATACTCCAACCCCATTGACCTCTGTGTTAAAGGACATTACTGCTGCCTTTAAAAATGCTAACTTTTTTTTTTTTTAATTCTTATAGGTATACAACTGTTTTAGTCCTGAAGAAAGATCTTCAACCTGCATATAGTTCAGATTTTCAACTGCAAGACAAAAGCACTGTTAGAAGACAAATTAGGATCTTCTATGACCCCAATAAGATGTGAACGGAGAAGAAACCCATGGATATTTAACTTCTGCTCTTTCATGAAGAATTCACAGCTATTAATGAAGCCCACGACTTTTAAGGGGAGCTGCCAGTTTCTGAGCAAAATATTCTAGAAACTGGGTGCTCTGAAGAGTTTCTAAAACATGTTATTTAAGCTGGTTGAAGCTTTTCCCAGTGCTTCCATTGCTTTAAGAGCCTTATCCAGCATGCCTCTCTGTGTGGCTGCTGGTATGTTCAAGAAAATACACAAATGAAAAGTGTGATGGGGCTCCCACTTCCATCTGTTTGGAAATGAAATGTCTCTTTCTCTTGTCTACACAAAAGTGTCTGCAGTCTGTGTTCCCAAGGAGCAAAACTACTTTTTGGGTTGATCCATCTTTATGAGTCAGCTGAGCCCACAGTGACTGAAGGTACCCAAACACATCCTAAACTCTGTGAAATTACTGGCTTGATTCAGATATAGAAAGAAAAATGATAGTAAAGACATTATAGAGTGAATCCTTAATCTCTCCTCACCTGTTCCCAGAATCCCTCTTTAGAAACTGCCTAGCCCTGATGTGTTTTCTGCCTGCAAGGAGAAGACACTGAGCCACAGAGAGCACTGAGCTGCTTGTGGGGCCAAGCCAGGGAGGGCACCTGCTGTGGAGACAGTCCTCCAGACCCCCTGCAACAGGGCTGGCACGTTGTGAGTGGATGAGGCAAAAATGCTTCCTGGGAAGTCTTTGGAGGAGGGATGTGAGCAAACTCCTAACAGTCCCAGACGGCCACCGGCAACACCTTGGGGGCTGTGACCCAGAGATTTATAACTTTTCTTTTCACACATTCTTCCCTTCTGATGCATCTGCTGCTGTGACACATAACCTGTGCTTGGAGACACTCTCTCTTCCCCACTGGCAGCTGCGTTTTCATCACACACCCCGTAAAGTTTTTCAGATGCTGCTCTTGTTTTAGGGTCTTCTCTCTCCCCACTCACACCCCTTTACACCTGAGCATCCCCGTCAGCTAGGAACCCCCTCAGAGTGAGGACACCCTCACTGGGAAACAGCAATCACAAACTTTGTAGATTGATTCAAGTTATTCTTTACCTCCTCCTCCTTTCTCCCTTTATCTTTCAGTTTTGGGGAGATTCATTCCCTTGCAGGCTTGTTTGCTTTCATACGCCAAGAATGAGTCTCTCCTACTCAGGCTGCATTAATGGTTCATCCTTGTGACACTGAATTTTAGACCCAAGCTTAGTCCAAGGTCATGATTTCTACCATTTTGCAAAACAGTAGAAAGCACAAATTCCATAATGGCTTGTGACTATGAGTTAAGTTCAATATAGCTGGCAGCTTCTCTTAGGCAGATCTGCAGCAGAACTGACCTCATTGACTGAATGAATCACTTGTCCCCCAGGGGCAGGAATGTTTCTTCCAGGACAGGATTGAAACTGCTTTCTTACAAAAGCACTATCATCAGTCCCAAGCAGGGAGTTGGAAGCTGCCTGAGCCACACACCTGTCTTGTAGATAGTTCCTAGGCCTGCCAGGCATTTACCATTCAAAAAATATACATTCTTCATCAACTTGAACTGAACTTTGGCAAAGGGTGTAGTGGGGGAGAAAGGAGAGGAAAGGAGGAGGGGAGGGACTCAAGGGGTTCAACTGGAAGGTTTTGTTCAACCCTTGACAGAAATAAATATCCAAATCTGTCCATTTTGGCTCTAGTGCATTTGTTAAATGTGCCAAGGCTAGAATTGTTACCCCATACCAGTTTTCCAACGATTGGTTTCAAAAATAATA
Source organism: Platalea leucorodia (assembly GCF_965183815.1). NCBI lineage: Eukaryota > Metazoa > Chordata > Aves > Pelecaniformes > Threskiornithidae > Platalea > Platalea leucorodia. Next base: position 12,109,381 of record NC_138827.1, read on the forward strand.
ATTGGTTTCTCATTAACAAGATTATCCCAGCAGCTTCAAGTGGAAGGAGTAAGTAGTACCCTGGAGGGAGAAAAATGTGAAGTGAACCAGTCTGGTCCCAAAAGCACGTAGTCTCCATCCTCCCCCAAATTGTCCCATAGGTGTCACAAAGGAGAACCTCTTCCCACTGGGTTTGTGATGGGGCACATGCCCTCATCGTCCCAGAAGTATTTGCCCACCACGTCAAGTCAGGCGTAATCAGGGAATGAGTTGAACATTTAGACCTGACAGCAAAGCAAATGTGCATGCCAGCCCAGTATATTCAGACTTCTAATGGTCAAGATTACACTCCAGAGTGGGATTGTGACACACTCCCCAAACTGGCACTGGACACATCAGACCGGACACATGGTGGGGCCCTTGGTCCGTGCTGATCACCAGAATATCACTGGGGCTAGGGGTAGATGAGAAGCTTGGAAAGATGAGGGCTTGGGAGAGCTTGATACATTCCAGGACTTCAGCATGTTTTCAGCTGCAGACATATAAAGGAACTCTTCACATACTTCTAGCTAGAAATGGACTTTATTTAGATATTTATGCCTTGATTATGGTGAATAAAGGCATAAATAAGAGTCACCTATTCCTGTGGCTATGGCTAAGAGATGCTGCATCCAAGACACAAATAATTTTGCATGCCTGATCCATACCTCCCATGTGCTAAGAAGCCTTTAAGCTCTTTTTAGCTGATGAGACGTGAGCAGGTGGTCCAATTGTGAACAAAATGTCAGAATCCCTTCCCAGGTACAAAACCCCACTTAGAGAGACAGTCAAGCTATGCTGATAAACGTCAACTAGCCCCAGGCACCACCAACCCCCAAATCGCTGCTTTCAGTGCTAACATTAACTCTAATTATGTTCATCCTAAATCTGCTTCCAGTCTGTTTTCATTACCTTCATTCACGTTACTTTGCTATCGCTTGTCCCTGCTTGCTGGTCTGATCTATGACCAGATCTATTAGCAGATCTGATGCAGTGTATTTATATTCCTCATCAGCTTGCATGTGGCACTTCTGCTTTCCTTGACCTGCAATGTAGCTGGTACACTCCAGATGTAAATTTCTTATACTGGAAAACAGCTTCATGACTGTTTTCAGAGTAGTACCGAAAGCCTATTCCTCCTTCACTGAGGTCAGCAATCAGAATAAACATAAACCCTGATGTGTCATTAGTGGGAAGCTGTCCTTTACACTACACAAACAAATAACATGCATGTTAGATAAGGCATGTAAATAAGATACCTTTGTTGGATTTCCAGGAGCTCTGGTGGCTTAGAGGTCTGCATAAAAGCAAGTTTGTTTTTACAAAGATGCTCACTCTCTAGCTAACTGATCTTCCTAACACCTAGAGAGAACAGTGATGTAAACATACTTGGGACATGGCAACTTTTCTTTCTGCAGTGTGGTCACATACAAAGCAGTAGGATAGCAAAGGCCTTTTCTGATTTCCCCATTTCAACTGTTGTATGCTGGCTGGTAGTGCTGTCTGCAGGTTACATCAGGGAACATTGCATCCCAAGGGCCTGGATTTTCAGATGTATGGAGCACCCAAGGCTCCAACTGTTCACAGTGGGATGCATAGGTGTTCCGTGTTTCTGAAAGCAGCATTTACAATTTAGATCAACATTTTATATCTGCACGAATAAAAACACTGAAAATTATCTCAGTATTTCTGGAAGGGGTCTAGGTACTTACAGCTTCCCTTGTGCTCACTGAGTGTTGCAGACCCAGCTCTGAAAGCAGACAAAAGGCCAATGTCATCCCCAGGATATGTGTACTCTTCCCGGTGTAGCTGCCAAAAGGACATATCTAGACCAGAGAAACACACTCCCTTCTTCAGAGAGTTGTAAGATTCTGCAAATGATTGTAATAAGTTGTGAGACCTTTAATGGAAGGTGCTGCTGAACGGTAGATTGTTATCTCTGGGTGGACTTTATAGGCATTTCTAGAGTACTCATGAAATAGATAAAGAAAATGATATTTTGAACATATTCTCAAATGTATGTGTCATTTCTGTGTGCTCTCACCCAGTTGGCAAAAGAGACAGATTTTTAAAGGATACTTAATGAGGTGTTACTATCCCAACATAACATGCAAGTTTGTTTACTGAATTTGTATGTAGAGTATTTACTGATACACAATAATTCCCAAGCATTTTTGTATTTAATAAATGCATTTCTAGTATTTACCATTCACTCTCATCCTTTTAGTTATTTGGTCCCTATTCAACCCATTCAGTAAGTCCAAGGATTAGCCACCCTTCACAAGGGTTTCTTTTCTTTCATTTCTCAACTTTGATACTGTCATTTAAGTAAGATATTACCGTACCCTTTCAGAAGAAAGGCTACTACCCATGGGCAATGAGACAGTTCTTTGCTTTATAAAATCAGTAGAAGGATTACCAGCTTCACTGGAAAGAGCATATTTCAACTGACAAGGCAGAAAAGAGGAAAGTTCCAGAAAAACTAGAGAAGTCTCAGTAACTCCTTTCCTTTGCATGAGAAGAGAAATTAAATCAAGGCCCTCCTCGATCTGTGTGACTGAAAGAAAAGGGAGAAGAGTTGCACTCCAGGTTCCTTGCAGAATAATAATTCCTAAAATTTCTAGTGAAGAATCGAATAATTGTAAAACCCCCTTTTGAACATAATGTAGTAAGATGTTCCTCACATGAAGTGTGTCTTTCCTGGAACAAACACAAGTGACTACCTCCTTTACAACCAAGGACACAAGACACTGTCCATGTGAGGAGCAGTTATTTGGAGAGGTGCATAATATAAATGCTGGATATAATTCAAATAGCATATTAGCATGCCAAGGTTTCTTCTTCAGTGTTTGAACCATCTACAGAGATTAATAAACTTTGGATGTTTGAGTAACAGGTCAAATAACTACTGTATTTTAACTCTACTTATGTGTGGTTTATTATTTGTGGCATCTATTGCCTATCCATCTAAATTATGGGGTTTGAGTTTTGGGGTTTTTTTAAACTTTTCTATAGAAATAGGAACCTGTCCTTCATTAATGCTGAGTCAATTCAATGCTGGTTGGGATAAGGGAGGCAAGCATTTAGGAGAAAGAAGTATTTTAAATTCTGATCTTCTTCAGTTACTGTCTGAGCTTCACACAAGCATTCCCTCTCTGCTGTTTTACTGTTTCACACTTGGGCAAGAAGTGAATGCAAGAAATATGTCTCAGACCCAACCCTGAATGACTGCACGTTGCCACTGATGTGTGGAGTCCCCCATTCTATAAAGCTTAGCACTTTTCTGGGTTGGACCCTCAAAGTCAGTAAAGAGGAGTGTTGTTTGGGGTTACTTTTGTGAGAGGATTAATGCCTTAATCAAATTACTTGCTCGGAAGAAAAATTAGCAGATGCTGTGGCATTTCAAGTGTCCTTCAAAGCACCAGTAAAAATTCTTTATGCTCACTAAGATCAGATACGTGTGTGACGGTCCCTATTCAACCTGTGTTTGCAGTTTGCATATTTCTGTGTAAATGTGTGTCTTACAATTAGCTTGAGGATGTGCTTACAGTTGCTTTTACAAGTCCTCATTCTTGACAGTTTTACGGATGTTTGCACTAAGTAGCTTTTAGTGGCATACTGGTGAAACTAGGCACCTTGTTTTCCTTTCTTAAAGGCCCTTGGTTCTAATACCTACAAAGACTAATCCATTTGCCTCAGCTAATCCAGTCTAAAAGTACTCCAGTGCACTTGAAAGGATGTCCTGTGAGCAAAACATCTCACCTTGAGAATGGGGAAAAACTTGTTTTGGAGGTTGCTTCCCTCTGAAGCAGCAACTCCAATTGGCTAATCTATTTAGCAAAATTAATTAGAGGGGCATGGATTGAGTTTCATGGCAGACTAAAGCCCAGCTTTCTCAAAGAAAGGAATTCATTGTTGAACCTTTGATGGTCTAAAGGAGGAGAGGTGCATTCATATGTTTTGGGTAACTCCCTCATCATTACTAAGATAAAATAAAAAGGCTTTAAGGTTTCTTTCACCAATCACCCCACAAGTTGGCAATTATATAGGATTACTAGTATCCCATAGACCTGAGCTACCAACAGCTATTTTATTCACTTGTGTAATGCATTTTATGGTAATAACAAAAGACCCCTTCAGGCTATTTTGTGGTCCATACAGATTTTGAAGGTGGGGGAGCTCTTATTTTTGTTTGTGTTTTGAGTGGGGGTGATGAGCAAAAGGGGGTTTGTTCTGCCAAGAGATTAGCGTGAAAGAATGAAATGAAATGTTTCGGTCTTGTTCAGTTCTAGTCTAATCAAGCCTACTCTCAAATTAATGAGCTCTTACCGGGGGGAACATCTCTCGATGCTGGAAGGCAGCAGTAAAGCTATGCACTTCTATTTCAAAAAAATGTAAAGCAATATCCTTTTTGGCTTCAGATAAAACAGTGAAAGAAGCATTTTTCATCTTTTAAGGTTTGATTTAATGCTACACTGACTTGCAGGGTTTGTGTTTATTGGAGGCATTTTTCTAGAGAGCTGAACAAATTGCCAATAATTTGAGGGTTAGTATTCTGATCTATTTTGGCTCATGGTGAATGAGAAGTGTAGAACAAGGAAGTTTAGCAAGGGAAAATAAATTCCAGTTATTTTGTGAAAAGGACTTCCTGTACCCTCTTCAGATCATACCAATCCTTCTTAAGTGCCATCTTCTAATAGCCTTTCCTTGTTCTTTCCTGAAGTTGTGGTGTGCTGCTCTGGTTAGCTACAGAAGAGTCATTCAGCTCTGGAGTGATGGTTCTTCCAGGAAGGGAGAAAACTTCCCTTAAAATGTATCATGCATCAATGGTTCACAAGACCACAGCCTGAGGGGCTCTTCCTGGGCTGGGATAAAGCACAGGCGCAGGTTTGTAGTGCCTGATGGCTGTAGATCTTGGTGTTGTGGAACAACACCACATGGGAGAGTCCTCTGTGTGCCAACAGATTCAGGTCACCTTGAGGTATTCCACACTGCTTGGAGCAAAATCCATACATTTTCTACAATAATAGCCACACACAGTTTTATACTACCAAAAGCTAAGGCTGGCAGATCTCATGCTTGCACAGTAGGAAATGCCCATTGAAGTCTCATGTGCAATTGTCATTTGCCCTTTTGTGTGCCCATTATAGAGCTTTTATGAATTATCTCAACACATGCTATTTTTCTCGCTTTATTCACCACAAAGAGTGGTTGGGGCTCACTGAAACCATGTGTGGTTTGTATTCTCTTGTAACCTCATAATTTCAACAGTGTTTTCATATCTTATCTACTGTTCTCTATATCCAAGCATTGTACTGAACCAAGGTGTGTTCATATATTCTTTGAGTTTCCAATTATATTGCTACTATAGTTTGAGACTATTCCACAAGCGTCAGTTAATCTTTACAACACCCATGTGAGATAATGCCTACAAGCATAAAGCTCAAACTTGTCATATTTTCTAATGTGTGTCACGTAGGGACTGACTAGCTAAATATACTGCACTTTGATAGGACTAAATTAGAGATGTACAAATACAAACCTCATTGGGGTTTTTGGAGGGTTTTGTTGTTGTTGTTTGGGTTTTTTTTGACAGGCTGGATCCTTCTGTGTATCAGGGGAATTTAGGAAAGGAGGAATTCACCATGAGTGAAGTCATATGGAAAGTTTTCTCTAAGTGATTTATCTAGCATCACATATGAGCTCCCTGGCAGACTCCAGGAGAAAATCAATGATTCTGGTCAGGGATTCCAGTCCCTCAACCTCACCATCATCTGTGTTCTTCACCAAGGTCCCTGCCTCATTTACTGTTTGCATTCCAGCTCCTGCGATGTGTGAGACAATGGCCTGGCTAACAACAGCCTCCTTCAGCACAAACCGTGATTCATTTCCTCAATATCATTCTCAAATAGCACTAGAGGCCAAAATGCCAGACACTGCAATTCAGTTCTTCTAAGGTTTGCTGACAAAATACCCTTGGATTATTTTTTTTAAGAAGAAAAATGAAAAAAACCAGAGCTTCCCACTGGTGGAAACCTACTGAGTTTCACGTACCAACCAGCAAGACTGGACTTTGAGAGAAACAAAGTATACCTCTACCTTTCGAGCTAAGAGAGGAACTGATATTGGTACATACGCAGCATTTTCCTCTGTGGGCAAGCCGTGATAGAGGATGAGGCAAATGAGTTGTCAGACAGTCTGCAAGGTGGCAGACAGAAGTGGAAAAATTGGCCTCCAAATTTGGAAAGGGATATAATGGCATCCCAAAGGCCTATTAATCCATCCAGTCTTTATTTTCTGCTGCTGCTGCATCCCAGCCTGCCTTTTGCTTCTCTTAGGTACCCACCAGCATCTTCATTTTGTCTTCAGTGCTGTAGGGTAAGTTCAGAGAGTGAGAGAAAGATTCCTTGTTCCTTACCCCATATTGAATTGTCTTCATCAGCCTCAAAGAGCACTTGCAAATGCATGGTCTGATTGTTGAAGCCACCATCTTCATGATCAGTATCATGTCCTCAAGAGTTTAACAGCTTGAGAATGTGCAGGCAGCAATGCTCAATGATTTCAAAAGTTCTCCTTTAAAAAGCCATATCCTGGTCCCCAGATGAGCTCCACAGCTCATTTTCAAGCTCCTACTCCAAAGCAAAACAGGACTGCAAACTTCTGGATGAAACAGCTGCAAAAAGTGTTTTAAAGTTGTTCAAATGATTTGTTCCTCGTGTTTCATCCCTTCGAAATAATGGAACTATTTTTGCTAGAATATTCCCCAAAATACTCAGGAATACACCCAGCGTGGAAAATTCCAGTAGAGACCATTACAGGCCTTGTTACCAACTCCTTGTAATTTTGCTAAACACCAACAGGAAGAGACAGGCTGCTGTAGTGATAGCTGCTGGTGTCAGCTCCATGTGGAATGACACCAGGAGCCAACATTGTTGAGTGATGCCACATTTTACTTCTGCTAGTGTTCAGAAAACAGAGCTTAGTAACTGGTAATGCGAATGACCACAGTTGTGTTTTAAATAAGTGGTTTTACACTTGTAATGAGCTATAAAGATGGAACTAAACAAGGAAATCTGTATGACAAAGTCATGGAGGGTTTTTTTCCCAGAAAGGATTGCTATGCTCAAGCAGCCTGGCTTTCTGCAGATCAAAGTCAGCAAACTAGAGCCTGAAAGCTCAAGGTGAGCTGTCTTCATGATGGGCTGCAGAGCAGGGACTGATTACAGCCAAGGCATGTTGGTGCAAACCAGAATTTAAGTTTATAAAACTTAAATAGGAGTGCAGCAAGACAGATGCAGTGTCAGAAAGGGCTGGGAACAGGAATTGGCGCAGCCTATCTGCAGGCCAGCATGAAGGTGCAAACATTTGTGGGATGTGGCAAATCAAAATGAAAATGTCTTTCAGCTAAAAGCCTCGCCAAAATGCAGCAAGTGTTCTTTTCAAATAAAACCTCCCTTTAGTTATCTACTTCAGCCACATAAGCTTTTAATTAGACCATATGCATAGTTTCATAGACAGCTCCCTGAAACTGGAAAACTCCAAGAAAGCTTTTCCAAAGTGAAAGCCGTATCAAGTTGCCCTTGTTCACAGCACGCCCTTTTCTAGAGAAAGAAGCAAATTCAAGAGTTCAAAGCACATGACAAACACCAACACACCTGAAATGCCTTAAGGGCTTATTATTATTGCTATTATTATTATTACTATGTCTTACAGCAGTCAAATGCGTTTCAGCTCAGAGATTCCAAAGTCCAAAAAAGAAAATCCAGCTGGAAGTAGTGTCACATCTTTCTCCTTATCTACCTTCTCTTCAGATGCCATCTGACACATTTTCATGCTTGCTTTCACGACAAACATGAATCATTCATACATAACAGTGTCACTCAGACTAGCAAAACATCTCTGGCTCAGCTTGCCCTGTAGCCTTTTTATGAGGCTGTCTATCACTCCACATAGTTGGCAATGGTGTGTGGACTACCACAGATCTGTTTCTGATCATATCTTCCAGTTATACTGCAAATGAGAACTCCTAATATGGGGCTATCAGCAGACAAATTGCTTAAGCCTAACAATGCCACATGAAGAAGTGTAAACAACTGGAATCTGCTCCATTTAAGCAATGCACAATGCTTGCATTGTGTGCCCCAAAAACAACTGGAAGGATCATTTCTGGATTTTTAAGCTGGTCTGTTGCCAAAGCAGAATGGAAAAGCACACAAAAAAGGGAATGTTTTAATGCATCCACTGACACCACTTCAAACTGAAGCAGGATCACAGAAAACTCCAGTACTTGGAAAAATCAAATGCTTTGCCCTTGAAATTCTCCCTGTGAAGTGGTTTTGGGAAGACTGGGAGGACTGAGAACAAACAGTAAACAGAAAAACATGTCACCCCTCAGAGTCTGGGTTTATTGGCACAACCAAATGAAGGTGCAGCTGGAAAACTGGTCATCCTACGAACGTTACCTTTCCTCCAGCTACCACAGCTAAGAGGAGCAGAGAGTGCTGCAGTGCAGATTGGCAGTCCTAGCTTCAACATCTTTGTTCTTGGCTCTCTCTCCTGTAGCACTGACGCTTCCCTGGCCATACTATTTTTGCTAGCTTAAATGTGTAGACTTCTTTATTTTTTCTTCTTCTGTCCCTATTCACTTCAAAACATGGGCAAAGAAAATTGGCTTACTCTCAGGTGACAAGCTGCGGAGTTTCATCCTCTCTCCTCTCCAAATTATTTAGGAGAGCACTGGAAGTAGAAGAAGGGGGCATGCTTTGAAGGAACCCATTGTAAGCTGCTGATATCCAGCTCCAAGAACTGAGAAAGGCATACTAACTTTAAGTCACCTAGATAGCACTAGCAGAAACTTCATTTGATGCAAGCTGGCTATGATATCCAGACTTCTCTTTCACCACAGGGCCCTCATTTGTGTGCTGTCTTGCCCTATGTTATTGTTCTTTTCTCTACTAGAGATGAGATGAGGGAAAAACTGAAGGTGTAGAGAGGACTATTCCACACCTACCTACAGGGGAGAATTGGAGGTTGAGATACTTTCAAGAAAAGTTGTCCTTTTTTTGCTCCAGAAGGAGGTTACCTATGTTTTTACATTTTAGGAAGACTGATATCATTCAGTAAGCATAGCACCCTAAAACAGAGAGGCATCCACAGTTGCAGGATGTGGAGTGTGAAGGACCTGGCAAGAGCCTGAAGAAAAGCACCTTTGAGGGATAAAAACATCCTCGGTTAATAAGGCTGTTTGTTTAGGCCTCTCTTGCTTGTTCTTTTTTTTTTTTTAATGACAACAGGTTGAAAGTCTTCAGTCACATCAACTTGGAAGCTAATCTACATCTCCTATTCAGAAATCCTTCCTACTATGATGTAGTTTGTGCAATCTGAGCTATGAAATCAAGCACTGTAGCTTTTTCCAAAAAGTCTTTTGCCATCCTTGGATGAACATGTCCCACTTTTGCTCCCTCTAAGAGATCAGTCCCCAAGAGAGAGAAAAAAATAAGCCTTTACCTCATGTACTGGCTGATGTTTATTGTTTCTTCCTAGTGGAGGAACCCTTGATGCTCCACACTAGTGTAGACACACCAGTTTTCTGTGCATGGAAGAAGGCTACTGGCTTGGAGCAAGATCTCAGAGGAATGATCAGTTATTTACTCCCCGTATTCACCCAAAACCAGTGTAAGAGTCTCCCAAGGAAACTAGCCAGTAGTTTCATGAAGACAGTGGTCAGCCAGGTGACACCTGGTCTGCTGTCCTCGGGTCTTTCCCCTGCTGTGGCTCTCCATAAGTATGCTGCTTCTGACAGGGTTCACTTGGGGACGTTTTGCTTGCGAGCCACCATTCCTTACTTGTTATATAGCATAGAGCAAATTCTTGCAAAGAAATGTGAAAAGAAGTATTCTTGATTGTGGTTAGGAATCACAGGTTGTGACCCCAGGAGAAAATGTCACACCTTCAATGCACTTTACTTTTGTAAAATTTAGAAAGTCTTGTGCATCTATCTATCAATCTTGAATCTGGAAGAGGGAAGCTTTCCATAAAATATGAACTGCGGCATTTGAAATAAACCAAAGTGAAGTTAGAATCCAAAAGACTGCAGGACTCAGGGAAATAAATGGGTTGCTTGATGAATCAACACATTGTTTTCTTTTTGGGGATCTTTTATACCACTGATAATTTTGCTCCTGAACAAAATGAAGCAGGGAATTGAAATTTCATTGCACAGAGATTTGGGTATTCCAGAAGTTATATCATTCCCTTTCAGAGCAAAATTTATTTTCTTTCACATGGAAAACTTTCACTTTGATAGAAATTAAAAGTTGTGTTTCACTCATGGCTGTTTTCTAATTTAAAGTAATATATAATGTAGTATCGATTTTTAAAACGATGCAATTTCAAAAGAAAATAATATATCTGTGTTTTTTTTTCAACTATGGAGCTAATTTAAGATGTTTCAACATTATTGGAACTTTTTCATCACTTTTTTTGAAATGAAATTTCCCCAAAAGCAACATGAGCTCACAAACTGTTTTATTATTATTATTATTTTAGCGCTACTGCATTTTACTGATGGGAAAAAAAACCTTCTCCATCGAAGTTTTTTTCCAATGAGTCAAGTAGGAGCGTGTCTGAAAATCTTTCAGATGGAAGATTTATTATGTATCATTGGGAAAGAAAGTTACTCAGGGCCAAATTCTGATACAAGCTGGTTTGTGCAAATATACTGAGCTCCAGCCAGTGAAAATGAAGCCTTTTCAATGTACTTTGAGCTCCTAAAAAAGAGAGGTACCCAGTAAAAAGGGTCAAAAATGTAAGCATGAGTATGTGCATGTGCACACACATATGTTTACGAACACAGCCACTCTGTTACTGTTCCTGGCACTCAAGAAAATCTTTCTAGATCACTTTAGAAATATATATGTTCCATGTGAAGGCTGATACCCATATAATTTTTCAGGTATTTTTATTGGCTTCCACTTCTTTAATGTTATTTTTAAAACAGATTTTTTTTTTTTATCTTGTGAGAGGGAATTTTATAATCCTATGACCAGATATATCAACTAAATTTTGATACTAATGAGCAAGACCACATTTGCCAAGAAAATCAGCACGTAGCTTGCCTGTCACTAAGAGCTTCCCCACAGGACTGTTATTAAATGTTAAAAAAAATATTCACTTTATGGAAGCACGACAATTTGTGGATTACAGAAGTGCCCAAACCAACAAAAGGGTTAAGGAAGTTGTGGTAGAAGTATACCAGCATGTTTCTTGAGTACAATTAATTATCCTCACTACAACAACTTTTATTTTTAGGAAGATGGTAAATAGAAAGATGTCTATGTTGCCAAGATTTAGAAACCCATTCAGCCCAAAGGTTGTCTGAGAATGTTTGCCTGATAATATGGCTTTACAGACAAAAACACTGTGATGTGTATCAAAATATTGCAAAGGGGTAACTGCTCTGCCAAAATGAAAGCCAGTCCTAACAGATGTGAAGCACAACAAGCTGGGGTGTTTCAGTCCGTTCCTATAAACAAAATGCAATGGAAAGAGGTTGCATAATTAACCCATTGCCCTAATAAACAGTATTTAATATGCCAACTATTTAAAATTAAACTGCTCTCAAAAGCAGCATTTTTATTTCTCATTTTTAATTTTGTTCAAAGCAAATAAAGTCTTGTCTGCGGTATTGCCCTAGGCAATGACATTGACTGTTCCAAATGTGGCTTTTTGGCCAGATTTACAATGTTATGGAATGACCAATATTATATTGCTGTTTGAGTGACCTGGATACAACTGAGAAACACCCAGCACTCATCTGGAGTGGGGAGCAACGATGACTTAACGCTCTCCTTGGGCCACCTGGATCCTGTCAAGTGCAGACATAAATCAAAGCAACCTCCACGTGACAGAGGCTTGTCCAGGCTGAGACTAGGTCAGTTCCACTCCTTCAAGCAAATTAAAACTAAATTGTAAAAAGTTGTGGTGTTATTATTTGTTTTGTAGTAGCTCCTAGAGTCATTTCAGCATGCAAGCAGAGGAAGTCACAGTCCAGGAGAGTCAAACTCGTCTTCTTTCCTGTGATTTGGACTCATCTGCACCTGCAGCCAAATTTCTTGAGCAAGTTTAGCCTCAAGGCACAGGCCTGGCCTGCACTTCAGATGTAATATTGACACTACCACAGAGGACAAACAATTTGCCCATTTTCACACCACAGACTGGTGGCAAAGGCAAGGACAGGACTTGGGGCGCCAGAAGAGTCAGTTATTAGGCTCTGCCCTGGATCCCAATGCCTGCAGGGAGAACAGTGTTGCCAGTTAGACAGATATGAGCTTTTCAGATGAGACTGAGTCTAACTGAGAGGAAGACTTCTGCAGGTGGCAGAACTTCAAAACAGTACCTCTCTACATGGAGGAAAGCTTCTAGTTCAGGAACCACTTGACAATTACACAATTTTTAGTCTTCCCTAACCTATCCAAGACAGATTGTAATAAACACTCATATGACATATACATTTCATTTAGAGCAGTAAATATTTATTCTTCTAGAGGTCCAGAGTGAGCAGCACTGGATAACTGAAGTTATTCCTGTATGTACAAGCAGTCTTCTCCTACCCCAACACTACCACATGTTTACTTCAGCTCTGACATGCAAGACCACCCTTCCATATTTATCCTCCATTGTGGCCATCGTGTGAGTAGAGAATGCCAATCACTCCTAACTGTGTGGAGCTTGTGGTAGGACTTGTGTTGTGGTGGCAGCTATCCTCTGCAGTCAAGGAAAAAATTATCCACAGGTGGTCTCTAAAAAAGGTGGATTTTGTGGTAGGTGGAAGAATGCTTGGCATTTTTCATATTCAAATGGACAGAATTGTGGTTGAATTTCTGTATAAAAATGGCAAAGTGAAAGATAACAGCAACAGGTAAAACTACTGAAAATAAAGAAGACGTAATTGCCCATTAACACATTTTCTCTCTTCACTGTTGGTGGCTAAGAATCATCTGTAAAAATCCGTAAAAAATCCACCCCCTGCTGTGGAATTCTGCATTATTTTTTATTGGCTCCTATGCAGTCCTTATCACCAGCATATAAACCATTTCGCTTCTGAAACATCATAAAATTGCGGCTATTAAAGCCCTGGTAATTAAAGCTCATTTGAGATGGAATGGCCACAGAGTCTGTAAGCTGCATGAGAAAATTCCTAAAGCAGTCTTTTACAAAGAGCTTTGATCAGAAACTCTTTCCAGATATGGGCAGCTGAAATGTTATAGAGACAATCTCAAGGCAATCTTAATTCATGTAACATTGATTTACTTAGGAGCTCATAGCTCAAAATAGGCTTTGATGGCAATAGCTTATCTCCTCGAATCTGATAAACTCTGAGGACAGATGTATTGCTACAATTAACATAAAGTATATGCTGCAGAAAGCAAGGAGGAAAATAACTAGGCTAAGAAAACAGGCACTCCTTAATGCCACCTCTCTTACACTGTACACATCATAGCCAGGCTCCACGTTAATTGTAGGACTCACAAGTAAGTTCCAAGGAAAGAAATGTATACTGGGAGGCTCCCCATCATGTCTGAGCTCTTTCCAGAGGTGATTTTTACAGCCTAATTAACATCTGTCACCAGTCTCTTCTCTCATCTCTTCTTGGGGAAGAAAGCTCTGCTGTGGCCTTGTGTTTTGTGAGGCCGGGGGCAAACTTGAATCATTAGACTGGATTTCTGAATTGCTGGTTCAGTGTGATTTTGCTGTCTATTTATATTTTAAAAGTCCAGTCATTTGGAGAAGAAACTGAGGACATCTGTGATGAGGCTGCATTCCTGTAGAGATTCATCCCACCCTTTCAGACCCTCCTGAAGAAAGCTCTCCATTGTCCTGCAGAGACAGGTCTGGTAGAGAAGATGTCCCATGGTGTGGGAGTTGTCACTCTTCATTGTTGTATATTGAGTATCCCAGGCACAGGCTATTGGTCTAGGGTTTGGACTCGGTGGGAAGGTGAAGGAAAAGTGAGGCTGGGAACTACACTAAGACCATAACAACAATCTTACCAATGCAAAGTAATGCAAGGAAGGCGGTCCTGTCTGTGGAAGTCTCCCATAAGACAGGATGAAATGCTATCTGAAAACCAAATGCTAGTGTCTTCTCTAACAAGAAAATTCTTTAAAAACTCTTCTTAGAGGAGTCAGCAATGGTCAGAAATTGCTTCTTGGAGCTATCCCTCAAAACCACATAAATACAATCAAACCACAAGTTACCACTCTGTCTAGCTCCCTTGATGAAAATAACATGAGGGTGAAAAGCAAAGCATTTCCAAGTGATCCGTCGAAGGCTGCTTGTGCCACACCATGTCACGGGGAAGGACACAGCAGGAGCAGAGGTGCTGCTTCTCCTGCGTTTTTCTCATGACCCGACAAAATGGGTGCCATTTGCAAGGAAATGTCTACTCAAAGAAAGAAGGTGGGAGAAGGGAACATGAAATAACATGGCAATTCCACAAAAGTTCTCAGATGCCTATCTTGGCACTGGCCCAGTGACAGTCAACAGTTGATGGGTGTTTAGCAAGGCCGGTTGAAACCTGGAATTTCCCTTTGAAGCCAGGGACATTACAATCTTCTGATTTTTTTTTTCATACCTTGCTGGAAAAAGAAAATGGAGAGTTGAAATTTCCTATGAAATGGAAATCCTCAGTGATTTTTCTCTGATAGCATCAGAACATCCTATTGCAAAGATTGTTTCAACATGCCTGCAATCTTCACAAGGTCACAATGCTTCACTTCCATGGAATTGTTTACAGGTTTATAAAAACACAAATTCAACAGGAATTTTTGAGTGAAAATGCAATCTTTTGTTTTCATCAAAATGGTGATTTTCAGTAACTTCCCCCTAAAAAATCAGTCAGTTTGGCCATAGCTTTTCTTCATTGAATAAGTATACTCTATTGGAAAATTTCCACAATCTCAAGTCCATTTCCAGTTAAGCCTATGCAGAGGAGATTTGCAAGTGCTTACATGTTTGCAGGAGCTGCGCCATGGACATATCATTACAGTTCCAAGTTGTTTAATCTTTTGTCTAAATATAAATAGACGAGTGAATATCAGTAATTTCCTCCATCCCTCTAGCTGTAGGGAGTTTATCTGTGCAAGGGAAGGCTTTAGGATTAGGGCCAGTCATGGGGGCTATTTCCAGGCTATCTGTTCAGGAAGGCTCATGAGCTGTTCAAAGATAACACCCTGTTCATATTTGGCCTGATCAGCCGTGCTCCAAAGGGCATCCCACATCAAACCGCAGCACTGATTTAAAGAAAAAACAGCTCAGCTGTTCTGTGCCTTACTGCTTCTGGTGCAAAATGGGAATTTTCCCACGAGGCTGAACTGACTGAAAGGGCCTCTTTCTTCCATTTGGCTGCTTGGGCCAACCTTCCATTTCTTTCATTCCCTGCTGGTTTGGGACCTGCTGGTGAGCAGAAATCACCTTTTCGCCATTTACCTGACTAGTCCAGTAAAACTGGAAGCTGTGGTTGGCTTTCTTCAGGACAGATCTCCTGGAGTTTCATGCCAGTTTACAGGAGCTTTTGCTCCTATTGGCCATGGTCACTGCTCTTATCTTTTCCCTTAAGTGTTAGCAATGTTTTTCTTTTCATCAGAAATGTCTTCTTTTTCTCCCTCTTGATCTCTGGTGGGTCATTCGCCTACCAAATATTCAGCAAAAGGGTGAGCATTCATCCTGATGAACTTGGATCCACATTTCTTCCCAGTCCCACCACTCTCCCCATATGACCCCAGTTTCTGCTTTCCCTGTCCAAGTGCTATAGCTAAAAAAAACAACCCCATCATGGTGGCTAGCTGACATAACCAGATAAAGACGACACAGACACAGCTCATAAGGAAAACTTGGAAGGGAAGCCCTGAAGTTTGGATTGCACCACACAGGAAGTTAAACATTATCAAAATAAAATACACCCCCTCCAAAAAAAACGTTCCTATGGGATCTCGTTACCCCCATAAGGATTAAAACCTGTGCTTAAGCTGGGCAACTCTCCTGCTTGGTAGTGCCATAATTTAGAAGTTTGCGGAACTACAGCTATTTGCAGTTGTTAGACTGAAACGTCCTTTCATCTCTGCAATCTCATTCAGTTCCCTAGCATTATGGGGATGCAGGCAAACCACTATAAATAACTGAGCCTTTTCATGTCAGCTGGTACAAATACCAGCCACTTTGAACAATCTGACCTTTCTTCAGGATTCTGACCAATCTGCAGTGGAGGACGGCTAATATCTTTCAGGATTTTCCATGGTTAAGGTATATATAAAAATTGCTAGCTGTTTGTGTGCACACCAAATGCTTTCTGGCTTGTTTAATCTGGCTGTGACACTTTGTTCTGTGGTTAAAAAAATGAAAGTAACGTCCCAGTTAATGATTTTTGATGAAACCCATTATTCTCACAGCTATTTTTAAACACCACGGAAGGCAAATCAATCTAACACACCTACAAGACTAATATTTTAATGAACTAACAGAGACAGTGGTCTAAAGCCATGGTATTTTTCCTCTGAACTCTTGTTTTTAAATGAAACCCTGTGAGGTTACCTTGGCATTCCTTTGCATGAAGAAAGTAAAACCTAGAAAATAAATTGCTGTTGGTGTCTCCTGAAGTTCATATTCAGCTTTAAATGGAAAACAAAATAGAAAATGGCTTCAGCTTCATAATTAGCAAAAGCTGATGAAGGATGTTACTGTAGAAGGTATTAAATGATTATGAGATTTCCCCTTCTTACACACACCTGTTAAATGGAATGTGATAATGCCTCATTAATATCTTATGAGAAAAGTCAGAGGGGATGTATCCTTGATCAAGAGATATCCATTTCATACTTACTGCTATAGTTCATTCTGGAATATAGGACGAATCTTGCCTCTGTGAGAAACTGAAAATATTGACCCTGTTCTCAGTCATTGTAACCAGAAAGCTAATGAGAAAAGGTTATAAAACACGGAAAATAATCTAGACTGTGGCTTTCTTCCTAGCTTTGCTAGAAGCTGTACTGAAATATCAAGAGAATTTTTCATGTCTGGCATCCACCCATTCATTCACGCTGTAGCTGAGAGGTTCATCCCCAGCTGCCCCATTTATAGGAAGCACAGCAAAAAGAATCACAGTTTTCACCCACTGGGAGAAACAGCTTAGGGAGGTAAAGCTTGGAAAAATACTAGACTGTTCACAGAGTGAGGCATTACCTGACAGGACCAAGAGTGGCAGTATCTAGCTCACCAGATTTGTTACGTTTCTTAAATCACTTTGCAATCCTTCATGAGCATAGTGCATCTCAACTATAGATGTTCATTTGTTTCAAGATAACAAATTTCCAAAATATATACATAGAGCAGAAATGTATCTTGGTCTAAAATACATTTTAGACTTTTACCATGCCCTTTCTTGGGGTTTGCTCTCTTCCATTTTGCCCTTTTGCAGCTTAAAGACAAGTTCCCTGTTTTTACAGTTAGTTGAGAAGCTATGTACCTAACAGAAAATACTCAAGAGCACAGAGCACAGGTCCTCATTCTGTAGGATCAATATATCCGGTCTGGGACTGCAAGATGAATTCCCTATCCTGTCCTTATATCAGCTCTTAAGTTGCCTACAAATAAGCAAAGCAGTGTGATGGTGAAAGAGTATTTGCTTACTTGCTGTTGCAGAGAAAAGCTGGAGATAATGAAGTTATTGCCACCTTATGAAAGTATATGCAAAAATATATTGTCTTCAAACAAGTAGATGCTGATGTGAAATTTGAGAAGCCCTTCACTGGTTTAAAAATGCAATAGATTTGAAGGACATCAATGAGGAAAGGTGAGGAAGGACCAAAGGGAAAGACATCAGCTGGAATACTTCCCTGCCTCCCTGCATTGCTTTCCCAGCTCCCCAAAATGAGCAGGCAAGTTCTCCCACATCTTCTGGGAAAAACTCACAGAGAACCTCAACTCTCCACTGCACTGGGCAGTCCACAGCCAATGCAGCCACTTATTTCTTAGTCCAGCTCTTCCCATCGAAAATGACCTTGCTCGCAGCTATATATTGTGCTTGAGCGAGTGGCTGTGTTTTTATGTTTTCCCCTTTGCAGTGAATAGACAAAATTTTCAGAGGCATTTCTCAGGGACTGTGCTGTCACTGCAGCTCAAGCCAGGAGCTGTAGCAGGGAGCACAGAGCGACCCCATGACCAGCATTAGCAGTACTCACTCTATTAAAGGCAGCCCTCAGAAAAGGAGAGAGTTACTGAATGTCAATTAAAATGCTTCAGTGATTTAAGTGGGTAACTTCCATGCACCGCTTTGTAACGCTACACCCCTCCGTCTCCAGTTAACGGGCACTGCTCTTACAGCAGCCCCTAGTAGGTGAATTTATGCAACAGCATTGACAGTGACCTTAAGGAGGAATCATTAAACTATTCTCCTCGCCTGAAGTTTGTAACTCTACCTGCTTCCTCTGCAGGAGAGGTTGAGACAAGGTGGGGAGGGAAGGAGCAGCTCATTGACCACCCAGAACAAAGGAAGAACCTGAAATTACTTTGTTAGCATTGATTCTTCCTGGTGCATATCCTAGGAGAAAAGCGAGAGGAAAAGTTTAAAAAAGCAGGATATGTGATACCTGCAGTGGATAACAGTTTACTAGTGTCTAACAGCAGAGCCAGAGGGATCTTGCTCCCTGACAGAGTGGGCAGCACTCTGCAGGCTGGCGCAGCTCCGGGTGCAAGCAATGCTCCTCCACTGCCACTGCCAGGAAGGACAACGGGGCCCTTGTTCTCACCCGAGCCACTGTTGTCCTGGCGATCTATGGGCCACTGCTCCACTTGCAAGCTCTGTCCCAGCAGCCCGCGGCCAGATGTACCACCAGTAACCGGCATGCCGAAACGTGGCAAAAGGCTGGGAGGTGACATCCTGGCAGCCAGCACCAAGCCAGTGGACATTTCAGCAGCTGTGCCTGTAAACTTAGGGGAAAGGATGACTTTTGTCACTTGTCTCATCTCAGACAGGCTGCAAAGTTCAGCTGAAAGCTTTTAATGGTTCCTTGATGCTGAGCCTGCAGATAGAGAAAGATAGAGAGCATAATAAACTTTCAAAATATGACCTAACTGCGTAACACATCAAATGTGTATCTTAACTGTATCCAGTGGAGCTGAATGGAAACAAACACACCATTTCAAACCAGACCACACACAGCAAGATAATGCACATGACTAATTTTGATGACTGATTTCATACAAATAATGCACCAAGATTAGTAGATGCACTGTAATATCCCTTCATTCCACTCCTTTAATTAACTTTTGATTGAGACTCCAACTGGAAGTGGCTAATAAAGTGTTTGCTTTTTACTACTTAGATTAAAAGTACATCCTGTCCTTACCAGAAATAGTGAGAAACTGCATGAAACTTAGGGAATAGGCTGCTTAATGCCATTCAAAATAACACCAGCATTATAGCTCTTTTAGCTGGGTGGCAAAGGAAGAAATAACAGGTGTAGACAAGGAGTGGGAAGAGTACAGTATTATGGTTGCTACACGTTGTAAATTGCTATGGGAACCAAACAGTTTTGTTCTAGATCAGTTTTGCCACCTACACAAAAGGGGAATAAGACATAGATAACCCTACAGCTGAGTTCTGTTCTTCTGATGTCTGGCAATGTTTAAATGAACTCATGAAGGAAGTGTTGAGTAGCGAAAGACAAATGACCTTTTCCATCTGGGAAAGGTCTTAAAATCTTAAAGCTGCAATGCCTGTGTTTATCAGAAGAGCAAGAAGGGAAAATGCAGGTGAGGAAGAGAGAAGCCAAATCCATGCTATCTGAATTCAAAGAGGATGGCAGGATTTAAAAGAGCTAGTGACCTTCAGGAAATTGATCCCGGTGCTGATGGATCACTATATATAGGATGCAAACTAATAGGTCAGCTGTTGCCTCTTCACTGTAGAAAAGGTAAGATTTCCTACCCCCCCAAAGACAGAAACTTTAAATGGCTTTGAATGAAGCAATTTTAACTCTTATTACACCATCCCCAGGGATTTTCAAACTCTTTTGCAAATAAGGCAGGCAGGTAGGGCAGATAAGTCCACCCATCCTGTCATTACTGATGGAAAAACTGATACACAGAGATGTGACATGACTTGTCCCAAAAAACTTCCCTAAGAGGGACTCTCATCGCTTGCTTCTCAGCTATGTGATTAACCACCAACTACCTTCCCTTTTGGACAAGTTTCATCAGCTTTCACATTGGAACTGTGCAGAACCAGAGATTTCACATATTTTTTTAATACTAAGCCATCAATTAGTCCAGGTTTACTCAAAACAGCGCCCAGGGTCTCTTTATAGGTCTATAAACCTGAGAGGACCTATTTGTGATCTTGGGCTGAGATTCAAGTTTTAAAGAAACAGTGAAACTGGGGTAATTTTTTTCATTACTTCAATTTTCATACTTAGTTCTCATATTCTACATTTGAAAGTGCCTGCAGGGCTTGCGTGGAAGGCAACTTGCAACTCTTTCTCTTTCAGCCTTGATCCCAAATTTTGACTCTACTAAGGCTGGCAGCCCCTCCATACAGCTTTTGTAATACTAACATCTCAGATATTATTTGGATTGGACCTTCCAAGACACATTAGCAATCAAAGGCACATTTACGAGAGCCATCTGTAATGGGTATTGCCCCTCTGTCACACCATGGTGTAGGAGAGCAAAATACTACAACAGCAGTATCAAAGCTGGATAGGGGAAGCTGGTAACAGCAAACAGAACAAGAAAAAATAAATAATAAAAGGATTACCCACTGCATGGAAAGCTTCCCAAGGTTCAGTATGACTGTGGGAAAGAATTCATAATCCCAGGTTTCATTCAAACCATTTCTGGGAACAAAGGCACCTGTATTAAAATCAGTGTTGTTGATTTTGGCAAACCGTGATCAAATAGAACAGAAAAGAATAGAAAAGATGGTACAAATCTGATTATCCCTGGGCATATAATTCTTGGTGCTTCACACATCCTCTCTACCCTTCCCACATACATCTTGGCATGACCTTGTATCCTTTATTTTGCACCACATCTTTTTTGATTAAGTGAAAGCTGAGAGCCAAAAATACCCTTAAGACTGTAATAGGGTGAGTATGAGAGAGCACTCTGTAGTTGGAGCAAGCAGGCTTCACAGGGGCAGCTCTCCTACGTGCCAAGTCTCACCACAGTCTCCTGTCCCCTGGATCCTTTTGGAACCCATTCTGAGAAAAATTCAATCATATGTTTAGTTAATTTTAAACTAAAAACCAACCAGAAGACAACCAAAGTTAACAGTACTCATTCAAATTAGAAGTTCTCCCGTATATGGAAAAAGTCCTTGGCTGGGTTTCTTAGCTGCTGGAAACGCACATAACTGAGTCCATAGGCTGTTTCATAGTAGCTAAGCACCTTCCCAGTGCTTCTTTCTAAAGGCATCAAGAAAAGCAAGATGGGAAAATTAATAAATACCTGAATCATTCAAAAAAATGTTAGTGAGATAAGAATAGCTGGAGATTATCATAGCAGTATGGAGAAATGGGAGACTGGCACAGGATCCTTCCATGGCAAGGTGTGGAGCACCTGGGGACTGTCGTTGTATGCACACCTCTCTTGAAAATAAAAATGTGGCACCTTAGCATGCCCTCAAGACCCAAAGCATTTTACAAGCAGAAAGAAGTGTTACCAGCTTAAAGTGTCATTCACTACTGAACTGTAGCATAGAGTGAAAAACAGCATCTATTCAATAGCTGTTTGGGACAGAAAGTGAAAAACAACACGACCATTGAAATGGCAAGAGGCATTTCTGGTAGGCAGAGTGTAATTAGCCAAGTTGGCCTGTGGCCAGGACCTGGAAGTTAGTCATCTCCTTTTGTGAAAAGTGCCATCAGATCTTCAATGACTAAGAGCATTCAGGACTTTGGGTTTATGTCTAATCCAGAAGATGGATAACAATGCTAAAGAAGACACATCAGAGGCGAGTATGATCATAAACAGGGAGGATATGCAAGATATCTTCCAGAAGGGGGGGGGGGAGGGAAATGGAGCTCTAGGCACTGGCCAAAACAAACAGAAGTCACCATGAGTGGATGGGGGTCATTCCAGGCTACTATACGAATTACATCAGGAACTGACATTGCTCTCCTCATGGCTTCACAAAGTTTGGCTTTAAAACTTGAATGTCACTGGCAGAACAAGACAAAAATGCTGCACCCATGGTCAAAGAAAGCCAAGAAGGAAACTCAGGGAGATAGAAATTAGGAGTCTGATTTCACTTGAGGGAACAATTAAGAATTATTTATCGAGGATGAACTAATGGATCTTTATTTTTAGAGAAGAGCTTTGGGGAATTTAAGAGTTTCCCGCTCTTAGCTCGTATTTAAATAATAAATAAGTATCTATCTGAGTTCTGGGGAAAGTTCAAGACAGCGGTTCATCCAGTTGCAGCCAGGCCACAGGAAATTGTTTTCAAAATTGAAACAATAAGAATAACTAGCATTCCTGGAGCCAATTCAGGTGTTCTGCCATCTTTTCAGAAGGCATACAAGTAAATAATTTCACCTAGCATTGTTATTGGGGCCTGTCCTCTTAAGACAGTGGAGTACTCCAAAACATAAGTTTCTGAAACTACAGCATTGATCAGTAACACACCATTCAGCAAGGAAGTCTGCAACTGTGACAAATGAAGCCTGCAAACATAATCCTGATGGATTTTCAGCCATCGACAGACTGAACAAGCCTGGATACAAATGCACTTGTATTGAAGTTTGACTACAGCTCATATTTGAGCTGAAAGAAGGGTTGAAAATCAAATCTGATGCTTTTCATCTGCTTCAAACTCTACCTAAAATGCAGACCCACAAGGCTAGCCATAATTATTTACTTTAAAAACATTATGCACTTTGCTTCAAGTACAGCCTTTAATGCTGCCTGCAAGCTATTTATAGGGATTGTGTCTTTCTCTATCCATTTCACACACACACTGTAGCAAAAGGTCATTCATAAGCATATATCAGAAGTGGAAGACAGTGAAGAGGCATGCTAATCAGACTTGCTCCTAACCACTTGCTCTTCAAAGAGCAGAGTGGGGCTAGATACTAATGTATTTGACCCTTCAAAAGCTTAGTAGCCAATTAGCTTTCTAAAGGCTATGATGAACTGCACTCATTTACTGTGCATCCACACATTCAACTGTCATGTTTAACAAGCAGCAGGACCACCTACAGCTGCCCAGCAAGGCCTTTTGCATACTTAACACTGAGGCCGCGTATGTAGTCACTAGAGAGGAAAAAAGATGTAAAAAGCACAGCTTGGTATGACTTCCACAAACGAAGCAATGTCATTCGCAAAACTCTAAGATTCCAGTCAGTTCCATAATTTTCCAAAGTTTTTCTTGGATTGTCAGGAACCGCTCCAGAACATCAGTTCTCTTTGTTGAATCAAAGGCAGGTCTTATATTTCCTTCCAGAGCACCATAGTCATCACCCCTGGAAAACCCAAGGTGATCCTTGACATCTTCATTGGAAATATTGTTACTAAAATGCCAGACCACATCTGAAGATGTGCACACACTTGTTTGACATGTCTAGCTCATGTTTCCCTCTGCCCTGCCACAGCATACTTGGCCAATACTGGAGCCCATCATGTTGGAACACTTCATTCCCATCCATAACTCACAAGTTGGCAGTGCAGATTTGCTGTTTTTCTTCTTAGATATCAAAGCAAGCTAGCCAGGGCTCACAAAACAAAGTCCAGGTAGATAAATGCAGAGACAGATTATCAGAGACTCTTTCTATCCCTCAGTGTCCTTCAATCAATGCAACACTTGAAGATCAGCAGGGCTGATAGCACAGCAACCAAATGAAACAGTTGTGATCACCCTTTATCTGAGAAATAACTGCACATACTTACTCAGCTACTTGTGAAGGGCATTTATTGGTCTGGTACCAAATCACTGAAACACTTAACATATTCTTGAGTCACATACGTCCCACAAGTGAAGCATGTCCTTGGCAGGAAGCTGAATCCAAACAGACTTAAACACAGGCTTAAATATAAGCACATACGTAAGTGTCCCACTGAACTGTGGCTGTGTTGACATTCATATTACTAGCCAAGGTGTCAAGCGGAATCATTTACTAGTTTCTTCTCTCTCCCCTTTTACTTTTTTTCTACCGGAATCTTCATAAAGAGAAGTTGTGCTTCATACCAAGTAGGCACAACTAATCTGTCTTTTTTTAATAAAGAGAGAAATTAGGTGAGAAGGACAATGGTGACTGTGAAATTGGAGAGAGATGTTGATGTCTTATTTCTAAAGCCCCTAATTTTTTAAAAAGTGCTGTATTTTAGCCCTTGGCACCAGTGATTATGCAAAAATAAGGCATTGCATTTGGCTACTTTGAGCTAAAGTTTTCTTTAAAAATTTCCAGTAAGCTAAACTTAATGGAAAGTCAGGGTTGTTTGTTTCACGAATTAAAAGGAAAGTTTCCCTTTTTAAGTAGCAAAGCAAGAGATGGGGAATGTTGCCTTTTTCTCAATATGTGCCAGTTACACTGTTGTACTCTCGAAACTTCATACGCTTTTTATGTCTCTCCATTGAGCTGCCATGATCTGCCTAACAACACTTCAGTCCCATATCAATTTGAGGGCTACATCTAAGACTCAGCCATAATTCATCAGGATCAGATGGCAGCCAGTCCTGAATGCATCTCCTGAGAGCTGGGACACTTCTCACCCATCATGGAGCGAAAACAATTACCCACCTGCTCCAGGGCCACTTTGTCAAATATGATACTTCAGGGGGTGATACCTACCTGTCATACTGATTTTTTGGATGTTGACACAGTGGTTGGAGCAAACATCTGTTGCTGCTACTCCACTGTGATCTCAGTTAGACTCTCCAGAAGCAAAGAGGAAAACGTTTCAGTGCCTCCCTCCTGCCTGCTCCACCTGAGAAACCCTCTGCGTCTCATCTGAGTGGCTGAACAGCTGTGACCAGATGACACTTTATCCCCTTCTCTCTTAGAAACATCAGTTTAATTCCTAGCTGCTCGCTCACTGAATCCTCACTGCTCGTGGCATTCCTCTGGCTATCTAGCTGTGTATGGCCAATTTCCCATCCTTTCATATAATTATGAAAGGAATGAAGCCCAGAGTGAAGCCCAGAGTGAAGCTCCAAAGTTGGGTGTCCAACTGAATAGGGGTGTGCTGAGATACTAGGACAGGATAAGGGACATAGAGCAACGTACTGGAAGAAATGGGTTGCAGTCTGCTGTCCTTCCTGCTATGGCTGCGTGCCTCATGCAAACCATTTAGAGCAATGCATACTGTCCCTTATCTCTAGGATTTGCTCATTATTCAGGTTTTGGGGCTTTTGGGTGCTTTTTGTACTCTTCCTACTTTGTTCCAGTTGTGCAAACAAAAAATAGTTCCCTTAGTAAGTAGCTTCAGTGAATCTGGGTGAGTTGAAAAATGAGACAGGAGACCAGGGTCCACCACTGTGTGATGCTACTGTAAAAGAGACACATGGAGGGTCAGGGAGGAGAGTTAGGCTGGCTAATGTAGCGAGGGTAGTCTGTTTGGGTACCTGCTCACAACCTGTGGGAAGCTGCCGGGGTCAGTCCTCACTCTGGATCTCAGCCTAAATTACTTTTTTGGGCTGCAGGAGTAAAAATTCAAGCCAAACCACCAGCCCTGTTGGGCTTTAGGCTTAGACATGGTATCAACCCCTCTTTTCCAAAGCTGACAGCAATTACAGGAGGATGGCAGATGCTTTCTCCCAGTAGCCTCTTGCTTTAATGAGCACCTCCTCTGCATCTAACTTAAGATGTAGCTGAAGACCCTCTGTGTCATGCACAAAGCTTACATACAGTGTCACTTAGTAAATAATAAAGACAGCAATAAAATCATAGCTATCTCTGGGATAGACATTTTCTCAGTATGGCAGCTTCCAGAAGTTCAAAGTTTCGCAAGAGCAGAATACATGAAGGCTGTGCATGTTAACTAATCAGTGTTTCCATCTCTATGTGATCACTTTCTAAATTGCCATGAAAGTGGCACCGAGAGCACAGAAGATGAAACTCTTCTGTCTGGGTGCTGTAATAACACTGAATGCGTCTGAGCAGACTGCATAGCAAATGGGCACTGGAGATGTTAAATATCTCAGTTTTCATCATTAAACATCACAAGCTAGTTCCTGTTTCCTTCTCAGTCACCTCTCCTGACTCCATCAGGCTATTGATGCAACGCTGAGTGGTATGTGGCAGCACTTCACTCTCAGTGGAGATTACTTATTTCTTTTTTAAGGCTTCGACAACCCCCACCCTCTCTGGGTTTCTCAGTTGGTAAAGTAGCATCTCAAAAACTAATGGGAAGGTGTGAGATGTGATATGACTTTATGAGAAAAGAAAATTTGGGCCAAGGGAGATGGAGTTTGGATTTTGACAAGGGACTTTGTTTTTCTGTTTGTTTCTTCTCCCTAAGAATATGCTTCTATTTTTAAATCTGAATGCATTGCTGTGATTCATATTGTAATTGCTACAGGAAATCAGGAGGGACCGCACCTGTGTTGGACCATGAGGGATCACAAAGTGATGCTAGTTCCTCCCCGTACTGACTAATCCCCTTTGTCTGTTGTGCACAAACACCACTACCTGCCCGAAACCCCTTCAGCCCTCAGATTTCCATTTACAGCTGTCTCCAGACTGTTGCAAGAAAAGATGATGGATAGGCAGAATTTTATTTCCATTAGAATGAAGCCAACTGAATATTTCCATCTGCTTTATTAAAAATACTAGTTGTCGCTTTGCTTAATCTTGAAAAACACAACATGTTTCTGCAGCTGAGTTTGCATTTGTCCAGGAAATGGATGCCTGAGGTGGAATGATTTTCTGTGGGAACAGAGCAAGGTGCAGTTTAGTGCCTTCCCTCTCATGGGCAGAGGGCATCCAGCTTGGGAGAGAAAAGCTGATAGCCCCACAATTACCATCTCCCCAAAGGGGTCGTACTTCAGGTTTTTGGCAAGGTGGCCCCTGAAGTCCAGCAACGAAGGCAGTCAGGGGGATAACTCAAACTGGAGACCTCCTTGTCATCTCAGCCTTGCCATTGGGCTCGCTGGTCCAGTCCCTGGCCACGTCCAAGCCCTGCAGAGCCCCGCTTTCCCTCCTTGATGGGTTTCTGTAAGTCCTACTCTTGACACACTGCTTGTAATATGTAGTTGACATCAGTTACAGAAGATTGCTGGAAGAAGTGAGCACTGAAGTGTTTGGATTCAATGAGGCAGGAGGCATGGGGAGGGAAACACATTCAAAGCACAGGAGCTTGGCATCTGACATAGGGGCCTGAGGGAGTCAGATGTGGGTGAACAACTGCTCTGTCACAGTGTCTGTATAACTAAAACTCTGTCCAAAGAATAGAGTTTGTTCATGGTTTTTCTTTTCTTGCATTGCTTCTCCTATTTCCCTCTTGTTTTCCCAGAAATAGAACATGACATTTATTTTTATGGACAGCATGATCTTATGGCTATTCCCCTGTGATGGGGTAATCTGAACACAATTATGTTCTGTTGACAAAAAGTGATAAAAGTGTATTGTGTCAACACTCTGAACTAACAGATTTGTCATCTGCTTTACTCTCAGATAATAGAAACAGAATTAGAAAATGCTCTGACAGACTCAGTCCTCTTCTATGGTTAGGTAAGCCCCAGCTCTGTGCTTGGTTACTGTACCCCAGCATTCTCCCTCTTCCAGCAAAATCTGCCTGGCTGTGTTTTAAATTCAAGTGTAAATTTTGTTCTGATGGACTTCTTTTGGCAGCTTATAGCTTATATGCTTTGAAATAATTCGACCTAAGTTCTCCATTCCACTTCAGTTCTGTTACTTCCATTTTTTTCCATGGCTTTGGAAAATCCGACTTTTTGGTGTATCATTTTTTGCCATGCAAATTTCCTTCTAGAAAATGTAGTTGACAACAGTACCTGCACCGCATCCTCCCTCCATCTGACTTCTTCATGAGTTCATGGACAGCAATTTACCTGGACTGTTGTTTTCATGAGACAGGCACCCACATTTGCCCAATATGTAGGGCCAGCCCTAAGCACATGCAATTTTCAGTGGAAAGATATGCATAGCTTCTTAAATCACTATCCCATCCTAACTCTGAGGACAAGTCTGCACTTCCAACTCTCGGTTAGCTGGATGACATCTACTGCTTAAGAGCTAAAAGAATGATGATATCATTCAAGCAAAACAGAAAAAGCTTTTTCATGGCCAAAAAAAGCAATTTCCAAAATTTCTGTAAAACATTTTGTTTTGCAGCTGTGACTCCTGCGCTGTTAAATGCCATTAAACAGCATTTCCATACAAAAGGGGCATGTGCAATGTATATTAAGGCTTTCCAAAAATAGGAATCAATAACCACCAGGTGCAAGTGTGGAATGAGTCAAGCATGATAGCATTTGGTCACCTGGCTAATGCCTGTCTGAAAAGATCATGAACATTGGCCTCCTCATCAGAGGAGAAGAGATGATGGGTGCCATAAAGATGCTTTTAGCTTATATGTCTGGTCCTTCCTCCGCTCATTCCCCCAGCTTCCACGTTAAACTCTATGTCAGACTGGGACTCCTAAAAATCAGCTCTTTTAGGACCACAAACATCAGAGTAATCCAAAGCCTACTCTAATTTGAGATGCATGCTAGACTCCCTCTCTCCTCCAGCCTGTCCACTACAGTCCACTTTGCTCCTCAGCTTCTGCAGTGCCCCAGTGCATCCAGCCACCAGCAGCTTGTCCCTGTGTAAGCTGCATTTTGCACAGGTGTTGCCTTTGGTTTGATACATTTGATGTTTGAACAGAAAAATGCAATCAGTTTTGACAGCAGGGTGAAATGAACTGAGTATGTGCACATGATGCACTCTTGTTTACTCCCCTGATCCATCTCCTGCCAGTGGGATTTTTTGTGTGGGGGTGGAATCAAGGCATTTATATCCTGAAATGAGAACAATGGTCTGGAATAGTGATTTGAGGTAGTTTGGCACCATATTTTGATACCCATAGCAACCTTTAAAGAAAATTGAGCTGGACATTGCAATGGAAACTTAGCACCATCTACAATTTAATTTGCAACCCAAATTTCCCATAAGAAGCCACAGCCCATTACCACACCTACAGAACCACTCTTGAAAAAGAGCACAGATCTGACTCTTGTTCTTCCTCCTCCTCTCTGACCGCCAGCCTGCTCAACAAAAGGATGCTGCTGTGAGAAAACAGCTAAGAAAAAAAAAAAAAGGTGCTAAAGTTCTTTTCAGAATTGACTTAAAGCAGTAAATATATCATGTAATGAACAAGTTTGGATAAAATGAAGCAATATCACTACGGACAACAGATTTTTGCCTACCCACCAGGTTGACCCTCTCTGTGTTACCACACCTAAGGCTTATCAAGTAAATCTCCTTGAATAAATGAGTATTTCTCTTGTTTTATCAGTATCTGTCTTTCTATCCTAATGTATATGACCATATCAAAACAAGATGCATATACCTAATGTGATTTATTTTACCAGAAACACTTGGTCCTAACTATAATAATTTTGTAAGTTTACACTCAAGATTGTTTTTTTGGTACAATTTGGTCATGATTTTAGCACTAATCCAAAGTGTCTTATAATCCAAGATACTCAGCTTGTAGCACTTGAGTTTTCCACTGGAGTCAATGAGGCCATTATTCACATGCTTAAAATCAGGCATATGCTTAAGTGCTTTGCCTTTGGGATAAAGAGCCCATTTGGGACTCTTCGGTACTTAGCTCTGATAAAATCCATCAATCTTGCTTAGATGATTAAAACAAAAGCATCTTTCTCAGAACTTCCAACAGATGTTTTCATAAATTTTAACATACTTCTTTTCCCTGTCTCATTCATTTCCAGTACAAGTATTCCCTTAAAAGCTGAATGAGGAAATCTGTAAACTTAATGGAGGAAATTTATTTGGATAGAAAGACATCTAAAGAAGTATAACAGCACTTGCAATGATCTCTGGCCAAATTCTGCACCCATTAACTTTCTTTATGCCTTTCCCCACTGCCAGATGTATCCGTGCAAATGAGATTTTCCAAAGTAACTATTGTCTTCTCTGAATCCCACAAAATCCTTTCTAATAGTCTCTGAGCAGTTTTTAACAAACCAAGTGAGTGTATAACTGCTTGCTCCATATGTCTGAAGTGTATTCGTCCTTCCACTCGCCCCATTTCATTCTGTCGACAACATGCATTTTGTCAAACATCTTACTGCAAATCAGTCAATGAAACTGAAAGACATTTCAGCGCATTTTTATCAACAGAATGTAATTTTGTGCAAATCATGCTGTCAACAGGAAAGAATGCCAAAAGAAAAGTGAAAGAACCCAAACTCATTTTGTCCACAAAAAATAAATTACAGTTTGCTTGTATTTTGTGCATGTAGACAAAATGGAAACAGCAAAACTTCCCCATCTGTGGACAAAATTAAGATGGATCTCTTAATTCAGGAGAACAAATGGTATTTGGTAGAAAAATACCAACAATATGAAGGACAGCTGAGATGCTGAGTCAGAAGAATTTTTCCAGCACTGTACACCTTTCACCATTTTAGTTGTATCAGTGAAATGCCACCTGAGATATTTAATCCATTGTAGCAAAATATTCAGTGATGGGCTCAAATACAGGAAAGCAGGCTGAGCTAAAGAAAAACACAGATGCTATTTCATTTTCCGGTTGATGAATGGCTCAGATTGCTCTGCAGGTGCATGTCCAGTGCTGTCTGGATGGTGCTCTCCAGTCACTGATGCTCCACATGGCTTTGTGCCATAGCTGCAGCCACCTTCCATTTTTCTCCATTGTGATGCTTTCATCCTTTTGTGGCTCTCAAGTTTGCTCTTGTTATTACAAAGCTTGTTCTTTTGGTAACCGTCGCTATACCTTGGGGTCCCAGGCTACCTGGCACACTGATGGCTTGCACCACGTGACACAGCCCTGTGGTCACTAAAGCTCTGCAGGTCAAAGCAAAGAGTGGTTTCAATAGCTGACTTGCAACTGCTCTACATCACAGGACTGAAACCAGTTTCTACCTCGCAACAACTAAAAGGCCTTTTTTGCTGCTCCACAACAGGGACAGGATTCCTGCCTGGCCCTCTGTTAATGCCCAGCAAAACCCACCTAGGCAAAACATTTGGCTTCTCTAAAGATGGAGTGAAAATTGGCCCCTGGGAGCAGAAGATTACAGGAGGACATTAAACCATGTGTTTTCCTACACCTATTCAGGCTTTACTTCAAGGTGAATTATGAATATAAGCTTATTTTTTATAAGGTTGGCTTTTTAATTGTCTTTAATATTTTGGCAGTATTTTTCTATGGACTGGAGTTATTTCTTAATATGGTAAAAGACAACAATAACCTTCCTGGGTTTTTTTGGAGAATTTCACTATGTTTTTAGATCACCTTATCCCTTCCAGTTCTTCAGTGAATTGCTCAAATAAGGCCTTGGAGAACTGACAGTCCTGAAGAGTTTGTATGGGGCCGGAGGAGCAGAGACGGTGGCTGTTATCCAGCATTTTAGAAATCAGAATGAGACTTACCACATGCCATTTTGGTACACACTGTGGGGGATAACAGATCATTTTCTCCATCAGTCCCCAGTCTTTACTGGGGAAAGCAACGATCCAGCCAAATTCCCCAAGTCCTGCTCATCCACAAAAGAGGGACGCACAGAGAGAAGGTACGCATTGTGCAGCATTAAAAATGTAACTGCTTTGAGACACGGGCCAGCACACTGACACCAAAAGCTGGCAGCAAATATGTCAGAGGGATCACGAAGTTGGCATGAGAGGGTTTCAGCTAATACAAGAGATTATTTTCAGGGCCTCATTGCGTGCCAAACACAACACAAAGCTGGCCTCAGAGAGCAGCACTTCTGCTGGAGCCGTAGGGGGTGGCAGCGGAGCAGAGCAGACGCTCAGGGAGAAACCAGGCTTGGGTTTTTATCTGGGACAGCACTAGGGCTCTGCAGGGACCAGCTACTTTTTGGCTGTGTGTCACTGCTGTATGTCTTAGCTAGTCTCTATTTGCAGCGGCCTGCCTAAAGTGCCTATGGGATGGGTCACCTTTCTGATTTTTATGCCCACATTGACATAGTATTAGGAGAGGGATTTGGTGCATCCGTTTGGCTGCACCAGGCAGCTCAAGTGAATTTCAGATTTGAAAGCCTTCATTTTTCTCAACATCAAGGACCTCCTGCTGTTTAATCCTTACCTGCCTTTCTATCCAGAGCAGCCCCAAAGGCAAGAAAGTATTCATTAAAAGCATAGTGTCACTTTAAAAGTGGTCGATAGATTCAGTGGGAAGACATATCCTGAGGAATGAAAAAATAATTTCATACCATTCTGCTGTGCACTTCTCATGGCATCTTCTTGCCATTTTGGTTGTGCCGACAGTGCTGAATATTGAAAGAAGGATTCATACCTGTGAGGCATAGCAAGCAAGCATTGCAAAGCCTTTACGTGGTCTGGATCAACAGATATTTTCCTCCTTTTAAAAGCTCTTGTGCCAAAGCCTTTCTGAGTAAGTGGATGAGGGCAATGGCTGTACCTTCAGCCTGGCCATCCTCATCCACTGGCACTAAATGCCCTCACCCTGATCAGTTCTGCTAGCGTGTGGCACAGGGTTTTTTCATAAGCATAGTGGACTGAGAGAGACTGAAACTTGTGCTTCTTCCTTTCCTCAACACTTTGTACTGCGGCAGTCAGAATTGAGGTCTTGCTAACAAACGTGTTTTTTCTTTATATGTTGACTTCAGCTTGCACAAAATCCTCAGTCCTGTCCTAGCCATGTCCACCCAACCCCACCTTTTCAACAGAACTGTGAACAAAAGAGAGGAAATGAAGACCTGGGAATTTCCATGTGTTTAACAGCTGATTTCTTGTATGCATGTTACACAATTAACTCACAAGGAAAGCTGGAAAGCTTATATCAACATGAAACTACAGTACTCAGCTGTAGGACACCTGGAAATGAAATCAGTAATTACTAACACAGAATTTACCCACATCCTCATTCAACAGCAGCAATAAAATTATGGCAGTGGTGATCAGAAACAAATATTCAGATTGCAACCTCTGTTGCTTGCCTATTATTCTGCCAAATGCAACCCATCGGCACTTTTAATTTAGAGTGAAAAACTGGGCAGAGAACAGAAAAAAATGGGGAGAGGATTTGAGTGGTTACTTCATGGTTCAGCAGCAACTGCTGCAAAAGCCATGCTTTGTCTATGTTAATGGGAGTCAATGCATCATCTGCATTGGTTCCCCCTTCACTTCAAGGGAGTGGAGGCTTGAGATGGGTGGTTGAGAACAAGCTGTTTGCAGAAACTCATGAACTTTCCACACAAATAGCCTGCTGAAGTTCACTCTAGTCCACCTACTGTCCATCATGTCAAGTAGATGGTTGCAAGGCCTCCTGGACCATTTTGTGATAAATGTGGGACCTAGCTGCATACACAGCTGGCCTGTTCCAGGATAACCTATAAAATGCACCCAAAATTTTGAGCTCCAGAATGGAACTAAGTCACCCCTTGGTACAAGTTTGATAGTAAGGATTGAGCTGCTGGTTTGGAGATTTACCTATCTGTCAATATAAACATGCCATTGGAGGAAAAGAAAATTAACGTTGTTAAATGTAATAGCAACAGTCTCCCACATCACTGTGGATGTGCTGCTGTTGATATGGTAGATCATGGCCAGGAAGGAGTAGTAAATACAATGCTCATGCAGAGCTGTAGAGAGGTGTGTAGGAGTACAGTCAGGGTCACCTGTTGAAGACAGCTCCCAAAACTTCTGCAAAAAATGGCTATTTGTACTGAAAAGCTGAACTCCTGATAATAGAAACCTGGACACCTAGCCATTTGTTTTTAAATGGCAAAAGTGGGCTACTGGCAATTTCTTGCAGAAGCACAGAACAGTTCAGGTTGGAAGGGACGTCAGGAGATTTCTGGTCCAGCCTCCTCCTCAGAACAGGAACAAGTCTGAATTCAGCCCAGGTTGCCCAAGGCTTTGTCCAGCCCAACCCTCCAAACAAAACCTCTCTGGGAAACACATTCTGATGTGGACAGTCCTCATGGTGAATTTCCTTTTTTTTTTTTTTTTAACTCTTTTGTAAGTTAGAACCACCCCTCTTTCAATTTATCACCGTTATCTCTCATGGTCCCCCCATTAACCTTCTCTCTCTCAATTAGGGCTGATTTTCTTGCATACATGTTATGTGATAGAAGCTTTCAGTAATGGGAATCAATCAACATGCCCCAGTAATTCTAAGTGCACTATGGGAAAACAAAAATACAACTTTCAGGCAGAGGTATTGTTATGCAGCTAATTAATGTATAGTGGCATTATGGGGGAGTGTGGACCCATGAATCCAAAGCAATTTACTGTGTTCTGCTGTACATCAGGAATCTGCAAACCCTTTAAATGTCTAACATTTAAAAGTATGTGTATCTTCCAACATGCAAACCTAGAAAATGTTCACAGGCTTTGATGTTGGCGCTTTTCATAGCTGGTTTTTTTGTTGTTGTTGTAATAAAATCAGTTCAGCTAATCACCATTCATGGTACGGAACTTATTTCATTTGATCTGCAGTTCAGAGGAAAACAGTTCTTGGTTTTATTCCTGTCCCAAAATACCTGCAATTCTATTCAAAGATGGACTTCAAACTGCATCCTTTGCAAAAACCAGAGTTCAGTTCCCTGATGCTAGCAGTTGGATCCAAACCTGATGTCGCATCAGTCTTGGCAATCTGCAAAAGACCAGTGGCTTTCAACCCAAAAACCACCTGTATGCTAAATTATTTCTTCAAAAAACAAATCTGGAGCAGGTATCTGCAAGGGTAGGGAAATCAGCAAAGCCTGGCCTCTGCTTCACTCAAACAGCTGGCATTCCAGGAAACGCGCCAATAAAGGACTCTGGGGTGATTTTTGCCAAGTTGAGTTTTTAATTTGCGTAGTTACGTGACTGAATGCAACATAGATCTTTAAGGTTCAAAAATGAGAAAAGAAAATGGAAGTTCATCAAAATCCTGCAAGGTTTAGTTGGGGTTCTTTCTTTCTTTCTTCCCCTTGCTTGAACACCCCTAAGCCAAGCTGGAGGGCCAAGTGGCAACCAAAGTATTTTGCCCTGAAGGGTATTAATAGGGGCTGATAATGTTCCCAGATCATTTGTAGCCAAATTAAAATCCTGGGACTCTGCTCAGCCATGTGAAAATATAAGCCCTGCAAAACTAAGAGGAGTGAGGACAGTGGAAAGGGATGGAGCCCTCCAGCTCAGCAGCCGTGATGGTTTTCGTTAGAACAGAGCCAGTGAAAGGTATTTTGACAACACTGGGCTGCCCAATTTTCTCATCACCTCCATTTCATGTTTTCCTCAGAGTGCTTTTACCAAGTGATACAAACCACTGCCACTACGCTGTGCACTATCTGGGACATCTTATGCATATGATCATTTTGAGGGGTGCCTCTGAGCATTATACCTGCTTTCAAAAGACAGCGCCTGTGCCCTGCAGAAAGCATTGCCAGTACTCCTACAGAGCAGGTGTAGCCAGCAAGCTCCCAAGCACGGTTATTTTAATGAGCAGGAGCTAGGCTTTCCTCCCATGTCTCACCCAGGGCTTCTCAAAAGCTCTCGCTTCGCATCTGAATTGCACTCGCTTCTAATGCATCCAGCAGATTTACACCTGTTTGTGGAGCAAGCCAAGAACATTTTGAAATTACCTGGCCTATAATTTTGGCCACCCTTTGCCTGCTGTGCATTTCCCTGATACATAGAATGAACTCATTCACTCCAGCTATTTGGATACACACCTCTCTTTTCCAAAACTGCTTGGTCTATTTTAGCATAACTTTCAAGAACGTCTCTTAGTACAGAGAGTCATTGAAAAGCACAGCACCATTAAAGCACCCGACAACCAGCTGCATTGCTCCAAAACTGATTTATTGAAAGGGATTTGTGGAAAAAGGGATTTAACATGCCTACTCTTCCAATATAAATGACAGTGCAAAGCTGATCTGCTTTCCGGTTTGTTTGACTTACACGTTTTATATGGCACATGTCCCTGGAGGAGTTTATTAAAACGCACTAACAATTACAGTATGGAAAGAGATATTGTGGCCTATTGCTTGCAGCCAGGCATCGGTTGAACTCCAGCGCTGACAGTGCCATGCACTTGCTGTGTGGCCTCTGGAAGTCATTTGACCTCCAGGAATTGAGTTGCCCAGGTGAAAGGTGGCCTCAGCCCCTCTCTCCAGCAGGGCTGCTAACATGCTCGGCTAGGTCAGCTCGGCGCTGCCTCCACTGCTGCTTGCACTGCCAATTGCTAACCACTGCCATGAAAACATGAGGAGCAACACTTGTCTCAGGGGTATAGGATTAATTAATTTGCATGGACAACGGCATTTTGGAGATGTTGCACTCTGTCTAATTGCCAGGGACTGTAATAGGTCCCAAGTGCATCTTATTCTTTACAAAAGCAATGCTGCACAGACAAAACCATCTCCGGGCCCTCAGACTGCTGCATTATTACTGTGGCAAAAGCCTGTCTGATGGCGAGAGCCCTTTGAAAACGACAGCTGAATCAGCTCCCAGATATCAAAGGTTTGTTCTGGTTGCCGCAACGCGCAATAGATTTCTGCTGCAGCATCTCCAGGTTAACCTCTCTGTTATATTAAAGGTGGGAGTAGAAATGTCAAGACCCTAATAGTGAAAGGGAATTTTTGTGAAACTCATCACTGTGTGTCCAGAAATATGCCAGGCAGGATCCTGTTCCTCAGGAAAATCCGAGGATGGAGATGCGAGAGTGATTCTTTCTGGGACCATTCCTCAGGCTCAGCCGGCATTATCATTTAAGAAATCATATGAAAGAGACTGAGAGAGGCTGGAGAACAGACACCTCAGAGCAAAACTAAAATTCAAACATGAGGTAAGAAAGGGTGGGGGGGGAAATGTCAGGGTTTCTCTGGGGAGCACACAGGAAAGAGCAGGCACTACCTGCTGCGGCTGTTTTGAAACATCAGGTTGTCTCCACCCACGCTGCGTGCCAGCGAGCCTCAAACAGAGGCAAAAAAATACACCTGTCTTCTTCAAATCTCTGGGAGCATCACTTTCACCTTTTAAATGCTCCAGCCACGCAACCTGTGTCATCTGCGTGTCTCTGCGCAAAAGTCCAAGCATGCAAAACACAATAACCTCCCCAAAGTGGCACCACAAAGGAAACTTCAAAGACCTGCTGAAGCCAGCAAAGAATTCACCTGTCAGAGGAAGGAAAAAATGGAAAGATAGGGAAAAGGGAATTGCAGTAGCATATGGAGAGCTGTGACAGTGCGGGGAAATGGGGCTTAGGAAACGCTGCTCAAGTAGCACGGCAGTGGAAAGACCTGCAAAGGGCAGTGTTACGGGATAGGTTGTTGGAGAAGCAAAGCCATGGTGGTCTGTAAGAGACAGGCCACCGCCAGAGCCACTGTAATGAAAAATGTCACCTGAGTCCTTCTGCAGAACCCGAGTACTAGAGCAAAGCCCACAGCAGCACCAGAGCTTGTTTGGAGATAGCAACACCTACCTCCATGCAGACAGGCTGCGTTTGTCACGTACAAGCAAGCTTGCTTTGCGCTCTGATGGGCTTTCAGTCACACCGGTGAAATTTTGCAGCCTGACAGCACTGTGTAGGCGTTCGTTCAATCATTACCCAAACGTGTCCGGCTTCCTCGGCAAATACCCCGTGATTTACAGGTGCCTTAGTTGGGGATCTGTGCAAAGCTCCCCATGTATGTTTGGCATCCCTGGTCCCTACCCCACTGCCCCCATCTACGAGGCTCATGCTACTGCTCCAACGATGAGCGAGCCATGGGGTTTTGCACAAAAGAAGGCCCTGGAGAAACACAGATGCAGGACTGGAGTCTTATATGTAATGTAGTGATACCAAATGAAGAAATAAAGCAAAGTCTGCAGTGCTTTCTCCATTCTTTCTGTCTTTCTCATTTCCTGTTGCTATGCCATTCCCCAGGCAAATACAAAAGAAACAGCTTCCTCAGCTACAAAAATGAGATTATTCAAAGAGCCCCTCTGTCTTCTCGTATTTATTGTGATAGGCAGCGTTAGAAGTGTTTGACAACAACTCAATTATTCGCAATGAATAGAAGCAGGATAGGCAGGCAATTATCCACTTTACCCGTGTGAGAGTCACCCATATTCAAAATCCACATTCAGAGAGAACCACATTATTTCCAAACCATTTTGCATATTTTTAATTACCAGCTTCAATTTAGCTGGATGGTTATGACTCCAATCAGTGTGCTTTGGAAGGGCTGAGCACTTGGTTTTAAGCCAGGCGAGCATTGTCTCATTCACATCAGCACACTAATGTGCAATATTTGGACTGTTTGGGTTACATTTTAAGAAGCAGCCTCCAGAATGGTGCACAGCATTAGAAAACCTGATTAAAAATTTTAATCAAAATATAAGAAATGGGAAAAAATCCATTAAATATAGATTTCAGCAAGGTGGAAATATTACATCAAAAAATTAAATGACATGGAAAGTTTTTATTGTATGAACATTTAATTTTTTTTTTTAGAACTTACTTTCAAAACAAAAATTATTGCTTTTTCTATGTAAATGTTTTTACTTAATATTTGAAGTATTTCTGCTTACGATTTTAAATATTTTGAGCAACCTGAACTGTTCTTTCTGGAGGAATATTTCTCTGGTTTTGATCTTGTTTCTTTACTGGGTGAGAACATTGCACAACTGCAGAACATCACAGGAAGCTGAAAATCTAGTTTCTACCCTCTGAAGTGAATATATGCCCTTCTGTATTATTTGCTCCAAAACATGATCTCTTATTGCAGCCAAATTAGAGTCAAAAGGGGAATGACTTTAAGTATTTTTACTAGCTTTTAGCTGAATAATAGTATGCTACTCACGCAAAAAATGGTAAATCGTGGCTTAGGTGGCAGAACTGTTCAGTTTTGAAATTGGAAATTGGACTTTTACATCCACTGTTGCATGTGTTATCAGAATATTTGGGCTACAGGAATCCACATTTTCCTGTGTGAAGATTTCTAAGTTTCACAGTATCAGTAGTATTCCTAACTCTTCAGCTGCTGAAGGCACAGGATTAGACAGGATTGACACCTTCCTTTTTTTTAAGAAAACCTTAAAACACAGAATTAAGCAAAAAGTATTACTAAGCATAATTTAAAGCCGTTAGAACCAGAAGTCAAAAAAATTTCTATTATTTTAAGTGATCTTGCAACTAGGGGAGAAAATTCACTCTTTATTTTGAATGTACAACTTTGCAATGCTAGTGCCAGAATTTTGATAAAGTTATTCCTAGTCTTCTGAGACATAACAAGGATCAGAAGTTGGTCCATGTTATTTTTTACAGCTTCCTTAAGTTTTTACCCTATCCAATTCAAATTCAAAGCACTTCCAAGTGCTTACACATCTCAGAGCACCCAGGCTTCAAGCACATAGGTTGCTCCTGAATGCACAAATCTAACTGCAGCAACAAGTCCTCCTTATGCCAGCTGTGAAGATTGGGTCAAATGAGATCAAAGGATCAAGGGCAAGGGCTTCCCACTGCTACCCCTCCAGAATATCATTTGGGGCTGTATACATACTAATGAATTCAAGAAACTCTCAGTTTCCATCCTTGCTATGTAGTTCTCCTTTTCAATTTTATTGCATGCTCTTCATCAATATTCCTCAAAATGTTGACTATGAGCTGGACAAAGAGTACATCTTGCCTGGACCTCACCAAGGTCCCAGACCTAGGGCATCTCCTACATTATTGTGTGACGTCCCATATTTCTCAGCAGGAGCAGTCATCCATGGTACAAAACCACAATTCCTGGCTCCAAAGGCAATGTGCAGAGCCTGCCTGGCTGGGTTGACCTGCAGCCAGGATCTCTGCAAAAATTGGGAGCCTGTAGTAAAATTGTGCAGGAGATCCCAGTAAAAATTGAGCAGATCTGTTCCACATTTTTCATTTTAATCCCTGTAACAATATGTCCTTAAGGACATATTTGCGCCATGTGACATTGCCTTGCCTGCGTGGCACCACTTTGTGATTTCACTGTGTGTGTTTCAGGTTTTGCAGCACTACAAGCTCTTCAAGGTAGTAAAGACAAAGCTCCCTTAAGTCAATGAGCCTTGGATCAGCTCTTAAAAGTTTCAGTGCCATGACTATTACTTAATTTTTATGTTTTCCTTCTTGTTCTCCCAGAACGCCAATAAGAAAACTTGTTCGGGGAAATCGGGGTTTATATGTGCATATTTATCCAGTAACATTGTGGGTAACATTGGCTCATGTTCTACAGTGTGTTTGTTTTCATTGTGCGGATTTCATCTGCTCAGGGGGTTCAGTTATTTGACCTATATTAATATTTAATGGTACAAATACTTAAATTAAAAGTCCAGGCACAGCCAAGGCTTTTGGTGACTCAGCTTTAAACAGCCACCCTTCTTTACAATCTGGCTACGTTTGAAAGGTTTTGATTTCTTGCAGGGATTGAAACAAGGAGCAGTACTTTTGATGACTGTTTCATGACTGTTTGAATATTGTCTCGGCTAATATTTTTGTACATCAAGTCTACATTGTAAAGGGCCTTTGTGCAGTTCTGATTTAGTAAGCAGAAGAGATCTGCGGAAAAATGAAAGAGAAAAATCTCAGCTAGAATAATAATATTGATCATTGTATCAAAGCAACGTCTGTTTTTACTTTGCAGTCAGGCTAGACCGGTATTTTAGCATGGGCAGTTACTGACAATATAATAAAATGTTGTCTTTCTCTTCCTTGTTTCTCCA
Source organism: Platalea leucorodia (assembly GCF_965183815.1). Classification (NCBI taxonomy): domain Eukaryota; kingdom Metazoa; phylum Chordata; class Aves; order Pelecaniformes; family Threskiornithidae; genus Platalea; species Platalea leucorodia. Next base: position 12,150,300 of record NC_138827.1, read on the forward strand.
AACTAGTAACTTGTTAGGTTTTTCACTAAGGACTGTAAAAAAAGATATTATTCCACTAACTCTGTCCTCTTCCAAAATAAGGTTCTCCTGGGTTGACTTAATCTCCTGAATTTCAACCAAAAAGCAATCTTTCCTGGCATGCCTGTAAAAGAAAATTCAGCCCATGAAAGGGGTAGGAGGCTTCTTGGCATCAGGATAAATTATCTGCATAGTACAGTTCAGTCTATAGATTTTTTTGCTATGAAGCAGCATGAAAGCAAGTGAATGGCTCGCTATGAATCAACCAGCTGCTTTTCAGTACCTTTCATTAATCCAGCATATCTCAGCTTGCCTTTCACTCTCTGCACAGTGAAGAATATTCCTGTGTCTACCTTCCGTGAGCAAAATGCACACTTTTGCCTTGGGCTAGGGATGTGTCAGGAAGTGGAGGAAAAAACCATAAACCAAGCCTCTAAAGAAAGAAAAACAATCATTAGAAATACACTCAGTGTAACTATATAAGAATCCTGAAAGTTGACAACATAAAGAAAAAAAAATTGAACTTATAGCACATGTGCAATCAACTAGGACATGATGCAGTTAAAAAGCACACAAAAGCTTTATACAAACTAATGAATTTATTTGAGGCTCCACTGGGTGATATACAATGACACATTATTTAAGTAACCTGTAGTTTACTGTTCACATAGTAATTTCCACCTCCCACCCCGTCAAATAGAAGAAACATTTTCACCTAAAATCTTAGATGATGATGATACCAAATAGCAGGAGAGGATGTATAAATGAAAGTAATTTAGTGAAGAAGGTTTGACTGACATGAAAAGACAATAAAAGTTATGATAATGTTAGGGATATCAAAGGGAAAGCCAGGTGGGCAGACGAGAATAGGCAAGTTCCCAAGTCAATCTGAAAGGCGTTCTTCAACACTGGGGAAAATCCAGCCATTTATTTTCCAGCTTATCACTCCAAGGGTCAAAAGCTATGTATTAAATTTGGAGCACAAAGACCTGCCTTGTCTAACAATTGTACTTATTGTAGAGATGGGCAGGGAGGAGGGGGAAGGGGAAAACTTTCAAAAGCTCCACACATGCTTTAGAGAAGATGATTTGGGATTTTTCTCTCTAAAAACCAGGCCATTTGAATCTCACCTGTCCTACTGTTTGGGGAGGTGTATATTAAAATGCTCTTCTCGGTGTTCATGATTGCTTTTTATTGGAGCATGGTTTCCTCTGTTTCTCAGTTCGCTGGGTGGTAGTCACCATCTCTGTTGAGGAAACAGCCTGGCTCCCTGAAAGTGTTCCCAGATGGGAAGGCAAGACCTGGATTTTCAGAATAACTTAAGAAATTAAGCTCCTCAACGTCTCTGAAATTATTAAGCTGCCCACCCAATGCTTAGCAAGTGCATGGCTTAGCCCAGCAACCCAGTCAGTCTTCAGCTGAAGTGATGCAGTTTGGATAAGGCCCTTACAGACGGCAAGTGGCTAAAATCCAGCGGATCAGTTCCCAAAATCAGAGTGCTGCCAGCTGGTAGAGGAGCCAGGCTGCATGAGCGATGGGTGCTGGGAACAGAAAGGCTGACAGGCTGGGGTCCCACTGCTAGTGCAGTTCCCTGAGGACTCCCTTGCAACCCAACAGGAATTGAGCTGGTACAGGGATCACCAGCAGCTGCCAACCCACAGAGATTTGGCTACTGGATTTTTATAGTGCTGACACCTAGTTAGAAGGGTCTTGCTCTTTCTGAGATGCGCTTGACAGATGTTTAGATGTTTTATGAATAATAACAGAAAATAAGGAAACACTCCAAAAACCCATGGGCACTTCAGTTGTCTGAGGGATCCTACACTTCGGTAATATTCCTTTTCCTTCCTGTTGGATTCATTGATGATTCTGTCCCTGTTCTTATAACTGCCCTGTGAAAATATCAAAAAACAGACTGGGAAGAGAGGATTTTGCTTGCATCTCTTTCCATTTTAAGTTTCCATCTCCCCAGACAAAAAAAAAACAGAAAGCCCTGCTGAGAACAGAGTAAATAACAGTCCCAGTGATTAACTCCTCTCCTTTTAAAGCATACAGTCAGGTGCTCTGAGCACTGGACTGAGCCTTTCCAGCTTAACTCTGCCAAGTTGGAAGCAAAAAGGTTTTTTTTTTTCATACTTAGGGGTGGAAAAAAGTGCGAGACATTGTTCTCCAGGACCGAAAGGGCACGAAGGTTTCTATTCTGAACCTGCTATTTTTGGGACCAGTCCAGTGAGTCAGCGGAGAGCCCCTCCGTGTGCTGACATGAAGGAAATCCCGACTCTGGGTGTTGCTTCCGAACGTGCTCTGAGCTCAGCTGAGAACAATACAAGTGTGATGTTTCCAGTGGGGGCAGCTCAGCTCTGGCTGCTGTGATCAATGGGTGGATGGATGGATGGATGGATGGATGGATGGATGGATGGATGGACAGATGGACGAACAGCAGGGCAGCACAGCTGGTGGAACAGTGAGGCAAATGGCAGGACCAGAGGGGGCACAATCACATTGTCTAATTTAGCCTGCTTTAGCTGGCAACCAGAGGTGCAGCACACAGGACCAAGACAATTTACGGATCCTCTAAAGGCAGGGAATTGAGGTACCCATCTCTGTTGGGCCAATTCAGAGCATGGTTCAGGTGGCTACAGCTGGCATAGTGGTTCCCAGTGGTACCAGTGCAGCCCCTCAGAGGAGAGGACTGGGGAATTGCACCTCAACGCTCTCGCCTCTCCCTTATTCAAAGGATATTGCCAAGCAAAAAAAAAAAAAAAAAAAAAAAAAAAAAGATTGAACTAGATGGTGAATTTTATATTCTGGAATGGCAGTGGAAAGGGACACACATTACTGCACCTGTATCTTATATTTCCTTTACATACCTACAAAGTTAGCAAATTTCCTTTACCTCTCTTTTTTAATAAGAAACAGATCTGGGTCCTTAAATATCATACATTACCAAAACCTGGGTATACATGTTGGAAAAAAAATTCTCTTTGTGCAGAAACGCATATTGGGGCCACCTTGTGCCTTTCACCAGCCAGCTAGTTGTGCTAGGATGAGTCTATAGCAATGCTCCCACCTGGAAAGACTGTGCTTTGGTGTCTGAGGAAACACAAAAGTCAGATGTTAATCTTGGATTAAACCAGGTTTGGTTTGGTTTGCTTTTGTACCCCTTTTTTCTTTTTTTTTTTTTTCTTTTTTGAGCCAGAACAACATGAAAGTTTTGAGCCAAGAGCTCCCATTCTATGCAAACTTTTCAAATACTGAAGATTCAAAGTCTGTGAGTCATCCTGACAGTACAACTAACGTGTTAATCTATCAGATTTCCTTCCGAGTACCAGTAAGAAAGGAAATATCATCATAACAGGGAGAATGGTTTCACTTTCCAGCATCCACTTCCCCAAGAGGTTACTAGGTAACTAAATATAAGGCCAAGTTTGCCAACAGGTTGGCAGCATTCAGAGTCTCTAGCCTTGGGGATCTACATTTTGTCACTCAGGCTGAGCTCCTTAAGCAACAACCTTTGAAAATGTTCATTTAGCTATTCTGAATTGCCCCCACAACAACACAGAAAAGCACCAAAACAATGTTATTACATGATGAGCAGACCTGTGGCTCTTTTCACATTTATTTGTTTGAGTTTCTTCAGTTCTATTTTGAATATTTTTAATGCCTTCTAGTTGTTGGGCAATATTCTACACTGTGCTGGTGAATGGGTCAATTTTGTTATGTGGTTTTATTTTCAGCATCGCGATCAGCTGATCTTCATCTTGAATAAAGAAAGACAGGCTTTGAGGACCAGACTCACCTGTGAAGCAGCAGTTTCTGAAACCATTGGCTTCTCATCTGCAGCTCAACTAGGCAAGGATCAGTAACCAATTTGCAAACCTCTTTATGGCCAAATGCTTAGACTGCAAAAAAGAGCCATGCCATGCAAACAGAAGCGATTCCTCAGTCCCATGAAAGGAGTCACAGGCACAACTCCTTCTGAGGTTTGTGTTCTGCAAACATTTGTGTCAATAGAAAACTATCATCACACCAATGTTCATGGAAAGCAAAGGCACAGGAAGTGCAAAAATAGAACTGATTCATTTTCAGATGCATATAAATATTTCTGGGGAAAAAACATTATTTATCCATCCAGCTCAACTTGAATCCCTAAAATCAAAATAGCGTTACTGGGAATGTTGATGGGAAATAGGAAAAGTTAAAACAGAGATACCTTGTCAAGGCTATTTCCTTGATAAGCAGGTTCCACCTGCATCCTTATAGCTAAAATGAGTTTATTCCTGCTTCACCAACTGATGGAGCTCTTTACTGAGCAGTATCTAGCAGTGATCAAGGTGATACTGTATCTTTTTGGAGAGGCAGCCCTCTCAAGGATCTGTTAATGTCGTGACTTGCCAATGATGTATTGCTCTAAAAATGGTGCCTTCTACAAAAGAACAGGTCCTGGAGCAGATTTAGCCCTAATTACAGGAAGGAAGGAACAGGAGAGGTATGCAGATACCAGGAGATTCATCTTGCCAAAATAGAAAGTGTGTTGCTGCAAGCTGGAGAATTTAAATGGTGATGCTTTGGGAAGAGACCCATGCTAAACAAATACCTCCTCTGCAATAATCAAGAATTAGACTAGAAAAATGCAGATATCTGAAACCATAATGTATGTGGCTTTTTAGATAAGAGATTTATTTACTTCTAGCCAGAGAAACTCAAAATACCTTTTTACTTCATCTTCTAATATAGCACAGCGTCTCACATTGAATCTATGACTCAGTATCATACAATCACATCCTGTTTTTATTAGGTAATTTAGTCCAAAGTAGCAACTGAAGAAGTCCCACTCCCCTCTCAGTACTTCTCAGATTTCCTGTATTTGTCACCTGAAGATGGTTATTTGATATCCTGCGTTACTGTTAATTATCATTATTTTTTATACTAGACTTTTGAATTAGATTACTATGTTAGTCTAATACTGATGACACTCCCATGCAATTATACACAAGGGTGCACATCAGAGAATTTTTTTTATGTATTATTTTCTCCATTTTACAGTGCAAGACTTATAAAATGGTTGAAATTATTCTATGGCCTTAGACAAGTCATTTAAATCAGTAGCAAGCCCCGGAATAAAGCCCAAGCAGTCTAAATCTCAGTTCCCACTCTAACCAGAGAACAGCACAAATGTACCTCTGTATTGGTTCATTATTCTGTATCATATAACCACCAGTACATTGTCTTTGAGAGCTGATCATAGTAGGGATTAAGTTACTAAATGCTCTTATCATAAAAGAGATATTGCAGTCCTCAGGTTTCCTCTGTTAATCTGTTTGTTTTGCTGTTTCTGGAGGATAAAAAATGTGGGAGTATGAAACATTTATCTGTTAATTAACAATTATAAAACAGTAATGGAGCTTGTGTGGTTTAAAATATGTGTGACAATATTTGATTTTATGCTTCATTTAGAAATATTATAAGGATCTAGGCATATTCTATAAATAATTTAAAACACTCTATATGAGGAGATAAGTGTAATCAAATGAAAGAGAGACGAAGTCCATGCCGAAAATAATGACCTTTTTAGCAAAGGTGGGTGTGTTTGTATAAATACAAATGTCTGGGTGCTGGCCTCAGCTTTAGTACTTGCCTAATGCATTTAAACATATACAAATGAATACAAGGTGTCAGGCTATGCCAGTTAATTGCACAATGTGTTGAGCTTGTCAGCAAAATTTCCTTGCACTACCCTTCCTCTGCTCCGCTGATAACAGTAACAGAACACTGACATGCAGAAATATTTGTTCTTTCCGTACATACAGGGCTGAAGCATTTGGGGTTGCTAGGTGCTTACCTAAGGAGGTGCAACTATCATCTTATCATCATGGGGGAAGAGGAGAAGAAATCAGTCTCTGGTCTGCAGAGCTATTTTGATTGACAGTTGGTGGGATCATACATGTAAGGTTTAACCTGGCAGAGTTTCTGCCCCTCCTGAGCCATAAACTCCGGTTAGCTTCTTGCTGCAGAGCAACACCAGACAGAAATCCTCACACTGTAAAATTCACACTGAGCCAGCAAGAAATTGAGCCATTTGCAAGTATGTTCGCCAGGAAGAAGCTGAAAGGAAAGGTCACATTCAGAAGAGAATTGCTGTGTCCTGATTTCATTGAGAGCAATATTGCACCGGTAGGGGAAAGACAAGCCCTGAGAGGCGTGCTGGCTGCGGCCAAACCTTGCAGCGAGACAGAGCTGCAAAGGGCCATGGGCAGCAAGGTAATAGTGTAAAAGACAGCAACAGAAAAACTATTTCTTGTTAAAGGGATATTGGCTGGCCTTTATGACTAAGACATATCCACTTTTTTTATTTACTACTGTCAGGTGATAGACTGTGTGTGCAAAATATATAATAGAACCATAAATGTTCATTTTCTAAATCTGTGCTGGGCCCAAATCCTGAGCACAGAGGAGTGCCCAGGTGGAACTGGGCTTTTCAGCCCGGAAAAGAGAAAAATGGGGGTGACAAAGAGGACTCAAGAAAGCCATGGGCAGCCTGGCCCTCCAAACTGACCACAAGCTCTGTTCATCTCACCCAACTTGGCTCACCAGGTACACACAGCAAGATGCACAAATCATCCCTTGCTGACATGGGCAGCTCTGCTGTGAGGTTCCTGTTGTCTCCATGCTTGTTATCTCATTTATTGTGAGATAGGACTTCTGCAATGCTTTCTTTGTTGCTACTCCACATTTGGGGGCTTTTGTGAAGCACCAAGGGCTTTGCAGCTCAGAAGGGCTTCCTAACAGTCCAGTGAATTGCTTTGTATCACAGAAAAACTGCCTTATGAAAGGGTAGGAAAGATTTGAGCAATCTCTGAGATGACCAGCTTACTCAAGATCTTAAAGAATATGGTCAAGATGTTGAGCTGGCACAAGCAGTGACCTTGGGAGGGAGCAGAAGGACACTGAGGAAGTGAGGCATCAATGTCTATTATTTCTGAAACTTCCTTCTTTGACTCTGCCTTCATTTCCAGATCCAGCTAGTTATGAGTGTACGGGGTAGCTTTGATGAATTTTCCAAGCCAATGGCCAGATCCTCACCTACACAGAAATGGCATGCTTTAATGGCAAGCCAGAAGCAGCTGCCTTCCTTGCCATTAATGCCACCTGAGGATTGAAAACCATAGGAATAAGTCTAGTAGCATGCCAGCCAAAGCATCCTATTGTTTCAGAAACAATGTGCATGTCATTAAAGCATGGCAGGGCAGTGCTCTCATTAGCTTCTTGAGACATTTCTCCCTTCCCATCACCATTTCCTTCCCATCACCACCCTGCCAAGTGCCTCCAGAAGTAGATGCTCTTTATAACACCCACTGCTCTCCAGCAAGCTTGGTGTTATTTGTATTAATCCCAATATTAATTATCACTACTAATCCCACGGTAGTTGGGAGAGCAGTTGTCAAGCTGCGTGCCAGAGCAATGCCAACAGCATCTCACTTCAGCAGGGAGTTTCATGTCCATCCATCAAAGACAACACAGAGACTTTAAGAGGTCAGACATTGTAAAACCATAAAAAGCTTATACTTCCCTGGAATACTCTGAATCCTATTCGCCTCCTTACTCTGCACCTTCTCTCACAACTGCCCTGTATCATGGCAACCAGCTATTGGGACTGTGCATTAATAAAAATAAGCCCTGCAACCAGAAATAATTGAATATTACATATTTTCCCTCATTCATACCTTTCACAAGCCTTTTGGGTTGTTTTTTTTTCCTCTTCCTGCTGCCTTTTTCCTGAGGCTCTCTCAGACCCAAGCAAGCTGGACACAGTTTTCAAATAAAAATAGCCAGCTTATTCATCAAACAGATTCAAAACAATTATTTTTTCTGAATTGAAGGTTTGGGGGAGTTCTGTGTATGTTGGACCTGGAGTTCAGAGACCCCATTTCACGAACCATGTGTAATGATGACATTCAAAGTGTCCTGGCTCTTTCATCTTGGAGGAGTTTCCAAGGGGAAGCAAGTCTGCTTGCTCTTTTGAGAGACTTACCAGGGCATATGGGACACCAGTTGTGCTTTACTGCAACACACAAGCCTCTGCTGTCAACAAAACTGTGCACTGCTAGAAACAAAATAAAAAGAGAGGGGGAAAAATTAAAGTTAGCTTTTGTGGAAGGAAGTTGCTAGTTAAGAACATGGTTGTTTGAAACAGGTGCTAATCTTTACTGGCTCGGTCCCTGCAAGAGTCACACAGGGTGCCCAGCGTCCCAGATGTCCCTGTGCTTCTTCTAATGTCATCACTAGCTGCACTGAGAGTGAAGTGACTTCTCCCTTCCCTGCCCTGAGAGACACAGAAGAAATAAAGGGGAAATATATTTGGCAGGAAAGTCCTGTCTTGGTTAGTCCTATGCTGGCTCTATCTGCCATTGCCCATTACAAACAATAACAGTAGTGATTGCAGCTCAGTTGCCAGATTAACTCAACAGCAAACTGCTAATATGAATTTTAACCAATGTATGATTTTCTGAGCTCTGGCCACGTTACTTGTCTCAAAGAAGTTCCTTCTCCTTCCACTGCTTTAACACGTCTTACGAGTTTGGCAGCACTGCTCCAGAGTCCTGCAAACCTGCGGGAGGTTCCTGTTGGTGGAAGAGCTTCAGGGCAGCTGAAATGCAGTCCTGGCTGGGCGTGGAGCCCCAGCCTCCAGGCAGACTCATGAAAGGTTCATGAAGCAGTGGTGGGATGGGAGAGAGGTTTTAAGAAACTGCTCTGCATAGCGCACTAGGGCTATTGCATTGTACTTGATAACAGAAGGAACCTTTGGCATCGTACTAGACTTACTCCCACTCTTTCTATGCAGGTAATAATAATGGCAAGAATTACATTCCATTCCCTGTTCCCCCACTGTACCAGGTGAGTCTGTTTTTTCAGACAATATGATAATGTTTGCAGTTACCTTATGAACAGATCCAGTTTGCAGCCATCAGCTGTAACACAGCAGCTTAAGTATGCAGCACACGCAGCTGTAACATACATAGATAGACCAGCCATGTGTTATTCTTCTTCTGGTCTTGGGCAATTAAACATCTGCTTTCCACAGGGAAATAATCTTTTTTGTATAACCCTAAGGGAAAAGAAGCTGTTTTATTTCATTTTTCACACTATGCATTTACTCTTCATTAAGACAGATTACAATTAAGGCAGCCCAGCATAACTCAAACCATTCCTTTCCACCAATAATGACAGGGAGCAATTTTTGATTGCTGGCCACTTCAGTTACCAAACTATAAATCTTTTCACAGTTACTGCCTGTTTAGTCAAAGAGCCTTTGGGGAGCTACCAGCTAATGTGCTAGCTCCAAACACTCCCATGGCATGATTCACATCCCAGCCTCTTTGACCCACTTCTAATCACTACATTCAAATCATTATTTTTAGATTACACGCTTATGAAAAATAACCTCTGTGCAAGCCAGAAAAGCCAAACTGAAGACAACCTGCAAATTCAAACCATCTCACACTATGGCAATGTCCAAACCGGGGCCACAGAATCAGAGAATAGTTGAGGTTGGATGGCACCCCTGGGTATCATCCAGTCCAATGCAAATGCCTATGGTCACCTCTGCTAAGAGAAACCATAAATATAAATCAGTAAGAACAGAGCAGAGAGATGTTCCTCAGAATCCCAGCACTTGCAATGGGATTTTTAAACTGAAATGTTTCCCGTGATATGCACTTAGCTACAGACTTTCAGAAAAGCCATGGGTACTCCTTGTAATAATTTGTCCATGCAATTTTTTTTATTAGGTATCCACATATGAACCCCCATACAGGCAGTCAAGACCTAGGAGCCAAGTGCACACAGCTATTTATGCCCAGATACCTATTCTCTGTTTACTGCTGCAGCAAACTGCATGTAACTGCTCATGTGTTTACCAAACGTGAACACAAATCTGGCCCCTAAACTTGCCCAGTCCATTTTCACACTTCACTAAACCACAGTGGTTCCCCAGACAGGTCTTCACTTTCCCTGGGTTTTCCACTTTTTGCACATTTAGCACATTTCCATTTGCGATTTTGCACATTTTCCAGTGCAATCAAGTGTGGTTTCAAGCAGTTGGGGGTTCACAGATATACACGTGCATTTTACACACTTTGAGACTTCTAAGGCAAGTGAAGAGATGAAACAGTTTGGCTCCCCCTAAGCCATCACACAGATCTGGAGCGGACCCAAGAGGGTGTGTGTGCATGTGTGAAAGGAAGAGAGAGCACTAACGAGCTCAGGTTGCATCCAAGACAAAACAGTTACTCATTGCCAGAAGCCAGCAGCTTTGCCTACTTGAGGAATTCCCATCCCTGACCTTTGCAGATAAAAAAACCCCGTTGCATTTAGCCAGCCCCTCATCATCCTCTCGTTTATCAAGCACAAACAACTATCTCTAACAAGTCAACTAAAGCATACAGGGAAATGCAACGTTCCCAGCTCTTAAACCTATCGGTTACAAGCAAAGAGCCAGTGGCTAAACAAATAGAAGAGTAATCTTTCAGAGCCCAATTGGCTTCCTATCTATTCTGAGAGTGCATGCAAATTCAACGGTGATTTATTAACCACTATTGAAGGACAGAGCTGTTAATAAAAGCTCACCTACAAATACTTCAGAAAATGTCAGTACCCACTAATAACAAGTTCCTGAGATTCCCATTTAGCCCCAAATCAGCACGGCACAGTGCATAAGCAATTGCTTCCATTCAAATAATGCACTTAAGTTCCATTGGTTTCTTTTATTTGAAATAAATATGTAGACCCAGAAAAAACAACAGCACTTTTCATGACCTAAGTTCTTAGAGGCACAGCTGGCAACCCCATACAGTTAAGATCACGTTCAATGTTACTTAATCAGGATCAAACTCCAAAAGAAGAGGTCTAAAAGTACTTTCCAGAGGCTCACACTTGCAAAGATCACTCATGTATTATGGCTTATTTGCATTTGCATGAAAACTACAGGTTTGGGGTATTTTTCATGTACACTTGCCTAAATGTGATGTAGTTCAAATGAGAGCAGAATTTGGCTTCATATCAGTGAAAGTGTTAAGTGTATGATCTCTTAGGGCTTAATATTTTGTGTGACTATGCTTTTGTGGAGAGCAGGACATTACACTAAGGGCCCTCTTCATTAGTTTACAGACTTCTTTTTTAGCACTTGCAACAATTTAATAGTGCCAAGGACCATAAAGCTGTTGTGGCAATTAAAAAAAAAATTGATTACATTTGTAAGTAAGGTACCAAAAATCATACTATTCATGACTGCCAAAAATAGCAGCTTTGGATTTCTCATAAGAATTTCAGTACTGAAAGGGGGGAAAAAATGTCAGAGCAATCATTCCTCACTCTGGGAATCAGTGAAAAAGCTTAGTGGTCCAGACTGTGCAAGATCCACAGTCCAGACTCCCACCACTGTGTTCCTCCTGTGCTCATTTACACATGTGCAAAGTACATAGAAACTTCTATTGCAGCAAAGAAATATTCCTTCTTTCCCATTTTCCAGAAGTTTAAACGACAAAATGTATTATAGGCCAGGTGAGAATCAGCCCAATAATAGCAGTTGTTTAACTGAAACTCCCCAGATCTATTTTTTTTTTTCCAGGAAGAAAAAATTCCTGAGATTAGCTTTTACTTGTATTATTTCTAATAAATTCTGGTCACAACCCAATGAAAATATATTGAAAAAAGTGTTTGTCAGACTTTTCCATGAAATTAAGAAAAAGGATCTAAGCAAAAAAATTGAAGGAAATTTTAAGAACTTTAATGTCAAAAATTCTTTCATTCAGGTTTGAGCTTAAATTAGGGGTAAAGCTTTGGTAGAGATTCCCCCTTACTTTATATAGTTAGTTTTGCTGGTTCTGACTTACAGATCTACAAGTATTTTCATTGCATTTGTCCCATGTGAGAGTTCATTAGACTGTTAAATCCATTTCTGATAAAATATGTGAGGCTATAACTGTGCATAGACTAATGAATATCTATGCAATAATGACATGAACTCTATCCAATATATGTGCTGTTCACAGTATATTAGTAAATATCAGGCAGAATATGTCATTTGTCGTAAAGGAGCCCATAATTTAAGACACCTAAGGAATTCCAGTGCTTTGCAAGGCAGTACATGAAGTAACATGCAACTTATGCTGTCATTATGGCTTATTTGAGAGGTTTAGATAAAGGAGAAAAATGCCAAAAGCAAACTAACACTTCAGAGGCACAGTTAAAAAATGACATGCTTTTTGGTGGGGGAGGAGGGGGGTTACATTTTCCCTTGCTGATTTTTTTTTTTTTTTTTCAAATCTGAGTAATTATGACATTCCATTTCTTGCGCAGCTTAATACCTCACTGTATTGCCCAGTCTGTACTGCTCTAATCCATTGTCAGGACACAAGCTTTTCTTTCTTAGGGCACAGACCGAGTGATCTGATCCTCCACTGTCAAATTACCCCATTTGTGTCTGGAGCAGGACCCAGTGGAGAACACACAGGAATCCCGCAGATCAGCCAGGAAGCACTCCAGCCCAGGAGAGACTTCCCCAATTCCCTTCTGAGCTGCCAGTGCCAACATAATGTTCTTGGCTTCAAGAAGTGTGAGTTTCTGATTCATTTTTATTTTTAAATGAACGATTTCATGGTGGAAACCCCAAGACTTTCCACTCCAAGGTTTGACATTATTATTAGTAACAAGTAGTAAGGGAACATTGAGTATCACAAAAGAAGGGCAACGTTTACCAGAGGTCAAAATACTATCCCAGATCCAAGCTGATAGTGCTGTTTTGTGTGGGTAACCTACTGAAGATGTAGGGAGGTCCTTCCGTCCAGGATGAGCAGAGTGAAGAGCACCATCTCCAGATTCATGCTGCCACTGTTGCTTACAGAAGAGGAAAGGCTCCTGTTTGGAGAGAGGGGGCTTTTGATGGGAAGATAGGAGGACAGATGGGGAAAGCAAATACAAAGAAACAGAGGCATGCAGAGAGGAGGGGGAAAGTGAAGGGCAGGGGAAGAGAGAGAGAAAAAAAATTTGGTGAATTCCCAATGACAGAGCAATAGACTATCCACTTCCCTTGGCCCCAGTGAGCTCTGAGGCTTGCAAACACAGCAAGCCTAGATGCTGCAAGGGGAAGAAACACTCAGACTGCTATTTCCATGGAGATATCATAGAATCATAGAATCACAGAATCGTTAAGGTTGGAAAAGACCCTTAAGATCATCGAGTCCAACCGTTAGCCTATCACTGCCAAGTCCACCACTATACCATGTCCTCAAGCACCACGTCTACACATCTTAAATACCTCCAGGGATGGAGACTCAACCACTGCCCTGGGCAGCCTGTTCCAGTGCCTGACTGCCCTTTTGGTGAAGAAGTTTTCCCTAATACCCAACCTAAACTTCCCCTGGCCCAGCTTGAGGCCATTTCCTCTCGTCCTATTGCTTGTTACTAGGGAGAAGAGACCGACCCCCATCTCGCTACAGCCTCCTTTCAGGTAGTTGTAGAGAGTGATAAAGTCTCCCCTCAGCCTCCTCTTCTCCAGACTAAACAACCCCAGCTCCCTCAGCCGCTCCTCATAAGACTTGTGCTCCAGACCCTTCACCAACTTTGTTGCCCTTCTTTGGACACGCTCCAGCACCTCAATGTCCTTCTTGTAGTGAGGGGCCCAAAACACAGTACTCAAGGTGCGGCCTCACCAGTGCCGAGTACAGGGGCACTATCACCTCCCTGGTCCTGCTGGCCACAGACCGGGCCTTTGCAAGCAGGCCATGCCTAGGATAGAAACTGCCATGCAGCAAGGACTGGCTTCTCTGCACCTTGCAGACATGTCCCCATGTAAGATGACTTTGTGTTTCGTTCTGGCCCTTTGCAGCATGGCTGCAAAGCCATGGCTTTGCCTGCATGCCTGGCTGTAGACTACTGATTAACAGTCCTACCCAAAAGTGAGCTGGTGAGCAGCCCTAGATGAAGGAACAAACCTAAAGCTGTGATATAGCTTTGGAAGCTTAACGAGATATGTCACTCTTAAGAGATTAACTCAGCAGAAGAATGGGAATCTCTTTGGAAATTTCCTTTTCTTTACACCAGAATTAGCCTCTTCTGCTTGTGGTAAAGCAGACCGTGCTAGGCAAAGTCAGGATTGGGCAATCAGGGCTTGGGCTACAACAGATCTCCCAAGGCAACTGGTATCAGCCAAAATGAAGAAGTGAGGCAGGGAGTCACTCACCATGTCTTGGTTTGGGATATTTTTTTTTATTTCCCTTGATCTCACTTCAGGAAAAAAAGAAGCACACACCAATTCAGCAGCTTCATGAGTGCAGTGTATCACCTACAGCCAGAGAGTGCAAATCTGGGCACATCCCTTCCATCAGCTGCTCTGGACCCACAGCCTGGGTTTTGAGGTGCAAATCTTCATCAACGCGAAACTATGCTCTTTCACGTAGGGACATTTAAGTATGTAGCTGACAGCTCTCACTTGCATTTTACATTATAGAGATGGCAACTCTGCAGGCACATCGGCATTTAAAACACTCTTGAGTTACTGTGCATGTAATGGCTCATATGTTTGTGCCACTGGCAGGTCTGGCAGAAACCCAATATCACTCCTGACTATGTGGCAACCCTGAGTTTAATGATCAAAACTGAAACAAAAAGCTTAGATAACATTAAAGTCATGTTTCAGCTCAATCTCTGTAACTTTGAACCACTAGGTCAAGGCTGAAAGTTTTCTGGGGAATTTTTCAGAAGGACAGCCATGTAGCTTACTTCAAAGCACATAGACTTCAAAATCTCATCTTTTCCAGGGGATCATTTAAAAACTGCCCAGTGTTGTTGCAGAGCAGAATTCAGATCTGAGAATGAAATAAACCATTAACTTTCGGACTTGCTGCAACTGGGTGCTGTTCTGCTGAAGGGAGGGAGCCAGAAATTCTCTCCCCACAACCTTTTGGGCCCATCACCCTTTTTGATTTTCATTAATTGCCTTGCAGTACTATGGAGGGCCCCCAACCGAGATCAATGCCTGACATCATAGATAGATATAGAAGGTGGGATTCCTCTCACCTAATTTTAGCTGTCTAAAGATTAGCTATCTAGTTTAAACGAGTTGTCTAGACTCCCTTTATAGTCAATGGAGAGAGATAGGCACCTTTGTGGTAAAATTTGTCAAGGGTCCTAGCTGATGAATTTAATGTGTGTGTTTAGGCCTGAATTCAGCAAAGTACTTAAGCAAATGCTTATCTTTAAGCACATGAATAATCTGATCTCTGTTAAGTGGAGCACTTCAGCATGTTCTGAGTTTAAATATCACTGTGGGCCTAAGTGCTTTGCTGAATTGCTGAGCGTGGAGTCGGGCTTGACATGATGAATCATGGCAGAGCAGAAACCAAACACACAGCATTAACCTCAGAAGAAAGAGGGATGCAGGGAAAGGTGAAGGGAGGGAAGACAATGTTCAAGGGATGGCTGAAACTCCCAGGTGAATAAAAGAGACTGGATTAGAAACAGCCCTGCATGGGTATCTCTGATATCTGTAAAATTCCCAGTGGTCAAGAGTAGGTGCTCTGCCCACTGTGTTGCTGCCACAGAAGAACAAGGTGACATTCAATCCAATGAAAAAGCAACAAATCCAAAACCAATAAAAGGGAACATAGCTTAAATCCAGGTGCAATGAATTTATGGACATCACCACTGCAGGAAGTCACAGAGGGCTTAACAGTATCAAGAATGAGGCTGAATATTTCTGAGGATATCCAGAGAGTGTCAAAAATAATACCAAGAGGGGAAACAATGGTGTGATTACTCAGCATCCTTCTTTAGGGCTTGAGCCAGTTTCTAATGGATAGAAATCAAGATGCAACCCACAAGGAAATGGCAAGGGAGGGCAGGTAACCTCACGGCAGCCTACGCTCAGATCCCTCCCATCACTCTGAAGCTTTTGGTACCCATCACCATCAGGTTCACACTGAACTGGTGTGTGGATCCATCCCTGTAGCCGTTCTTTTGAACCTTGGTATGTAAAAGATCCTACAACAATTTCAGCACTTAATAAACCCCCTGAATTTAAATTTAAAAGTCAAGCTTCTCCTGCAATTAATGGGTGTTGGTTGGAACACTGTATTAGAAATGGTTGGCTTAATATTGTAAAGTAAGTCCAGTGAGACAACATTCGTCTATAAAATACGCTGAACGATATCCCCACCTTTCTAAATATCCTGTTCCTTCAAAGTCTCTTCATGCTGATAAAAGCAAGATCTTAACTATTTCCTGAACTGTGGGACAAAAACAACAGCTCAGGGGTGGTCTGTATGTGGATGCATGTTTCAGGTTTGCATGCATCTGTATCTGTAACCAAACCTGTCCTTGGGTCTGTTAAGCTGAGATGTCTTTCCTAGCAGTTATTTTTCTAATCTTGGCATCATTCTGCTGCAAATTTCTGACAGATAGATGTCATGCAGGTCCCATGGAAGAGGCTGGGGGAAAGGAGGGCAGCAGATACCAAACTCAGTGTGGGGAGAAAAATATTGGAGAAGAGGCAAATGAGACAAGCAGAAGACCCAAAGTAAATGCAGAAATTCAAATCCCAGAGCAAAAATCACTTTCAATTGCACTACACAACATTAGGACCTTTGTGCAAGAATGGGCGTTTTATCAGTTTGGGTTTGTGACCTTATTTTATAACCATGGTCTTCTTACAGAGCACTGCTCTGAGATACATCTCTCTCTCTCTCTTCCAGGAAGGCCAAGTGATGTAAACATCTGGCAGGTCACCTTGCCTACAGCCCAGATTACCAAAAGTCACAACAGAAGCACAAAAAATTACTGCTGCACTTCAAATCAGGCGTCTCAGATGCTGGTGGTTGGGACAGCACAAAGGCTGGAGAAATCTGAACTCTGAGGAATAAATTCCCCTCTTTTCTTACAGAAAATCTTTGAATGACAGGGTAATTTGCCCATGAGGTTCCAAATGGGAAACAAGCCTGAAAAACATCAGCATCTGGAGATTTAGCTGTCTTGGTCTAAGAGACGGAGCAGACAGGGAAACCAAGATGATTTACTTTTTGTGGGAAAAAAAGGGACACTCGAGCAGAAAGTCAGAGGAATCTTTGCAGAGTCTGATACAGAACCACCTTCACAACTATTTTCTTTCTCTGTTTATACTATATTCCTTTTCTTTTCTTATGTGTGTGATAGTTACAGGAAGCTGATTGGAGATGTTTTATAGTGCATGTCAGGAAATATTAATATCACCTTTTAATTACCATACAACACCCTGAGTGCTTTTACAGGATGTGGTGAGGGGGAGAGCTTTATAGATAAAATGAGTAATAGAGCACTTTTCCGTACCTAAGGCCTTTGGAGTGCTGAGCAGAAAATTAAATTCCAAAAAACCCAATCAATATTTCTAACACAAATACATTGCTTCTAACTCTTTTGAATTCTTCCTCATCTCTTGGTATTTTGTTTTTCTTAAATGGTCTCCCTGGAGACAAGTGATTGCATGAGGATCAGAGCTTTTCCTTAAAAAAGAAGAAACTGTAAGTTTTTAACTCCTGATGCCTATGAAGAAAAACCTGAACAACGTTTCTAACAACATGGAAGCTGGATAAAAGGAGTCCCATATTTCACACCCTGTATTTTTCTCCATTGTCTAGGCTCATCTCATTATATTTGGAGACCTGCCAGATGAAATATGAATATTCATTGTAAATTATAAAAACACAAAGTAAAACAAATGAGGGGGACGAACAGTTTAGGCATTAGACTGGCAAAGTTTGGATAAGTACTCCTGGGTTTTGTTGAGCACCCAAGCAGAAACCCGGGTGCTGGAGCTGCACTGAGCAGCCACACACACCGGCACAGAGGTCAACCCATGATCATTGATTTCAAAGGACTTTGGGTCAGGTTCAGCTAGCAAAGTCCTGGGTTTTGACTGTTCCTTTAAACTTTATTCCTTCTGCAGAAGGTACTGCCATTGATTGATTAAAATCTTGGATCACTGGCCCAGGCTTACTCCACTCCTGCATTGCAATAACTATGATAATTACTGCTTCAGTTCCCCACAAAGAAACGTGTATTTGTCTCTTTGTGGAGGAAAAAAATAATGTATTTTCCCCAGCGATCAGCAATCCACATGGATTTCTGATAATCAAAGGGTTTCCTCTGGTTCAGCAGCGTGTTGTAAAGTAAAGTTTATAATGTTGAAACAGCAATTGCTGGTGGCTTTCTTCCTGATTTCTTGAATAAATGAAGCGCAGAGACCAATTTCACATTTTACTGTTACCTTCAACAAAAATTAGCATTTAACTTGTCAGAAGGGGCTCTCTCTCATGCCAAGCAGTGTCACAATGTTGAAAAATCTGCAGTAGTATGTTTCTGTTAGATTTTTTCCAGCAGCAGGGCAGCTCCCAGAATAAAAGAGCCAAGACTCAATTCCTTGTAATTATTGACAGACAGTTCTCGAAATGCATGTGCTTAACAAAAAAGCAGGCACAGAAGTAAAGCCCAGGGCCAAGTTTAACAGTCTGTCAGTGATAGTCTGTGACCAATGGACACTTGAGAAATCTGTACACTGCCTGTGAAATGAATTAAAATGGCTTTTTAATTATCCATCAGCTGTATAAGTTGTTTGCAGCCAAGCCACTTAGAAGCTGTGTGTTGGAAAGATCAAGACAAGAGTTTTCGTCCTGGGAGCCTTTGAGGTTGGTTGCAACTGTCTTGCCACTTAGGCAAAGCCAAAGCCTTTTCTGGTGGTTACAGCTGAGGGATTTGGATGCCACTGCCACTGTCACCTTCACGTACATGAGTTTTTTGCTCCTTCCCTCACCCCTTGCTGTCCCCCTCCACCATGGTTGTGAGGAACAGTCTCTCAAGGTGAGCCCCCGCAGCTAGGCTAGCTACACAGCTCACAGTGACATGGTCATGTTGACTTTGAGGAAGGTTAGTTGGACATTCCCAGTGTGGTCTACGACAACAACTTCTCAAGTCAGGCCAGCTCCCCAAACCTACACCCCACATCATGTTGCCCACACCGCAGTGCCTGAGCTGGCTATTTTAAATATATCTGCAAGATCTTTCGCCACTGCAATTAGCGATGTGTGAGCAGCCTGGGTGGGATCCATCTCTTCCAAATTCAGCTGCCTAACACGGAGGTGTCTACCCATCTGGGCTTTCCCTGTCATCAATGGAGAAAGCTAAGAACAGCCAGAAGGTGATTCATCACATCTCAGCTACAGGTTGGATATGGTGAGTTGGCTTCTGGAGGCAAGTTTTTCTCTCCACAGGTTATAATGGGAGTCTAGACACCCATCTGCAGCCAGACAGCCACTTCTGAGACAGTGAAGTGAGAGGAAACCCACCCCATGTACCTGTCTACAGTGGCAGGCACTGATGTCAGCTAGGGGCCTTCAGTGTTACTGGAATGCAATTAGTAAGATTCATAAACGTTGACAGGCCCAATTGTCTGTGGGCAATGAATTTTTTTTGGCTCCCTGACTTCCCAGAATTGCACACCCTTGCATCACTTCCACTGCTGACTCCATAGCACTTAAACCAAATAGAACTAAGGGCAAGAAACATTTGAATTGGTAGATAGCGTGCTTCTGGACATTGCCTGACCATGTCATAAGGTTGGGCTTGCTAAAATATGGAATTTGATAACATTAATGGTGAGTTCGTGGGTAAAGTGTTCCTTCTTTCATTTTCAACCATTTTCCTTTGGACAATCCTTAACATTAAACAGTGCTGAAAGTATGATTTCATTCGTCTTCAATAGGAAGATCAGGAATCAGTGACAGGCCACATCCTGGGAACCATTATTCAGGAATAAGCTTTCTTTGACCTGACCAAACTCTGAGTTAAGGACCTCAAGCCTTGGTCCTTGTGAATAAACTGAAATGGAAACAACTGTGGTTGAACTAATGACATAAAGATCACCCTCTCAGAGGGCTTTTAATCAAAAATATTGTCTTAGTTTCTGTACAAGGGGGGCTTCTTTATATAAAGCCATTGTCTTTTTGAGTCTGGAAGGGATTCTGTAGGTTTCTGAAGGATGCAAGAAACTTTGCATTTTTCTCATGCAAAAAACCCCAAACTTCTGATAGCAGACTACACTGAAGTTTAATCACTTTTCATCCCAAATGCTCACTAAGCCTCTATTGGGGGGGGGGGGGGGAGAAAAAAAACCAAACTGGGATAACTACTGCTTATTCTAAATCAAATGACACCTTGTGTAGACTTTTTCTCTTAGGTTGTTTGAAAAATTTGCCAAAAGTATAAGGTTTTGAGAAGTGCTCAGATTTGGCTGAAATCCACACCACTGAAGGAAGGATAAAACTCCAATTGACTTTAGGAAGAATAGGACTAGGCCAAAACCGACTACTTCTGAAAATCCCACACCATTATTTTTATCAGTAATGTCTGAAGGGAATGTGGCAGACGCTCACAATTCAGATTCACTTCAGATGTAGATCCCAAACTTAACATAACGAACTTGATTAATTCCAAGAAAATATAATTAGAACATGTTTATAGGCATTAAGCCATTTTGATGAAAGAAATATTTTCCAGCCTTATGAAGAACAAGTTGTAACAGACTAGCACAGGTTTAAAAATCTCAGTATGATTAATGAATTGGATTGTACTTCTATCCGTAAGGAGAACAGTAATTTAATTCAGTGATGAATAGTAAGAGGACAAAAATTAACCAAACATACAGTACCTTCAAGTGCAAAAAACTTAGTAGCCCTACAGCACTTGAAGCAGTTCGCCATTTAAACCATGTTCTGTAAGAAATGTATATACCTTAAAAATGGAAAACATCCCTTTAAGCTGAATTAATTACACTGATAGAACTATATTTATAGCCTTCAAACCTCAAGGATGAAAATAGCATTTCTATATTAGAGAATGATCTGGGCTTTCCAGATGTGATTTTGCAAATTTTAGCCTTACCTCTGATGATAGTCTTAAGAAACAGACAGGCTGCTTAAGGCATTCTTCCTTGAAATCAGAGACAGCACAGCAGTCCATCCAACACCACAAGTGAAAAGCTCTGTAAAGTCATTCCTAGGTTTAAAGCATTGCTTTGCATCTGGTCATTCAAAGGAAGCAATGGGACTTAGGGATTTTAAAGCTGGTGACTACAAAAAAAGGTGAACGTAGCTTTCTGCAGTTGGCAGCAGGGAACAAAGGAAGAGCTACACTCCAACTGGTTTCAGGAATTCAGCCCAGACTTTGACAGACTTTCAGGACTTAAAAGGGAGGAATGGGAAGGGAGAGCATTTGGATCTGAGCCATGCAAAGGACTTTCTGACCCGGAAGGATTTCTTCAAGCTAGAATAACCGTTCTGCGGTAGGCTTTGACAAATGTGCTTAAATAAACAAGATGGCCAAAAAAAATTACACTTTATACCATTTTCTGGAGACAAAAGGACAACCCATCTGGAAGAAAGACTATCTGTTAGTTTGTCATGGCTGATTCTCTTCAACTCACAAAGTCTTCGGTAATTGGGAGGGATTCACAGAAGTTCAGTACATTCCTGATTTTTGTATAACAGTGATAACAATGTTCATGATACGCTTGGAAACTCTCACCATTTTACATGTTCAAAGCATTGTATAAACATCACTTAATTAATAGTTGCTAAACAGTGCTTTATTCAGGTGGTTCAGATATGCCTTTGAAGGGTACATAAGTACTTAGATTGTATATTGTGAAACAATTTGATATATTTGTTCATTTTACTTAAGTTTTTCCATGTTTACATACATGATACAAGGTAACAAAACATGATTGTACAGGTGCTAGAAAGAAGAGGACTCACAGGGGCCCAAGGGGATATAGAGAGATGTAACAGGATGAAACTGGAGAGGCAAATTAGGCAGACTATCACAGTGTTTCCTACTGACTAAAAACTGGAGAACTTCTTAACTGTGCACCATGCTATATTTATGGCAGTAAATGTATTAGCCAGAATGATGATGCACGAGAAAGCTCAAGGAAAGCAAGGGAATTTCAGACACACGTCCCAGAAATGCCATGCAAATATAAGGTCTAGTCCAAAGGCCATCAAAGTCAATGGAAAGATTCCTACTGAATGCAGAGAGCTCTGGATCCCAGGTTTCCCAAGGGAAATTGTGAAGGCGTAATTTCTGGCTCGTTTTAAAGCAACAAAAAACTGTAGAAGAGAAGTCTGCACTGAACAGGGGTCACAACCAGTGTCTGAATTCTGCTCTTGCTTAGCCCAGTTATCAAGTAGTTAGCCCATCTCAGCCTTCCTCCTTTATATTTTCATTAAAACTGAGTTAGTTGCATTGAAGTCCAACCAGAGCTACTCACCTAGTAACAACCTAGAAACAACTGATAAAATCAATTATTTCCAAAAATTGGTCATAAAAGGCTATTACAGCAGACAGAGCAAATGACTCAAGAACAATGAGTATTGCCCTTAAATGCAGTCCTTAAATAATGACACCAAGGTCACATCTGTCACAAAAAGAACAATTCTACTGCTGTCCTTTGTTTACCATGGTC
Organism: Platalea leucorodia; assembly: GCF_965183815.1. Taxonomy (NCBI): domain Eukaryota; kingdom Metazoa; phylum Chordata; class Aves; order Pelecaniformes; family Threskiornithidae; genus Platalea; species Platalea leucorodia. Next base: position 12,172,864 of record NC_138827.1, read on the forward strand.
TTCTGCATTTGGTTCACTGAACAAGAGAAGGAAGTTTACATGGTTGATAGAAATGACTGGAAATGTCCAGGGACTGTGGTCTTTACTCTAGATTTTAATTCTTCCCATAACATATTTTTGAGAGCTAATCTGATTTAGGGAGGAGACATAGTTCCTCTGCAGTGTTTCCCCAGAGACTTTGACCTCTTCAGCTCCTGGATTCCACCCCTCTGACCATTGCTAAATATGAAGACTATACACCAAGTATAGTGGTGTATTTAGCCACACTCATTTACAAAGCTTTTTTCCACCCTGTCCCTAGCTTCCAGTATTCCCTCTGATTTTTTTCCTACACTGAAATATCTTCCTGAGTTGTGTTTTTTTTTTTTCTTCTCTGTCCAGCAAACCCCCAAAGTCTGTCTTCATACACTTACCATAGAAGTTTCTGTAGGACACTCAACTTGCTAAAATGTGTGGAATTTCTTGGTCCTACTAGTTAGAACATGATTTGGTCTTCATTCAAATTGAAAGGCAAATATTTGTCTGGCAAGGTGACTCTAAGCATTTACTACGTGTTACTTATCCAGTTGAGTCTTGGCAGTTCTCCCTACCCTCATACAGACTGACTCTCCCCTCCTTTAGTTTTTTATGCTCGGATACACTCAAGCAAAACTTCTCCTGACTTACTCTGCTGCTGAGACTAGCAAAGCTAATATCCATTCTCTCAGTGTGGGGTGTAATACTGCATTCCCATTCATGCCTTCACCGTCTGAAGCACAAATATCAGCCATTCCTACCCACAAAAATAAATGCATTAAAGACTATAACTCGCTCAGGCAGGACAGTAATGGAGCCCATATAAGTAAGTACTTTGCCGGATGGAAAAGACCGAGTCCTAAAATGGGATAAACTTTCATCTCGCTCTTCATGAGGATAGTACAGCCATTTCTCTCTGTGGGATCTTACATGAAGAAATTAGTTCTTGTGAACATTTCATTCCCTCCACCCTCATGAAGGACACTTGTTGGCATGTTTCCAACCATGCTAGAAGATTGCTGAAGCCTCCTGGAGGCAAGCCAAGCCATGTCACATCCAGGGGGCCCACTTTGCATTTTTGGCTTGTATGTGATTTTTGTTTTCAGCTATGGTGGATAAAGTTTTCAAGTATATGATTCATCGGTGCTCTATGTCAAGCCTACAAATCTTTGCTTTTGAAAGCCTTCCCTTACTCCTAAATTATATGCCAGCCAAGGCCAGAAAAGCAGAATTGTCATTCAGAAGCTTGCATACAACTGGAGTGAAAATTACTTAGTAGGGGGTGACGTGACTTTATGATACCTATGCTGTCAACTGAGGAGGGCTTTTTTTAGTTAGATGTGATGACAACTGCACCCTATTTATACCAATGAACTTAGGAGTACCAAAATAGTAACATCAAGAGGAATATCCTGGGCAAAAATTTCACACTGCTCAGTTTACACTTTAAAATAAATATTTCTTTAGCTTACAATTGACTGGCTTACAATTGACTGGCTACAAACGCTGGAGAAGTGTTTCTTGGCTTTGACTCCACCCCGTGAACAAGAGAAGCTTTGGGGCTTGGCTCATTCAGGATTATGGGACTGACCAGGCAGATTCACGTGGATATAGGTTGCCATCCCTATGACCAAACATCCAATGTACCACTAGACATTTCACTCTGTCTCCAGGGCAATTTGAGCAGAAAATGACCAGGGAAGAAAACTTGTGATTTTGTGGTTTGCATCGCTCTTAATATAATTATTATTAAGGGGCTGCAGTGCCCCTGTCCTCTGAAATTTTGGAGTGCCCTTTCTGACCCAGAATCAGTGCAGTTTCACCAGCTGAGTGCAGGGTGGAAGGAGTATATCTGGAGGCCGGGCATCCCTTTGTACCATGGAATTTTAGGGGTGTCTTTAGGCCATGCTGAAATGAGAAGCAGCATTCCCCAGCTCTCAGCTTTCACCCTCCCTCCCTAGAGGCTTCCTGAGCAGCTGAGCACAGTCAAGTCGTGCAGGGCTTTTAGATGCATTTCATTTAATGGAGCAGGTGGACGCTGTGCAGGCTGGTGGGACGAACACGCTGTTGCTTGTGGTCCCAGAAGAGTTATCCACTGCTCAGCCCATTTATTTAGCTTCATGCTGCAGGGAGAATTCACCTTCAGAGGGTAGGCAAGGCTTGCCTTCATTGCTGAAACAAAATTCAACTTTTAATAGTCACATTTTCTCTTTTGTACCCTGTGGTATGATTACCAGAATTCAGTCTGCTCCCAAATCCCCCTTCCCACCAGCTCCCACAACTTTGGAACGGTTTAGAGGTCACTCTGCATTTTGCTGTATAGCCCTAATTACTACTCAGCACTATAATTGATATGTTAAAGCCTATTAAAATATGGACCTGAGCCACTGCTTTACAGTCACTGCACTTCCAATGCCAAAAATCACTTACAGTTTGTTTCTGTGCTTCATTTTAGCTACTTTTAAATAAATGTCTCTCCCCAGGACCTGGACGATACGAAAGGGATTTAGTCTCAGAGTGTGAAACTTGCAGCCTGCAGCACCAGAAAAATAAAGTGTTCTTACAAAGCTATTCAAATGGATTTCCCTCACTGATTGCTTCAGCCAAAAGTAAATTATAAGCCAGACATTATCAAAGAAAATCGCTGTAGCACATTCCAGTTCATTTCACTGCACAGCAAGGATTTGAATGCAGAGGTGCAGGCCTTCAGTCACATTTTCATATTTGCAAGGCAAACTCACACACTAGAGCAAACATTATTTATATATGTATACTTTAACTATCACTTCTGTTATTTATTATGGCAGAGGATGCCTTCAGGACATTCTTGAGGGGATGAGCTGTCTGGCATGCATATAAAAATTAAGCAGCAAAATAAAGTAAAATTAAACTTAGCAGAACTATTAAAAGACATAGACACCCAGCAGTCAGGCAAGGCTACTACAGGACATTTCTAAAAGCTCATGAATGCAAGATAAGAGGGGAAGGGGCTGCCAAATGCCAAGGTGGAATGTGTGCTCTTGCATATCATTTCAAAAGAAACACTGGGAAACAGAGGGAAAGTAAGAGAGCTCAAAGGGCTGACCCACCCAAAAGCAACTTGTGTCAAGGCAAAGAACAACAAGGAGAAAATACAAACGATGAGATAAATATAGCAGCAATTTATTAGAGAACAGCATTCTCAAAATCTAGGAAATGGAAGGGTTTCTCCAGGACATACAAAATTCCACAAATACAGAAGGACTAAATGAACTCTACCTATTTCAAGATAATTAAATGCTCTGCAGATAAGACCATGCTGGGAAAACTCCAAGCCAAACTGAATTCTTTCTAAGGCCTTTTAAGAAATAGTTTGGACAATGTTTCCAAATGCATCTCAAAAGTCACTGGTCACTTCTATTCAGGCATATACATGGGCATGCAAAGGCTAAAAGGGGTTTTTCTGTCATTATGTTTGTTTCTTCTATCTGAGTCTTTTAAGGAGACATTATAAACATGGAAATAAATCTTCAGCTGTGTGGCATTTACCCCACAACATGGGGGACTACCACCAAAGACTGTCAGATGCACCAGATAACATGTGGAGATGTCTTCCCAGCCTCAGGACAAATCCGGACTGACACCACACAAGACACGGGAGCTCAGCTAACTGCCTTATAACAGAATCTTTATGTATTTCTCTGGTGCCACACTCAAGTGAGACAGAGGGAGAGGGGACAGAGAGAAACTCATTTTTAAAATCAGTGGGGCACTATTGGGTATGATACCTGAGACTGCGGGAGGCTGTACTTTCCAGCCCTATGTTTCTCAATTCCTGTAGCCTTGCAGTTCTCACAAGGTTCAGCACATGTGGATCTGTTTCTTCTTTCAACCATGACCTGGATTTGGCCACCAGAGAGGAGAACCCGGGACGTGCATTGAGATCAGCTTGCTTTTCAAGCTGCTGGGAAAAGCTCTACATCATCTGTATCTTATACAGCATGGGGAACTGCCCCACTTAGAGCAAGCAGTGATGCCAAAGTCATAGCCACCAAGGAAAGACCACTTTTATAAAAGAGAAAGTCCCACAATGGAGGCCATGTGAGGGATGTGTGGAGTCAGCGTGCCCGTGTCCCGTCCAGCGGGCCACTTGAGCAAGGACACCGCGCTGCCGTTGGACACCACCTTCCTCCTTGCCCACCCCTCAGCAGACTTCCTCTTCTTTTCCATTTCATTCCTCAGTGCTTGCAGATGCAGCATGGCCCACAGCTCTGGATTTAACCTGACAGGACATTCCCAGGGACAAAATGACACTCGAACAAGCTCAGCCTCTTTAGATCTTATTACATTTCAGATGTGATCCTCTACAGCTGTATTACATATCCAGACTCTGCATATCACACTCAAGTCTCTGATAAGGAAACAGCTGCTTCTGCAACTCTTGCATTTGGCTGTAACCCATATGTTATGACAGTTTGGCTCCTACTAAATTCTCCCAACCCTTGGCACACTTGGTATCTGACTCCTCTCCCATTTCCTAAAAGAAGAAGGATTTTATTCTGGATCCATGAGAAGGAGAGATAGGTCTCTGCTGGTGTTTATGGGATATGGCTCAGCTTTATGAAGATGAACATTAATAGTGTTTGAATACCTAACACTCAGTCAGCTTACTGAGGAGGTGCCATCATAGCTTCTGGAGTGTGTTGGACTGACAGCCTGGAATATATGCCTTATACATCACCCCTGCTACACGGTAGCACTGAGCCAGCTTCAGCCAAAGTCAATAAAGTGCCATGAAGGCTCAGGATAAATTTTAACCGGAATAGCAGTAATTGTGTCTGTCACTCTCTGGAGATGTAGAGAAAGCAAAACCCTCTGATACTGTTTAAGGACCTTTAAACTGCAGGGCAGATTGGCCATGGAAAATCCTCGAACTGAAAGAGATTGTCCCAAGGAGCTGCTGGAGAGCCAGTGGGCAGGAGCTGCACACTGAGGAGCAACAATTTGTTCCAGTTTTGAGATATGCTAAGAAACTTTTCCATGATTACTTCCAAACCGGAGAAGAACAAGTCTTTTCCTGCCATCTGAAATACATTCTACTAGTGTAATACTGGTTTAGGGCAAAAAAGAAAAAAAACTATTAAAAAAATTATCCTGCAGTTAAGCCGTGCCCAGGAAACATTGTGGAAAACAAATTTTGTCATGTGAGCGCTGGAGCATAGACGGCTGTTTTTAACCAACAAGATGATTGCTGTGCTAAGCTAGCTCTCTTTGTGCTCATCAAATGGACTATGTATTTCAAAATTAGTAGTTAATAATGAAATGTCAAAGGGTGAAGGAAGTGCAGGTTCCTCCACATAGCTAGGTCCCTGTTTGGGAGTTTCTGAGCAGTTTCCACATCCATTTGCTATTCAGCCATGCTGCCAAAACGGCCAATAAATGGAGCAGTCATAGTCGTGCTTTTTGTGCTATTCATCCCCGGTCACTCTACATCGGACAGACGTAACTCATTCATTTCATAAGGCCACCAAACAGAAGCCGGGTGGTGAAGGCATCCGGTCCCTGCTGAGTTGGCTCAGGTCTTCCTCATGATGAGGGTCTCCACACACCACTATTGGCCCTCGGAACTGCTTAGCCACCGAAATTTGTGTTCCTTTCTTCCAATTAGTGAAACAGAACCACATTGTCAAGGAAATGCTCGCAGTGATCTAATAGGTCATTCCTATCTTTAACTTCTATCATTCAAAATAGAAGGAAATTATTTTCCAATCATTTGAAAGTTCGCATTGTGAGCAAAATAAAGCAAAGTTCACTAACCTTTCATTTGCTTTGTGAGTTTTTCCTCTTATGGGTATTTAAAGAAATCAGATGTGACAATCCTGGACAATTAAAGTCTTTAAGAAAGGTCAAAAATCTCCCCAAAATAGAGAAAATGTAATGTTTCCAAAAGGCTGTTAAATCCTTTCCAGTAGATTTTGAAATAATAATAATTAAAAAAAAAAAAAAAAGCCCTCTGTTTCTCTGCCAAGTGCCACCAAACAAATTTGTATTAAAGCCAGAAACCTCTCTTACAGGCTAGTGCCGCACACTAGAATGATAAGCTTCCTGATCTGAAAATTAATCTGAGTCATGTCTGAATTTTAGCATTTGTGAGGAGCACTTTTGTAATACTGCTAATTCCCTGACTAGTCTGACAGGACTTTTTTTTTTTCCAGATAAAGAGATTCTGTAATGCAGCAGACATTACCACATTGTCTTTGTGCTGTTGTAACTGCAGCAGGGAGGAATTGCAGGATGGGATTTTCAAGGGCACATTAGCCATTCAGTTCCAGCTGAAACTCAACAGAATTGGGCACCTACCCTGTCCTGTAACCATCGTCCTCCAGCTCTCCACAATGTACAGCAGGGATTTCAGCCTCTTTTGGCCCAGATTCCTGAGCTAACCTCACCTCTTATGTTAATAATATCGAGTTTTTCCTTCTCCAGCAGAGAGTGGGACTGGGATGAAATTCAGCTCTGGCTTGCTAAAGTCCTATTTTGAGAGTTCACATGAGACTCTCCTCCTAGAAGAATCAAGAAAGTCTTTTCAGCCTCCGGCTATTGTGCACCTCACAGCCAGTGAAAGTGGTCTCTACAACTCCTTGCTTCTTTTCCATGCAATCTTTCACAGTGTCATTTCTCTGGAGGCTTAAGGAATGGCAAGGGGTGGGAGAAAGGAGGAGAACAAAAGGATGGCCTATCTACAGATGCTTTGGAAAGGTCGTTTCAGTGTTGGCACCTTGAAACTTAATGGTCTTGTATGTGTGAGCACCTCCATGAGGAATAAACAAAGCCTGCTTGAAGGACTTACTGGGGAATTCAGTGAACCATTGACATGACTTTGCTTTGATACTAACTTCCTACAGCATCACTCCTGGATAAAATAAAATAAAAGCAGAAATGCTCGGCCCTGGGTCAGAAGCAGCTCTGTCCTTAGGACTACGCTGTCATGCTGCGTCCTGGTAATCCAAATGTGGCTGACACGACTGGAGAGAAACAGAAATTTAGAACAAAAGACACAGGCAGACCTATCCCCACACATGGGAAGGGTAAATCAGCACTCGCTTCAGCTGCCAGCCCAGGCTTGCAAACACTGGTTATTGCTACAGCTTTCTAAAAGTCAATGGTCACTAAGGACATTGAGCAATGTGGTATCCCCTTTGCAACACAGGGTCTCTGATGCAAGGGATGTATTTCAGACTGCAACCATTTTAAGTCTTCTCGCTGCTGTCATTGTGAACCACTCATGGTAGGGCAGCACATGGAGACCAGGCGCAAAGGCAGGGACCCACCATGCCATTGAAGTGCCTTGGAAGTGACAGCCCTTCACCCAAAGAACAACAAGTTCCAGAATGACAAGTAAAGTGGGCATGAGAGGGCGTTTGTCATGGTCTCCTAATTAATTCCTCTGTAATGGAAAATTGGTACTTATTCCCCATCTAGGCATTTTCCAAAGATTTCTTTTTTTAATCACCTCTAATACTACTCTGGCTATTAGGTAGCAAACCATCTGACTGCACCTACAGCCACTCAGTTAATGTCTAATGCAGTCACTGAAGCCAAAATTAATCTCTGAGTGTCCTTTCACATCTAATTCATTTATGGCAACCTGCTTAATGGCAAACTGGTTTAGACCAAAACCTGCATAGCAGAGGTCAGCTCCTATTTGCCCTTATGAGGCCACTGTATTTATACAGTGACTCAGCAATGATTTCATCACACATTAACTGCATTTTTGGGAGTGACTAGTGATGTCAGAGGTCCTCGTAGCAATTGTCGTTATCAACACCGCTGCTGGGCACTGCTGGGCATTGCTGCTCTTTGGTTTCCTGCTCCTCCACCTGACTCTCCCAGGAGGTTTCTGTATCGTGTGATTTGCACTCTCTGGCCTAGATATTGCAGGAGAACAATTACATAGATTTTAGCATCTTTTTTTTTTTTTTTAAAATGACTGTGACTGGATCATAAAAATATAGGTAAGCTATCATTTAGTAGGACACCGATGAATTCACCCTCTGCCTAAGTATTTTTAGAAATATTATTGGCTCAGCAGGGAATTAAAAATGAATAAGGGAAACGTATTGAAACATTCACAATACCTGATAGATAAATAGGCCATGCAAACCCAGTCCAACGGGTTAATTACCTCTTTCAATTTTAGAAAAAGCTTATGTAATAATCCATTCTTTTCATAATCCTATAAATCTTTTTTTTTTTTCTTTATAGAACTTGCTCTTATTGGGTCAACAGGAATTTAGCCATGGATTTTAAATAAAGAACAATCAGGCATAAATACAATTAAGTCCTAGGAAACGTAGCAATATCTTGCTTCAAAAATGCCAGTTTCATACAAAACAAAATAAAAAAGTTTATTTTCAATCAGATGATGTCAGTGCAAAAACACGAAGAAGAAAAAAAAGACCAAGAAAATATTTCAAAGGAAGTAGACCCCTGGGAAGATAAAAGTGCTGTATATTAGGAGAAAGATAACAGTATTGGCACAAAATAGGAAATTATAAATATAGACCAGTAGTTCTCAGCCTCTTCTGTACCATGACCCCATACTTCAAGAGAGAAAAATTTGGGACCTTATCCATGTAGCCATCAAGAAAAGAAGGGTGGTCGCCTGCTCCCTGGGGACAGAGAACCACAGATTCCACACAGAGGATACTGAAGCAGAACCCCTTGAAAATCCTGGAGTTTTGAACAATAGCTGCACAGTTTTTGGAGGACTCACCTAGGTAATTTCTTAATCAAAAGCAGTAATCTATCATCCAAGCTGTAACTATTGTTGCTAAAAAATGCTAAAACCAGAAAATAGGCCCCTAAATTATTTAGATGTCTTGGGAAATGTTAATCTCAGATCTCAAGACCTATTTTCAAAAGAGGCCTGGAAATCAGGACTGCCTTGCTGAAAAGATGATCAGCAGCTGAGAACAGTCCAACTCTTTGTGCTGTAGCTCAGATTTCAAAGTCCATGAGAACCAGGCTGCTGACTACCTGTGCCACTCCAAATAATGTCATCAGTCACCTAAAGCGATTAGGACTCTACACGCCAGTTATCACCAAAACAACCTAGTCATCCAAGTTTTATCTCAGTGGCGTCTCTTATTTCCTTGCCTTGGCCTCATCCTGGCCTCAATGGCAGAGGCAGCTGTTGACCTGCACCCTCTGGGGGATCCTCTCCTTCCATCCGGGAAAGTGGCTCCGAAAACAGCTCAAGCTGGCTCTTCCTCTGCTGTTATTAGCCTGCTGATAGAGGAGGAGGTTGACTTAGTCACTAGCATAACTACAAATATGTTTATAGGAATTCATATCCCCTGAGCAAATGTTGAACTCATTGGGAAACTTGCCTGCTGCGTTTCGTTTAAAATGTGAATCGAACGCTCGTTGCCAACACATATTCTTCTTTGTCCATCATGTCTCATGGTCTCCTGTCCGTGCACAGCTACATGCCTATTGGTGGGCTGTAGCATTGATGGCTTCTTGGTTTTCCCTTTCTGCCTTTGGCTTTGGTCCAGGGATAGGAGCAGAGGTTTAGCTGGAGAGTGTCACTGACACTAACATCCTTCTCTGACCACCTCAGCGGAGGGGAAGATGACCGCGAAACCACTCAGTAACTTAGCTCAAATTTCACTTCAGTTCTTCCCTCACATATGCTCCCCTTGTCTCTTTCAGCAGACATGAAGGGTTTTCACTTAGAAAGCTGAAGATGCCATGGGCTGGTTAACTTTAAAGGATTTTGTGGCAGCATGTTCACCTAAAATACAAGCCAGGTTCTCCTTAGTGGTCTTACTAAACTAACTAAAGTGTCCAGTGAATATAAAAAGCCTCTGGGAAGGCACTCTACATTCAGAAAAAGTAGATTTTCATTTTCATGACCCAGAACTAATAACATGTTTATCACTCAAAAGTCGCAGCTGTCCTCCTATATGGGGGAAAGACCATGAATATGAAAGGCACCTCCTTCCCCTATGGAGCTCTGTGAGTCACTGCCACCTTTCCCCACTGATCTATGTTGCTCTCTCCTTTTGGGGGAAAAAGGGGTTGGTTGTTTTAGTCAGATTGGGAACCAAATCCCAAATCCCTTGCAAGCAAGAGATCTCCTGCAAAGACCGGTGGTGCAGCCTTTTACTTGTGACTGGCCATGCTGCAGGAAATGAACGGGACTGTCTCCATATGAGGCTTCTCAGAAGTGTCCCCAGCTTATCAATAGAGCATGGCACATAAATGAGAACTTCAGCAAGAAAACAGAAAAGCTCATCGAAATGCCAGCAGGGCCCCCCACCCCCACACACAAGACAAAAAGGACTTTCATGCACACAATGATTTTTTTTCTTGTATCTGACTCAGATGGCCAAGCACAGAGCAAATTTTCATCGTCTGGCCGGACTTGGGTGGGCTCTGTCTCCTCCTGAAGAGGGAAATGTTTATTGAGAAACAGACCTTAGTGGTGTGTCTAAGTGGTATTTGACCTGGGGACATCCGGGGAGCAATTTAATGACTTATCAGGGAGTGTTTGTGAGAGCCAGGGCTGCTCCTTTCCCCATAAGCTGTTTCATGGCTTAAAACCAGGTGTTTCTGTTACTTGGCTCATCATTGCTCCAAGGAACACTCCTGGCATTTCTGCTTCCTCCTGAAGGCTGGGTAGGCGGGGAGCACCAGGGCATCCTGTCCAAACACCCACCTGGGATGGGGCTTTCCTCCACCATTGCTTGTGAAAGTCTTCTCAGGCTGCCTGTGCTCTGTCAAGGGATGTTGAAGGTCTAGATCCTGACCTCTAGACTTCAAGCACCCCAGGACCTGCGAGGTGAGGGTCTTTCCTCACCCTCTTTTCTTCCTCACTTCACAGCTCCACCATGTCTGAGACATATCAGTATGGACAAGGCGATGAAGGAGGCCACTGGAGGTTTGGGGACCACCTGACCAACGGTGCTACCTTTTGCTACCAGAGAGGTGGCGACATCTTATACCACTTGGATGCAATTCACCAAAAGATTTCTGTCACCCTCCTGAAGCCAGTGGGGACCGCAGAAGAGAAGGCACTTCTGTCATCAGTTTTTAAGATGCATTTCTCCCTGGGATCCATGGCTGAACAGGTTTTCTAATTTATGTCTAGCCAGAATCAGAAGAGAAACCTAAGCAGATATGAATAAATTATGGTCAGCACACTTAGCTGGCCTGTGGACTGTTAATGATTTTCTGTTGTTCTGTTATATTCATTCATCCATGATGTGCTTTTGTGTTACAATAGAGCCTCCCTATTCTGTGCTACTGCAGAACAGCCTCTCCGGTGGATTTATATAATTCATATCAGTAAAATTTTCATGTGTGCTAATACACGAGGCAACCAGAGAGAAGAAAGAAAGTTTGCTTTTGGGGGGGGGTGGGGAGGAAAAATACCATCGGCATCAGACTTAGACGTTTCACTTAATAGCTTTCCTGGAATACACCCATCTTGCCAATAGGAGATAGTAGCTTCAGTAAAGCCATCTCATTCACACAACATATGGGTGCGCGGAGTGTGGGGAAGATGAATCCTTAGAGCTACCTTTTGAAATGTAATAGGATCGCCTGGCTCGCTCAGCCATGCTGCCTGTTACCGATTTAATAGTAGAAGAATGAAATGCATCTGTGTATCTTTTTCCAGTGCAGTAAATACTTTATCTGCAGCTACCAGTTTAATCACACCGTACACTGTACACTGCTCCCCACAGGGAGCCCACTGAGAGCTCCCAGCCACCCCTTCACTGATCTGCCACAGGGGCAAAAGCCCTGGGATCGACACTGCTGTCCCAGCAGGAGGGTGGGGAGGGTGAAAAGTCACAGCCTTCTAGTTCCTACCTTCCCCTCCTAGAGAAACCTGGCTGGGACACAAAACTGGGTGACCCCACACACAGAAAAGCAGCAGCCATGGGGAGAAGCATGGCTCTGGGCCCCTGCCACCTCCTCAGCTCTGAAACTCCAGGCTTTGCTCTCCTTGCTTTCAGTGACACTGACTGTAGGGTCCCCTCTGTCCTGCTCCTTCCTATCTGTTCATGTTCCCCACCACCTACCATCACTCTCCTCATTTCCGGGGTTTTTTTCCCTCTTCTGTTCTCTCCCCTCTCTCTATCAGTTTTCTCCCCCTTCACACATTTCCTTCTCTCCTTTCCACCATTATTTTTCCACCATTCTTCCTCCTACCTATTACCCTCTTCCAAACTTCATCCCAAGGCATATATTCTCACTGGAGCTCTTACACAGGAAAGAACGACTGGGCTCATAAAATATAGCTAAAGGTCTGCTTATGCACATCTTTCCTCTTTCTCCTTCCTCTCCCTTTCTTCTCTGCACACGGCAAGCTGTGCGGGCAGAGACGTGATTTTCCCGCATATCTGCTGGCATGCATTGCACACTATTGTTCCACTGAGCCAGTGCCGTAGTAAAATCAAGTGACTTAGACAAGGGATATGGTGGATATATTTGCCTTGTTTCTTGGAAACCTGAAAGCCAAAAACCTGTTTAGTAGAAAATGGTTGGACATTTTTGCACTGGGAACTGGAGGAGGGAAGAACTTTCAGCCAAAAAAATATCAGTTTTCTAACAGAAAATGGAAATGTAAGTAAAGCAGATACTAATAAAAATTATCAACTAACAATCCAGTTTCCATCTTGATGGAAAAATTTCCAGAAGCCTTAGCACAGTATTCTGTATAACTGAAAATCTGTTTATAGTATTATGTTTATTCTCTGTGAATTATTTATGTACAGAAAAGCAAATCTTTTGTGGCTTACTTTGGTATGAAAGATTTTTCCAAGATTAGTCACCGTAGTCAGCCTTCCTGATTAAAAATATTTATTGGAAATCAGTAGATAGAAACATGAAATGTGAGGTCCTGATAGTTCATTATACTTCTAGTAATGAATTCTTCCAGAATGTATGATTTTCCTTGAGTAATAAAGCTTCATATAGTTGTTTTAAATTCATCAGGTCTCGTCCCACCCTCAACCCCCCAAAAATCTTGAGAAAATCTCATTTCACAGTTTCCCATAAAACCAGGTGCAAAACAGCTGCTTTGGGCATGGAAGGATTCCTGAAGCACTTCATTGGTATCAGTAGCCAGTGAAAAACCATGAAATTGAAGGGATTTTGATAGGTACATTCACAATCCTCCAAGAAGGTGCCATGGAGGATAGTATGGCTGAGCTAGTGTTTCCCACATTTGGAGGAAGGACATTCACGCGGTCTAGTTTTCCAAACTCTGTGAAATTATGCACTAATGGCTTCATTCGACTCAGTGTTATTGTTGAAAACACCCTCGGTTTGCTCTGAGGGGATGATATGGGTGACTGCACTGATATCCCAAAGCTCACTGAGACCATCCACTGGAGAAAGGAACTTTCCAGTCTTTCTTTAATGACCATCGCTAAGATAAATGGCTTTGGCTATTTCGTGTAGCATTCGTGGGTTGTTGCTGCCTTCCCCATACACCTTCCACTGAATCACTTGTTCATATATGTCAACTAAGACCTTAGGTAAGAGGGGGATTTTACCTATAACTGTATCCAAAGCCAATTTAAAGACAAAGTCTCTCCATAATTCATCTTCTCCAGCAGTACTTTGATTGATCACAAGGTTTCCTTCCACTGATTACCTGCCTTACTATGAGCCTTGCTTTGAAATTGTTCTCTCCAGGCAGGTTCCACAGGAACTGTAATTTAATTTAGCAGTAGTATCAAGAGCCAGGTGATTCAGTCCTAGAAACATTTATCACCTATGCCCCGTTCTTTCTCCACCAAACTGAGTTCTGCAGCTTCACGGGAAGATCATTTCAATGAACATGTTTTCATCCACCTGGAGAACGGAGAGGGTGAGATCATGTAATGTAATAAAGCCTGTAAAATTAATCCTAAATCACTGAGGAAGCAAAAGAAGCAGCTGCAGGTTCCAGGTTGCTAGCTGTTGGGCTTTTTTTTATTAGAACTCCATTGACTTACTTAGTGTTCAGCACTGATTTAAAAATATGCCATTCTTAACTACTGGTTAGGCATTTCATTCACTATGTACGGTATTTGAGGAAGACAAAATGATATGTGCTTAAAAGAGTCAAAACAGTGGATCAACCGTTGATATTCGAAGAATGACAGTTCTTTTTTCCAACCCTACTTTAAATTATTATTTTAAAGAAGAACGTTGAGCGAATCACAATGGCTTTAAGAAGACAGGTCACCTACTGGGACAAATTCTGACTCCACTGTATTGTAAAGGATGTTTTGCAGGGCTGGGGGGTAGATGGCCATTCTGGCTATAAGACTGATACCAGTGATATTCCTACTGTGAGGAAAGTATTCAATTTTCATCATTTGCTTAAAAAAGTACCTTTTTGTTTTAACAAATGGGAACATAAATGAAAGATATTTCTGTGTGCTCTGCTTACATGAATATTTCCCAGTGTTTTTATATCTCAGTTCTCTAAGGAATAATGTTTTCCATTTCCTTCAGTCTTGTACTGAAATGTAAAATAAGACCTCTGGGCTTAAGGACTCCATAAACGATAGTTCTTACTCGCTTTCTGTTTAATTAGCGTGCAACAGATCATGTAATCATTCAGGCATAAATCCTGACCTCTCTGGAGGGAGAGGAGAGAAAAGAATAAAGGAATTTTCTTCTCTTGTCAATAGCAAACAAACAAATGCAGAAAATGTATGAGGGTCAACTGGCATTTATTGTTCTATCGAAAAGTCAACCTCTAATCGGAGGGGCAGGCTGGCTGGTGAAAGTATCTTATCAGCAGTGATTGGAGAAGGCATTTAAAATACTGTTCCCCATGTTTTGTGCCATTACAAATCTTACTCCGAGTCAACAAGAGTTTTCAACTGCTAAACAAGAGGCATTTACCTTCCACTGGCTACATTACCAGCATATTCCAAGTTGACTTTTGGTTAAGAAAAGGCCGCAGATGATGAAGAACCATTATATAACTATGTCCATAGGCAAGAAGAAACCTTGGCCCAGTGCTCTCAAAACTGCCATTATTTATTGACACTTCTCACAGTTTTCCATTGAGAAACCTACCTCTGGAAAAGCAAGCAGCAATGTTAACACAGCCCATAATTGGTTAGAGACGCACAGCTGAGCTTTCAAACTCACAGGCTCCGGAGACCAGAGCTCAGGGACTAAAACCAGGACATTTTCCATGAGCAATTCTCACATCCAAAGCCATGTCCCCTACTTTTCCAAGGAGAGGACAAAGTCGGTGACACGGGAGGCTTTCTTCACAGCTTGGGTTAGCCCTGAGCAGATGAGGTTGGAAAGAAGCTTTGAGATGCTGTTGTGTGTAAGGGATTATTTTAAATACTACTATTACACTGCTTATATGTCATTTGCTTTAACACTGGATAGCCAGACACCTCCGGATACAGAGCAGGTTTAGCATTGACCGCAAAAAGGAGACTGTTCCTCAAAGTCTCTGCTTTTGCAAGAGCTGCATACTGGTTTTGGTCCAGGGATTTGTTGGATGTTATGAACCTGACCTGCTGTTCTCCTGAACTCCAAATAGCTGTTTGTGCCCATGAAGTGCAAAGCAGGTACAAAGCCAGCCAGCCCGGTATGCTAGCAGTCTGCATTTATTTTTCCCTGGAGAGACTACTACAGACTATAGATGCAGCAATAAACATCTGAAATGCCAGGAGAGATGGTCTACTAAAATGCACGAGGGTAAGGACATAAATGAGTGGAACAAGCAGGTATTGGAGAGGCAAATTAGACACTTGGCTTCCTGTAGCTAATTTAAATGGGAAATGGGAGTTGTTCCAGGTATTCAGTAAACAGGCTTGCAAATTAGCTTCCCACAGTTTCCTTATGCTGCTGTACATGCATAAGGAACATGTACTGCGGTTCATTGCTTTAACTCACTTTGCTTCAAAAATCAGTGTATTGCTTCATTATTTTCAGTTACTTACAGAAATGTTTTCATACCTGGTTACGAGCAAATAGGATAGGAGCGAGTGCTGGACTGTTAATAACCAGGTAGCCAGATTCTTTATTTGTGAAATGTCTCTTGAGCCTGGTGTTACCAGGGGATACAAAACCGCTTTGCAGTAGCTGATACCACCCTGTATGAGAGAGAGGCTCAGAACAGCTTCCTATCTTCATCCCCTTCTTTAATTCCATATGGAGGCCAGTTCAGGCTTCAGAGGAGAAGCGCAGAGGGGAGGGGACTGCTTGCCAGAACTGAATCTGCTCCTCTTCAGGGGGAAAAGGGGTCTGGAAGGAAACCCATTATTTAATATGGAAAAAAATGGTGTAAACCAACCAATTACTTCAGACTCCAATTTTAGCCCTAAATTAGCTTCAGTCCTTACCCCAAGATTAATCTATATGACAAGAGATCTAACTGCCTGTGCTTGCCTTCAAAATAGCTGTTCTCTGGCTAAAGACAGCAATGAAGATGGTGTTACTGAGCTCATGATTGTCTTTGGCAAGTAGATACATGTCCCATGAGCTTTAACAAACAGTCCCTTCCTATGTGCTCCCTACCCTTACACGGGATGTAACACAAGAGTGGAGAAGCCCTGTTTCCCTTGCTTTCAAATTGGTCAGGGACTGATAGGTTTCAGCAATATAACATCAAACTTATGGTTCTTGGCTGTTGAAGTACCAGCAAACGGGCCAACAAAGCTCAGAGCAAGATACAAGAACACCAGAACTACACATAAACCATTTTTGCTGTGAATATTCAATTTGCTACATTGTCCATTTAATTTGAATGCTAAAGGCAAAAAAGAAATCAGCATTTCCAGTTCTACTCATTCCTTATATGGTGAAATGTTAGATAACTCGTGTTATTTATAACCTGCACATTTGGTATTTTTTTCATAACGGGGGGAGGAGGAGGACATAGTGGGCAAGAAGACTCTGGATTTTTTTCAGTCTAACTGAAGAACTAAGAATTAAACTGTGTCACAAGAGCAGTCAACTTTATACCTATGCCTTGTAGAAGGGCAAATCCTGAGCTGGGCAATTAAAATTGATGTGGTTTATGACTTTAAAAAAGGGACTTACAAGCTTACCACATACAGTATGGTAAGAGGTAATGAACACTGATCCTAAAGCTTTGAGCTATAAGGTGGTCTTTAAATGTTTGTATTTCAAGACTTCCACACTTCCCAACTCAGTAATACCTCTAACAATAGGTTTTTTGGACTTACAGAGATGGAAGATGTCTCATATAAGCTCCTGACCTTCTCCCTGCCATGACTGTGTTGCATTTTCAATCATGACGAGCTGCCTAACATGGCTGTGCCACTGCTCCTTCCCAGGTAAGGCACTCTCCATCCCTCTTGTCGCTGCTGTTCGCGCTGTGTTGTGTCATCTGGTCATTTTATTTTTCATTGGTGTCATTGTTCCAATGCTAAATCCTGCCAAACCACACTAAAATTACTATTTCCCCCCCCATGGTGCTTACGTCATGCGTACTGCCGAGCAGACCCATACTGTGGCCCAGGTTTCACAGACATCACTCACCAGCCCCTCTTCCACACCCCAAGAGGCTTTTGTTTCAGATGTGAAGGTCACACCATTACCCTGCCGCTTACCTCGGTCCCCTGATCAGCATGTAATGACATTTCTCTGCCATATTCATGAACTGGACCTTTTTTTAAAATTGGGAAACAGGCAATTTTATTCCACAGAAATCACTTTAGGACAGATGACCTTTACCTTAATGCGTGTGGCACAAAGCTCTTTCAGGCATGCTGCAGGGGTACGTCACAGAAAACTCAGAGGGCACATAAAGCTGCCCTACGTTATCTTCCCAAAATGTCAGTTATTTTCTGCCTAATGGCATTTAACTTCGGGGGGAACCTCTTTGCGTGCAACAGTCTTTGTCCTAACTCTTCTTTCAGGAATAGCAATGATATATGGAAGATCACAGGTTATTTCTAAACTAATAGTAAGCCTAAAGCAAAGGTAAGTAGGGCATGACATATGTGAATTTAAAGACAGTCTTTAGCTGTGGTTAAAGATTGCTTGCAGATGTTGACTACTGATTTTTTTTTTTTTGCCTTGCTCTGCGTCTTAGAATATTGTTTTCAATGTCCTCATTGTCTTATTAGCTTTCCCTTCCCCCTGGATCCAGCGACATGCAAAAGGAATGACGGTAGATGTTACTTTTTCCTGCTCCGTGGCAGAGAGGAGTGTAGGGTTTCAGAGATTGTAAACTATTTCTTCTGCACTGAGAGATTGACTGCATGGGTAGAGGCCATTAAATATAGCTATGCTGACAGTATCGCTTCGGAGAGTTCTGTGGGAAAAAATCTGTCTGCACTATGTTGGTACCTCCAGCCAGGCAGAGAGCTGTCTTGATAACTCATTCAGATAATGAATAAAATGTGGAATGAATTCCATCCAGGATCAGCCCTCTGTTGATGTGAGAACTGCTTGCAAAACGTACGACAGGATCCTCCTGTGGCTGTTGTTTTAAGCTTGGCAAATACCGTGGATTGTATATGCTAACGTCAGGATATTATTAAAATAAACCCCCCAAAACTCCAGAGAGTTAAGATATGATGCGGCTTCCTTTGAGCTCAGGTCCCCTTATCGCTGAGATATGTTGTATGTGAATGCAATTTATATGAAGTTCTTTAAGACTGGAACAGCCTGTTATTTATTCCATGCCCAGGAAAATCAGGAAAGGTATGTAGCAGTAATAAATCAATTATTTCTTACAAATTAGACCAAGATAGCATTGCCTAACAGCAGTCTTCCAGATGGTCGGAATGAAAGGTGGACTGGGGTGGAGGGGAAGGGGGGATTTCTATATAACCAAAATAAATGGGATGCAGTTTAGCAGTAGATCTGAAAAGATCCAGAGGAATGACACCTGTGTGCAAGGAAGCAGATATCTGAGAGCTTAGGTTATGTCAGTCGGTTGGCAGCACAGATTTAAACAAAGACATTTCCTAGACATCATCAAGGAGGCAAATTCTTTACAGTGTTGAGTTAGGAGTAATCATGGGGATAGGAAATGACAGATTTAAATAAAACTGGGGTCATTTATACATATTAGGGGCAAAATATACTTTTCCCTAAGAGAAAAGAAACAGTCAAGGGAGGAGTGGAGGGGCAGGCACTAAAGCAGGCAGTAAGAAACTGAGGAAATGGGAGGGCAGCCCCAAAGCCAGCTGCTCCGCTGTGCAGAAATCAGCTGCCAGCCACCTCCGATGCTGTGTGTTCCTGTGGGCAGGATGAGGATTGAGTGTTTTCACCCGCTCTTCTTGGGCTAATTGCCACTCTGCCATTACGCGTGTGGTGAAAACCATTCCTTTGACACACAGGGAAGCCTGTGGTGCGGCGTGTTTGTACTCACCCAGTAACCCTCCCTCAAATCACACAGGATGCCTTCCAGCTATGGCTAGGAGAGATGAGTCCAACACTTCCTCAGACTGGGATGCTGAAAACAATAGTAATTACCAAAAAAAAAAAAAGGTTTTTATACTGCAAGTCTATTGCAAACGTAACTCCCAGAAGCAGTAGGCTTTTCAATGGAACAAAGCCCGTAAGCAAGAAACCTGATGCTGATTAGCTAGAAATTAATATTAACTCATTAATATATGTATTTTGACATATTAAAATATGAAATATATTAATACTAATATATTAATTTTAATTATTTTAAAGTTCACCTGTTCCTAATCACGGGAGTAAATCATTACTGTTACTGAAGAATATCTATACATCGGTTCCCAAAAAGCAGCATAGTTTGTTGAGCAACCTTGATTGTCAGCAAAACGGGCGATTACATGAGTCCCTCAAGAATGCGGAGGTTCAAAGCCCAGAAAAGTCCCTCACTACCCACCACGGGTGGCCAAAGGGGGAGTCCAAGTAGCTGAATCCAGCCGGTGAAGTAGTTTTGTATGGTTCCTGTGACAAGCCAAGTGGATAAACAGTATTTTTGCAGGTATTTGTCAGTGAGGACTGAGTGGGTCTGGTGAAGCACCACACAGATGCCGGGCCCACCTCTGAACATCTGGCTGGGAGTAAGAGCGGCTCTGGAGTGTAGGAAAGCTGACTGTGATAAACCAGATAATCCCTGCTAACTCTCTGCATAACAGGCCAACTTGTCTCTCCCTGCTAAGTCCAAGTGGGAATTAGTCACACAGATGATTTGGGATGAACCTGAAGGAACAGCTTTTCACTCCGTGGGAAGCAAGAAACAACATCATTTTGTTCCTACACCTAAAATACTAGTGAAGAAATATATGTTTTACCAGAGGCATGTTTTCTAGTGTCTCTCAAATCCCTGCCACTTTCCCAGCGCTCCTAAGACAACTCTTCAACATAATTCTTCCCTCCGTCACTGGGTTTGGTCCAGTCTAACTGCACTTGGGCAGCTGCTGAGAGCATGCAGTGTGAAAGCTATGTAGCTCATGGGGGACACACTCCAAAGGAACAGGGAAAAGACAGACAAAACTTTTATGTCACTTCTACCTTATGCGGATTCTGGCCTGAGCTTGGTCCTGGTACAACATGGAATAGCCCCGGGTTCTGCTATAATTTAATTACAGCCTCCCCACAGCTGCCTCCAGGATGACGTGAAGATCAAAATCAACTGAGGGCTCTCACCAGGTACTCAGGTCTCACTCTGCACTTTGCGTATGCTCTGCATCAGTTCCACTGTCCTCATCAAAATGGCTATTTTTCTCTTTTCAAAGACAGAAAATACCCACATCTGCTATATTTGGATGCTGGACATCTGAAAAAAGAATCACCCTTGAAAACAGCCTGAATGAACCTGCCGAATGGCAAACCACTGCCAGCTAGACTGAATGATTTTTCTTGCAGAGATGTTTTTGCTATTTTCTCTTCTGAAAGCAACAGAAAAGGATGGGGGAAAGAGCGGGTTTCTTTTCTCATGCATGCACCCATCATCAACAGCTTTGTTAAGTCCAAAGAACAGAATCTCTCTTCCCAGTAATGACGCAATAACTAGCAACCCAAATCCTACATGTATTACTCAGAGCTGGCAGGCAAGAAAATGATTTCTGGGTTGTTTTTCTTGTTCTTAAAACTTGTAAATTCAACAAAGGTATTTCAGATGTTATTGCAAGGTAATAAATATGGAGCCTCCTTACCTCACAGTCCAGAAATTTCAGGGACAGAAGTATTTAACACAGACATAGTGAAACAGAAACATGAATCTCTGAGAATGAGGCAAGGGAAAACCAGAGAGCAAGGCAAGAGGACAGGGGATTGTTCTGAGGTCTCCTTTGTAAGTGAAGAGGGTGGGTGCTGCAAGACAAAATCAGGAATTTGACTTCTCAGGACAGATGGATTTGAAAAACAAAACCAAAAAATCTACAGGCCAAACTAAAAATGGTTATCATGGTGAAGTTATGGGCTGTTTCAGGCTGCCAAAACAAATAGCTTGCATCCCAAAGCAGTAAAGGTTATATGGATGGAAACTGGAGCTATCCCTGAGGACTAACTAATATACTGCAATTATTATTATAATTTTTTCAGAGATCTTTGAGAAAACCAGGGCATATTGAGCTACCCAGTCTGACTGCATCTACAAAAGTCTTAAGAGGAGATGTTCCAGACTAGAAATGTTTTCCTATTCCTAGCTTGGTTAAAATCAGCTAATGCTGTTTGAGAAGCGAAGGCAGTATTACTTCAGCAATTAACAAGAACCATTTGAGGTTACTGATATACTAAAAATGCTTTGAATTTCAATAAGTTTCAAGTTATTTCCTAATACAGCTTGTGCCACGTCTGCAGGAGATATACCCAAGTAAAATGCAATCACTTCTGGAATTTCAGCTAAGTGTGGGTACTACAGGGAAAAAAAAATCCACACTTCTGACAAGGTTGTATCAATCTCCACTTATCTGCTGTTTTGGTAAGACTGCCAAGGTATTCTGAAAGGCACAGTCTCCAGCCTTGCACTTGCGCTTAATGCAGCCTTTCGGCAGAGTTTACTGCGGATTAGTTATATTATATAATTATTATTGATTTATATTAGTTATTATATAAGAATATTGCTTCTTTTTGGAGCAATCTGCACAGTTGTGTGAATTCCCCCATGTCCCATTTTTCTTCTAGGACAAGTGTAGCCTAATGGTTAGAAGAAAGGACGGGAGACTAGGATCTCCTGGACTTCTTTCCCAGCTGTGCAAACTATTTAGGGACGGCTTCTCTTCCACAGAAATCAATGAAACTGTACTGAACTTTCCTGGGAACATGATAAAATCCTTAATCTCTCTCTGCCTTCCTACCCTATCCTGCAAGATATCAAGCACACTAGCTCAGCCCGTCCAGCAAAGCCCTTAAGCATATGCATGTTAAGTGCAGAATTGCTGTAGCCCAAGCCCGTGCTTGCGGTAAGCATGTTTCTAAGTGCGCTGCCATTTCCAGAGCCAGGAATGAGTGGGGGGCGATTATATTCATCTACCTCCAAAGGATGTTTCAAACATTAAGTAACAGGATTCTTGGAGACTGGGCACAGGATTCAACAGAGTGAGATTATCATTTCTATCCCTATTCTTAATACTTATTAATGGAAATAGATGATAGAGTATCTATATCTATACATATACAACATCTCTCCCATCCTGTCAAGGCAGAGCATTATCTGGTAAAGAAGCAGTGGTTTCAGGTTTGAGGAGGGGGAATAAGAAAAAGGAAAAGCTGTTTATAACACATTAAGCAGATACCATTTGGAGGTTTACACTAGCATTCTCCCAGGGGAAGCCAGAACGTACCTACAGGGTGTGTTGAGTTAGTTCCTCATTCCTTCTTTCTTTTTTTTTTTTTTAAACTTCTTTTGAAATCACTGAGTGTGGAGCATGCCTTGCCCTGGGGGAACATATTGCTGAGCTGTTACTCATACTATAAAAGGGTGCCACTTCTCGCTCCTCCCTTTCTTTGAGGCCCCCTTTTTGAGGTGAGGAAAGGGCTGACTGGCCAAACCACCAGACCCTGGGGCTTATCAACCCTGGGGCACTCAGGAGGATGCTTTGGGGGGCTCAGCCTTGGCGCCTGCCTCTAGGAGTGCTCCAGCCTGGGATCATGGTGGGCTTCAGAAGCATAATCGGGAGGTTTGCTGTATTGCCTAAAGTTGTTCTAGCCTGGAAGCTGGGATTGGCTTAAGAAAGAGCTCTCTTTGGGCAGAATGGTCTCCTATGAGAGACTGTAGTTTGTCTCTCCTGAATGACTGGTTTTAGACAGATTGGGGACTAGGAGGGGGAAAAAAAGGGAGTGTCCTCTGAAATTTAAAGCTAAAATCCCTCACTCTCTGTTTCGGTGGACTCTGTCCCTCTTCTGTTTGCTTTTCCCTGAGCATGTGCCAGAGATTGGCCCACAGCTAAGACCGATGCAGGGTCACATTGATGCCCAAGTATCGGCAATCTCATGCACTTTCCCCTTCCCCTTCAGTGCAGCACACAGGTGAGGCACATCACAGGCCTCAGGGCTGCAAGGAAAAAAAGAAATTCTTTACAATTTATAAACTTCATTGAGTTCATACATCCCCATGAACCTGCAGCCTTCCAGCTCCCTAACGCACTGCAACCCAAGCTATGTGAATGAGGAGAAAATCATCAATGTAGTTTGCAACCTACCATGAAATTCACTGATTAAATTACTGGATAAATATTTGAGTGGATCTAGCTGACAGGTATGTCATGCATGCAGTCTTAAAATAGGAAGGTAATGGGAAATGAGGGAGAAAGGAGCCAAGGAACAGGAACAGGAATGTGATTTCTGGTAATACAGCTTGTGTTCATCAGTGCCTTTTTAGCAATATAGAGGACATGTGTGGTGAAACTGAGAGCAAGGCACCGTCGTTAAAATAAACTGAGAGAAATTGCAGCTATGAGGAAACAGAGCATTAAGCAGCAGTTCTCCGGGAATAAAGCTGGTGAATGAATTTATGGGGATTTACATCGGCTGAACCTGGCAGGTAGTTCTTAATGTGCTCACAAGGAGTAGACATAACTATTTCCAGTAAAATCTTGGGAAGTTGTGGCGGGTGTGGGCTCGCTGGAGAGGCATGATGCTCACACCGGCCTCTGACGGTGCGGGGCTCGTGGCTCCATGCTGGCTCCACCACCTGCCATCTCCACAAGGGGTTGTTCCTTCTGCAGCCCAAGGATCCTGTGTTTAGTTTAAAAGATGAAAGGAAGAGGTCCTCCTGTTGTACAAATGCATCAGGCCAGCGCAGGGCACCCAGCCAGACTCTGCTCATGAACTGTCAAAACACGCATATGCACGACTCCAGGCAGCATCAACAAGGGCAGGATTAGGCATCACCACATCCATCAGGTCAAGCCCATGAAGGTCTCTAAGGACAGGCTGATCACATTTGTGTCATTCAGAGTAAACAGTCTGGAAAGTAATTGCTTTAAAACACATCTAATTCATTTTTGACCGATTTTGCAAATGTTTCCCCTTTCCTCAATGCGGCATTGACTGGCCCTGAAAACCATTTGGCATTGGCCTGTGTGGTGTGTGCAGTCGCTTTGCTCCTTGATGTTACCTCATCAAAGAGCAGCTGAAAATGATATTTCCAGCCAGACGTTTTTCAAGAGTGGCCGGTGAACTTGCTCTGCCCTGTGCCCTCCAACTCGTGATTAGATAGGTTTCCTGTATGTCAATTCAGCTACAGATCAGTGATAAATTTAAGATTGTGACATGCTGACCAAAAAAAAATAAGAAAATCATGACAGGCTATTTTTGGTTTCAAAAGAAACTCCTCTCGCTAGGTCCTTTCAAGCCCTCACCTCCACGTACAGCTGCAGCGGATAAGGAAAACAGGATGCAGGGCTGTAGTGTTGGAGGAATGGAGCGTAAATCAAAGGAGACAAGCTGGTCGCTGTGTGTTGCCTGGGTTAGACCTCAACCTTTGAGCAAGGTGAGCAGTTGTCGCTTGCTGGGGACTCTCCCAGTAACAGCATTGCCCAGCTGACAGAGCGTTTATACTGGGCCATAGCCACATCTCACTTTTTCCTCCCACTGTGTCACCTCCTTCCCTTGTGCTGACAAGTGATTTAGACAGCCTGCCCTGCTGGCCCTGCATTTGAAATGTAAATCAAACACATGGGACATAAAGCTGGGTTTCAAAGTTGACTATTAACTAGGGCGGAAGGGGTGGCGTAGCAAAAACAAACAGTTCCAAGTTCAAGTCTGAAACCATAAGAGCAGGCTGAAAAACCTTCCTCCTCTTCCATCACCAGCCAACGTGAGGGCAAGCACTTTCCCTAGGGCAGAACATATTTAGTGGTTCCCTGATTTCCTAACCCAGGTGCTCAGACTCCAAATCAAGCCTGACAACTGACTTCAAAGGGAGGAGGATGCCGCGGTGCTAAGGCTGGCCTTACACATTAGTATGCAGTGGCTTTAGTCAAGGGTTTCTTGCAGTTCTCGATGTCCTGAAAGCTTTTTGACGTTGAGCTCTGTGATGTGCTTGGGCCAATATGTAACACCTCAGAATGCTAAATTAACCAGTCTCTGGTATAGAAAATCTGGTGTTCAAAAGTAGTGTTTACTCAGCTTCCCCCAGGAGAGTTAATGACCAACCGTACCTCGTAAGACATGGGAGTCTCCTAAACCTGGAAGCCCCCTCTGATGTCCTAATGCTTTCAAAACCAGTGGAAGTTTTGCCCCCAAAAATACTGGAGGCCCAAAGCAAATCGGTATGAACATGGTTTTTATCAAGCAGGAATGTACCTCTACCATTACAGAATGTAGCTTAATATTTCTTTACCTGTCACCCCAAATAATTTGGGGAGGAAAAAAAAACCTGCAAATCCTATTTTGTTTGAACTAACTTCTAGCATGACGTAGATAATTTATCTTCGGTAATTCTATAGTGACACTCACTATTAACGTCTAACTTGGAAATTGGAGACATGAGCAACTGATAATATAGAGAGGTTTGAGTCAGTTCTGCTAAGCCCACCCATTCAGGAGCAAAGCAGTTTCCTGGGTTTGGCCAGGTGAGAAGCAAATCCTGCCTGGATATGAAGCAAGATTTCATTGCTTTCAAGGACAATCCAACAGGAAAGAAAATCCTGATCTTTTTCTGAACTCCTTGAAGTAGTACTTTTAATACAATTTTTTTGCCAGTGAGAGGTGGTGAGAAGAGCAGCTGTGAGAAGTGCTGTCCTCCAGCGAGTAGCGATGGTCCCCGCGGTGCTGGGCACCAAGCTGGCTGAGCAGGGGATGGCTCGAGCCTCAAACACCTTACTCTGATAAATGGGTCATGGCCCCCGGTAGATGGGGTGGTGTCCTGGGACTCCAGGGAGCACCTCTGACTGTCAACCGGGGCAACCTTGCACACATCATTGCATCTTTCTGCACCTCAGCTTCCCTGTTTGTGGAGTGACAACACTTGCACTTTTGAAAATTGATTTTGGGGAGGGAAGCAACACTGTGGCGCTGCTGAGTGATGTTTCCCCATAGACTCAGTTCTGTATTACTGTCTGCAACGCTGTCAGCAATGGGAAGGGCTCCGCTGGCATACGTGTATGCACAGGCGGCTTTTCCGTCTCAGGGATCAGCTCCACCCCGGTGCTCTCTGAAGGCAGAAAGCACTAAGTGCAATTTCACATGAGCCGCTAACCAACATATCTGTTAATAACATTCCTTTGTTGACAGCTTGGCCCGTTTTCAAACAGGCTTTGTCATCTCCTCCAATATGGGAAAGCACTGTCTGAAACCATATAGGATTATAATTATGTAGTAGTCTTCCTGTAAATAATGTGTCGTTCTAGTGAAGTAAACTGCTCTGCTCCTCATTAGGCTGCACCGCAGAGCAAGTGGAAGCCAATTTACTTAGCAGTAGCAGAGAGGATATCATTGCATGATCTTCGTTTCCATTAAACAACTGGATCTGACTCTTTTACTTTTAGGCTAACCATGCTGAGCTTTAAAATTGCCTTGATTATAATGTAGCTTTTAAATGATTTGTCATGGCTGATTGTTTTGCACATGAAAGTTGCTACTAGCTGATTAGGAAAAAAATCCACCATTGCTTCTTCTATTGCTTAGGAAATTGCAATCCTCAATCTGCAGCTTGAAAAGCATGTTGCCATGGAAATGATGCTTACGCTGTCATAAATAAAAGTATTCTAGGGTCACCAGGGTCTGCGGCATAAACAGGGGCACAAATACTGCCTGGAAAAGTGCCAGAGTGGTTTAAACATATAGGAAGATAATTTTAATGGTATTTCACTTCCAGCATTACTGTCGGAAGGACTGATGAAGGTTAACATGTAGCTGTAACCTTTGCACAAAAACAAAGCAGAAAAAGTCTTAGTTATTGGTATTAATAACAGAGTAGAGAAAACAATATCGTAGCCCTCCTGACCAGTATTTCTCTGCTCGATCGGATCAGTGTTCCTCTTCGATTGTATTTCTCACACATTCAACAGTGAAACCTAATTGTATATTCATTCAGGGGCAGTTCTATCAAATTCATGAGCACAGCACACGAGAGCTCAGGAAAGCCAGTTGATGTTATACAATGCTGTATCGTGGACTACCGGATCGTGCAGTGAATCTTCCCTGAGTCCCCGGCTACATCCCACCGGCAGCCCGGGAGCACCCGTGGGAAATCGGCCTTTCCTTGGAGGGGAAACACTTTTGAACAAGAACCCATCTGAGGGAAGGAGCCCGTGTGCCTTGTGCTGCTCCTGTGCCAGGGCGACGTGAAACATCTCCACACAGGGCCAAGAGACAGCACTGACACTGTTTCAAAGGAGAAATACAGAGGCCAGCGACGGAGAGGGTTTGGGCTATGCTGGTTTGTGTGAATTTTCAGGAGGAAAGCAGGCAGTTACTGTTTCTGGTGGGTTCTTAATTGTTCAATGGACTGCTCAATGGCATTAAATGGGCCATACCGTGAAGCTGCCTTGGGCAGTATCAGATCAAGGATACAGGCTTTTCTCTTTGTATTTTTAATACCCACACAAGCATTTAAAGCACAGGCAGTCACTTTAAATAAAACTACAGAGATTGCAGATGCCACAGCTTGCTTATTTACTTACTGTCTCTTAGTCTGCCCAAAATGTGGAAATAATGTTTCCAGAGATGCTGGAATTCATGTGCCTGCTGAGGATCCTGGCTCCTGTCCTGGATGATATTGCATATTCAAGGGATGATACGTTCCCTCCTGAGAGGGAGGAAGGACTGTACCAGCTGTACCACCTCTCCCCTGACTGACAGCGTGGTGATGTTTCCACAAGGAAGCCTCGTGCCTCCAGGTTAAGACAGCAATTATGGAACAAACAAAAGAGAAATGAAACGGAGAGATGATTCACGGGGAGAGAAAACAAAAGAGAATTGGAAAGGTGATGCCAAGCCAGACTGACAACAAAATTTTCATTTGTCTCAGCCCAAAATGTGCAGACAGGATTCTGCATTTCTTTCGTCTGTAAATTAACAATGTCCTTTGCGACCTGCATGGGAGGATCCAGGAGGGAGCTGCTCAGCTTCCAGGGCTTTGCCACCCCACTCCTGCGAAAGGGTGGTAAAACCTACAGCCAGCAGCCCTCGGTTAAAGACGAGTGAGACCCAACCCCAATACCCTTGACTGCTCTGTAAAGTGACTTAAAAGTTCAAGAAATGGGTTTTCCCTTTTGTACTCCAATTTTTTTTTAAAAAATTCGTCCCTGCTGGGACAGGAACTGTGTGGGATACAGGGCTGATACCACGCGCATTACACACCTCGCCATGGATTTATCACAGAAGGGCTGGCCAAGGCTTTGAAGGCAGCTGACAGCTCCCAGCTGGCTGGGGGCTTGCTCGCGTGGCCTCTGCGGCTTCTTAATGGGAACAGGGTGGAAAAGCTGGGCTCAAAGGTTGCCCAGAATGACCAAGAGAGAAAAAATTCCTCCTGCCACTCCTGTGCTAATCAAAGGGGTGTGGAGAAGAAGTTTTGATCTCTCATGTCCCGCACTGCCAAACAGGAAAATATATATATATATATATATATATTAACTACACAGCCAATTCCTGTATTAAGGAAGAAGCCTCCATGCTATCAAAATCAGTATTGAAATTAATCTTGCCTGTGATATATGGAAACTAAGCCAGATAGATAGTCCAAGTCCCCTTAAAACATCTTTCAAATACACCTAATCTGTTTACTCCGCGCTTTTACTGCTGGCGGTACCTGGGACTTCGCCTCAGAGATCTCCTGTGATCTTAGCAGGTCAAAGTTTCCAAAGGTGGGGAGAAGAGAGGCAATCCCTTCCCTCCCTGTACGAAAGGTATGTGCCTCTGAGCTACTAATTTAGAACCAATGAATCAGAAATAAGTAACATAAAAACTGTCTAACATTTATGTTTACAGAGCACCTCCTCTAAGCAGACAAAAGCATGTGTCAACAGGGAAACCGCCATGTAGAGCTTGCGTGGCAAGCGGCTCGGCATATTTAAACAGCTTTTGCAAAGATGTTAACATGTTGCTAGGGAAGCAAGAGCCTGCACGGATATAGGTGCCCTCCTGCACCGAGACCCGCCATCCGTACAATGGGAAAATGGAGCTGCCCCTGTGCTCACAGCTTTTTGTTTTCATCTTTGCAGCCTAAAAAAGGCAGTTCTTCCAGCCGCTGATTAATGGGCCTGCTGCAGAAACTGCATTTTGCGCATATTTAAAAATCTTGGGCTAGATAACACTTTGACCTAAAATATAATAGGTTCTTTCTTTTTTTCTGATAATGTCTGACATTTTTAAGTTTTAATACCTTATTTTTGAAAGGAGTCTTTTCTAACTTGAAGAACAAAGGTGGCCAGGCTGTGGCTCCGTATGCATGTGCACCCCCCTGCACGCGTGTGGCTGGTGGGTGCTCTGAGCGCATCGCTAGACCAGCTCTGGGACACACAGCCACATCTCAGACCACCAAGTGAGACATCCCAGTCTGGCACCAAGAGGACCCCCTGGGCTGTGGAAATACGCCCAGCAGAGTTTCCCCTCCCATGGGGTGCAGTCCCTGAGGAAATCAATGTCATCCCCTGCCTGTGAACCATTCCCCAAATTTCCTCTTCCCCTGAGCTCTCCATGTGTGTGATACAAGCCTCGGTTATATTAAGCCCGTTGCTCAAAGGACCAGAAACGATGGCTCCCATGGGCACACAGCAACTACACTACAGAAAAAGTGAAAACTTCAGGGAGCAAGTGGCACTGTAATATATCATACCCACCCGGAATGTATCTATCCCTGTACCAATCTCTATAAACACACCCATTTCTCCATATGGGTGGGTATATGTTTATACTTACCAGTTTCAAAATACCAGTAAGTTTTTATTAGCCCCATTTGCAGATGGGGTAACGATGACAGACAAAGTGCTGGGATCCCTCTAGGCTGCTCTTTCTCAGGAGGAGAGAGTTTGGGTCTTCTCTCTCTAGGAAAGGCAAGAGAGGGAGTTGAGCTTTCCCCAAACTCAAGTAGCTCCTTGGTGCAGGAGTCTTGTTCAGCTCTCGCTTTGAATCATGCTGGCAAATAAACATGAAAGTGAAAACGGTATTGTGAGACAGTTATGCAAGAGCGGGCGGATCCCGGGACTGAGCCATTGTTCCAAACGTTTAATTAACATCATGAAAGCTGATTAAAGGAAAATCTTTAACCTCCAGGGAAATCCCATTTTCCCTCACTTCCCATACCTCTGCAATTTTCACAATGTAAGAAGGAAAGTGTTATTTCAAGGCATGATTCCTATCAGCTACAACCTGATCTTTGCCACAGCCATGTCCTGCAGCCTAAATAATCGCTAACAGTGACACTAGACGGGGACACTTCTGAGGCAGCATTTCTCCCCCATTATACCATGACCTGAATTGCCATCATAATTTCTAGACTTTGTGTCATCCTGGCACGATGACAAGTGTTCACCCACGCTCAAGAACTAAAAGTTAGTTCGCGAGGACAGCGATACCTTCCCAGATGCAGCATCGCAGATACAAAGTGCGAATGACACGCCACGGTCCGGCTTTGTAACAGCAGGGGCTGTTTGCTTTGGTCACTGCAGTGAATTCCTTTGAAGGCAGGAGACTGAAGCTCCATCTCCAGCGACTCCCCATCTAGCCTTGAGCAAATCACTTACCCTTTCTCTTCTTTCAGAGGTGGGGATAAAGGCAGTGTTACCTCTCTCGCACTACAAACATTAACGAATGTAACCAGGCACTGGAGATGTTTAGGTGGAAAGTGCTATTGCAAAGTTATGTTAGTGGAGAGATTTGCTTTCAGCTGCCGTGGGTTTGTGAGCAAGCACAGCCCCCCCACTATTCAGCTGCGTATGGGTTGCATATTGCCTCTCCGCTCTCCTAGGCCTATTTTAATTGTATGGCATGGCCAGTCCGTCAGAGACCTAATCCCAGGATCTAATCTTGGAGGCAATGGACAGCTGACTGTCTGCACTGTTTACTCAGAGGAGCGCCCTTGGGGCTGCGTTGAGGGCCACGCAGCCGATGGGGAGGGAAGACATGCACCCACCCAGCACACAGAGCCCAGCTAAGCAGGGACCTGCCCAGGGGCCAGCCAGCACCCTGCTCACCCCACCTGGCCCGGGCACCTCAAGCTCGCCGGCCTCTCTGACACTGATGGCACACGGGTGGCATCGGGCAGACCCCATAGCCCCGGGTCCTCCTCTGGTTAACAAGGGCTTGGGTGGAGGATGCATCTACAGACACCCAGATCTAATTCTTGAGACTATACACAGCTTCAGTCCTTCCCAAGCATCAGGCTTACATAAATACATACACATATAAATACATGATATAAATACACACCCTGGCAGCAATAACAATCTCATATGCAGCTCTTCAATAGTTCTTCCCATCTATAGATCTTGCACGACAAAGACGTCGCAGAACTTCACAGACCATTCTGAAAAGGGGAAAGATTATCTTTTCCCACTGTTGACTGCATTCGTCTGGTGCAAATACCATTTTAATTATGATATAACAGGATCATCCTCACTACTCTGGCTATGAAGAACAGGCACCACTTTTGCACACACAGAGACATCAATAAAGTAGAAGCTTTATTTACAGGATGAAATTCCTCCTTCAAAAAGCGCTAGAGATAAACCAAAGGAATATTAATGCAACATCGTGAATACCAAATGCATGAAATTCTGACTCAATAAAAGGCAGACAGCTGAGTATTCTGATAAAAATGGGCCTTTATTTTTTTTAATTCTTCCTTTCATTACCTGGATTCTGTGTTTGTCAGAGCAACAAAATATAGTTTCTTTGATATGCAGCAAATCTGAAAACAATCCTGCAAGTAGCACAACACAAAAACTCCCACAAAAAAGGGAAAGCTATAAAATTTGAGAGGCAACAAGGCTTTCAGAAGTGCCAGTTTCCCAGTGCAATGGCTGGAAGGGTGGCCTGGCCTGGCGGCAGTTCAATCATTTTGTAACGAAGGACAAATACTTTCAACATCCTGAGAAAGAGGGCGGGGGGGGAGGGGGGCACAGCTCCCTTGCTTTCCCTCCTCCTGCTATTCTTTCTCCTCCCTCCCCCCACCCCTTGGATTTTCAATAGCTCTTTAGTGTTTCCATCAAAGGCTTTTACCATTCATCCTCCCTTCTGGTGCCTGCCGTCCACCTGTCTATCCATCACAGCCCTAACCCAGGTCCTTTTTTTTTCCTCTCTTTGCTATTTTTCATGCGGTGGGATTTGTTTATAAGCTTCTGTATTACCTAAGCTCAAGGGGAGGAGGCTGCTGGAAGGAAAGTGAGAAAGCAGGATTAAGGAGTAATAATTCAGCTCCATTGCATTTCCATCTGAACAGTCATAAAATGTGCAAATCCTGTTCCTGGGAATTTCATGTCAGAGGCCTTCCCTGTCATTGCCCTTCCCGTGCCCCCTCTCTCTTGCCCTCTCACACAAAAACAAGCATCAGGAAAGATGCTTATAACTCCACGGACACCAAAGCCACAACGTGTGCGCCGGCAGGGAGAAGGCTCCGACCAGCGCGTGTGCAGGGCAGACACTTCAGATGTGGCCGTACACTACAGATGAGGGGGTGGGAGGCAGCAGGGATTGAATCCAGCAGCATGACAGGAGTAAGCAGGCAAAGGCCGTTTAATACGACAGCTCCCAACACCCCCAGCTATAACTAATTGGCCTGAGTAAAAAATAAAAATAAGGTACCTTTCCAGGCTTGTTCACTCTGTAAGAAAATGATATAGAAATTATATGCGATTCAGACCCCATCAGCTTGAAGAGTTTCTACTGTCTCCTTTTTAGCTCATCTACCATCACAAGGCACCAAAATAGACATGGGCTGGCTTTCTAGATCCCAGAGATCCACCAACAATCCATCTTTGCTCAAACTGCAAGACAGAAGAAGGGCCACTGCCATATACAGGTCAATAAAGCTTTGTCATTGCTTCAAGCAGAGGTCACCACAGCTGGATGTGGCCTCTGTGCACCCTTGCTACCTGAACAAACGCATCCAGAACAGCAAGTAGTGCTAAAAAAGGGAGAGTCCCTTAACCTGTCCCCAACCCTTGTGAGCCCACAAACCTTGTCTTGGTGGAACTTCATGTCATGTCTGCTGAACCTGGCAACAGCTGGCAGCTTTCTTTGACTCACACATCTTGGAGATACTGAGGATCACCCAACAGGTAGCACATGTCAATATAAGTCCCTTTGATTGATAGTTATTTATTATTTTTAAATAAAATGAGAAGAGATTTAATTGGTTGCCCATCAGCAGCTCAGTTCTTTGTTTGGCAACTTCTTGGACAGTTTGACCATACATATGACAACACAAAATAAATTTCACTTGCTTGCAGTAGCAGTTTGCTATAAACTCAGTCCATCAAGGATTTATAGTGCTAGCAGCAGTGGGATATATGAAATGAGAAGCCCTTTCATCCTTAAACTGCTCTGCAGCCTGGTCGAGATGATGAAAGTCATTGTTTGTAAGGCCAGAGGAGAGCAGGAGTTCATTCAGCCAGTTCAGCTGTGCTAGGAGGAGGCGTGAAAATTAGGTCCAAAGATGAGAGGAGGCCCAGGGAAATAGCAGCCCTTGGTTTTGCAGAACAGTCAAAAAGAAATCCTTAATGATGTTAGCCTTGCTTTGCAGGCTGGAAGGGAGCAGTATTTCCATCAACTAAATGATCTCAACTCCTTGGCTTCCCTGAGGGCACTGCAACAGGACAGACTGCAATCCCTCACCAGAGTCACTCTCAGATGTTTGTGTTCTTCCCACCCACCAGCAGCCTCGAACCTGAGCATGTCTTTGGCACAGCAGGTGGTACCCTTAATCCCACAGAGGGCCAGCCCGAAGCAAAGATTAGCAGAAGAATTTGTTTTCATTAAAATCCAACCTACCATTACCATCCTATCTGATGGTGCGGGTTTAAAATGCGCATGTCCAGCTATTCTAGCAGCTCTGTTTCTGCAGGGAAAGGGCAGTTCAGCAACCTGCCTCTTCACTTTCTAATGTCTTTCTTTCTTTTAATTGACAAGTAACCAAGACAGACACAGCGAGGAATGTTAAATGCAGCTCCTCCTGGAGAATTTTGCCAGCAAGGTCAATGGAATTGGGATTTCGCCTTTATCATGTTTCTTTTGACCATGGAACTGGTCTGATTTTCCTCCCAGAGAAATTTTTTTTATGGGCCCGTGGAAAAAAAAACAAACAACAAAACAGAAAGAGACATACAAATAAACACTAATACGCGCAGGAAAAATACAAACCTTAGCACCATGCACTCCCCTCATTATTAGACAAAGGTTGGGAAGGGTTCACAAGTGTAAAATGCTCATGTGAATTATGAGATTACTGCTCAGTTTTCTTTCAAGTCGTGGGCTGGAAACAGATGGTGGCTGTAGCATTTATGACGGCACAACATGTTACTGCAAGCCTAGCCATCTCTCTCTCTCCTCAAAAATGCAGCTGCAAGGAAAGTTGTGGAAAATCACATTAATAGTCTCTTCCACCACACAGTTTTCCAGCCCTTCATCCCTGGCCAGCACATGGACAGAGCCATCTTGTATCCCAGTAAGAATACTCTTCTAATCCCTGTCCTGAATAGTTACCACTGACTGGCTTATTTAACGGCTAGTTAAAATGTGGGGTTTGTTAGCATTGTAAAAAAGCCTCCAGAAAGGAGGTCCTTAAGGTCAAAGTAGATGTCATGGGATCCCAAGCGCTCCGTAAGGGAAACACTCAGAAAGAAGAAATCAGACTGTCCTTCAGCTGTTTATTATTTAAACATTCAGTTCAGAACAAGCAGGTTGATTTATAGAGAAACAGAAAGACAGATACAACATTTGCAAAAGCATCTTTGTGACTTAGGAGTCCAACTATCACTTTCAAGCATGAGTAGAAACTTTCACAAGGGCAAACATCTTTTGATTTTCAGTAAGACAGCCTTCCAGTGACCACAAGTTTAGAACTATTTGGGTGCCTGAAGACACAAAGAACAACTAACCCAATATTTAAATAACTTGCCTGTATTGAAGAAAAAAATGCTCAAGCTTACCCAGCTGTGTGCTTCAGTCCTAATGGAAACACCTTGCTGCCTAAAATATGTTCCAACATACAGCGAAGCTACCCTTACAATCCGAGTGCAATACAAGAGCTGGCGGGCAGACATATTCCCCCATGGTGGAGAACAGCAAGGTAAGGAGCCTGCGTGCAATACCCTCCACGTGACAGAGGTGCACCCAACACTGGCTGGTGTTAACTTGGGGACAGCGCATCCGGACTTGAAACCATGTGCCTGGGGCACAACCCCTCAACTCTCTGGTCACCATCGAGGGGCCTGCTTACACCAGGGAACTCTTTAAATAGTAGAAAACTGTTACTTGTCATCCGTAGGATCTCTGGGTGCTTTACAAATATGACGTATTCCTGTTTCACAACACTTCCGAGAGCATCAACTCACTAACAGTAAATGCAGTAGCTTGAGATTCAGGCCCTCGTCCAAAACCAGGATTTTAGGATTACTTCTTCATTTAAGTTAATTAAGAGTCTGTTAAATATTAATTTTCCAGACAAGTGTCACTGGTAAACCTGAGTATCCATTTTGCTATTCTCACTTTGCTGGTCTCACTGCCTGATTGAGAACACCAGCACCAGCTTTACCGTGTTCATCCTTAGTCATTCAAATGTGTTCCTGCTGCCTTCCCTGCAGCTAGACATATGCAATGCAGCATTTCTGCCTCCTAGGGTGCAGAACAGGACAACTGAAAACAAGACACACTTTTACCGTTCCCTTTATCACTTTTCACAGCTAGACCAGGAAGTTGCTACAGAAACTCAACAGTGTACACGCTTGAAACTTTAAAAAGCCTTTTCCCAGAGGTAGAATCTTTCCAGGCAATATGACCATACACATTGACTGCGTACCTATCGTAACTGCAAAAGCACGGAGACCTTTCTTCTAAGATGTAGAAGGTGCCATATTTTTTTTTTATTTTGGAAACCTCATCCTGCAGAATTCATTAGTATCCTATGCAACAATGTACTTCCTGTAAGTAATAAGCTAGAAAGTGTATTAGAAGTTTCCACTTCTGGTTTTATCTTTTCCTG
Organism: Platalea leucorodia; assembly: GCF_965183815.1. Taxonomy (NCBI): domain Eukaryota; kingdom Metazoa; phylum Chordata; class Aves; order Pelecaniformes; family Threskiornithidae; genus Platalea; species Platalea leucorodia. The sequence goes on from NC_138827.1 coordinate 12,209,444, forward strand.
ATCTAGCCTGAAAATTCTTTTGAAGTTGCTCAAAGTGTTCTTCATGTATGCTTGTTTTAGGAAATAGCAGATCACTATTGGCAAACTTCTCCTTAATTAAGCGAGATAAAGGAATCAAGATGATATAACCTGCTTAATTTCCCACCTTTTTAAGGTACTATTTTAAGATTTTTTTTCACTTGCCTTAGAAAAGAAGCATGCTGAAGAAAATAAGGAAGGAAAAGACCTTAGAGGCCCAGAGAGGGCAGACATTGCTATGGACTTTCTAGTGGAGCTGAGCTCGCTGGTAGAAAGCCACTGAATAGTTAAAGCTTTCCTCAATACCATGGAACAGTTTATCGAAAGGCTTCTGAAACTAGCATCACTCCAGGCAATGCATAAGAGGAAAAGACTAAGCTTACACTGTGTTAGCACAGTAGGCTCTTCAGGGCCTCCATTTAACAAGCCAACCCAGATCATGCCTAACTTTAAGCACAAGTAACTTCAAAGGAACACCTCATAGGCCTCAAGTTCGGGTTTTCACTGACTCTCTTGCTGAATCACAACTTAAGGGAATGCAGGGAGCTAATGGGAAACATTTGCACTTGCTAACCCCAGCTGCAAGGTTCCAAAACCCCCATTAGATATGCAGACATAGCCTAACCATTTTGGATCGTCCAGCAGGCTCTTCACAACAAATGGAATCAAGCTGTTTGTTAGGCAAGCTCTTCTGAAGCACATGTAAGAGAATCAGATATCCCTGAAAAAATAGTGACTATTTGATTTTAAAGCAGCATCTGTGGCAATCAGTAAAGTACACAAGATGAGCATTAACCTGCAGGACTCATACATGGCCTGTTAAATAAACCACTCTATCTGTGATAAATTGCTTCTGTCACTTTTGCTGTGGAAACCCACTGCAGTCAAGGGAGAATTCAGATCCTGAAGATGTATTTGAGTAGCTTCTTGGCTCCAGGGAGACCTCTGAGCAGCTTATTTTACTGTGGGTGAGTTTGGGCCAAGAAGGGTCTTCACTTCCCAGTGTATGAGCACAGAGCCCCCAGTCTACATGGGAATCTTGCTGCCAAGTAGATACCAGGTCTCTTCAACCACATCATGCAGCATGAGACCCTCCCCTGCATGACGGACATGTAGGCATCAGGGAAACATGAGACCACAAGGCAAGGGGGAAAGGGAGAAACTGCAGTGCCTGGTGGCAGCCAAGGAGGATGCGTCTTCAGGCAGGACCATTTGAGCATGAAGAGGCATATCTTGGCTTCCCTGAAGTGCTGCAGCATCTCTCTCTCCTTCTCTGGCCCCACACAGCAGGCACAGCTGGGCAACAGGCTCCAGCAGAACAGGGCCCAGAGCAGAAAATCTGGTCTCTTGAAACTTCCCTGGTCTTCAGCTCAAACCAGCACCACCTTTATATAGAAAAGACATGTAAAACCAAAGTGCTAAGGAAAAGGTGAAGCATGGCTGGAGTAAGGAGGACTCCCCATCTGAAATGTCAGCCTGTCCCAGCAGTGAACAGGGCATGCAACAGGCACTTGAAAAGTCACTGCTGGGCAACACCTACACCAAGCAGCAGAAAGCTAACCTGGGGTTTGAATGCCGCAACCTAGGAAAGGAAGGCAACACTCACAGCAACATCCCTGGGTCAAAATTAGCCTCTCTGTAGAACACAGACAGAGGGGGTTTGAAGCCAGCTGAGGTTTATTGAAAGTCTTGTAAAAATGAGTTAAAACAGGATGCTCAAATCCCTTAGACTGCTGAAAAAAATCACAGCCAGGGATGTCCAGCAATTCTGGAGGGCTCTTGACACTTCACTGAGGTCTACAAGTTTGACTTCATCCCCAAAGGGAGCTGAGGCCGCTCAGCACTTCACCCACAGGCCCTCTGTGAACAGAGTCTTCTTTCTTGTGGTCAAACAGGGGATATCTTGAATTTATGTCTTGCTTCTCCCCTTGTGAGCAAACAAAACAATTTCTATGAGTAATTCTACCCACTAATTGCCAAGGAAAAGTCTGGTAACAAATGCTTTGCATTTTTGACAGGTCAGAGGCTTCCCTAAACAAAGTTGCTGTTTTATGTTTTCTAACAGCACATGTTCACATCCGGGGACCTCGGCAAATTCCAGTGTGGATGAGTCTCTGTGGGAAATTGCTTTTCCAGATTTTCTTGTTTTAACTGCTCCAGGAAATAAGTCTATTTTTACAACAACACTAAACAGCAAAATATGAAACCATTATCTGCTTCGTGGCAAGAGTTTCGGGTCACTTCTCAGGTAACTGTCATTTCCAGCGAAGTCAATGGAGTTGTATCTATTTATACAGGTTAGTGACCTGGCCAATTATGTAATTGGTTGATCAGTTACTAGAACATAGAGCTACCATTGGCCTAAGGAGTGTCCCATTTTCATACGTCTCAAAGTTCATCCAAGCCCTGATGTATCGATAAGTGAAGTATTCAAGTATTACAGTCTGTAAAGATGATCATTAACTGCTGAAAGATTTAAGCATGAGCATTTTCTATGAATACCTATTTTGTCACTGAATGATCATTATATGTAGTATATTTCCTGGATTCTTTTGTCACCTGCCAAATAAACCAGGGTGGGATTTTCAGAAGTGTTTAAAATGCTTTTCTTCTATTTATTTGTGATTGCTTTCAAGAATCAAGATGTTTTCAAAATCCCCAGGGGATTTCAAGTGCTATGGGCTGCATCTCTGGGTGCTTCTGATTTTTGCATACCTGATCTTAACAGCTACTCTCAATTTAAAAGATGGACAGTAAAACCAGTTGCCTTCACTATGCAAGATCAAAGATAGTTTGTGAAGGCCAAAACACCAGTACTGATCTTGGGAAGATGAGTGTGCAACACTTGTTACAAACTTGGCTCCTTATTTCTCTGTTTGAGGGACTACTCCAGCCTTTTATGTGGATTTCTTTTCCGTTGAAGCATACAAGTCAGCCTTTCTTTGTGTATTTTTATCTAAGATCCTAGAAGACATTTGGTATGCACAAGAAGCAGCCCAAACAGAAATTTTTAGATGCTAAAAATTCAAACAAGTCAGATTTGATGGCCTGCTAATGAGTCAAATATAATAATGACTGGATTCCCTTCTAGGGGAAGAAGTAACACTGGAAGAATGTGACGCTGAAACCTTCAGTGACAGAAACCCTATCACCAGGATGCTGCCAGAATTTCGTCTATTGAATATGAACAAGGCTTAGAGTTAGCACTTCCTTAGTTTCAGGTTGGGAACTATGTATTCTTGACTTTATACCTAAGTGAAAAGCTCATCAAACGTCACTGAAGAGACTAGTATACAGAAAACAAACTTAGAGACAATATCTAAGAAAAACAGCGCCTAACCTATGACTTGTTCTTTGATTTACAACTGTGATTGCAGGCCCCACCTCACAGTCATATGCCATAATAGGTAGCAGGTCAACGAGAACCAGCCATAACTTTTCACGTGTTGTAGTGATTCTGAGCTACTTCAGCACATAATTTAGCCTGATGCAGCAAATAATTAAAATGACTAAAGGGACAAGTAACATTCCACAACTGAAAAATGAATGACCAACTTTTGATCTTGTTCATTTTATTTTCTAATTCCTTTTTTTCCCTAAACTAAAAATTGCCATATTTCACATGAAATTCACTCTCATTATTTTTTCTCATCTCAAATTTGTCTGTTATGGATATGACTCTGAGTTCTCAAATTACATTCTCTGAGGTACCCAAAAAGATAATCTTAAATGGGATCACAGGCATTAGTAATCGCAGTCCTGAGTCTACCCATGCCAGGAAAGTAATTTCCCAAAAAAGAACAAATATGTATTTCAAAATGGCAACCTCCATGGGAGTAGAAGAGAGTGGAATTCTCCCAGCTGTTTTTCTAGTTGTATATTCTAGCCTTGTTACTTCATCTTTGGGGTTGCTTACAACATACTTCAACACTCTAAGAGCACAAAGACCCCCATCCCACAACTGGGATCCTGTGTCAGGAAGGCACACCCTACTCAAAAAGAGTAATAAAGCATCAACTCTGCTCCATTTGCCTGAGGTCAATGGGATGTTTGTCCAAAGTTACAAGCATGCTTAGGCACTGGTTTGAAGAAGGGCAAACACAGGCACCTCTTAAAGTGCTTTTCCACGTTAGGGCCTGGGAAAAAAATTCAGGATTGGGCCCATGATAAAAACAGTTCCCTTAGGAAATGTTACCCACACCATAAAAGGAATGAATGACACTGAACTGAAGGGAAGTATAACGAAAATTGTCCACCAATTTTTTGTAAATTCCCATAAAATCTGAGTCTTGATTGGTTCTATGTGCATAATTTTCACTTGAAGTCACGAAAGGTTGACTCCTTAGAGATGCAGGAAATGACTAGCTCATGATAGCATAAAAGGCTGCATAATTGCATGGGCAAAAAGCTGGGTTTTCATCAGTCAGTACATTCTCTGATGATATGGCAGTGGTTTTTGATCATGTATCCGATGCACAATAATTAGGCAAAATGACTTACCCTCAATCTTTTCAGTATTTAGCTCTAAGGGTGCAAGGATTCATTCTTGGAAAGGGAAGATGGTCGTGTGATTTAGGGCACTGGATGAGCACTCAGATCTGAGTCCTATCCCTGGTTCTGCCATAGCCTTGCTGTGTGACCTTGCACAGTCATTTCTCCATGCCTCGGTCTCGCCTAAAATGGGATAACAATAGTTCTTTATTTCAGAGGAGATAGGAGTACAAACCAGTTCAAGGCTGTGCCGCAGAGATGCTACAGCAAAGAACGGCACAGAAAAGCTCAGACATGGAATAATACCTTGCTATTAAAATGTGGCAAAACACACAGTAATTAAATGAAATAAGATACAAAACATAGGCTGATTTTTGAGGAATGAAACATTGATAGGCTTTTCTCTGTTGCCTGAAATTAAAGCAAACTTCAGTGGGATTCTTATGGGTATGAACGATTTTTACCTGACTCTGTTTCTGAGATCTGCTAGTACTAGAAGCTGTGTATTAGAAACACCAAGAAAATTACTTCACTGAAAACCTCCACATTGTTTCTGTTTTAAAGCAACCACGATTTCCAGCCCAAGAGAGGGTCAGATAAATATTCAGGGTAAGATTTTCAAAGCTATGGAAGGGGCCTACAAACATGATTTCCTTCAAATTCCAGTAAAATATGAGCATGCAAACCTGAGGTAGCTTTGAAACTTCATCTTTGCTTTTGGGTACACTTTCAAATTAAATTATAAATGGGGCCACTGATGTTAATTGAACTGTCAGATGTCTGGAATAGCTTCAATACCCCTATTCCAGAGTTACACTGATGCTGGAATTGGACAGAGCTTTAGCAGGGAGCCTTCAGTAATGAATATTTTTCCAAATGCAAAGATGAATCTTTTTCTGTCCACAAACACATGGATATATAACAGCATTTGTCTCTCACGTGGGGGTCTGTTATGGGCCTGTAGGATCTCGGGGCACATGCCTAGATAAAGCAATTGATTTGGAGACAAACAGATCAAAGGCTGTTCGGTCAGGCAGGAAGAGAGAGGAGATGATGAGACAGATCCTAGGAAGGGAAAATAATTTCTGAGAGACAGAAACAGAGGAATGGCAAAGTCGGGCAGCGAACAGCTGGAAAGCAGACCACAGAAAGGCAACATGGACCCAAGGAGGACAGCCACAAGAACCTCACAGCTGGAATGCTGAAGCCTGTTGGAGGGAGCAGACCTGTGAGATGGTGTTCCAAGCAGAGTAAAAAGCCTAAGCTCAAAGACACAGAAGTGCTGGAGCTGCCTAGGAGCCTCCAGGGCTGGCGAGGAGCAACTGCCTGTAGTCACCGTCCACTGTCTAATAAAGCAGATGCCAAGCAGGACAGGAGAAAAGGAAAGCAAACTGGCACGCAATCCTTGATTTCACTCAAGAAAAGCAACTGAAGGGCAGTTCTGGAAAGATGAAGCACAGAATTAAATGTAATGAATTGACTAGAGAATCAGCGATCATGCACGATATTGTAACACTGAGATTCTTTTTGGGCAGTCCACTACACATATACTTTCTGACCAGAAAAGACCTCAAAAAAGGATGAAATCAGACCAACAACTTCTGAATCTCTGGACAGAGAAAGCGACTGCAGAATGTAAAACAGAAAAACGTTTTGCCCCCAAATCTCTACCTAGTATGTGCAAGCACAAAAACGACAAGGTGTTAAAGGATTGCATGGAAACGTGACTTACAACTATCATCTTCAACTCCGTCATTAAGTCCCCTACTAGCCTCCCACCCCACAGATAACAGAGATGTCAATCAGATATCTTGCGGCTCCGATTGCTCACACCCTTCCCTGTAACACTCCAAATGTTGCACTTTAAAAGTCCAGATGGAGTCCACCTCCAGTAGACAGCGGAAGAAGATATGACACGGCATTCACAAATGCACAGAGAACTGTTTAATTTACAGCCACAATGGTGAAACAAACCATTTCAGAGCTGGGACATTCAAAGTTAAGTCTGACACTCATTCTTATATTCACTTATTGTGCTTAAGTATTAGAGAACACAGGATTACATTAACAGTACACAACAATCTGAGATCCCTGCAGGACCGAGTAGTGAAAGGGATGAGCAAGAATGAGGGACCAGCCCCTCAAGTGGTGTAAGCTGGTACAGCTCCATCGCAGGCAATGGAGTGATGGTGATTTACACCAGCTGAGGATATGGCCCTTGAAATGTCCAACTTAACTTTGAATTAATGTCTCCTGTGTCACAACCTTTAACGTTACTGTTCCTTCTGGTTGTATCTGCCACCTTGAAGAAGGACTAATACCGTAGCCTGTAATGTTCGAAAGGCTGGCGGGTAGTATCTCAGCTGGACTACAGTAAATGACACATATGTCATGACACTACTCCTCGTATTTTAAAAACCGTGGACTGGATCCTCATCTGATGTAAATTAGCTTAGGGGCGGCTGAAGTCAAAAATATTTGCCAATTTATACTAGCTGAGAATATAGCCCTGAGATTTTTGTGTTTGCTGCTGCATGCCGTGTAAACACTGTGCTTGAGAACAAAGATGCATGTGCCTTTCATTCCTGGTAACAAAATGAACTCGAGACTACAAGTCTCAAACAAACAACTACTGGAAAAGACTCCATTCAGTCTTCATTCTCTCCTGGTTTTCTGAATTTGGCATAACACATTTATTTGCTGGCACCAATAAAATGCATGCCTCTCAGTTTGCCCTTTTTTCAAGGCTTTAATATAGGGCCAGACCCACTCGTGATGTAAATCAGCAGAGCTCCATTATACTCAACGGAGTTACTCCAGGGAAGCTGGCCCGCAGACCTGAATGCGACCTTCTTATGCCAGTGCAACCACAGGACTCTCAAAGAGTTGTTTTGCAAATTATTCCACTTAAGTGACTTTGACATCCTTTCATACCTGCACAGTGTCTGAGTGGGTCACATAATGCTTTTCATCTACATGATTTTAATGGATATATGTTTTTTTTTTTTTCATTAGATATCTTTTAGACAAAAAAGGAACGGAGCAACATTATTGGCATCCCACTGAAACATAAATATATAAATTACATTTTATACACTTTTTTTAAACGCAGACACATACATTCATGTGCATAACATTGTGAACAGTACACTTAGTGGAAAACAAGCACAGACAATCTTAGTTAAATGTATTTCCAGTTTTGGTGCTCAACAAGTACACTGGGAAAATGATCACAAAATAGAACGGTGACTAACTATCTCTGCATTAGTATCTGAAGCCAATAATGCCTGTTAGCTAACATTGCTTTGTTTGGTTGAAATTGGACATAGCTACAGGAACGGGAGGGGAATGTTTGAACTATATTTAAAGAAATGGAAGGTTAAAAATCTCTCTTTTGTTATTTTAAGGTTCTGCAGTTCATTCACATTTGAAGTGATTTTCTTACTTGAGTGGAAACACTGTTTTCAAGACAGACTTTTTTGTCATTCCAAACTAAGAAAACTCTTTCATCTCTTTGCAGATGTTTCGCAAATAGAAGAATCCAGTAGTTCATTTTACATATCCAATGTGATAATCCAACTAAAACAAAGGGTACATAATCCAAACTACTGGGGTGGGGCAGTGATTTTGGCCAAGTGAGTCGCCATGTCATGTCTGGCACAGCCCTAGGTTTCCAAAGCGGTGCGGAAGGATTTAGCCATGTGGCTCCCACTGCAATCCGTGGGGAACTGAACATTTAATCCTTTGGCACTCTGAAAACACAGGAGCTGGTGCCAGAGTATTTTATCTGCCCTGCTATAGTTAAAATAGATTTTGTTGTTATTTGGGCTATTCTACTACAAAAATATGACCACAAAATGCTTTTTTTTTCTTTTTTTTTTTTTTTTTTTGGTTCAAGAAAACATAGCAGGCTTTCTCAGGTATATAAAACTGTTAATTTTTAGATAAAAATACAAACTTCACCTTTACAAAAACACATATTTCTGTTGAATACACATAAAGCATAACATTTTACCAAAAATAAAGAATTTTAGGTTTTGTTCAAATATTTGCAGCAAGGTAGTTCCCATGCCACCATGACATTGTACAATGCAGATACAAGAATTTGTACATTTCACACAGCTCCAACATGTGAAATAAAAGTATCTGTATACTGATAAGAATGACAATTGCTAACACAATATCACTAGTAGGCAACTGGCATAAGTCTTAAAGGAAAAAAAAGGATTTTTGCATGGATATCCTATGATTTGTTTACGCACATCTCTCTTTTTTTCTGTTTTTTTTTTCTTTTTATGTAATGCTTTAAATTACGGGGGAGGTTGGGGAACATAAACCAAGAAACGTCTAGAAAATTATGCATAGGTATACCATTTTTATTTTAATACATCTCATTAGTTTGCATCCCACTAGGAGAAATACCATAATGTTTTGTGTTCTGCTTATTGTTATACCAGTCTTTTATATGTGTTATTGGCAAATGTAGTCCAAGAGATAATAAAAAGCTAGGCAAAGAGTAAAAAGAAAACTTAATAATCACTTTATGGTGTAAAAAAAAAAAAATCCACTTAAGGCTCCCCAGAAGGTTTTTTTGTATAGACTTTTAAAACACCACCAAGCAAGGATGTATTGTTCTATAGTGTTTGCGTGGCATTTGATCATTTCATACATTCCTGCTTTTTTTGTGCCTGAAGTCCATCAGTGTCCATCCATCTTCATCAAGAACGCAGGCACATTTCTTGACGTAAAGCACCGTTGACTGCTCTGACAGAAATCCACTATTCACTTAGATTTTTGTCATGTTTTTGAGTACTTTTGGTATCCTCCATTCATTCAACTGTCTTTTTTTCTTTTCTGTTTTTCTTTCTTTCATTTTTTTTCTTTTTTGGACAGGGAAGCTTCCTATTGTTTCACAGAGTGCTACAATACTTGCTTTGATGTCACATTAAACAAATGTACATTGTCTCTTTGTTCTCATTAAGTGTTCTTTTGAGCCAGTTTTTTCACATAGGAGAACAAATAAAGTATACAGTCAATAAGCACCATACATAGTAGGTTCAGGAATGTAACAAACCATGTACATCCATGTCCCAGAGAGAAGTTTTTTTTCTAGCTTATTTTCACCTTACATCTGCAGGAGAGAAAAAAGATACAATAACTCTATGATTAGAATCAAAGGTCCTATCCTCTAAGTAGATGACTTAAAAAAAAAAAAAAAAAAAAAAAACTGTTCTGCATGAAGAGTCACTAACCTGGGACAAGAAGTTCTAAATGCTGTTTTGATTGAGTTTACATGCTCACTTTTAAAGTTGAATTTTAGAAAATCTTTGCTTCTATCATACTACTCCCAATAAATACCTGTTAATCTGAAACAGGATATGAAGTTTAGCATTCTTTAGAAACGATACATCAGTATAAATGAAAACTGCCGTTGGGAGTTTATGTGCAAAAATAGGTGCTTGAAATTAAATTCACCATCATCCAGACGTTAGGCACATACACTGCAAAAACCAAATCATTCCCGCTTCAAATACTAGAATCAATTGCAAGTGCTGCAGTTTACATAATTTCAATTCATTAAGAAATGGAAACTCCATATTTAATTTGGAATACGTATCGCCATCATCATACATTGCTAATATGTTGGCCAAAGGATTTCAGCCATTTTTGCATTGAGAGGGTGTTTTTCACTACACTGAAAACCTCATGAATTTTGATGACTGATTGTCATCATCCTACTGAGACTGAACAGACCAAAAAAAAAAGATCTTAATTTTCTGGTGTAAGTAACACAGTGCCCTGCAACACAAAAACATGGTACTTCTAAGCATCTTCCTTGTCAGGTAGGCAGACCATCAGACTGTCTCAGGTGCATGTACAATCAATCCCAGTTCATGCCAAAGCATGGGTTTGATGGTCACGCATGTAATAGTATTTGCTGTCTGTACACTCAATGTTTTACAGCCAATGACTGGAAACACAAAAATTTATAACCTGGCAATTCATTCATGCATTATTATGTGATGCTTTGACCTCAGAAATCAATAATGAAACAAAAGCAGAGGCAATGGAACTTGAAATTTCAGAAGCTGAAGTATTAGCACCCTCCAAAAAAAAAGAAACAAAAAAGGCAAGAAAAGGAAGTAGCTCAAGAATGTAAGATGCTGATGGTGATGTGGAGCTTAAAAGAAAAATACCAGCAGGTAGAATTATCAAAGCCAATCAAATCTAATCTCTTTGCAGCCTTGAGGTAGCAAGTGTCAAGATTTTGAACAGTGATTAAGTTGAAGTGATGATATTTGATTAAGTTTTCCAGTACTTGTGCTATTAGGGTGTTCAGCATATAGGTCCTACCTGAGTATCAAATAGTTGCAGTAGGTTTTATGTTGGTTTTAACTTTTTTCGTTTCCGTTTTTTACCTGATTCCCTAGGCCTTCCTGTCAACATAAGGGCAGGGCTGGTAAAAAGCCCTAAGGTAATGCATTTCATTGAACACTGAAGTAATATATACTCAAACCGTTTACATTTCAAAGAAATCCCATTATCCTTTGCATTAAAGTAATAACTTTATAACGTCTGATTTGACATTCCGTTTACAAAGTAATTATACAAAAGTAAAGAAATAATAAACGAAGCTGGCATTGCATACGTCATTTCCAAGATCCATCTATAATTACTGTTACCATGCAGTAGTCAACATTTGCTTTCAGCTCTGTAGTTAAGCTATTTTCAGCTCATCATCCACTTGCTGGTGCAAGTTTTGTTCCTATCAGTAATTAAATCCTAGAAATCTATATTCTTCCATGACAAGTCTACCCCATTTTTCACACACACCAAAAAGAAAAGTTTTCATCTTAGAATCTTAACTGCTTAGTCTTTGGCAATTAAAGACATTTTGGAAAACTGAAATTATCTAATGAAACTTTTTTCCCAAATAGAAGACATAGAAAAAATATCAAACCATACACACATAAAAACAACCATTTTAAATGTGGTTTTGTCTACTCATAACTAGTTTCAGCTAAAACACTCCGCTCAGATTATAAATTGATGTCCAATAAAATCACAGCAGAGGCCTAACTTTGCTTTTATACAAATTCTAATTCTTTGCTCTGTACATAGCAACTGAAGTTTACATTCGCTTCGATCAGACTTATGTCTCCATGCTAGATGGAGACAGTACAGAAAACCCTTCCTTACCAAGCCACCTACAAAATCCATCGCCTTTGGGCAGCTTTCCTCCTACATTTACCTGCTCTTCACTGACTCTCATTTTGGGGCTGGGTCTACTGCACCCCTAAATTCCCAGCAGAGATGAAAACAAACTTTTGAGGTTGCCTTCAACCAAAATCAGGAGAAAGGGAGGTGTCCTTTCTACTGTAATGGGTTTCCTGAACACGTGTCAAGTTCTGCATTGATTGCACCCTAGCAAGAGGATCTGAGCTAACGATTTTAGGTGGTTTTATGAAAGTCACATTGAAAGTAAATATTTTTCCCCATAAATCTTCCCCCATGGTAACTTAATGTTGGCTTGATAAGGCAAACTTACGTTTAACATGACAACTGACAATAGATTCTTGACTATATGTAAGTAACAAAACAACAGAAATGGGCAATGTTGTTTCAGAACTCCTTACTCCTGAATATTGAATTTATTCCTAAGTGCTTTACATTCATTTCATTAATATTTTCCCCAAGGTCAAGTAAATCTCAGCCTTAGCCTTGTCTTCACAAAGTCTAAAGAAATTAGGCAACAGAGTTCACCAATAAGCTGCAACATGACAACCTTTAACTTCGTTAAGCAAGACCTGAATACTGTCGGGCATTTATGTTTATTTAAAGGCTAACCTGATGAGAACTGATACACTTTAAGCTTCAAATGCAAACTCTTTATCCAGCACAAACTGTCCCTAATTTTGCATCTTCAACACACAGAGTAACTGGAAGCTTCTCTACTGAGTTCACTGGAAGCAAAGTTTGCTTTACATTCTTTACTAACACAAAATAGGGTCCATATGAAATCACCATTAATGCAAAGGGAAAAAAAAAAAGGAAAACATACCAGTTTCTTCTTCTCTATAATCTGAATTAGTATTTGATGATGTACAGGTACATTCCATATGCTCTTCTAATCTCACCAGAACTTCTTTTAATTTTGGCTTTTTTCTAACATATTCCACTTTTGCCACCTATAAAATACGATGAAGTATGTACTGAGACACATTAACACAGTTATAGTTCAGAACTGAAGACAGATAACTATATACCTCTATTTTTAATGTAGCCAAACCCATATAAAAAGTTAGCATACTACTGATCTTTTATCTTAATTGTGCATCATGTAACTATTTATTGCACAGACTATTTGTTTATTCATGTTCAGCAGTTTGAAACAATTTTCTTTTCCCCCAAGAGATAAAACAATTTCCCATTCATTTTGGTTTGAAGTTTTAAGCAACTCCGTTTTCACATGTATCACAATAAACTTCTATACGGATTCAAATCAGTGATTGTTCTTGTAGACTGCCACTTTTAGCATGATCTTCTGTACATGTTGACCACTGTTCTTAAGCTGATGGCATTACATTGGTTTGTAATACATTTTATAATCTACAAATTGGTGTCTCCAGAGCCATTTGAACGTAAAGTGTCCAACTCTTTACACAACCAGGATCTGAATATCAGCTTAGAAAGCAGCAATCAATCCTACTCACTTCTTGCAATGACCTGGAACTTGTTTACAGGACTTCCCATGCACTGTTTTTAGGTCCAAGGGAACTACCACTAGCAAACCGGATCCAGCCTTTGGCTTTATGGTGGATAGCTGACAGGTATGCTATTTCTCTCCAGTCCATCCAACTGCTTCCAACTGCACTGCTCCAGTTTGGGCCAAAGCACTGGTATCCTTAAAAAAAAAAGTCTGGAGGGCAAGGTGAGGTTGGAGGAAGGAGCATGCTGGAGAAGCTCTGGCTACATGCAGCTCTCACATCTGAAGGAAACCAACGCAGAAGAGAAGGATGTTGGGGTGGGTGGGATACTGAACGTGAGGACATCCTGACCAACTTGGGGCCAACAGCCAGGAGAGGAGGAACGGCGCAGGGGGCAGGAACACTGCCATGCTGGGGTGCTGAAATGGGTTGAGGAATGCCAGGCACAGACTTGTGCTAAGTGTAACGGGCATGATGGTCATGGTTGTGCAAGGGAATATGGCATAAAGTGGGCAAAGAGAGTGCTAGACAGTGCATAAGGGGTCCAATGTTTAGTTTATAACTGTGTTAAACACTGCGTGAATAGGTGATCATCATTTGCTTGGAACAGAAATCACTGAAATGAAATCATGGCCTCTCAGTCCAACTAATGATTTATCTACCATTTGACAAAAGGGGGCTGCAATGTGGCTGTCCCAGCGAACAAGACAACTACATAGTACAGGTATGCACTATAAATAAGACAGATGAGGGAGTAGAAGGACAGGAGAGGCTGGTTGTCTCTACAGAAGTTACATGACAAAGCCATAGAGTCTGATACAACCAAAAGCTGCAGTTACTACCAAATAAAGCATCCACAATTACACTAGACTCTCCTGGTAATGGTTTACTTGCATGTTTGGTGGGGATTTAATGCTCCAAATCAATCTTCACACTATGAAAATCATTCCTTCGCCCTCCCAAAAGTGGAACAACAGTGTCACAAAATGAGAGTGGTGGCTGGAAAAAAACATCACACTCCCAGTTTACAGAAACATTCTTCTGGCTCTGTGGACACAAACTACCAAGGACCTCTGAATGACAGTAACAGAAGCTAGAGTAAAATCCTGGCCTTATTGAAGTCAATGGGAGATCTGCCATTGCTTTCACGGAGCCAGTTCAGATCCACATTTTAGTCACTGCCTCTTCTGTCAACAGGGTCTGGAGACAATTTTCATTTACCCAGCAAAGAAAAGTTGCACAGAGACAGATGCAGTAACTAAAGTGTCCACAGTAAAAGGTATCTTCCAAAACTGCCAGATCTCCATATAAACAGATTAAGAACTGGCCTTGACATACAAGAATGCTTTTGCAGAAAGCCTAACTATGGGTTGAAGCAGCGCGTTTCAAAATCTCATATCAGAACTCAACTCCACTGAGCCTTTGAACGCAAAGATTTGAAAATGTATGGTACATCTGAGTCATCTGGCATCAAAGGATGACTAATCCTTAAAATTTACAAAAACAAACAGTAATTAAGACACCTCCATCATCAGAGACAAAGAAAGAGACCCAGCAATCATGTAACAGCTTTCAGATCTGCCATGCTTATTACAGCTGTTAGAATAAACCAGTCCTATTGAAAATTACACGCAACAAAAATAAACTGTAATCAAGCTTTTTAACGTCTGCCCTTGTTTTGCTTTGTTTTCTAAACTGAAAGATATATGCAGTTCCTGTGGCTATTTGGTATTAAGCAACAGTAAAAAAACCCCAGATAATTCTTTGAAGAATAGGATCATAATGAATTTATGCAGCAATTTAAAGCTGTTTTTTACTGTACTGTAGTTAAAATACAATCCAGCATACGTTCCACTGCCCTACTTCATGCTACACAAGTTAAAGGAATGTCATTTTGTAAGACATTGCAAATATTCAAACTGAAGCAGCACGAACCAGATAAATTGCTGTGCTTGTGTCATCAGTTAATACCTGCTGTCACACAGGATCTGTAATTAACGCTTATCTAAAATGATACGGGTTGCAGGTCAGATTTTCAGTGGGTATAAACAGGGATAGCTATGCTAACAGCATGGGACTTGGCCTTGTGTTAACATCTTTTTTCTTCTTTGTATTTTCCTCCCTGGTGTTTATCTTGTGCAGTTACTCTTAGGGGTATTACCAAATGCTTTGAGATGGTCAGTCCTCAACAAACCAACATCAGCTTCTTTTACTCGTCTCTAACGCAACAAAACTAAAATCCATGACAACCTCAAATCCTCCAAAACCACAAAATATCAGTATATAAAAACTCTCTAAGAGAAAGACAGTGAAATCACTGACTAGCTTAGTTAAATGGCCTGTAATCGGTGGCACTATACTTGTATCACTGTGGACTCTAGGTATGGTGTGGTGGCTAAGTAAAAGTGAAAATAAAATCTGATACAAATATGTGGCCTAACAGAAACATCATGGGAACACCCTTTCTAGAGCTTCTCCTGAAGAGATGAAATTGGGGAGTAATAGCAGGAAAAAAACAAGACTGTAAGCAGAAGCGTCCAAAACATGTCTAGCACAAAGCCAAAACTTATCATGGGCAGGAACTTGCAAGAGAAGTCTCAGTGCAGAAAATTCCTCGTAACAGCAAAACTCATGTGGCTGATAGCTAAATACAGGATGGGAAATAAAACAGAAATACAACTGAATGAGGATGCTTTTTGGAAGCATCTGTTTCTTCCGTATTAAAATAAATGCATGGGCAGCGGCAGGGAGACCAGCCACCTCAGAGCCTGGCAGCCACCCATCCTAAAATACCCATTAAAGACGTTTACAGGGCACTCCTCAGGCAAAATCCCTACCAAGAAAAGCCTTGTGCAGTTACTTAAGGCGGGGTAGGGAGAGTTTTCCCTGCAGGGAAGCGTGGCCCAGGGGTGCACCGTCCTGTTAGCACACAAGGCAGGGACGGCCCTGACACAGCTCCAGGGACAGGGGGTGGCCCTGTCAGTGCCCGGGGCGGCGGGAAGCCCTGTCACAGCCCCGGGTGGGGGGGTCCGCGGCCGGGCCAGGCCCCGGGGCGGCGGGAAGCCCTGTCACAGCCCCGGGTGGGGGGGTCCGCGGCCGGGCCAGGCCCCGGGGCGGCGGGAAGCCCCCTCACGGCAGCGCGGCACGCCGGGAAACGCAGTCCCCGCGGCGCGGGAAGCTGAGGCGGCCGCGGGGCACGCTGGGAAGGCGTCGGCAGAGCGGGCAGCAGTGCGAGCCCGCGGCGGGAGCCGCCTCAGAGGGCGGTCTGGCGGTGCCTCAGCGAGGGCACGGCTGGAGGAAGGGTCCGGGGGCAAAACTGGGGGGTGCTGCAACAAAGCCGCTACCCGCCCCGGGGCGAGAAATGGCTGATGGGGGGGGTCTCTACGTCCTCTCTCAGCAGGTTGGGAGGAGCCCAGCCTTGCCCTCTGTCAGGCAACTGGCGGCGGCAGGGTTCCTCTCACGCTCTGAGGGCACCTCTCTCCGGTTTTCCGTCTTGTCTTCACCTGTATCGGGGTTTCCCCTGTTTCTCCCGTTCTTAAATTGACCTTTGATACCTGTCAGCTGGTCCTGCCTGCAGGTCCCACCGAGTGCTGGCAGTAATCTCCAGTTAAGCCACAGCTAAAATCAAAGTGCTGTTTATCCTAATGATAGAAACAGTCACTGAAGAAAAATGTTCTTCAAACTGCAGACATTACATACAGCCACTTTACCTACACATGCAATTTGTTCTGCAAGGCCTTTTTAACCTCTTCAGAGGCTGGGCAGCTCTGCTGAACGACTCCTTTTGAATTCCTGCATTTTTTTCCATCTCTCCGAAACCTCTCTGAACAACTCCCAGATGACAGCTGAGGAGCTGCTCCTGCGTTCCTTCCTTTCCAACTCCTTTTCTCTGCGTCTTTCCCTCAGGTTAATTTACTGTAAGAACATACTAGGTTAAATTTCCCCAAATCAGCTCAACATTGAATATTCAGAAATGGCTAAAGCTGGTACGGCTATGGCTCAAGGCCAAGCAGAAGGCAAAGCTGAGGTAGATGGACTGATGTAGCTTTTGTTTCTTAGTTTGGAAATGAGCATTGCTGCAAACAACTGTAATATTCAGCTTGGCTATTCAAAATGAGCAGTATAGGCAGGATTTGCTCTATAATATTAACTGTTTTTTGCTGCCGTGACCAAATACACAAAGAACATCATGCTCAACATTACGAGAAACCTCTTGGGAAGACTCAGTTCAGAAACCCCCCCAAATAAATTATGGTCTGGTACTTGGTAAATACTTGATCTCACTGTGCAGAAGCAACAGAATCTGCAGATGTTACTGAAATGCTTTTGCAGACAGGGGAGGAAATATATCTGTAATAGAAACCAACACCCTAACTCACCAATCCTTGTCACCATTACTCTATCAGGAGAGAAATGCAATTTTTTCCTTCCTCTGTTTGATAGAGCAACCCCCAACCAGCCGCTTTATTTCAGTCCGATATTTGCAGTGCTGTACAGGTACAGCTTGCTGAATAGGGATGTCTTTAGGACCAGGAGGCTGTGCTCTCATGGGCTCACTCTGTTATGGTGCAGGGCAAACCAACCTTTTACTAACCCACCCCATGAAAGGGAAACCTTAGAGGACCCATTTCGGGGAAGCTGCGCCACCAACACCCCTGGCTTGGAGCCTCCTTACAGCTCCAATTCCACAAGCCCATTAACAGTACTTCACTGACCAAGGCGCAGTGAAGGCGAAGTAAGGACATCCCCGAACCCTACAGCCTTTGCATGGTGTTCGCAAGAAAGGAATGCCCCAATACAAGCACCTCCACTGCTCCTCCCACACTGCCACGGCTGTCTTTTAACCTTGACTACAGTGGCCCTCAGTAAGACAAAGAAAACACCCTTTGCTTTCGCCTGTTGCATGATGCAAACCCACTTGCTGACCTTTCTGGGTGAACATTTTTCTAGTGTGAATGGGCCAGCTATGATCTCACTACCTTGTCAATGAAGAGGAAGCGGGGAAAGCCTTTTCAGTGTTTAATCAAAAGAGGGCTTTTATGCAGTCTGACATCAGGGGAAAACACAAGACGGCTTTCCAACCGCACTGCAGGAACAGCTGAGAAGGCTCTCCAAAACCACTCCCCCTACCTTTCCAGCGACCCTCACTCTGGGCCAGCTACTTAATGGCATGAGCAGACATTCAGCTCTGAACGTAGGATTGGCAAAAGGCTCATAAAACCATCAATTATATCAAAGCTACCGGAGGATCTGACTCTGGAGGGCATAAATATGGATTCTGTTCAGAGACTTCTGGTGTGACAGTGGGGTCAGCCTACAACCTTTACAATGAACATCCTGTTCCTGCTTGACCTCTTGTCCTTTTTTTCCCTTCTACTTAATGACTGTTTGGAGCAGTCTTGGAGCTTGGAAAAAAAAAAAAAGTCCTCCAAAGCTGGCTGACGTATATTGATATTGCTGGTGGCAATATATTTACACAGCCACAAAAGCAGCTGCTCAGCTAAGCCTACTGTTAGCTTGCGCCCTACTAAAATGAATGCAAATCTAAAAGCACTAAAACTGTATCAGCGGACTGAATGAGAAACTAAGACTTCTTCAATGTGGTGGCCCCAGCAATGACATCCTGCAAAGCTGCTGCCAGAAGTGGAGTTCGGAGCTTCTACGGAACCCTCATGTCCCCAGCAGCGGGGGACTTCGACGGCCAAACCTCTCCCTCTCTGTCTAATCTTCCCCATCACTGCAGGGGTAGGAAACAAGCACAGGGTTGCAATGTCACACACAGGTACCAACAGCAAGTTCACAATTCACGGCTCAACTCTTTGCTGGGCCTCTCCAGATGCTTTATACACATTAGTTGCTACACAAAATTAACTGGAAGCTGTATCAAACCCAAAGGCAACAGCACTAGATATTATAACCCTGAGGTACTTTGCTGTTTTCGCTTCTACTCTGAATTGAATGGCTGAGAATTGTAGTGCTTCAATTTCTCCACTTAGTTCTCAGGCCTCAAAGAATTATTGGTCCCAATTTTTTCCTCATTTTTAATTGTTTCTGCAAAGTGTATCCCCCAAAGGAAAGGCAGCCAGCAAGTGTAAAGTATAATTATTTTTTAAAAACTGAGGAAACCTGTTGAGGTGTTTCTCCAGCTTATTTGGGTGTGAAAACGTTTTTCAGATATTCAGGAACGGGCAAGAAAAATAAATCCTGCTCAGATGTGTGCCTGTGTGTATGAAAAACAATGAACTGCCTTAGATGCCATATTTTGTGTTTAGGACGTACAGCTCTACATGGGTTAACAGTAGCTTTCTCAGTAAGAAATCCATTGCAAGTACAGTGATCAGTATGCTGTGCTGGGCAATTTTATGTTCAAGAATGTGTTGGGTTTTTTTTTAAATTCTGCTCTTAAAATACTCAGGGCAACAAGAACTCAGCGTCTTAATATAAATGCTAAGTGTAAGTCTAATCTCCTACATGCAGATGTAAATCAACATTACTTGTTTAAATACTGATAAAAATTAGAACACAGTGAAGCCGAATGAACATAAGAAATATTTCACGTAATATTTACTGGAAAATTGCAACAGGGATTTTGTCTAATGAGTAAATACAGCATGAAGCCGTTGAGTCTTCTGTCCCTGGGGTAGGATAATTTGAAACACATTTTTTCAGATCAAAAGTGTTATGTTGTCAAATATAAAAGCCCAATTTAGGCTGCATAATATTTAATTAAGAAAATAGCATTCCATACTGTGATTTATTTATTTTTTTAAGTCCAATGCCCCTTGAGTCATTTTATCTTCTTAACTTTTAGATTTGTACTGTGCGAGATCATGGGAAAGACACAATCAACTTTATTTTCATTACAAAAGAAAAACCTAAAGGGAATCCTGTGAAAATCAAATCCAAACCCGAGATTTTCCAATGATCATGTAACTTGAAAAGACCATCTGCTCACTCAAAATGGAGAGGAGCATTGTATCTGATCCTCCGGCTATGAGGATGGATACTAAAGATCCAGGTCATACAGAACAGCCACAGGAATACCTGGAGTTTTTAGACTGAAGAGGACCCTCTTGGGGCTCTGCAGCCACCATTTGCTCACCTTGACACTTCTGTGATGTATCCGCGATGGCTGGCATTTCACGCTGCTGGTGTTGCAACAGCCAGTGCAACGTTTCACCTCCACGCAGGGTGGCCATATCAGGAAGTTGGCAGAGGTGGGATCGATCTGACTCCGAGGTATCTCGTATATAACCGTCCGTGTTTTGCAAACAGCCGGGATGGCTTCCTCTGCGAACACAAGAAATTCACACTTCCAGGTGAGCCGCTGCTCTCGCCTCAGTGCACCGATACTTTACACCATCGATTTATGAGCGGCACCCTTAGCTGGCAGGTTGAGATGATGTTCTCAGTTCCCACTGCGTACCGACAAGTCGGTGCTGAGTACTGTTTGCCTACCACTAGACTGTGTGTGCTAGTCTAGAGAGAAGCTTGACTCACTCCCAAGAGCCCAGCCCTAAAATGAGGGTTTACAATGGCCCGATCCCAACATAGCTCAGAGCACATACCATTAGGTAAGGCAATTCTGGCTCTTTAGAAGCGATAGCAAGCCAGGGGCTTCTCCGGATTAGATGATCCTCTAATACAGCCTCCTAGCCACTACGTAACAGCAGCTGTTGTTTTACAATATTGGGGCCATCATTGCATGCACGTATTATCACACAAACATGCAATACCTGGCAAATACCACCACAGAAGTTGCACTGAGGATATTTATATCACACCCAAATTGGCTGAGCTGGGGAACAACCTGCACCAGCTTGAAACTTCTGAGTCCTGGGTTTCCACTTCCAAAACCTTAACATCCCTCATCAGGGAGTCTGGTCCATCTGCCATCCCAAAGGGCAACTACCATTTTTTTTAATGAACTTATCAAAGCTTTGTACGTGCTGGGTTTTATTTAATTTGTTATTTTTTGAATGAGGCAAAACCACAAGAGCAGCATGACTGAAGAACCTGCAATGTAATTTTCAGCTAAAGCAGTATCCTGCTGGGCTCAGGTAAGGGAGCTGGTAGACAACAGTTTCAGCCACATGAGGATCAGAAAGAGTAGCTCTGTGCTGCTGCACAATGCTGCCATGAAAAATCCGACCCATGTACCTTTCTCAACCTAGGGACTGCCTAAGAAGTCAAGCTGACAATTCAAAATGGTCCAGAAAATAACAGCAATTGCAGGGACATCTTCTTTGATGGTAACTTCTCAGAAGGCAGCTTGGATTTTTCTGCCTTACGGTGGAAGCAGTGATAGCTTTGGGTTAGATGCGTCAGGGAACTGGAATACTGCCTGCACTTCTTCAGTTACTTCTGAAGTACAAGAAGTTCAGGCCTGGTCTGTGCCTGTAACATGAAAACCGAGGCCCAGTTTTGAAAGAGATGCATTTCAGTCAGCTAAATAGAGTGAAAATTCTTCTTCTCAATCCCCAATGCCATGAACTCAAGAAAATTAACGGATCCAATACTGCAAGATAGCTGGCAACTCCTACAAGTTATTGAGCATATCCAGTTCCCACTGACTTTTATGGGGAGGCATTCAACACCTTGCAGAGTAAGGTGCCAAGTGTAGCAGACTGTTTCAGAACCGCTGTTCTCTAGAGGCATTCAATGCGACGAGCGCGCCTGCCAATTCACACTGCAAACCCATGCTGACAGCATGCTGTGCTATCTACTGCGTACCACCGTAGCTTAATGTACAAATATATTGACTCTGAATTACCTATAATAGATAAGATGATGGATCTTTTCCACGGTCAAATGGAATGGCAAAACACTCAGATTTAATCAGATGAACAAGTGTTGCATACAAATCCTATTCTAGAATTCATTAACATCTCTTTAAATTTATATTTGGGCTTTGCTGGATCACCATCATTCTTGTTTAATAAGGAAAAAATCCCCTGTAAACATGCCTGGTGCCCTACGCAATGATGGAAATCAATGCCCCAGCATTTCAGTCAATGGCTTTTAATTTTTTGGATAAACTGTTTTTTTCTTTTGAATAAAGAGTCAAGCTGTTTCCTTTTGTGGAGCTTCTGTACTGAAAACTCTACCAACTGTTGATGTTTTTTAAAGCACACTGCTGTAGTTGTTCCCCACACTATGAATTATACATTGAATATCACAGCATTTTCTAACCAAGGTCTAGCTTTCTAACATGCTGCAACAAGAAAGTGAATGTAAAGAATTTGTGCTTGTCTGTCTCCTATGGACATCCTCCAGAAGACAGCTTCTCAGGCAACGGCTCGTTTTGTGCAAAAAGAAAGGCAGAAACTAGAAATGGCCTTTTTCCTTTGTGCGTGTCACATTTTTCCAGTGAAATGTCCCGCTTGGCTGACCAAAAGCACCCCCTCTGTTTTTACTCCCTAAGTACAAATAGCTGGTTTCTTACCAATGCTTCTTTTTCTGCGAATGGGCACAGGACGATTCTCTTGCACATGTTTAGCAGAATGAACACTATAAGATCTCAAGTTTGTTTCTGAAACATCATCATATCCTAAAACAGGAAACAAAATATTAAACCTCAGCTACGTTATTCACATTATTGTCTCTACAGTGCTGTTCCATACGTATAAATCTGTGCTGTATGTATGCAGAAGACCAAATCCTGCTGCAATTAGTCTAATGTAACTCCTGTCAATGCAATTGCAAGGGCGTAAGGCAGGGAAGACACAGACATTAAATGTCATGTATAAGCATGCACAATTTATTTCTAATATCCATTTTACTGAAAGCCCGCAGAAACAGTGCACACTCTGTGACACAAAACCGTATCTGCAGTAAAACAGTTGCATTTTTATGTGAAAGGCGTAATAAAGCTTTTCTTACTGGAGAGGTGTAGAAATAAGAACAATAATATTCCACGTGAAATATTTCTTAAAAGAAGTGTTTTGAAGTTCTGCCATGAGGCTACGGTAGAAAACATGGTATTACACACCCAACAGCAACAATGCTGCCTCTGTAAATTTTCTCCTGCTTGGTTTTCAGGACAGTACTAGGACAGAATCAAAAGCAAAAAGTAACTAGCATGGGTTTCCTTTTAGCCTCTCTGTTGCAGAACAAATCCCCTGTGAAGTATCCTAACCTTTGGAGGGGCATCTGAAGCTACTGCAAACTCTGGGACTGCATCCAGGCTTGTCTTGTTCCCTAAATAAGCCTACCACATGGGTTAAAGGGCCATGAGAAAAAGCAAAGATGGAAAACTTGGCATTTCATTTATCATAAAAAACAACAAAATAACTGCTCCAACTATTTGGTTTTTGTTAAGTGAAGCAGTCCAGGTCGTGTCCCATGCAGTGGGGTTCCGAAAACAACAAGCACAATCTGCAAACAGGGGATCAGGAAGATGTAAGCCAACTGGGGACTGCATACAGATTCCAGTACACCACACTACGATTTTTAGCGCTCTGCTGCTTGGGGTGCCCTCTGCAACATCACTGGAGAGTTTCAAGGTTTCACTGCTGGCTCCAAAGAAAACTGTGATGTACACTAAAAAATGTAGATGGTTATTACACAGTACTCAATTACCCTCTCTACACGCTACCAACATCGTGCACTCCTCTGCCTTCTGCACTGTCACGCTCCTGGCTTCCACTTCATTTTGCATCCACAGTTGACTGTGACTCTGGAACTTGTTTTATTCTCAGCATTGTTAGTAACACACATCATAAGGGTCTGCTCTACAAACAAACCATCTGCTTTTCTCCTCCCTCCAAGAAATCCTGCCCTAAAGAGCACGCAGCTGGTGAAATCACCTGCAGAGCCCGGCGAGACATGAAGACAGTGGTATCTTCAGCACCTTAGAAAGAGCTCCGTGCCTCAAGGTCTATCTTCACTCCTCGGAAAATACTGTCGGAGGTAGCTAAGAGAGGATGAAATTGGAGGTCCAAGAGGTAGTGCCAGGATCACCCACTGGCCCTGTCTATTTTCCTGATCAGCCGAACAGATCCTTGTCTGAAGTAAGTCAGTGTGAAATCCAGACTCTCGATTTACCCAAATAAGTAAGTTGGCTCCTACTTCCTATGTAGAGTGCTTGTTTCCCATTGAAATCAATGGGAAATTTTGGACCCTGACTAGCTGATAGCGGGCCTTATTTGCAGTCCCAGTCCTGTAATGTAACACAGCAATGCCTAATAGATTTTATTTCTGCTTTTATTGTACCCCATACTCCAGAAAACTCACCAGTGGGGTAAATAAAACGGCTTGCCTGGGACCCCACAGGAAGTCTGCGACGGAGCTGGGGAGCGGAGTCAGGTCTCCTGCATCCCATTCCAGTGGCACCAGGCCATCCACCTGACCCCAAAGGCTGTTATGCAAAATGAGGATCCGTCCTGATGTTCCTCCAGCCCTCTTCCGCTTCCTGACGCTCAGCCACCCAACACCTTAATACTGACCTCCTCGCTGGCAGCTTCGAGTTGTCACAACCTCTCCCTCAATTTGAGGCAACGAAGTGATACTCAAAAGCACACAGCATGAATTCTGCTCAGTGTAAGATCCAAGCTAGGCTCAGAGCAAGAAGCAGCTCTATCCACACGCGAACAGCGTTTAAAAAAGATTGAACACAAAACTAATGCCTCTAATCCGAACTGCTTGGTGGGCACAGACATCTTGCTGAAAAGAGAAACCGTCGATGATGCCAGCTGTACGGCAGGCCTGAGCCACAGGTCCTAATCCCACATTCAACACGCTGGCATAGCTCCCTTCTAACATGACTGATTTCTTGCTGTCTTGTTTAAAGAAACTGGTAAGACTAAAGGAATAGTATGATCAGCTAACCAATATGTTAAGCCATGTGCTTATATATAACTGCTCAACTCAGCTGCAATTAGCCATATTCTATCATCATGTTTATAAAGCAAAATGACATGTCGAGGAGCATGTGTTGCTTATAAGATGATTTCTAAGGTGAAGAAGGCCTCTGGCTCATACTGCATCTCACTGTCTCGCTACATATCTTAGGCATGTATATCATTTCGTAAGTTCATGTCTCACTGTGGGGGTTAAAAAAAGAGATCTACACAGCTAGCACAGCAGACTGCAAAACAAGTTCCAGTCAAACCTCAATGCATTATGCAACACAAATTGTATTTCTATCGACACAGCATCAATTTTTTTTTTTTTAATAAACAGAATTATGGAGCACATGGCTGGTGCCAGAAGACACTATAATGCTAAAGGCACTTGGTGTCCCCCTGATCCCCACAGGCATTTGGAAGGAATTCCATTTCCCAGTGAATTCAATGGGAAGATCACTGCACTTCAAGCAATCTTTAAGTCAACAGGAGTCCTGCCCAAGCAGGACTGAAAAATCAGAAAGTCAGCTTTGAAACCCACACTTGACTCTGGATGTGCGGCCAGAAGACTTTCTTTTATTTCATTAAAACAACGATGCTACGGTAATTACAAATAGTACTCTCTCGTTTGACTTTAAAGAAGCCTGATACCTAATTTACAATCCAGCAAAAGGATTCCCAAACGAATCATGTCAGAATTTGCATCCATTTTTCCCCCCAAGGTACTGACTTTGGAGCATGAAGTTGCAGGATAAGGTGTTTCAGCTCTTAGTGAAGGAAACGGGAGTTTATGGGTGCTTAGCGCCTCACAAAATGAGGCTCAGAGCAGAAAGCTTAGAAACGGTGGTTCTTAGTTTAGCAATTGAACACTGCTTGTCACTAAGCGAAGATGGAGGATGCTGCACAGAGCCAGATTAATGCAGCTCTCTTTTAACATTTTAATAATAAAAAAATGTTTTCATGGCAGCCGATCAAGAAATTTCTCTGTAATCTTTTATGTACTGACAACATATCAACGATGGGTAGACAAACTCTTGCAATTAGCCTTGGTCAATCCATTAGTGTAGCTGAAATTGTTCTTTTTTGTCAAATTGGCATTTTTCCACTGGGTCATGGAGTATAAATCACAGAGTTCCTGTGACATTCTGCCAATATGGGATTACTCGTCTCCCTAAATAAGCATGTGGAAAGTATCCTAAGACTACTGTTACTTTATATTTATCAGTTTATACTTTTGCATTGCCATCTCCTTCCCAAACAATTTACGTGAGGTACAGTCTTCAATATATGCAGTCTTAACACAAATCCTTCTAGATGTCACTTTGATGTGCATCCAAAAAGCATAGGTCCAAGCCTTCTAGTACCAACAGCAATCCTCCTTATCTCTTTTTTCAGGAATTCAACGTAAGGTACAACAAACCGAAATGGTCTGTCTTACAAATCGGTCCTAGAGCCAGAAAGCCCAAGGCAACGTCAATCTGTTTGTTCGATCTTCTTTCTGGCCGATGCAAAGTATGCCCTTCTGACATCCAGCTGCAGAGATAGATGTCATTAAGTTTTCAACTTTGATCTATTAAAGGAAATATAAGTAGCAGCCTGCGAGATCCTGTTTTCTTTAGGTTTTTTTCCCTTTACCTAGATGTGATCAATGGACTGTAAAGCAGGAGGAGTATTGCCTCTGTCTGTCTCAGGGAAAACACAGGCCACACATGGGAGATGCCGGCCTCTCGTCATGTTTAAGAGGTGCAAGGAAAGCCAACGCGTTGCATGGTAACATCCTTAATTTGAGCGCCGCGCCAAAAGCCACAAAGTCAACAGAAGATTTTCCAATAGATTGAGCTCTGCGGCTATCGTAAGGCTTTTCCATGAAAGTACACTGTTAATTTAGAACATTTCTCCACTTAACAAAAGCTGCTCTGCTAGTTCCTAATCACAGGCCGTTAAATTCACATGGCCTAAGGTGACCCTCTGGTTGATGCCCTTAAACCATGCAAAGAGGCACACTCAGCCCTGCGTTTCCCCACCCAGGAGGATGGCTGGGGGAAAATCTGTTCCCAGCAGGAGGCAAACATAATAGGTGATGAAATGAACTCTACCTCCCACAGGACAGATGGGAGAGGTGAAGCGCGAGGAGAAAAACCACGCTGCTAAGCCAAAGAGAACTTCACAGGCGGAATATAGGAAATGCCCCCGTTTCGGTGATTTAGCCTGTTAGTAGTAAAACTGTACTCTGCACGCTACAGCTGCCTACTTCCTGGGATCGTGCATGCTTTCTGTTTTAAACAGGGTCAGACTCTGCTCTCTGTCACGCCAATGAAACTCCGTAGCTGACTATGGATCCCAGTCACAGCCAATTCATAGAAGACCCTGTTTTCTGATACAAACAGAGAATTTTCTTGTTGCCTTTACCGAGATTTCTCTTTGAATCGGACATGCTGCACTGGGCTCTGACAAATTGGCCTGGATTTTCTTTTTTGAATACAATGATAAGCTCCATGTTGCGTAGTGTTTTTCTTTAAGTAATATGCCAGATGGTCTGGGGGTGTGGTTTCTAATTTTATGAAGGGGGTTATCAGTCATCTCTGCGCTACAATATAGAGACCAAATCTGTCAGAATAGAAGAAAAACCTGCCCACTCTGACTTACAAAACTTACTTTTCCAATTAAAAATATATGCTTTGCATTGCAGGAGAGAAAATGACTGTTCTTCCTTCATTTTCCACAGATTCTGCCTTGTTACTCAGGAATATCAGGCATTTTCTGCATGCGTGCCTGATCCTGCAAACTCTTCCCCTACAAGATCATTCTTAATTCTTGAGTCCACCCACTGAGTTTAAACAGGGCTACTCACATGCAGAAGGACTGGCAATACCATGCACTAAAACGCGGGAGAAAATCATCACTGGAGTGTTTTTATTCTGAGCCTCGGTTTAAATCAGTATCCGCTAGAAAACAGAAATATATCTACTGTACGAGCCCTCACTGAACTAGCCCTTCCCGAGATGCAATTACAGCCCTAAGGAAACACATTTCAGAAGTATCATCTTGACAGTGACAACTAGAAAACAGTCGATTTGCTAATCCAAGCCAATACTAAATATAGTAAACAAGGCCGATCCTGTTTACTGAAGACAATACGGTAATTTCAATGTTCGATTAGTCACTCTGACAAACCCTTAATAAGAATTACTCATGACAGTAAAGGCTGCGGGACTGTGCCCAGAAAATGTAAATGCGGGTAGTAAAGACTGGTTACTCTCTATGAAGATCCAATCCTGCCTGTGTAGCTCAGAAAAGGAGCACGCAAGCAAGAACAGGGTGAAAGGCCGAATATTTTGGTTTTATTTTTTAATATTGTTTGAATTCAAGTCTTAAGGCATCACTGTTTCATGTTGAAATAGTAAAATATTTATGTGTCTTGTTTCTCTCATGGTTTCTAAACCGACAAATTGCACAAAAACAGCAAAACGAAATGGTAAACTTGTGGCTGACCTCTTCAATTTTTGGTCATGCATACTCTGGTTAATATTTGCCACGAGTTAAGTAATTATTTTCTGAAATAAATTTCTCTCCTCTGCTACATCTACTAATTTATTCAGCTCCCGCCGTTGCTCCACTTCTCTGCTTGATTCTCTTGCAACGGAGCCATGTGAACTTTTGCTCTCCTTGTAAGTGGTATTTAAAAATGAAGCATGTGCTTGTTACACTGGGGTATTTGAAAAAATAATGTATTCTGCTAGCTACAGAATACCGACTCAAACGCAGAAGCAGCATGCAGTATTTTAAAATGCTAGCACTGAGATCCAGCCCTCCTGCAACAGCAGCCAAGCCTTCCGCTGAGTTCACCGGGAAACAGATTTTAGCAGTAGTGCACTTGTCTGGTCCAAAGCAGTCTTCAGTGGGGAAATATGTATTGCATACCCCTTCCCTGTTGTGAAAGCTTCTTTAATTGCAGTGATAAGCAATAACGATGAAGCACTGCTCTCCCAAAATATTAAACCGATGCCAACAAATCTGGTAATTAGTAATTAGCCTCTATGGTAAAGTATTGTGCAAGAGAGAAATATTCCCATTTTCAGTGTAATGGGAAACTGTTTGCTCCCTAATCACAGGAAAATTGAAAGCTATGTCTGTAAAATATGTTCCTGGTGCATTCCTGCTCATTAATGCAGCACTGTGCAAAAAGCAGTGAGTTAAACTCTAGAAGGATCCTGCAACACTGAATGAAGGTGATTGAACCTGGCACAGACTTTACAAAAATACACAGCATATGGTTTAAAAGGAGATGGCCCGGTACCAACGCAAGCACGAACTCATTCATTTTTCTCCATTTTGCTCTTCAGAAAGATGCACGTTTCCCTTGGGCACATCAAAGGTGCCGGGTTTATTCTCTCTCAACTAAGGGAAGAAATCACCAGGAACAAAGTGCATCAAGTGAAACCAAATGATAAGAAACACAGTAATACAGTGCTTCGAGATCTGATTTACGGCTGCAACGATCTGTTTGAACTGCACGTTCTCACTACACCCATTTGCATGCCTAATGATGCAGAAAATAACCCTGCACTATTTTCTTTTGGAAAAAAAGTGTATTTTTAAGGCTAAGCTTCATATGCAGGTTCCTGTTTAAAATCAGTGCGGACGGTTTATTTTCCTTTTAATAAAGCCCAGCACTTGAAGAGACATTACTTCATTCATAAATATTGTTTCAAATATTTTAAATACCTCTAGGACAGTAGTTTAAAGATAACAGAGCAATGCAAGACCAACAACAAACCTTACGGAAATTCTTCTCCGCTGAGAGACGGAGAGGTCTGAAAACACAGAGGGTCGCTAGGTCCCTCTCCACCCTGAACCCCCCGAAGTTTTCATTCCCGATCGGCCCCCTGGCCGCCGCCTCCCTTTGAAATAAAGCTCCCCTGCCCGGGGCAGCCTGGCTCTTGAGCCTGGGTCCCTGCACGGGTCTCGTCCCCGAGGCGAGGCTGCCCGGGCCGCGCCGCCGGAGCGGCGAGAGGCGTGCGGGGCGCTGCGCCGCGGCCGCCCCCGCTGCCTCCCCCCCGGGGCGGCGGCGGCCGACGGCGCGGAAGGAAGGAGGACGGGACTAATTTACCTACGGAGTCAATCTCCAGGAGGCGCTGCAAGTCGCGGATGCTGTGGATCTCGCTGTGCGCCAGCCGCTCGATGAGCTCCTGCGGGATCTCGGCCTCCTTCAAAGACACACACACCGCGGGTCACCGCGCAGCCCCGCGCAGCGCTGCCCCGCGCCCCTGCAGCACCGGCGACCGAGCGCTTCGGGGCTGGGGGGCCGGGGGGTTTGGGCTTTTATGGAGGGCGCGGGGTGTTTGCTGGACGTGTTTGGACGAAGCAGGGGAAAAATCCGCCTCCCCCCCCTCCCCGCTCCACCGGGCGCTGGAGCGCGCCCCGCCGCCCCCGCCTGCGCGCCCGCGGGGGCTGCGCGCCGCCCGCCGCCGGCGGAGCTGCGCCACGGCTCGCCCGGGCGGGCAGCGCCCCAGGGCTCCGGCCCGGCGGGGCGCCTGCCCGGCAGAGCTGCGCCTCCGAGCCCCGAGCCCCGAGCCCCGCTCGACGGCTGGAAGCCCACCCGCGGCAGCCGGCCGGTGAAGTTTGCCCAAGCGGGCGTGAAGTCCGCCGCGGGCGCGGGCTCCCCCGCTCCGGGGAGGAGGAGGACCGCGTCCCACGGGGCCACCGCCACCCTACCAGCGCCCACGTCGCGGCTCCCAGTGCCAAGCAGACCCGGTCCCGGGAAAAGTTAGGAGTCCCCGTGCAGCGCCGAGCACCGCGCTCGCCCCGACCGGGGCCACCTGTAGCAACCCCAGGACGCGGCTCCGCGCCCCCCTCCGCCCCGAGCAGCCGTGTGCCGGCGGGCCGGGGCCGGACCCTCGCCCACCGTGAGCCCGGGTGAGGGGCGCTTGGGGGGGGGTGGCATTCAACCAACTTCTGCCCAAGGCAGGAGCGGTGCCCGCGGCCGGCGGCGTGCAGCGCCGTGCGCCGCGGGGGCGGCCGCTGCCAGGCGGCTCCGCGCACCGCTCTGCTTGCAAATAGCCGCAGCACGTTTGCACCCGCGGGGCGTGAATATGTGTATATATTATATATATATATATATAATTTTTAAGGGCAGCCAGCAGCCCCGGAGCGGAAAGCACGGTCATCCCCTTCGCCTCTGGCATGCATGAAATGGCAACTTGCCTTCTGCCGCGGCCCCGCAGGGGCTGGGGCAGGGCGAGCGCTGCCGGCGGGGCCGGGGCGCGGAGATGCCCGCCGAGCCCAGGTGGGCGGCCCGCTCCCCCGGGCCCTCCGCCGCCGCCGAGCCCCGGCCCCCGGCTGCCGCGGGCCCCGGGGACCGAGAACGCAGGAAGCCGCTCTCACCTACCTCGGAGAAGGTAAAGGACAGGTAGCCAAAACCTATCAGCAAAACGCAAGCCCAGGTCCTCATCGCGGTCTAGTGCACTTTAGACACGGAGGGAAGGCAACGCTGATGGAGAGGAGCTGCAGGCCGGCTCCTGCCGCGCAGAAATTCAGTACCATCCCTCAGGGGAAAGGCAGCGGGGTGGCTCGGGGGTCCTCCGCATCCAGGGTGGGTCGGGGCTGCCTCGGGGCGGCGGTGGTTTAATTACGGCGCTGCCGCTGTTTGTATGTTCCCCTCGCTACGGGAGCGTGGCTGCTCTCCTTTCTGCTGCTCTCGCTCGCTCCTCTTGGCTCTTAGGACTAGACCAGCCGGTACTTCTGCATATTTGCTTAGATCAGACCAAAGTGAAACCCAAGGAGTCGATCCGGAGCGCAGCCGAAACGCCCATCACCTGTCTGGGGCGGCTGGCCCCCCTCGCGGCGGGCGGCGCTGGGGCCCGCCCCCCCCGCGCCGCGGCCTCCCGCTCCGCTCCGCGCCGGGACGGAGGGATCGCGCTATTTGCCGGCTGCTCCCCCACCCCGCGGGGCTCGCCCTCCACCCTCTCCCCCCGTCTCAAAAAGGGGAGGAAAAAAAAAAAAAAAAAAAAAAAGAAAAATCTTTATTGATACGGATCGAAATGTTTCTCTTGCCGAGAATGGTCCCGCTTCCCTCCCCGGCTGGGGTGAGGTTAAAAATAATAATTAATTACGAATAATAGCAGTGATAAATCGGAGCAATATTGCAAGATCTCGCGGGCTGCCTTGGTGCAGCTCCTTCTCCACTTTGCACGGGAGAAAAAGAGAGGAGGAGGAGGAAGAAAAAAAAAATATATATATATATGCAAGAAGGTTTAAATCCCAAGGGGATCGGAGACGAACTGCAACTCCTGGCGGAGGGAGGATTCCCGGGCTCGCTGCGAAGCGATGGCCTGTCTGGAGCGTGGCTCCGGCGAGGAGCAGCATATACGGCTCCCTCCCTGCCATGCGCCTCCCCCGTCCCTCCTCCCGGTACTCCCGGCACCAAACCCACAAACAACAAGTAGTGGGGGTGCCGCCAGCTGCAGCCCCTGCTCGGGGCGAGAGGGGCTCTGCCCACATGTAAGGGGGAAAAAAAAAAAAGAAAAAAAAAGGAGCGGGAGGAGGGCAGGGGGGCCGGGGAGGGGAGCGGGGCAGCCCGCCGCCACCCCGGCCCTCTGCGGCACTGGGGCGGGGGAGCCGAGGCGCGGGGAAGGGCTGGGCGCTGCTGCGCAGCAGCCGCCGTGGAAGCGTGCGGGATCCACCTTGTGCCCCTGCCTTCTGCAGGCGGCGGGCGAGAGCGCCATGACCACGGAGGGCTTGGGTGGTTTTTCTTTTTATCGTTGTTATTATTTTTTTTTGCGGGGGGGGGGGGGCTCGCCTTTTGCAGAAGGGGAGGGGCAGGGTGGCCATGGGTTGTGTGTGGGGTTTTTTTTTAACGTAGCTTCTTAGCTTGCTGTTGCAGCGCAGCCTTCATTGCAAAGGAGAAAAGCCCCCCCTTAAGAAATACAAAAGCCCCCCCGCCCCAAATAAAGAGCAGCTGGGGGTGGCGGGGCGGGCGGGGGGCAGCGGGCGCCCTGCGGCACCTGGCTGCGGCATCCGCGGGTGCGGGGCTCCCCGCCGCGGCCGCGCAGCCACGGCGCCCCGCGCTCCGCCGCAGCCGGCCCCGGCCCCCGGCCGCCCGCCGAGCCCCGGTGCCGGAGCCGGGCGGCGGCAGCTCGCTTTCCTTTCGCATCCTCCCTCCCCGCCGCCCCGGAGAGCAAATGCCCCCTCTTCCCCGGCGCAGATTGGCACAAGGTGCCTGCTGCACCCTGACATCTCCCTGAACTCATTGTGATTTAAATAACAGCCCTTTCTCATCTAAACAAAGCATCTTAATAGCAGATGCAAAGAATTCAGCTCATCTGAAAATCCAATAGCATTTAAGTGGATTAACTGCAATAACACAACTGAGGAGTGATACTATCCTTCATGGAAGACAATAGACTGTAAATGCACAGCCAGGGAGACTTATCCTTTCATCTCTGAATTTCCTTCAGCATTTCAAAAGCGAATGCTTTCTAGAAGCCCTGGAGGGGTTTGCACGCTACTGGCTTGGACATGCTTCTAGGAAACAACCTGTGCTTTAATGGGCACTTTGCAATTGCATAGAAGTTCCCACCAAAACAGAAGTGGCCTTTCAAGTACGTTTAATTCTCTCTCATGATGTCATGTAGGCTTACAGGGTGGTCTCCAGGACCACAAGGGGGGAAAAAAAGGTGGGGGTTGAAAAGAGAGAAAAGGAAAAGAGATGTAAAAGATTTGGAAGCACTTTAAAAAAGGAGAATGCTGCTTTTTTTTTTTTGTTTTAAGACAGAAAATGCTGAGCCAGTGTGGAGCCATTCTCAAATACCTCCTGATATAAAAAAAAAAAAAGATCCAAGTGGCACGCTGCAGCAGAAGGCCGCGCTGGCAAGCAGCAGGGCAGGGGGCAGGCGGGCCGGGGCAGGTCATTCCGGTAGCTGCCCTCACTTTCTTACACGGGGGTCAACATGGCAGAAGTAAAAAGTGATGACCTTAGTTAAAAAAAAAAGTCTCATCTGCACTTATCATTTGCTGGCGTTAAAGAAACAATTCTTATGGTCTGTGTTGTCATAGTAATAAAAAAAAATAATTACCAAACAGTGAAATAGATTCTGACAGTACCGGCTCGCCGAGCATTTACTTCTCTCCTTCCTTCCTTCCTTCCTTGGCCAACGTGTCTGGGATCAGAAGTGCTGCGTATTTTTGAGTGGCATTCCACTGCGAAAGCCAACATAGCGATAACTCCTACTTTATCTATTGGTAAAAAAAAATTACGCAGTTGTGATTTTTCTTACATTTCCCTCATTTTATGAGAAACATACTGCATCGGCATCTTTTTTAAATCTGTCATTGTGGAGCTCAGATAAGCATCTTTCCTCTGGGTCGAGTTACACTTGGAGTAGCTTTTAACATTAGACTGTTGTATGGATCATTGCAAATATTTGATAATAATGCAAAATATGTAAGATCCCAGAAGAGACCAAAGACCAGGGGACGTAAATAAAATTCACACAGATTCTGTGAACAACTTTATACTCGGGTTGTCTGTCTGCTTATGAAACACGTTTTCTCCTCGGCTATTGTTTGATCTAAAAATGCATTTGTGCCGTGTGAGTCCTTACAAGCGTGCAAAGATACCTCTGTGTGAAAAGCATCACACACGTGCATCTTTCCTTCAGCATGGCACCTTCCTCCCGTCTATGAGTCTCTTAAACGTGTGTGCATGTTTAAGAGAACATGAAATACCATCTTTTATGTAATACCTACAAACCACACATGTGGAAGGAGTGACAGGGTGGTATTCGTAGGTTTAAAAGAAAATCAATACAAAGTACAGCGCAGCAGAAAATTAGGTTTTGCACTTCTTTATTTATCTGAGAGCAGCGAGCAAGATATTGCTTGTCTAATTTAAAGCACGTACTGTTAGAAGTCCCTCAAATGTCAGGAATTATAATAGAATTATACTCTGACAGAGTGTTGAGAGGGAGGATTTCCAGGGTTTGCACAGCACTTGGCATGGGGGAAGGGATGCAGAAGCTCCTTGACACAAAATGAAACTACTTCAGTGGCACCAGTGCTTTCCTTTCCGCAGGCGGTGACGCATGAAGCCAGGGTGCCCCGAATCAGGCTCCCAGCACCGGCTACAAAGCTCGTTTAAATCTCCGCTGGCTCAGTTCTTAGAAACACAGGTCAAGCTGTGTGACGGGACCAACTCATGTTTCAGAGAAGCGTGCCGGGGCTGCGAGGCGCGGGAGCAGCCCGGCGGCGGGAAGGTCGCTGGGAGAAGCGTGGTCCGGGGGCGGGCAGCGAGGCAGGCGCTGCGGTGCTCGGGAGGGGGCTGAAGCCACGGAGGGCGCTGGGCGGGCTTCAAAATGGTACCTGCAACCCAGGCAGCTGTTTCAGAGGTCAGGCTGAAATGCTGGTGCTTGCTTGGCCCTCCTGACAAGCCTCGAAGTTGCAAGAGGAATCGTTTCATGGCAATCACGTTCCTGCTGAGGGAGTCTTGGGAAACCTGTCTGAGTCTTTTTCAGACTTGATTTTAGTGCAGATTTTAGCTGATTGATAATCGTGTTAAAAGTAACAAAACAGAATGAGTTTGGGTAAGGTGGCTTGCTCTTATTGTCGCGGCTGTCTGGGGCTGGGCGGAGTGGTTCGGTGTGCTCTGCGGGATACATCTCGCCACCGCAGCTGAAAAAGGACCAAGAGCTGAGGGCCCTGGCTCCAGAAAGGGACGATAAGAAATACTCTCAGCGATTTGGACCCGCACTGGTCAGCATCAGTGCCACACGGTATAATACGAAAGATAAAAGTTCAGAACATACAATGCAGAAAGCTAGCCAGGAAGCTCACCCACTTTGGGTGGTTTCTCTCTGGTTTTGGACATTTCTTTGGCCTGTAGCTTCGGAGGGGCACGTGGCCATGGTGGGGGAAGGTCAGCTTCCCGCTCCGCAGCTCGATTGCTGCCTGCCTACAGAAACAGGCACAAAGCTGTCGCGGGTGCAGGTGAAGTACGGGCAGCGGATTGCAAATGCAGAAAGCGCTGATGGCAGGCAAACCGTTCCCTTTCCTGAAACTTGGCCCACAAAAAGCAACAAGGAAAGCTGCAAGGAGAACAAGCGAGGCAGTTATTATTCCAGCTGGTACACCTACAAACGTAATTTTCTCGTTTTTCAGCTCTTCCTTTTGGATCCTTGCACTGGCTCCGTCCTTCTGGCTGAGCTTTGTTTTCTTTGAAACTTTTGTTGGTGTGGCTTTCCAGATGCTTTCACGGTTGATAATTTTCTTAAATAGTCATAAGATGCAAATCTGCTACAAGGTTTCAGCTAAGCAGAGAGATCAGAAGGGGCTCGGAAAAGTTTTATGATGTCCCTGCCCTTGAACACAGAGGGCAGCCGTGGCCCACACCACCTACGGGCATTGACACTTAAAGCCACAGTATTTCTGGAGATGCTTTGCCCTCCTATGAACGGGGCCCGGTGCCATTAGAGCTGATCCTCCCCCAAAACTGCCCCTTTGGCTTCAGTGGGGGTTAGACCCAACTCTCCCTGGAGAAATGGTTTAGTTTAATAGCAAAGAAAGACAGTTAGTAACGCTCTTGTTAACGTGCTCTTCTCTCCCCCCTGCCCAGCTGCTTCTTACCCAGGAGGTTGAGCAGCACGGCCGAAAGCGAGGGGCTGTTTGACCTTCCCTGCTGCAGGAGCCACTGCTGAGTGACACACAGTTCACCTTCAGGGCTGGAGTACGAACTGGCAGCCCTGCCAGCCTGGGTAGCAAGATACCATGTTTAGGCATTAAGCTAGGGCACTTGCATACCAGCACAGGCCGCTATTTTCGTGGGTATATGAAGTTGCTCCCTGCTCTCCACCCCTATGGGACAACGGAGCTGCTGTGAGCACGGGATATCCTCTGTCTGGTGGATAAAGCTATTAAAAATGGGCTGTGTTTTGTCAGTAATACTTAGTTCATCCAGCTGAATAACTGTAAAAGTACCAGCCCAGCTTAAGGTGTACTGATATATGTTGTAAATGAAAGCAGTACGCTCAGGGCTCAGCCCCTGGGGTCCTGTGCGCGGCGTGCTCATGTCTCCTCAGCAATGTGGGTGTAAAGCTCTTCTCCTCTGACTCAAATCAAAGCCAGTCGCAGTGATTCTGTGGAGACCATCCAGGATGTAACTCAGCCATGCTAAGTACCATAAAATTGTGATATTATTCTTCATTGTTTGTAGCTTGGAAGCCTGTAGAGGCCTAGCTTGGAGCCGTCCATTTTATTAAGCTCCATCCAAACACAGTGAGATAGTTGTTCTTCCGAAGAATTCGTATTCTCAAAGTGCAAGCCGCCCCGTTTGTGTTCTTGTATCCATGCAACCTTGTTGCTCTTACAACATTACACATTTGTCCTGTGAGATTCCCTCCCTTACAATAAAAACTCACGAGAATGATGATACGCACATTTTCAGTGCTGCACACACCAGAGACTGCAGGATCCAGCAGTACCCAAAGGACAAAGGAGATATGAAGGCTGCTGTAGTGGAATTGCTAACTCATTTTGAACTGCAGATATTTGTAATGGCTGTGAAGTTTCCTAATTGAATTTCTGACCCTTTTTGTCACAGAAACCCAGTTAATATAGGGGAAGGAGAAGAGCATGTAGATGGATTGGTTTGCTTTTTTTGCTTTATTTTTTTAACAGAAAGTCCAGTGTAGAGTTCTGTACATTTTTCTTTTCATTTTCTTACATCTAGGAATACAGCAGCCTGGTCCTCACATGGTCTCGGTGGTTGCGCATAGTTCAAAGGACCGTGTGTGAAGTCGCCAGTGCAGCGCAGTATCTCTCCAGAGGGCTTCATGGAGCCCGCGCTGACAAAGTCCCCCAAAGCTAATCCTCTCTGAGCTCTTCCATCCTTTCGAGGCACGCGGTTACGCACAGACCCACTAATGGTGGTGGCCAGACCAGAGCAGGTAACCCACGTTGTGTCTTCTGTTCCCAGCAGAAATTCCCAGGGAATTCAGTACTTTCTAGCTGCTTATTCTCAATACTTTGTACTGATGCTATTTCTTACTAAAAGCTGATAAAGATCCTCTATAACCACAAGGCACATTAGTAATCAGAAATGCAAAGAGGACGTAGTGAAGCTACGTAGTCAACCTGCCGTGTGACTGTGGCCAAGTTGCAGATGAGAAGCTGGGAGCAACCATTTCCAAAGCTCTTTTTTCTCAGCCACCCACCACCTCAGGACAAGTTTAACATTGTCCTGTTACGTTCCAGGTCCAACAGACCTCCTAGATACACACAGCGGTCACATCATTTGGCTGTGTCACATGTAGACGTCTTAGCTTCGTCTGTCACCTGCTAGCCACCACTTTGTGTTCACTAGGAGCATGTTCTTGACCGCAATATGCTGCGGGGCTACAAAGGAGCACATACCCACATTTACACGAAAAGTGAATTTCTTGGTTTTTGCAAAAAGTGAAGCGCAGAACCATCTTCTCCTCCTATCGAACATAGCATTTGTTTACCTTTCAGCAGCGATTTGTGATGCTGTACCCATCAATCTGGATACAGAACTCCTTCTTTCTTGGAAATCGGTGAGAAATACAATGTTAAACCAGAGCACAGGCAATGGCCCTTTAAGCATTGTCTGTTTAACTGTAGCACGATCTCTCCTGCACTCGAGTGCTTTCCATAAACAGCAAGTCATCCTGGAAGGGGAGGGAGAGGATGATAAATAATCCTGTTATTCATGCCACTGCGTTCTTTCATGAAACTGGGAAAAGGCAAAATAAAGTGGCGACTGCGAGGCTGAGAACTGTGTTGCTGCAGTTATTTTGGGCTAGAAGAAAATCTGAAAAGAGAAAGGTGAGCAGAAAAGGTTTAAAATGCCAAGAAGAAAGCCAAGAGACAGGGCATAAAAGAACAGCTTTCTCTCTTCATCCTTGCTTTGTGTCTCGGCTAACTGCTAGGGCTGGCTGTAGCTCTGGCTGCCCACCGCCTGCGCCCGTGGCGTGGCTGCCTGTGCTTTCTCCTGTGCATGCACCTTGCGGAGAGGTGGGAAGTGGGGGACACCAGAGCTCTGGTAAGGACAGCTGGGCAAGGAGAGAGGCAAAAGTGGGCAAAGCCTGGGAAAGAAATCCCATGGAGCAATGGGGAAGCAGAGAAGAAACCTGTTTGCTGAGGGTCCTAGCAAATGAGCTCTAATTAGTTTTTCTGGGACAGTCCATGGTGTTCCCTCCATGGTGCTTTGCCCCTGTGCCCGAGGTGCCTCCCCAGTTCATGGCAAAGGCATTGGTGCCCATGCTGCAGCCAATCCAGTTCTCCATCTGCCCTCTCCGTGCATCCCACGGGCCCTGAGCTTGGACAGCTGAGGCCCAGGGACCTGTCCCGTTCGGTCACCTCTGCTTGCGGGCAGCCTCCCGCAGAGAGTCTGGACAGACAGCGGTGGGGTAACATCTTAAACCACTGCAGCTGTTTGCTCTCCGCATGTGAGTCAGAGCCTTCCATCCCTGGGATGCTCCAGGAAGCAGCCTGGCCCTGTACTGCAGCCAAATTGCCTGGTACCAGCCCAGCCTTTGGTTTGTAAGAGCATCTTATACCAGGAGAGTGTCAGCCCCTCTAAGACTTCACTAGTGACACACATCCGTTTCAGCAGTGCGGCACTGGGGATTAGGACAAGGCAGGCCACATCATTGTTATAATCTTCCAAAAGTGCCTCTTCCCCATGTAACTTCGTGGCATCAGTGCAATTCCTTCAGGCTTATAAAAGCTTAAGCCATTGTAAACATTGGAGCCTAGGTATTGTAGAGAGAGAATTCCTTTCCATGTCCTAGATATTTCAGATGGAAAAAAAAAAAAAAAAGAACATTTAAGACGTCAGCTTCTCTGCTAGTGTAAATGGGACCAGCTCCATTTAACTTCAGTCCAGCGTCTCTGTTATACCGTCATTGTGTGAAGCTCCTGTTAAGGCAAATGGGAATTACACATGGCGTGATGAGAAAGCAACAGATACCTTTGTAAATACTGTACAATCACATGAGCCACATGTATCTTTCCTGAGACACCCTGCCAAACTAGCAGGTGTTTTTTACATCAGGCCTTTTATTAACACACTCCTACGTGTGTCTGGCTGCATCTGCTGCATCAACGATCGTTTGGTGCATAACGGCTGGGTTAGTTTGTGCAGTTAAATACCATGGGCAACAGCCCAGCCACAATGCGTACAAATGTTAAACTGCTTCTGTTTGTATCACGGGGTTTATTACTCCTGTTCCTTCGCTAGGACTTTTTCTCACTTTCCTCTTCTCACTGCATTTTTGCCTTGTTCCTGCCCATCCTTTCCCGAGTTTGTGGTTTCCAGATCGCCTCCATCTCTTTATTTTCTCCATCTTTTGCCATAGCTTTCCTGTCTCATTTCAGTTTCTGTGGATGCCAGAGAAGATGAAAGTTGCAGCCAGCCAGCCCCAACTGCTCCAGCACACCCCGACAGCCCCGGAGCGACGGGATGCTCCTCCAGCCGGTGCACGTCTGGAGCCCAGGGGTAGTGCTCTGAGGGCTGCTGGCCGGGGACGCCACCACTGCAACTCTGGGTGTTCTTCGTGCCTGCTATGGAAGTGAAAAAGGCCAGGTCAGGGACTGATGCTGTTTGAGTACCTGGTCCACTTCTAATCTGAATGCAGACAACAAGCATAACTGGTGAATCTGTGTCCAAGTCCAAAGCCTCTGGGGAAAATACGTGCCCTTAGCAACACCCAGTGCAAAATCCTGCTTTTACAGAAGTCAGTGGTAGAAGTCTTTGGGATTAGTCTTCTATTGTAATTATCAATGACTTCTTTAAAAATATCCTGTGCCCAGGTATAAAAGCCATTCAGAAACAAGGAAGGGCTGAATCTGAAGCCAGCTATCATAGACTTCTACCAAAAAAACCCACCTGTCTTTGTAGGGCTGATACTGAAGTTAGGTAGAAATTCCCAAGGGCATCAAAGAGGTGTGCATGTTCAGCTCCCACTGAAATGGGAGCTGAGAGCATTACTTAATGAGAAGGATTTGAAAAATACTCTTCTGTCCTCCTTTGTTTAGAATGAGGCATCTTTGTTTAAGATGCCAAATTCAAACATCCACGCTAGCATGGTGTCCGTTTCCATTGCTCATGCTTTTAGTCTTGTAGTTGTTATCCTGGTCCTTCATGGAGGTCTCACCTTTGGTCCCAGGCTCTCTTGGCCTAAGGTTTAGGTTTTTGCAGTACTTCCACGGCATATGCACATACACAAAGCACAACAGCTGGTGGATCTCTTATTCATGGCTTAATCACTTCCCTCTGGAGGTGTGCGGTGTGATGTGTGGTCTTACTCAACCCTGGCTTTCTGAGGAATGGAGAGGCAGGGTCAAGCACAGCCCAGATTCAGACCAGCACTTAAGAGCATGACTAACCCAGAGCGTGGAGTGTTCTCTTGATGTCATTAGGATGGACCTGCTTCTTTTCCTGGCATTAAGCAAGCATTTAGTCTTTTGGA
Source organism: Platalea leucorodia (assembly GCF_965183815.1). Classification (NCBI taxonomy): domain Eukaryota; kingdom Metazoa; phylum Chordata; class Aves; order Pelecaniformes; family Threskiornithidae; genus Platalea; species Platalea leucorodia. The sequence goes on from NC_138827.1 coordinate 12,250,991, forward strand.
GTTTGCTTTACCACACCCTTCCCATCTCATGCTCGTCTCAGCATCACATTGCTGCCCACTGGGTTTCCACACATCTCTGCTGACTTTCCCCAGGCCATCCGTCTGATCTCATAACCACATCTTCTCTGGTGGTTCACCATGTGCCCCTGGTCCCATCCTCCATAGGGGTTTGCTGTATCACTGCTACTTTCCCATCCATCTGGAATTTCCCCTGAAGCCCCTGAGCCACCTACTCCCATAAATGTCATCAGAAACCTTTTGCTGGGAGGGACTTTCTGCGTTGCATCTTGTGTTTCTTTGCTTAATGCTTGCGTAATCCAAATTGGCTGTTGATCTAATTTGAAATGCCATTACACCAGAACAGGGCCTCAGCATTCACAGCGCCTGAGAAAGATAAAATAGTGACAGGGAGCCAGATGTCTCAAGAGACTGGGAATCAGCGATGGAGTCTTTAACTTCTACATCACTGCTTCAAAATGCAGCTCTGATCCACAGTGAACTTCGTGGTCTCAGTCCAATTTCTAGTGTACAAATGGTTGTGCCAGAAAAATTTCCCCCATAAAACACCACCGGCTTTGTACCGAGAGGCCTGAAGAGGTGTGTGGTGGTCACCTCAAACCAGAGTGAAATGTCACCTGCCGCACAAGGGGCGCATGGTCGCAGCGGCACTAGCAGGACTCATGCATGGTCTGTGGCAAGGGAAATTCCAATTGCAGCGCTGCCCACCTGGCTGGCTTCCGCAGGGAAGACATTTCCTTGTCTCCCAAATTACCTTTCAAGCCATTTTTAAAATAGCCTTTTTGCTGAGTCTCATGAAGACTGTAACTCTGCAGTCCCAGAGGTCTGACTTTGATCCCACGTGTGCCTAATGAAAGACTCCTCAGAGGTGAGGGACACTTTGCCAAAGTATCAGTAGAAAGAGGAAGAAGCAAGACAGACATTTGTGTCTGGAGTGTCTCTAGGATAAAAACAGTGTGAGAACAAAATCTGGCCATGCGCACAGGAGCCAAAAGCCATACTAAACTAAGCTACAATTTCTTGCGGTGTAGTCTTCCTTCCTGGTGATGGTTATTTTCTAACCTAGGTGTGCAGGAATTAGAAAGAAGCAGGTGCCAGAGAAGAGGTGACTATGAAACGGTGCTAACGTCACTACACACAGAGCAGGAGAAAAGCAATCCAGCCTTCCAGGTTTCATTTACTAAAGCCATAACAGTTTGATAGGGCATCAAACCCCTTACTGGCAAAGTCTTCACTGTATGCGAAGGCAACAGAGCAAATGACTGTTTTTCCTTGCGAGGCTTCTTGGCTTGAATGTTCTCCCTCCTCAGCCCACGTTCGCTCAGCTGCTCTCTCCCGGGTTCCCCTTGCCCCCGCTGGAAAGCTGCCCAGAAACTCCCTCCCCAGCTTAAGGGCCAAGACCAAAACAGCCGAGTCAGGCTTGTTATTTGGGTCTCTGCCCCGCCTCGCCTCCCCGTGCAGGTCCATTCCGTGCCTTCATCCTTGTTTTGGCTGCGTATGCTCCCTACGTCCCTCGGCGTTCCTGGCTGTCAGATGCACAGAGCCAGCCAGCACGCTGCTGCTCCCGCGTGCCCCCCATAGCCGGTCCCACGCCGCACGTCTGCAGCCCCGCGTCAGCTCTGGGCATCTGCTTCGTACCATCAGCAATTGTTTGGTTTATGTTCGCATATCGGGCTATGACCCTGAACTGGCTTCTCCCTTTAAATTCCTTCCACTTGGCTCTGCCCACACTGTTCACAAAGCCTCTCAAAGAAACGCAGCTTGAAAAACAAAAATATCTAAGAAGAAGAAAAACCCCTTTACAACAAAATGTCCTTCTCTCTCCCAGCAGCTCTGCTTGGGCGCGGTTTTCCCAACACTCCCCCACAACCGAGCCGCAGAGGCTGTTCGGCACTGCTCACTCCGGCACCGCAGGCGACAGGGTCACCCCACTGCTGGGCACAAAGCGCTCGCAAGCTGTCCCCATCCGCAGGGCTCGTCCCGGCTCACAAGGAGCCGGGCGCCTGCCCGGGGTCACCATGCTGCTGCAAAAATGTGCTTTTTATCCAGCTTTCGTCCCAAGACCCATATCGCCCTTTCAGCCTCTGCTGTTATGCAGTGCTGCATCTTGTGCTGAGCTCACGAGCGGGGTAGCGTGGCCCACAAGTCTCCCCCGTGGTGAAGAGCCCGTGAAAGCCCCTTGCAGTCTCATTCGCTCCCTTATATATATATAGGATTGTCCCCGTAGAGTGGCAGCTCCATGCGTGTGCTGGTGGGCGGATAGCTTTGCATTTGCCCTCATGATTTCATGCCAAAAACATTTGCAAGTTCAGCTCGTTGCTTGATTTCCCTCTCTCTCGTTCTCCCTTTCGCAGTTACTCACCACGTCTAATGAAGGCGTCCCGCGTTCGTCCCCCCCAGCAGGCCATAAGCTCTCGTGCTTGGGTTTCTTCTTGCATCCCTACAGCTTTATCATTGCCTTGTCCTGCCCCAAGTTCTTAAAGATTTTCTTACAGGCTTTCAGTAAGATCAAAATAAATTATGTCATACGCATTGGTGTTATCAAGCCTCCCCTTTCGCCTCTATTTTCAGCAGCTATTTTGGGATGATTAATAATTTACAGCGAGGCTTGGCACAGCAGTGGTTAAAGGGACAAAGCTGATCTGACGCAGGAGCCTTCTGGACAGAAGCAGTTTTATAAAGTCTTATAAGTGCTATTTTTTCTTTAGGAAAGGAGTGGATTTTTTTAAGTGTTGTGAGAACAGGAATGTTTCTTTTTTAGCCAATTCCACATACTTTTTGTTATAAGAGAAGATGTGGTCTGAGGGTTTTAGCAGAGGCTAAAACAGGGGAGAACTGGATCTATTTTGGTGGTGTATCAAGTGAATAGGAAATAATTGAAAATGCTGCATTAAAAAATGAGTTTAGCAGCAGCTCCAGGCGAACCCTGTTCTACAGACAGCCCTCCCCTTACCTGCGCGGCACCCGACAGACTGCGCCGCTGGGTGCAAACCTGCAGATTTGATCCATTTCCACCCTTTGGCAAAAATACATTCCTTTAATCATGCCCTCCTGGGAGCTCAGGTTTGGTGTGTAATTGTTTTTCTGTTGGTACCATGAAGCATTTTGACTCCCAGAGGTTGTTGCAAGGTTGTTTTCAGGAGTGGATGGTGGATGGTGGATGGTGGACAGACAGGTCTTGCCTGGGGCTCTGCCAAGATGCTCTCACACACAGTGGTTAATGGGCAGCGTGTGGCTTTGCTGGGTCTGAAGCACATGGAATAACCCTTGCTCCCCGGGGTGCCGGTGACAGCGGCGCGGCAGCAGCCTTCTGCAGACTATTTCTCTTTCCCCACCTGCTGCTTGGGCTGAAATCAGAGCTCAGATTCACCCAGTCCCATCCCAGCACCCTGTCTCCATCACACCCTGCTTGGTGGAAAGGTGATGGTGTTTTTTCGGGACCCCACGTGAGAGACACATCCCTGCTAAGGACACACACCAGCCCTATCGCTTCAGATACGTGTCCAGGTCTGCCGACAGCCTCGCCTGTAATGATGGGTGGGACGCGAAGCGGGTTAAAAACCAGAGGCCAGAATTTTTTTTTAGATTAATCTGCTAATGCCAAAGGATTGTATTTGGCAGCAACATAAGGAGAGTTCTCATCGGTTTACATTTCTGCTTTTCTTCCCTTTAACAATCTAATTTTGTACGTCGCTGTGTGGAATACAGATACAGATAATCCTCCTCCAGTTAACACCACCCTAGTCGTGCCCTGTGGAAATCTGTGTGCTGCCTGCGGAGGCTGGAGAGCTGTGGGTGCCGTGCTGGTCTAGAGACTATCTGGAGGGGCTTCAGAGGGTAACAGATAGCTTAGGGTCACACGAAGGGCTGCTGCAGACATCTGCAGAGCTTTTCATGAGCGCTTTTGAAGAAAATGACCTTTCATGTTTGCTTTATATTTTGGTGCAGGGGATAGTTGGTAGCTATTGGAAAATGAAATATTTTGATTGTCGCAGAGGAGAAACTCATAATTTTCTCTGAAAACTTTCACACCAAATAGAGATTTTCTGACAAACTATTCAGCCAGAATGACCTTTTGTACTGCAGAACAAACTGTGATGAACTTCTGATATTATGAATCCTGATGGGAGATTAGCTAACGTGGCTCGTTCTCAGTGTATGTACCATCAGAGAGGAAGACTTGAAGCTATCTGAGATCTTGAAAGCAACCACCCAATGCCAATAAGCAATTTGAGGTACTGCTGGAGCCAAAAAGCAGGAACCAGGGGCTGAAGGCAGTGCTAATGTTACTCCTAGTTGCCCCAAGGCTGAATTTGCCTCAGGAGAGTCAAGCTGAGGAGCGGATTAACTTCTAAGAAACTCAGAGTGAATGAATTACGGGAATTAATTGGTAAGGTCAGCAATGAAATCGTGATTCCATTGCAGAGGAAACAAGATTCATTTCTAAAGGGCTAAGAATGGCCCCTTTGCTAGATTTATGGGGCTGAGGTGCTGAGAGAGAGGTCAGATAATAACCTTTCAAATCACCAAGGCAGACCAAATATGCTTTGCCATCGTCCGCTTGCTTTTCAATGTATGCGTGTCGTGTTTGGAAAACAAGGCCCTGTCTGTCCCTGCTGAAACAGAAGCAACAAAATAACACTGCTTGTGAGGGAAATGCCAAAACAGAAAAAAGATAATTGAAACATTCAGGCTGGCAGTAAATGGGGGATAAAGGCAATAAATCTTGAAAGCACGCTGCATTATCTTGGGCAGGAGCTGCTGGCGCTGCTCCTTGGCCAGCGTTTCGCCAGCCCGGGGAGGCTTCCTTCGGTGCCCGGTTATCTGGAGCACCGGGCTTCGGCCAAGGCCACCGGCTTGCGATAGAAAAGGGATGTTGAATCGGAAAAGATACCTGTGCCTCCTGCTGCAGCTGTTTTCTCTCCTAATCAGAGATGCTCTGCGGGGGGAAACGGCTGCAGGTGAAACGGGCTTTATGAATTAAACCTGCAGTCACACGGCCAGCAAAATGCTGCAAAACAGGAGGGAGAGAGGGGTGGCTTCAGTGGGGAAGGACACGGCCCCTTACGGAGCCGCTCCAAGGCCATCTAGCATGGTCCTGGTGTTCCCGCATCACCCAAAGGGCTTGGTGGGCTGCAGGCTGCCGCTCCGGTACTAGCAGCCTCCTACACCATTTCAAGGGCTTTCTTGGTGCCTGCACAAGCCAGTGATCCCTAGTGACTCTGAATTTATTTGGACATGAATTAACTCGGAGTAAGTGGTCAAGGAACCCCCATAATTCAGTTACAAATTTGATATAAAAGAAGACACAAACTTTCCTTCCGGATTTATGTATAGTTGAAACATGAGCAATAAAGGGGGAAAAACCTGCAAACAAAAATAGTATCCTCGAGTTTTCTGCTTATTACATGGCAACAAAGGCATGCGATGCTGCAAAGCTCTTGGCTCCTGGCCTCACCCTGCTCTCACACAAGTCTTGGAGAAGTTACGAAAGTCCAAAGGGAATCTGTGAGGTTTTGATGAGGACTCCCCTGCCCTCGTGACAGGAGTCAGCAGAGGTGTGCTGCAGGGCAACTGGATGATAGTGACCACTTCGTTGCTGCCCAGCATTGCACCCCGTGGCTTTGTTCACCTGATTTTCCATGCTCAGTGTCCGCTCTCCTGTTGCAGTGCTAAGGTTCGCCTGTGAGTGATTTTTCAGCCAGCAACCCGTGCAGCGGCGAGGCCCAGCCTCAGCCAGCCAAAACGGGTCACCTGGTGGGCCGTGGGCTCCGGGGAGCACATCAAAGCTGGAGGACTGCAATCCTTCTCTGAAGAGCAGCTCCCTTTTGAGATTTTCAGAGACCACCCTCTGCCCTTTTGCTTGCTTTGATGTTCTTCAGAAGGAGACAGAACTTCAAAATGCTTGAATACAGGGAAAAAAATGTAGAGGAGAATGCTGTTTCTCCCCCCCCACTTCTTTCCCCCATCTGCTCGAGGGCTTGATCCTGCAAGTACTACCGAGACAAAACTGCAGTCAGTGGGGGAAAGATGTTTTCCAAGACAGCTCCAAGGTGGGCAGTAAGCACAGAGCAATCGGCTCCTGCCTGTGTTGCTTTGGGCTCATCAAGCAGAGACTCTCCAGGGAGACCTGCTCTTTCTAAGGTGCCAGTAAGGAGGAGCTATGCTCCTTACACAGAGCACTTCAATTTGAGGTCTCAAGGCATCGCTGCGAGACCCCAGCTTGCTATGGAAATGTTGATCCGGTAAGGATTACCTCTCCTGCAAAACGCAGCCCTTTCTTTTTCTCTGCTGTGGTAATTTTTCTGCAGTTATAACTTACCACTGAACAGCTTAAACTGCAGGCACTAATGCAACACAGGCAGCAGCCTCCCTCTACCTTCGGGTGGACAGCGTGTATCAGATGGCACCCGGATGGTTTCAGCATGAATCACATACTGCCTCTGTAACCAACATTCCCATAACCTAAATCTATCAAAAAGAACATAAACCACATCAGAAGCCAGTTCTCAGATACTCATTTGCTAAGACTTTGGAAATCTCTTATATTAAACAGATCGTCTCTTTATAGGAGTATGAAGCTGCCCTAATTACACAAAGGGTGGAAAGGGACAATCTTCCATCTGGGAAGGCTGTTTAACTTTTCCTGGCTTCCTAAAAAGCCATTGTCTTGTAAACTGAGCATTCCTCTGCTAGCCTGGTAGACACAACATTCCCCATGTCCCCGCCAAGCGCCGCGCAAGGCCGGCTTTGCTCTCTGCAGAGCAGCGGTACCCGAGCCGGCCGGCCTGGAGACCCTCGGGCACAGCCCCGTGGGATCAGAGGTGCGGGCCGCCTGGTGCCAGCTGCCCCTGAGGCACCCCATTCGGAGCATGATGTGCTGCCAAACATGGTCCTGCGCTGGCCCTCAGCCCCTGCGTGTGGGCCCTCAGCAGCGGCCTCTGGCCTGTTGTTTTTTGGAAGAATGCGCTTTGCTGCAGGCGCCTACTGCACATCGACTCCCTTCTTTCTCCCTCCGCTTGCCGCTGCCCTCCCACGCCGTCCCTGCGTGGGGTGCCCACTGAGGTTCAGCGCCAGGCGATGTGGCAGAGCAAGAGATGTTAGTCTTCAGCCTTTTGGTTCCCTCCTCTGCCGAGCTCCGATACCAACAGCGATTCCCACCCCTCACCTCTCCAGCGACATTTTAAATTCAGGAGTCAAACCTAGGAGCTTTCACATCGCAAGTCACTGGGCTTGCAGGGATCTCACTGGGGTCAGCAGCAGCCTCTGAAGCTTTGATCTGGTGGCTCTTGCGTTTCTCCATATGGCTGGAGATATGATGAAAACCCTGGATCTTCAGGAAGATGAAGCCTTGGTTACAAAGGCTGCCCCATTTCTTACCAGCCACCTGGGCAGCAAGCAGGGCCAGGTTCACTCACACCGACCACCCGAGGAGGGTGACATCTCAGGATACTAAACAACATCCATCAAACGCCCTTTGCTTGCAAACCACGCACAATTTTTTTCTGCAACTAAAGAACCGACTGTGAGTAGCAGTGAGGTGTCAGCTACTAACACAAAGTCAAATCTTATAGGGAAGATTTTACTTCCATGTTATGATAAGCCCAGGCATTTTTATTCTGCACCAGTAGCTTTTATTCTTAGTTTCCTTCATCTGTTGGTGATAATGTATTCAGTTTCTGTTTGTGTACATGCTCTGGTATGTGCTATTGTACAGCTGATGGGCCTTAAATTCACACTTTGTTGAAGGTATATTTCTTTCAAAAAGGTTTTACATTACTAAAGATAGCACATCACAAAATAAAACCATTGTTGCAAATATAATTTGAAGTTAATCTTTGTATAATCCACAGTAAATATTTATATGCAATACAAAAGTGGCTGGATTTGTTTACAGTTTGAAATTGTTGGAGAGAGGATTCCATATAGATTAGTCAGCTAATCTGCTGTAATCTGCTTAAAAAGCAACCAAAATGGGTTTTCTTTCACTGAATCATGTTAGCCCTACGTGTGCCGTGACTTCAGATAGGGAAAGGATTCAAGCACAAAAGGGCATTTACCTTGTGGGCGCTCGGAGCATTGCTCGCATTGCAGGAGAGCCATAAATTTCCTCTTCTGCCTTAAAGAATGGGACAGCTGCAGTGACTGAATTTAAGCTGAGATGGGTGTCAGACTTTTCCATCCCATTTCCTCACTGGAGCGTTTGAACTACATTGCCTGGGGATAAACTGATCTTTGATGAGGCACCTGCAAGGTGTTTGCACAGAAGTCATCCTTTCTGAATTTATTCTGTTTTATTTTGCTCCCTCCTAAGGAAGATCTACTTGAGGTGCCTCTACGCTAGCATGCTCCTAAGTTAATAAGGAAAGCATCCTGCTAGTTTTCTTGATGCTTCTAAATTTTGGAAGGAATGGGATATTATTCCAAATTCTTTACTCACAACTCAACTTTGCTCACAAGGGAATTGCAGCTCAAGGTGGAAAAAGATTTTAGATACCCACCATACTTCACAGAAGGTCTCTGGCTGATCTGGGCTCCCACGGGACCTGTGTGTCACTTCCGTGCAGGGGCTGCAAGACTCAGCCTTGGACCTTTAATAGCTCAGGGAGTTAAGAGCAAAGCATAGGCGGCAGACTCAGAGGTCCTCTTCCAACTAAGCAATGAGCTTGGCTGCAAGCTTCATTTCACACATGGCTGAGACGGTGTGAATGACGATGAAATCCTGGTTTGTGGTTGTTCATAACACACCAATATTTGGAGGTTGTGGAGGGCAGAGGGGTCCCTCCGGGCCCCTGTCCTCGACGTGGGGATGCTCACACGGAGGCGGCCCCGCTGAGACAACGCGCTGGCTGCAGCGTGGGTGAGTCCTGAGCCCTCTGCGCCCTGTCTCTGCAGGACACGGGGACGAGCCGGGCAGGGAGCAGTCCTGCCAGGGGAGAAACGGGCTGAAACAACCCTCCCTGTGGGTATCAGGACACTTTATTTCCCATTTACCCACCACACCTGAGACCGACCAGGTGGCCATCAGCAGAGCCCACTGCCCCAGGGGACGGGGTTGCCCTCATCTCTCTGCTCCTCACTGGTTTCAGTCTCCACCTCCTGTACACCCCGTGCTGGGCAGGCTGGGCACCTCCTGCCTCGAACCTGCTCCTCCATCTGGGTCAGAGCAGTAGCTGCAGACCAGCTCTGCTCCTGGGGGTTGAGACCGAGAACCTCCCCAGGGAAACCTGGGGAAGGAAAAACACATCTTGCCTCATCCTGTAAACAGCAACACCCGCAGGACCGCAGATCCCAGCCTGGGAAGGGATCTGGCCCATCACCTGTGCTGCCCTCTGGCAAATGCCATCAGCGTGCGGTGCCGAGGCAATCACTTTTTTTTCCCCTAGCACATATTCCCAGTGCCGGTAGATTATTTCAGTGTGGGTCCCTCTGAATAATACATTCATCCGCAGTCCTTCCCCCACCCCGTCCTCAGCAAGGCCTTCATTAGTTGAATACAGTGGCTCAGCTCCAGCACGCACAGCTGCCGTCACTGCTGCAATTCTTTTGCCTTGAGAAAAAGCATATACAATTTAATATGCTCCTGGCACAACAGCTTTTCTGTAGCAGAGGAGGCGGGTTTGTTTATGGCTATTTTGATAGGGCAGCTTTCATCCGGACACAGGTTCTGCTGCATCTCCCCGCTCGCACAAGGGCGCCTTTGTTGGGCTGGTTCTCGTGTTCCTCGGAAACCTCTGGCTGCTTCAGTACCTTCTCCTGCCCCCTGCAAATACAAGTTTCAAAAAGCCCTCCTTGGCTAATCCTGTATGTCTCTAAAAGCTAAATCCTGGGCTAAGAGCCAGAAACGCAAGGCAATAGGAGAGGGTGTGATGCTTTACTGGATACGTGTCAAGGATATGAACCATCCTGCCATCTCATGGGAATTTGGCCCATGGTAGCATGTGCTGGATGCGTCTGAGCGTCCGCGTCAGTGGGAGCGGAGCTCGTGAAGCTGCTGGTGGCCGTTAGTGGCGACTTACAGGCCTGCCAGGCTCGGGAGCAGCAATATTGCTTTCCCAGATAGCTTCCTTGGCCTGGCCAAGAGCCGTACGAACCGTGCGTGGGGGCATGGCTCCTTCCTCATGATTGCAGGACCAAGACCAGGGCTCTTCCATCTCTGCAGGAGTCGGCGCTAAGAGATGCAGATTCTCCTCCGGCAGCGATTCCCGCAGTCATCGTTACGCAAGTTAAACTGTGAACAGTGACGCATCTCCCCGCTCGGCGCTTCTGCGGCACGTTCAGCTTCCCCGGCAGGGTGGGATGCGGAGGAGATGCACCTCCAGGCTGGAAAGTCTCAACCCAATAACCCAGAGTCTGCAAACGCAGCCAACTACTTCTATCTGGCAAATTGCTTGAGCTGCCCCTGGATGAGAAGGAGAAATAATCTCTTGTGTTTTTCAGCTGCTAAGTCTGTTCCCTCTCACTGCCGTAGTGGAAATAAATGGTGGGAGGGTTTAGCCAGCACTAATTCATTGCCGCGTTCGATGTGAAGTCACTGCGACTTTGTGCTTGGCCCACAAATACAACTGAGAAAATGAAACGGCTAGAAATACGACTAATCATCCGATCATCGTAAACACATGGTAACGAAACAGAGTCACTCTGTAGCGCATATAAATTCCACACATGTGGAGGAATGCAAAGCAGCTATTGTACCCCCACTTTGCAGATCCATTTCACTATTTTCCCAGTTTATCTGGAAAATACATACTGCATGGTACTGTACGTCGTATTTCACTGCTATGCACCGTGATGTCTTCTAATGGAACAATCACCATGCTTGTAGTCTAAGGGCAATACAAAAGTGCTTTCAAATAATAACAATACATTTTCTGTATAAAGAGGATAGGGAGTAGCCACTTCCCAGAAAGGCTTGATTTCCCTAGAGCCAGCAGTATGAACATCCAGAGCGCCAGTAACAGCAGGCAGTGGTGAGAAAATCCCTACCTCATCATCAGTCTATACGTCCCGTCTCCAACTGCCAGTTCTTGCAAAGAGCAGAGGCTGTTAGCACCCACCAAGGGTAAGGTGAATGCACCCGCTCAGTCCTGGCAGCGTGAGGCTCGATTTATCCCGTCGGGGCTCGGGTGAGGGGCACTTTTTTGGCAACTCGACTCTCTCGGCTTCGAACCGAAGCTGTGAGTAGAGAGAAGCAGCGTTCTCGCAGCCCAGCTACCAGAGATCACACAGCAGCGCAGCATCTGCCAATTCATTCAGCTCTGCTGGCCCATGCAGCAACATGGCACGCCGCTGTTCCATGTTTGGAGACAGTTTATACTGGAATAGGAGCAGTCTTCTTGGGTAAAATGATTATTTTTTTCCTCCATGAGAGCTCATGGCTTTTTTAAAGAGAACTCTGCACACTTAAAATTGCCTAAGCACACGAGGATGGTGTCGCAGCTTGTCTGGGCAGCGGAGGCTTTCTGCGATACTTTTGCAGGGCATGACTTGAAAACAAGGATTAAAACACGGCTGGGGAGGGGCTGGAGCACTCAGAGGTGGAAAGTTACCCCTGCACTTCTGAGATAGGAGGCAGAGTGTGCCCAAGGAGATGCTCACGCTTTGCTTTCCTTTCCCAGGCAAAGTGCAGCCTCTTTTCTAAAAGTTGAATCCAGATTTTTAGACATCAGAAGAATCGCTCTGGTACTGGAGCCTGATCAAGCACAAAAAACATCCTCAGCCTTCACAAAAATACCAGATGGCTGCAGATGCCAGCTCCTTTGGCCAGGCAGCTTTTTCAGAGAAAAGGCCAGCTTGTTGTGCAAGTGCGGCATCCCAGATAGATAAAACTCTGCCGAGCAGCAAAGAGCCATAGAGAAACCCTTGGAGGAGGAACATTGAAGCCAATGCATTCCCATAACATCAGCTTTTCAAGGCTACACATACGCTCATATCCAAATATGTTCTTCTCCAGAGGGAAGTGGGACCTACAGAATTGACCCTGGCTGTGGAAACACTCTTACAAGTTTCTGAGCAGTCATGTGCATTTGAAGAAGGTGAAAATGAGCTCCAGTCAGAGTTGCCAAATCATTAGAAACAAATTAAAAAAACATGCCTGGGAACATAAGATAATTCTGTCACTAAATGGTGAGCTGGTCTTTGAAATATCAACTGAGACCCCACCTGGAGTACCTCGTCCAGCTCTGGAGCCCTCAGCACAGGAAGGACATGGACCTGTTGGAGCAGGTCCAGAGGAGGGCCACAAAAATGATCAGAGGGATGGAACACCTGCTATAAAGACAGGCTGAGAGAGCTGGGGTTGTTCAGCCTGGAGAAGAGAAGGCTGCGGGGAGACCTTATTGCAGCCTTTCTATACTTAAAGGGAGCCCACGAGAAAGATGGGAATAGTCTTTTTAGCCAGGTCTGCTGTGACAGGACAAGGGGTAATGGTTTTAAACTAAAGGAGGGTAGATTCAGACTGGATATAAGGAAGAAATGTTTTACGATGAGGGTGGTGAAACACTGGAACAGGTTGGCCAGAGAGGTGGTAGATGCCTCATCCCTGGAAACATTCAAGGTCGGGTTGGACGGCACTCTGAGCAACCTGATCTGGTTGAAGATGTTGCTCCTCATTGCAGGGGGGTTGGACTGGATGACCTTTAAAGGTCCCTTCCAACCCAATCTATTCGATGGTTCTACGATTCTATGAAGTGTGAGCTTTTAAACCAGCTAGTGCCCATTGGGTCAACGGTGCAACAACAACAAAAGTCTTCCTGCTCTGCTAACTCCCATCCACCTGCAACAGTCTTTGTATTCATGTGGCACTGCATGAACAGCAAGCCATAGGATCTCTGGCTCTCTTTAAGATCATCATGGTTTTGCCTCTGCACAAGATAATATTCTTTCTCGGCTGCTACACAGAAATGTGTGCAAAGAACAAACATGATCTCTTCCATAAATAGGGCAGTGAAAGGATTTATGCACCATTTAAGACTTGAAAACTGAATGCGGTGCACACACCCCGTGCAACCTTCACAACAGAAAAAATGCCACCCTTTGTGCGGTGCCTCCACTTCTGAAGACCACTTACTGCAAGAAAACCAAACCAGCAGCCAACAACCAAGCTGGCGTGCACTGGGATTACTTTGTTCTCTGCAACAGCTCTTGTTTTCCACCAGCACCTGAACAGATAACATGGTGGCAGACTGTGCTCGCTTGAGGATCGGGGATTCACGAGGTTCATACGACTCCAGAACTTCAGGCACCCATTGCCCCAAAGCAGTGGGAATGCCTTAGGCAGCTCACAGTAATCTGATACACACACTAAAGCCTGGTCAGCCACATGGGCCTCGTAAAAAACCTGGAGGTACAATTAGTTTCTATTAAAAAAAAAAAAATTCCTTTCTTTTGTCTTGGAAGTCCTGAAATGGCTGCGACAATTAAAACCAACCGAAAAAAGAATGACAATGAGGAGTGGTGAGATGCTCTTTTCTGGAGAGCGTGGGCTGGTAATGTCCTTCTGGAAGAACCTCAGAGAGAGTGGTCACTTTTGATTACTACATAATGTGAGTAATTCTCTGGAAAGACGAGTCCTTCCCGCCTGAATCATAGCAAAGGGGGGAAAAATAACACACTCCAAAAATGGAAAGCTGGACAGCCCTTGGATGTCGGGAGCCGCCCAAGATTCCTGTGCGGGGGCCACCGCAGAGAAGCTGCGTGGAGTAAATCCGCAAGTTCTGCACACTGCTCTGGGGTGACGGCTCCAGCACCGGAGCCAAGCTCGGACCACAACATACCTACTTATGTGGCCACCCAGAGCTCTGGTGGATACCATAGGTAGTGTGGCACTAACAACGTGCTAAACACCCCTTCCTCACCCAGAAACCGTACTCACCAGTCCTTCAACCCATGCATTCACCCTGATGCAGGAGATACAGGTGGTTCTTTTGGAAGCTCTGCCTTCTCTGAGAAGTTTGTCTTGTAGTTCTTGTCTTGTTTGTCAGTGTAGCTCTTGGCCAGCCCATTGCATGAACACAAGCCATGGCAGCAGCACAGTACATCTCTGGTGCCAAAAATGGCTTTGTGCTTTAGTCCCAGGGCAGCTGCGCTTCTAAAAATCCACGCATGGCCAGAAGTTGAGAGGAACGATTGGGACAGATCCCCAGTGTGGTCGGGGCCATGGGCTTTGTCTTTGATACTGGGGGGATAAAGGAAAAGCATTGGTATTTGAGAAAGAGTCTGTTCTTCCCCCGTTCTTCCCGCTGGCTGTACAGCAGACTCAGCAGCAGCCCCGTGGGTTTCGAAGCTCTACACAGGGTCCCTACAACCAGCGAGACAGCTCACATACTTCATGTTCCACATGTGCTTAAATGCCAGGCTGAACCGGCACCTAAACAACAGCATGAAGGTCCGAGAGACACCTTGAACCCCTATGTCTTCATGTAGACATATATGGTTACATTTCAACACAAGAAATTTTTTTCTTCATGCTAATCCTCCAGAAAACCAGTTTGGTTTCCATTACTATATATAGCACTGGGATTCTTGGTCTATTTTTTGTCCCTTTGCATCTGATTATTTTCAGTAGAGTTCAAACTTTTTATGATATGCAGATTTTAACTAGAACATGACTTCTATTCATACAGACTCCCATTATTAATAAACCCACAACAGCCACATATAATGTAGAAGAATTTTATTCATACCGTAATTCTGTCCCATCATCCACTGCAAATATTACAATTATCTTTAAAATGTCATCGAATATCATTTTGTTCCACTTAAAGCACAGGAATCCTGGTGTTAAATGGTTACACTTCTCTTGAGCTTGCTTATAACAGAACCATAATTCAAATGTATTTTCCATGAGCTGTAAAGGTTTAAAGTAAAGAATCTGTGCAGGGTGTGTGTGCTCGAGAAACTTCTAAACAGTGAGGCTAACACTTGGAGTTTAACAAGAAATGTATCTTGCGTATTATGTGAAACACTCACAATTTTTTACCAATACAACAGAAATGCAATAGGTAAAAGAACATACATGAGTGACTGGTAACCTTTAAAAAATATTTCTTTCAAAAATTGCACAAGATAATACAAAACCAGTGAAGCAAATCAAAAGTTTTGCAAATGCATATACATTTATCTATATATATAATGGGGGTCTGCCTATATAAATGTACGTGATAAAAATTGCAAGGGTGAAAAATGTAAATGGTCATATTTAATAACACATGCAAGAAGTGTAACATAATCATAATAAATAGTAGCAACAAATATACACTGACAGGACCACTGAAAATATGCTGAAATAAATTAAGCACCTTGAAGTGATGAGGAGTCTGAAGTGGAGAAGCAGTCAGCTCTGTAAGAACCACTGTGGGCAGCTACTGGAATATTGGGCCCTCTTGGTGGGAGTCGATAGGAAAGTCCCAAGTTAGTCTTTGTTAATTCCAAAGAAGAAAGCACACTGCACGTCAGTAGGAGTAATTTTAGCCATGTTCTTCACTAACACCTCTAGTTTCAAAAGGGAGATTGCTGCCTTATTTCATTGCGTAACCTTTGGCATGTAAAAGGTACAGAAAGTTCGGATTTACCCACAAGAATGTTATCATAAAGAAGAAACAGAGTTTTGCCACAACTGAAAAGCGGGCAGTGCTATTTAGGGTAGTTGAGATGCAGACCTTTGCTGCTGTTAGCAAAGACAAGTTTTCCTTCAAAGGAAGAGCTTCCCAAAGAATAATATAAATGTTCCCATCCTTGAGGGCTGCACAGCAGAGCAAGGTCTGGATCTGCAACAAGCTCCATTCAAGAGGAGACCCATGTCTAGGCAGGGCAGCAACACCTGCCAGCGGGGCTGCACGCACCTGGAGGGAGCTGGGCTCTAGGAGCTTCTTGCAAGATCCTGGTGCTTTTTTTTATGCAACACACGTCTTTTGGAGGAGAGGCAGCATTCTGAAGCATGTGTTTGGCTTTCAGAAAATCCTAAAAATTCCTAAAATTTAGTCATATACTAAAAGAAAGGCATTTGATTTTAATTAAGTGGACTTTATTAAAAACAAACTGCTGTTGTTGCCCCTGATGTACACCTGGCACCATCTCTTCAGCATTTCATATAATATTCAGAGAAGTTGCTGAGGACACTCTGCTGCAGATAAATATGTTTCGAAGTCCACTTAATTCAGCAGAGAAGTTCCCATTGGACTTTTAAGGGATCTAATGCAAACCCTCATTTAAAAAAAGCTGAGGACAAATAACTTAGGTCCTAAAGGCACCATCTGAATTCTTACAAGCCATTGTCCCTTGACCTCTTTGTCCAGAAGACTGGAGCAGGCTGTTTGTCTTAGCAGATCCTACAAAGCAGACCTGAAAGGGCTTGTAACACGGAGGAATATGGCCCCTCTATCTAAGCCACACATAAAATGACTCAAAAGCTCTACTTTTCCCTGGCTTGCTGGAATGATCACAACCTTCCTCCGACCTTCGCTCTTAAACTGCGCGCGACTGGCACTCATCCTGTGGGATTTCAGAAACCTCCGGTCCATAACCAGTGAAAAGTCTTTTGAAAGTGACAGGCAGAGGGACATCGCTTGATCAAAGAAGCTTGACAAAAGGTGAATAAGACCAACTTTAAAGATAATGAGGGAAATAATAGAAATTCATATGTATGTTAAATAGTTAAAAACACAGTTTTAAGCTATAAAATCCAACAATAGGTAAAAATCTTGCCTGCAAGCCAAGAGGCTAATCTTCCCCAAAGCTAGTCTTATCCAAACAGTTGTCTTCCTACTTACATGATACATGAGATTTGAACTGACATCCACTATGTGACATAAACAGAAAAAATACACATAAAATGCACACTTTTTTTTTCTTCATAAAGCCATGGAGCTGCACAGAGCAAATTTAAGTGCACAAGGTCACACAAAGGCAGCTTTCCAGAAGGAACCATTTAGACGGTGAGTGAAATGAAACTGTTGTATCTCTGAATGTTTCTCTTGAGGATTTCGGAACAAGGACCAAGCACTCGTTCAAAGCGGGGCCGATCCAGCTTTACACACTTCAGGGGTCCGCGTGCCACCACCGTAGCAGCCCGGGGACGATTGAGCAGTAGCGCTATCTCACCTGGAAATAAGGATAAATACACTGTCACACGCCCTGTGCCTCTTTTTCGGAGAGTGCATGTTCTAGCCACCATCCAGTTGCTTTGGTTGTAGAACATCTCCCTTTATATCTATCTTGATAGACACTTTACATAATTCTGTTGACAGTACAAATGCATTACATATGCATAATGCATGCATGTAAAATGCCTTTGAAAACAAATGCTTTCAGACTGTTTTGCTGATTCTGGATCTGTCTCCCGTCAGCTACACTGGTGTAAACCAAGGAATGGTTTCAGCTTCACTGAAATCTCTCAGTACTGCTGAAAGTAGCAGCTGACCTACGCATAACCCCTCGCTTGTAAAAGAGGAGAACACTAATTAAGACAACAACAACTTGATACAACTGCATGTGCCTGTCTTTCTGAACCGTACTTAAGCTGAATTTTCTTACCAAAATAATCCGATGGACCAAGTCTTCCAACTTCAACGTACTCCTCATTGTCAGACCGGCGCTGCAGAACAGAAGCTGTGCCCTGGGAAGAGAAGTGCAGAAAGTCAGTTGGCTTTGCTTAAACCTGTTATGCTTTAAAAAGTATCAAGTCCTGAGTATTTCCTTTTGCATGTCACACTCCTTTAGTTCTGCTATGGGAGAGATGACATTATATTTGAATGAAAGGAATTAAAGAATTAAAAATATCCATCAGTATGGCAAACTTGATTTCTCTCTTATGAATCGTTTGGATGCAGACAGATTCAGCTCACACACAAGAGAAGAGGCACAGGACAGAATTCAGTAAATCCTATTGAACTAATGCAGATCATCCTGTGCAAATGCATGCTTTGATATAGTTTATAAATGTTCTGGGTGGATGCAGAACCTTACAAGAGATGCGGAGAAGATTTACATCATAAGGAATAAAAAGGCAATTTTCCCAGTCACAGTCTTGGGGCATGGTTTTGTAAGACAGCAACTAGAGTTTATTCCTCACCTGATCATTCACTGGATCTATTGCTGAAAGGGCTGGTAAAGGGAGTTTTTAATGCTTCTTGCAACAAAGGGTGATTTTTTTTTTTAGTGGCTTTGCCCGCTTGTGGCCTGTAGTGATCTGGACACCTGCGAGTCAGTCGCTGCAGAGATGGAATGTGTCTTGTCTCCACTACCCTTAATAACTGCTGTACTTGACATGTGCTAATACATGTCAAAACTCAGTTACAGTCTATTTAAACCTTCAAAGAGGTTTTACATGCAGAAATATTCTAACCTGGAGGAAATCTTAAATTATTGTGGCATAAAGCTTTTGTAGAGGACTAGAGAAGGCATCTGCTTTTCTGGAAAAAAATTACAGTAACATAAGAAATTATCTTCTGAGCCCAAACCAAAAGCATAGGAAAAGGCAAAATGTTAACGTATTTTAATTTTAACTGAAATTAAAAAGATTTTTAAAAGCCAAGATTTTTAAATAGACTGGAGAGCCATTTTTTGACAGTGCAGTTGGAGAGCATCAATAATGTTTTTTTAAGATTTTCAGCTTGGAAAGTAATACGTGGGGGCTGATCCTGTCCCAACCAGGACAGGGAAGGGGAGGAGACACAGTAATGTGGACTGTGCTTGGAAGGTTGATGCCAGTTATTGGAAAATATCACAGCCCTCAGTCTGCAGTTTAACACCCAAGTCTTGTATTGCTTGGCTCGTCGGCGCTGTCGGTGCCTGTAACCAGCTGCAGGACCACCCCAGCTCGGAGCATAAACCTCGCTCCAGTGCAGAGTATTCAGTGCAGATTCACAGGCTGCAAACATCCTGCAGCTTCCTTGCACCAAAAGAAACTTGTGTGCCTCAGGGTATGGTGGGGGGCTTGAGGAGACACTGAGCACCCTGGTACACCTTGGCTTCAATGCAGTTAGAGGCACTCAGCACCCTGCAGAACCGGCCCTTCACCTTTGCACTGTGTTTAAATACACCTTATAGTATTCGAGCCATTGTCATTGAATTGCAAATCTGAACAGCAATGTAAGGCTGCTTCAGGTCTAGCTTTCATTTTTCTAGGACCTGAGGGGCCCAGGAATAACCAAGAGTGGTAGAACATCCATTATTGTGTAGCAAATGATCATAATTTGCTTTCTTCTGAACAAGCACCACTAAGCTGCTGTAATACCGTTGTATGGCATCATGTCCTATTTCATAACAAACAGGGTTATTTTTAAGCCCATATACTTTACAAATTGCTGGGCCACTCTCTAGGTTAACTTATAATGTAAGCTTTATGTGCTATATTAATGAAGAGGAAATCTTATTTCTGCTGATGCCAGGAACCAGAAACAAAAATCAAATAATGTGCCAGTATTGTTTGATACATGCTAAACATCTGATGGTTTTTATACAGACTTGGAAGTACCTCAAATTAATCTGACCCATTAGAAGTTGTAATTTCTCATTTTGCCCATTAGCGGTAACCTGTGCTTAATGTAAATCCCTAGATGTCAGACTGTCAACACATTACATTGGTCATGACAATTTACTGTTCCGCCCCATCATGCCATATCAGTATTACAAGAATAATGAAGAAACACTAGGGCTGTAAATTCAGGACCCTTTGCAAACAATCACAAAACTCTTCTCATCTTCAATGCTTTCACTCTTAATATGCCAGGCAGCTGATGGCAGAAGATACAGAAGCATGTGCTTGGCACAACGTGCATGAGCAAGGGCACCTGAACAGGGCAAGGTTTTTCAAAAATAAGCCAAACATAGAGGGTAAGGTTGGGTTTGGTCTTTTGTGGGGTTTGTTTGGGGTTTTATCTACCATTAAAACACGCCATGCACATAAAACTGTCCACAGCAAGTATTAGGCTATCCACAGAAGGAACTGAAAGAACTGGATATGAGAAAGTGATTTGGTGCTTGTCAAGTTTCCAGCAAAAATTCCTTATCCTTGATATAACGAAATTGTTCCGCCAAAGCTGCTGTTTTCCAAGATCTTCCAGTAAATCTGCAAGGGCATGAAAATGCAAAGATAGTGTAATGAGTTTTGTTATTCACACTTACTGCAAGTTTTCAGAACAAACACACATTCGTAAGCAGCATTCTCAGAAATACCCCATACAGGGAATAATGCATATATCGACGTCTCTCTTGCCAAACTTCAGATCAGGTGCAGCTCACTACATTGATGCTGTTCTTATTGCCTGTGCAATGTAGACAGGATCAGGTTCAGAATCGCTTCCAGCCCCTGTCCTCCTCTCCGTCCCCATCTGGAGCCTGGCAAAAACCTAACCCCTTGACCCAAATAGCTGTCTGCAATCCATGTCTCCAGTCTCTTTCCCAAAACTACTTTTTTTTTAAACTTTTATTACAGATGGTTTATTACATAAAACAAAAAAATCCCCAAAGTAATCATATTGACTGCCCAGGTCAAAGAAAGAAAGGACTCAATTCCCTGCTGCCCACCTTGAGCACGTTGCCATAAAGGTAATCACAATATCAAGCAATATTGCTTTCATCTCCCCAAGTGTCAGTTTTTATTGTGGCTAGTATTTTTTTGACAGGGTCCATATGATATAGGACTCCAGTAAGTCAGTCTTCTGAAGCAATTTCTTCCACTGTTCCACTACAGTCGGCCTTTTTAATCCAAGAAACACCATGATATCTGTTGGAGGAGGACAGATGTGTCTGGCCTCCACAATAAACACTTGGCTTGGCAGGATAAAGCAATGCATATTCCAGATACATATTTTTCCACTCTTGTTTCAACAGTCACATAGGCTTTTCCCGTTGCCCAGTGAGAACAGGTCTATCACGGAGCAAAAGAAGTTTCCTGAAACCCTGACAGCAAGCACCCAGATGTAAGATCTGATTATGCCGTTTGGCCTCTCGTTGCACAAGTCACCAGCTCCACAAGTACATCCTGGAGCATTGTCAGAGTGACCTTCACGGGAAGGCTGTCCACACCATGAAACAAAGAAGATGTATTTATAATTATCTACCTGTATCACCTTCACTTTGCGTGTCTTATCTCTGGAAACAATGCTATTCTGACTGTATTAGAGGAAGAGTCCCGCTGTAAACGACCAGTGTAACCAGGGCAAAAATAATACAGAAATAAAATAATCCAGAATAAAATACTACAGAAACAATCCCTTATTATCCATATACTTAATGAAGTAGTCATACTAAATTAATTCAGTGCTGACCCCTACCCTTGGTCCCATCACAGGTTTCATGGCTGTATTTCATTTTACTTTACTTGTCAAATCTTTCTGACACAGTTTTTGAGCTTTCTGTCCTTCTTGTGCTTTAGCAAACCCTACCTCTTATAAATGATACAACTGAATAAATCTCCTGAGACCTGTCCCGGGAGGTATGGGCATTATCTAGCAAGGATTCAAGGGGCTTATCACTCTCACCCTCAAAAAGCATTTGGTCTCAGTGGGAAAGATTTCCCCTTAAGTGGCACACAAAACTTGGCAAGACCAGTCTCTCTGAAATAAACTGCACGATCCTAGATTTGCAGGATCAGGCTATTTAGTGCTGCTCAATTTAAAATACTCTCTTGTACACCGATAGCCATTTCAGCCTCCTACACCACTGAGAGAAACCTACAGAGCACAGACTCAAAGACTGTCGAGAAGTCTGACACCATTTAATAAATCAGGACTTTGCGACGATATTAAACTGAAAGCAGACAGGCATGTCTTTCTGCTAGCAGACGCTTGGGAGTGAAATGATGATCTTCGGTGGGTCCAGGAATATTCCCTTTCAGTCACTGGGGAGTGCCTGTATTCCCAGGAACCGATATCATTAACCTTCTCTCCTCTCCTCCAAGTAAATACGGGCATCTTATTGCAAAAACAACAAGAGTAGCAGTTCCAAAAGCAATGTGCCATCACCACCTCTCTGCCATCCTCACCCCACGCACCTGCTCACTCTCTCCATCACTGCTCTGTCACAGTGCTGAGAGTATTTATTTGTGTCTTTCAAATGCATCAGCAGTTTGTTTTGTAAAAATTTATGGCTTAGATACGGCACCATAATTTAAGTTATAAAGAATAAATTAAGGTTTATAATCCATGAGTTCCCATCCTCTCCAAAGTAATGAGATTTTGATAAATGTTTCACTTTTAAACTATCGGACCATACAGATGAGTGAGGCATCCTACAGCATAAAGACAGTGACCCATCTGGATCAACACTGAGATTCCCAGGCCTTATCCTGCATGTACTTATAAGCACTAATTGCTTCAGGAGCCCTATTTTTATATTTAAGTATGAATCCTAAAGCCAGCAGTTGGCCTAACTAACCTGGCTACAAAAGGCAAGTGTTCATGATGCTAAAAACTGAAATCCTGTATTTCTTCCTGTATTCCAGCTCAGCAGATCGGATGGGATCATTCCCAGGCAGCACAAGGCAAAATGTGGTGGACAGTGATATGTCCATGTTACCTCTGGGTGGGACAGGCTGTGCAGTATGGTCCTTCACCAGGAGCAGTGGGTGGGAAGGGAAATTCAGCACTGTTTTAAAATCTTTTTGGTTTAAAAGTCAATCTTGTTGATGTTTTGGTCTTGCTGGGCTAACCTCCCATTTTAAAGATACAGCAATCAGTAAAAAAATATAGTGAGGCTCCATCTGTAATAAAGGACATATTTATCATTATTAAAATTGAAGAATATTTATTCTCCCATGAGTGTATGCAACATCAATGTCTATGTCCTTTTGATACACTAAGTATACAGAATAAATTTCTACTTTTTAAGGAAAAGAATTTTAATTTTCATAAGCAGGAAGTTACTATTTCTCTTTCCATTTTTATTTCATACCTTTTTTACTTACTGCTATTTTAAAGAAAAGCACAGAAGACAGGTTTTTTTCCCGATGCCCTCAAAATGTTACATTTTTATCCTAGTTTTGAGCTTAGAAAGTTTTTCTAGCCTATTTTGTTTTCCTCTTCACCATCCACTAGAAAAGAGCAGCGCGGTCTATAGAATTAGAGATGGAAAAGGTCAGGCCAATCCATCTGCTATTGCTATTAACTGTCAATTGCCATTATGAACATACCTTTGCTCTTTCTCACTTTGTTAATCTGCACACTCCATAATTCACACGTTCAAAAGATAAGTTTCCCCTCACTCCACAGTCGCACAAACCCTCATTAAATGTCGCTATGAAATCTTTGCTAAGTTACTACAAAAGACGAACGAAAAGGCTGTGAAGTGGTATAAAATGCTCCTCTTCACATGGCGAAGCAGACGGGACTGGATGTAGAGGCTCCTATTGGTTTTAATGGAAGCTATAACAGATCTGAAATGAATGAAAAGATCTTTCACACAGTATGATTCTGGGAGTATTTTATTTAATTGCAGGCAAGACGAGGTTTGTGGAAGTAATATCTTTTATTAGACCAAATAGCATACCTGGAAAAGGGAGAAGAGTTTTTGGGCACACATGCCTTTCTCCAAGTTGCCTATTTCTCCAGATATATCTAATAAAAGATAGCATTTACCTGTCTACAAACACTGTCTGGGCAATGTTCTTACACTATCATAGCTATGACCATGATAAATTACACCTGATTTGGTCATATCTGCCTGCTTACTGGTTCATGCATGCAATTAAATCATTCCTAGAGCATCTCCATTACCTTACATTAAGGACAGTCAAAAGCTACAGGCCCCGATGCTACAAAACTCCTGGAAATAGTGATTGCCTAGTGAATCTGCAAGCCTGCTAAGATCTGTCAGCTAATATTTCATGTCCACTTTAAAAAATGATCATTTAAATCAGTTTGGTTATCTGACGTGAAACCTCAAAGCAACTGTGGTCCAGTTCCGCAAACTTTATGACTATCATTTATGAGGCGCCTGTTGTAATGACTGTTGAGCGGGTAAGGGCTACAAGAACAGACCCCAGGTTTGCACTGACTGAAAAGGTGGTGGTTGTTTGGTTTGCTGTCTCTGGCAAGTGAGTTCGTTTCTGCATCCATTAGGGTTCACTGCAGATTACAGCGCAGAGATGAGACAATGCCAATGCCCAAAACAAAACCATGTGCTACTGACAGCTTTAGAAAACAAATATACAATATTTTATGCATTTAGCTTTTTAAATTGGGCCATGACTCTGGAAATTTTGAGTGCCACTGATTTCAGCGGATTTTCAGAAAGCCAGCACCTTGGGAATATCTTTAGGATTAATAGTGCAATGTCAAATGAGCTCAAAAGGCAGCATTATAGTAATAACGGGCGCAGCGTGGTACCCATCCCAGCTCCGTGAGAGAGAACAGTGCTGCAGAAAGTGCCTTTACAGTGAAACAACCGCAGTGACAACGTCTATGGTTATCATTATGTAGTCATCATAACATTGTAACATTAATGCATCATATTCTTATTGGTCATAATTCTCAACAACACTAATGCCCACTGCAATCTAGCAACAACAGAAAGTACACACTACTACCCAGCTGGCACAAATCCTATACATTAGCTCGACAGCCATGCTTGATATCAAACAATCTGCAGTTTGCCGTGTGTACCAGCTATATCACAGCTGCATAAGACTACTCTATGTATGTCTAAACTTCCACCACTTCTGCTACCTCGGCACATTTATATTGGTTTAGGAATAACATCCAGACCCGAGAGAGAGGAACAAAGCTGCCTAGAGCAGTCACCGAAATAGCCACAAATATAAAGGTACTTTTAAAAATGACAATCAATCATAAACCAAGTGTAGCTTAAAACAGCAGAAACAACTGAGCCACAGGGCATTTCCTAGGGATATACGAGAGGCCAGGGTTAAGGCCCAGACATGACTACACCCAGCCCATCATTAATCACCAGGAAACGCCTTTGCCTTGATCGTTTAGTATTTAAAATCATAGATGTTTGACATGGGAAGACCTTTTCAATCGTTTGTTCATCCTCCTATTGCAGTATCTCAGACAATCTTCCCCTTCAGTGTTTCTTTGATACAGTCTGCATTAAACCTGTGCTGTACCTAATGTATTCCCCTTGAAGTAAAAGAAATGTTTTTATTAGATGGAACAAGACAAGATTCAGCTTGAGAGAGACCAGTAAACATAGTGAAAAGCCAAAAGAAGCAGAATACACTGCACCAACTGCAATTTGGTTCATGCATGGAGAGCCCCGCAATACCTACGTGAAACAAAGTGGGTTTTGCACAAAGAATAAAAAATTGGGATTTTTTTCATTACGCCTCTTCAGTTGAAAGGCTTTTCAGAATCACAGCATGACGTTTTATAGTCTTTTGACTTCAAAATGTTGTCCCTGAGCCACAGCAGCAGAGCTAACATCAGGCTAGATCACGCAGCTGTCTGATAGAGGCGTATCCGCATGTTGGGGGACCCAAGACTTCATCCACAGTCATCATCATTCCCCATCATCAGATGGGGGAACACCACGGTGGCCTCTGTGCTCCCCAGCCTCTGTGCCACAGTAGCCCCGTGCTTTTCTTCCATACCACCAGTTGCCAAG
The DNA here is from genome assembly GCF_965183815.1 of Platalea leucorodia. Taxonomy (NCBI): domain Eukaryota; kingdom Metazoa; phylum Chordata; class Aves; order Pelecaniformes; family Threskiornithidae; genus Platalea; species Platalea leucorodia. The sequence goes on from NC_138827.1 coordinate 12,276,572, forward strand.
TGGGACGGGGAAGCCTGGGAGCGAGGGGATGGTGACACAGGGGTAAGGATACCAGGTCTGAGCCATGGGAGGAGCCCCTTGCCTGGGGTGTGATCCTCCTTGGCTAGCTGTCCTGGCTCCATGCCCAGAAAGCTGGGAAGTGGTTGCACCACAGCCCAGCCTTTGGGGTCCCTCTGCATTTTTATCTTTATTCCTTCTCTAGGATTTTAGTTTCCCCTTTTGTTACACATTCAGTCCACCTGTCTCAGTGGTAACAAAAAGCTCAGTAAAGGTGGGCTCAGATGACGGGTTTTAATGAATCATCTCAGTGATACTTGGCCTTGACTAATCAGTAGCTTCTGTGGGAAAACAACTGAATTAATATTCATCACGGTGCCAGATTTTAAAGACCGCCTGTGCCAAGCGCTGTGGATTATTGGCAACAAGGCACTGTTTTCCTCCCTCAGACATGTCAGCGTACAAAGCAATAAAAGTCACAAAGGAAAAAAAATGTTGCATTTTAGAGATTCTTTCTTTCTACAAAGCTAGCCATTATCTTGACTCTCTCTGAAGCCAGGAAACGTCCACTGAGTCAACATAAAAGTGACTCTATAATGGGTTATTCATCAACTGTTCATGTTTGTGACTGACCTGACAGGGCTCATCTCCTGGAAGCAGACATGCAGAGCACTACCACCTACAGAAGGGGCAGGGTTGAATGCACAGGAGAGAAAACAAGAAAACAGTGCTGAACCTCCCTCACCCTGCCCACAAAATCCTTTCTGGTGAAAATCGTTTTTAGCTGTTAATGTTGTTTTACGGCCCAATTACTCCTACCACCATCTGCTTCTTTGTGAAAACATTCTGTAGATACTGAAGTAACCAGACCAAGCAAAAGGCTGAGACAGACATCATCACTGAAGTCTCATAACTAATGCTGTGACCAGGGCTGGGCGAGCAGCTGTGGCCAGCTAGGGCAGCAGCTTCTGAGCAAGAAATAAAACTTGGAGCAAACTAGGAAAAGGAGAGAAGGGAGTTTATAATGGAGATCAGGAAAATCCCCCATGGAAAGCTCTCTTTAAGTCCTTTCAGTTGGCGAATCTTTTGTATTCGAACGACCAAATTCTGAAAATCAGAAGAAAATGTGCTCAAAGTTGCCTCTTCCTGAAGCACTGCAGAGAGCCTTGCACGCTGCACAAAATCCACACTACACAGCTAATGAATGAGCCCTAAGGGGCATATTCTTTCACTAAATCTACAGTCATCTCAATGGTGTCTTTGCAGAGGAGGGACAAAAGCCATCCCAGCAAGGGACAGCTTTAACATGATTCAGAGAAAGGGCTGAACTACAGCAGGGATTAGGAAATTCTCCATTCCTCTTCCACCAGGTTGGACACCACTATATTTCAGGTCTTGTTTACATTGCAGTATTTTTGCTTAAAGACAGAGAAGTATTCCTCAGGTGAGCCTCAGGACACAGCTCCTAGCTCCTGAGACAGCAGAGGCCTTTAATTTCAGTTTAGATTTAACGTGCCTCGGGCCATAAAGTTCTTGGTCATGTTGACTAAGTGCTTTGAATCAGGGCTTGTGAGCTCGGTCTTCAATGCCAAAAGAGCTTATGAGGATTCTGGGAACCTCCTGAAAACCTTGAGGGGTAAACAGCCTGTGCTGCTCTCCTTACTCACACGAAGAGGTATTTTGTTACCTGGGAACATCCGCTGCTTTTGCAGACTCCTATGGTAGGAAGATACTACTGGACAAGACTAAAGAGAGAAGAGTCAAAGCACCAACAATGCCTTAAAGCAAGTATTAGCTAAATAGAAAGTCACAGGCTGTTTTGAAGACGGAGAAAATCTAGCACTCTGATTTTTATGAAAATTCAAATGGAGCATGTATATATTAAGAATGAAACTGCCAATTACTAACTTCAGGTTTTACTTCTCTGCACACCAAACGATCTCCCAGTTTTCCACATATCCTATAGTGGTAAGAGGCCAGGGTGTGTCTGTATTTCCAGCATAAACTTCAATTTTATGGGTTTACAAATCAGATGTTTTAAATTACAGCTGAATGAGACTGAAGACTCCTACACAAGTTGTCATGTCAAAAGTGAACTGGGGAAACATTCATACACATTTTTTTGCGCTGGGTATAGCATGTGCAAAAGAGAGGTTATGAAAACTACTTTTAAGCCTTTGAGAATAGTACGGCTACACTGCATCCTCCCAGTGGTTTTGCTTCAAGACCTAAGGTTACCAACTTCCAGTGACACAGAGTAACACAGCAAGTCCTGCATGCACCTCATGATGCTGGCATAAGCAATGTTCTCAGTCGCAATGTCCTGGAAGACCACTAGCATATCGCTCCTCAGCTGCCATTTTAGCCCTTTGGGACTGCTGATAGCATCATTCCTGGGACGGCTTTTATGTTACAGCTAAGGATCAGCAGTTCTAGGGCTACTTTCCAAGAGAAGACAAACCCTTTGAACTATGTAGCCAAAGACACTGCAAATATTCCTTTAGCCAGTAAATAATCTTGGGTTTTTATTATTTGCCAACCTTTGATTTACGAAAGACTTTTATACAAAAACAAGGGAGAAATAAACAAATTTCAGTCAGCAATACAAAGTGCAAGTGACTTCCACATAACCTGCAGTTAGAAAATAACACCCATTATTTTGGGGTGGTAAAATTTAACATAAAGGCAAAAGGAGGGTCAGTTTATGTATCAGCCTGGGATTCTGTCCATAGGGCTAACACTGCTGCTCTGCCTTAGACCTTCTGTGAGCAACATCATGAAGGTCCAGACCTTCAAGGTGTTTAATTCCCATTGATTGTCTTCAGCGGGAATGAAGAACTATCTTAATTCTTGTGCTTGTGCTTCAGACCACAACGTGCAACACGGAGGTTGCTTCACACACCTCATCACACAGCTGTAGTGAGGATAAACCCAATGAAGTTCATGAGATGTTCATGTAAGACAGATAAGTAGCTAAGATAAAAAGAGCCACTTAAAAGGTTACATATATTGTATACCCCAGTCATTACAACTCCCAAAATTATTTGGTCATACTACATGGATGTGCCAAGCCAGGTGAGAATATTTTTCCATAACAAACTGTTGGCTGTGTACATTGCTTTTACATTGTTTTCCTACCCATCAGACTTCTTTTTAAAAAAGCTTCATTTTCATAATATAAAAGCTAGCTGATCTTTATGGTGTTGGAGAAGGATGATGCAAGAGGACTTAATTCTGACTGTGGACTCAAGATTGAGTCATGACTGGGTTTGACAGTATTTTTTTAACTGTACATTTTTAAACTATTATACATTATTCTCCAGTCTCTGGGTTCATAGCAACTCACAGAATTTACATACAGTTGTCCTGGTTTCTGCCACAAACGAGGAACAAAATCTGCAAAGTTCTAAAATAGACTAGAAATACTTGCTAACCTGAAGTTTCACAAAATTGTGAAGAAAATGCTCCATTGTACATCAGTTCTGAGGTTTCAGATTTTGCAGAATTTACCATAGGTGACTGCATTGCGGTGGTTATTATTGGGCTAGAGAAAAGAGTTGGAAGGAATGGCCAAAACCTGCAATCGGTGACAGGTCCTCCATGGCTGGTGGGAAGAAGGGGAGCCGCCAGTTGCCTCCTATGAAACACTGTCCCTTTCTGCCAGAGGAAAGATAAGGATATGCTCAAGATTGCATGTATGTGGATATTGCATGTATATACAGCCTGATCCACTGCCTATGGAAGTCAAAGTTAAACTGAGTTTAACAAGAGCTGGACTAAGCTGATGTTTTAGCCCCTTTGACTCAGCAAAATACTTTATCCCTAGTCAGGATGGGACCCAATCACACACCTAACTTTCAATCTTTTGACATCAGCTGGCCATTAAAAATGCCATCCTGAACACAGATGAACTTTGAAGCAGGGCCAATGGAAACGCTATTGCTCCAGCACTTGTTGAACAAAATTGAATGTACCTTTCCTGTAAGAGCTCTACGGGAAACAAGGTCTCTGGAATTAAAAATAAGTAAAGTACAGAGCCCTCAGTGACTGCTGGCTCTGTTTATTCGGTATGTTTTGTCTATTAGGGATATTAGGAGTCGCTGTAGCCTGCCTTTGACAAACATTTTCGGTATCAACAAAATCCCGGTAACACTAAGCAGTTCGGATTGTAGCCTTTGAAACTCCTTTTCTAGACAACATTCATCTTCCTAATTAATAATTAATCACACTGTGTTTTTAAAGAGATTATCAGGTGTGATAGCAGAGTGTGCCTAAGGCAGTGACTTCATTAACCATACGGAAGAAGTTTACTTTGTAGTTCTCCAGCCTGTCGCAGGGGTAGGTGCCAAAGGGGTCTCTCTTGGGTTAGAAAGTCAAAGAGCAACAATTTAGAGCAGGAAACAATTGGGCTATTATTTTTCTTTTTTCTTTTCCTTCTTAAGGAGCTTTTAAATCATGAATCTTCAGATGCTTGTTGTGCAATTTAAGACCCAAGTCAACTTTTCCTACAAAAAGGCCCAATTCTGTGAAGAATGGAGCGCCCTTCTGAGTTAGACCGAAGACCCTCCTCTGTGGGTGCAGGTTACCATGGTAGGAAGAGTTTACAAACACTGTTCCACCTCACCAGGCTTTGAACTGCATTTGTGCAGAGACACTCCATGGCATGCCAAGAGTGTCAGCGGGGCTGGAAACACTGATTTCACCTACAGGACAGTATCTCAAGTACACTCTCAGCAAGAACTCGCAGTGGATCCTGCCCAGACTGGAACCGGTTTGTGGCCCTGACTTGAAATGTCAACAGCAGCATGAAAGCTAGCAGCCCCCTGAGGATTACAGGACTGTTTTCAATGTAATCAGCCAAGAATAGTGCTGGACAAATAATCATTATCAACTAATTTTATTTATTTTTGTCAATCAGGCAGCTCTATGCATTAATACTGGAAGGATTTCTGCACTATCAATGAAAATGTTTCTCTTATTTGCTAATTTTGCTATTACCACTGACTGGTTTCAGTACTGACGGATACTTTATGCCTTTTCCCATTAAGCTTTTGCTCACCTTTATGAAGTGCCATTAGGATTATTCCCACTGACGGGGAAACAGGGAGGGTAACGTTCTGCCCACAGACTGGACTGATAATACAGGTGAGACTGAAAATCAGATGCCCTGACTCTGCCTCCTCTCTAACCAGCAGGATAATAATAAAGAACACAAAGCCCCAGCTTTTTTTAAATGCTTTTCACAAAGGAGTTGTAGAGGAGGGTGCAACTACCCCCTGTAACTTAGCACTAATCTACAATTAAATATACTAGTTTTTAAGGTTAAAACCAAGATCTAATGTGAAAATACTTGATACAATGGTCCCATTTCTCCTTGAATTTTCTCCTGTGAATTATCTTCTATTTTTAGGTCTTTTATTTTTAGGCTGCTGCATGCTATCGCTGGGCAACTCGACCAACTATTAATTGGAAATGTTTTGCTCCTCATGCAGTTTTATTTCTTTGCTTTCTGCACCACTTAAAGCAAACTGTCCTCCGAGGAGATGACAGGCTACAGAGACCACATTTAAAGGACAGTTACAAGCTGTGCTCTTCGGGCGCAGTGTGGCACTATTATAAACCTTTTGCTGTTCTCTCCTCCTACACCTGCGTACGTTTGTGTCTGTGCATGCATTTTTCTTAAGCCCTGTCAAACTTTATGGAGTATTAGGGCCATATGGCAGCACTTCAGCAAGCTCTCCGTATGCAGCTGAGATTACAACACTCCCTGAGCACAGTCGGTGGAGTCCCGTGACAATATCCGTGTGCCGTATACGGTGCTCGGTCATGACAAGTAGATCCAAATGATCTGACATGGGGAGGGGTGGGAGCTGGAAAACCCAGCAGGGCACTTCACGGCTGCAGGTCCCCGCATTTTTGGCAGCTGCGTTGCGGACTTTCTTCGAGGTGCTGTGCCACCCAGCCAAGTTCAAAGCGGAACTTAAGAGAGCAGTACATGATCATAACCGCTATTTTTAATACCATTGTCACTACCTTTCTCAATAACCTAGACACCAGAAAAACACTAACTTCTTTCCAGCTCCAGAGCACTACTACACTAGTTTGAAATACTGTTCAAACTGAAGTCAGTGGCAAAGCACAAGTTGGGAATAAAATCAGCCCCCGTTCAACTGACATTTCATTTAAAGGGACTTAACATTTGCTGGGATATTTAACTCTGCAAAGCTCACATGCCTTTGCAAGCTACCACTTTAAAATGCAAGCTAAAAATATTTGCGTTATCTGAAGTCAGATGAATAAATCCTCCCTACTGCTGGGTACACAGTGTGGCAGTGTACAATACAACTGCAAATTTATTTGTTAGAAACTGTACATCTGTTATGATTTACGCTTGCCAAAATATAATTTTTTATGGCAACAATTGTTTCATGGTGCTTAAAGTTTTTCACCTCTGTGCCAGGAATCTCATATGGGATAATTCCATGACCTTGGAATCCAGCAGATACATTCCACATCTGTCTGGTCTGGGAAAGCCCGAGTTTGTTGTGTGAAAACCAGAGTGGGAAAATAAGACCTGGAAATATCTGAAAATACAGAAACGGCAGGGCTGCTTCTTTTTTTCTTTCTTTCTTTTTTTTTTTTAAATTACCAATTTCAAGTGCAGTAAATCAATCTCACAGAAGCAGTTACTTTGCTTTTGTAAGCAGACATTCACTTCTGCTCCTATCTTCAAATTAAGGAATATGGTATAAACATTAAAATAATTCTATCTCTGGAAAAAATCACAGCCTTTAAATATTACAACTAAATCTTGTTGAAGGCTGCTTGAGATTTAAATGGAAAAGCACCCAGCCTACTGCAAGTAAACATCTTACTGGTGCCTGTGAAGACTTAGGATGGCAATAAAAGTGTAGCTGTCCCAGAATCTCAGGGTAATACTTTTCTCATTAGACTTTTTAACAAAAAATGAACCATAAACAGCTTTGTGAGCAGTGAACTTAAAAAGTCCTGGTTTCCTGTGACTCTTCCCTGTGCACATTTTCTGTTATTCTCATGACTTGGCTGAGTTCCTGCTGCAGCCTTGCTCTTCATGGGGCACTGTAGCATTTTCATGCATACAGCCTGCACCTCAATAACCTGCACCCGGCTACAATCTGTGCAAAACTGGAGATAAGACAGTGGACAGAAAGCCATGAAAAAAGGTTATACCAAGAAAAAAGGGGAAAAGATGAATGTGCTTGCTTGACAGAAGTGGGTGACTAAATATTCTTGTCCGTACTAACTAGGATGGTATCCTGGCTTAAAGCAGGAATTGTTTTTTGATCATCACCTAGGCCAGAAGTCTCCCTTTCAAAAGGGTTTAATGGTTGCATTTCAGTCTGCAAATCCTGAAGGTGCCAATTCACTTACAGGCTATGTTCTTCTGCAGGACCAATATATTCAAAAGATGGTATCCCAAAGGGATGTCACATAGGAATGCAGCATTGCAGGCTAACCAGAAATGAATGATTAATTTATGAAGTTCATACAAAATTGTGCTAACAATTTAAAAACCATGTGTGAGTCTTGGGTGTCTTAGAGAACCTTTTAATGATAACAGTCACAAGATCCCACTTGGAACCAGTATTAGTGATGCTGGTGCACCACAGCTTTGTAAATTGGTAACTTTTTTTGCATGCCACGAATGACATGGTTTATAATAAATGAGTAGCTTGCCCAAAAATTGTGTGGCAAAGTTTAGCTTTGTACTACTGGACATACTGTACTCCAAAGGAGGCAGCATTCTGGTAATATATGAAATGGTTTCTGCATATATAGCAGCCAAACAAATTGGCTGCATTTTGAGTGTTTTGGATTACAAGGCCACAAACATCAAAAAACATATGAAAGAAGCTAATGACTTTTCAACATATTATGACAACAAACCAGCCAAAACTATTTTCAACCAGTTTGTAGAATAATGTGTTCCTGGCGGCTTGCATCAACTCTCCTGCAGAAAAGTTTAACATCAAAGATGTAAACTCCTGTGAAATCAGGTTTAAAATACAAAGCTTAAACTGTGTGTGAGCAGGCACAAATACTGCTGCAGCACAAGAAATAGTTGATACTGGATGTTCATTCTTTAATGTAGAAAAATATAGGCAATTTCCAAAGTGAGAAACAATGTTAGATTTATAATGGAAGGGCGCGGTGAGCAGATACTTTATGATTATGCAGTATGCAGAGTTAATACTTTTCTACCCATTCAAGTCTTAACAGCTGTTCCATCAAAAGGGGGAAAATAAAGGCCCTTGGTAATTCTTAAGCAAGCTGCCAATTTTCCACATGGGATTTGATGGCTAAGAAAATTAGGTTTTCCTAGTCTCATGCTGCTGCAAGGAATAACAGCACACTTAGTAACACTAGTAGAAATAAAAATTCCATATTTCTGAAAAAAAGTTATATTTCCTAAATTTTTCTTATATACTAAATATCTTATTAACAAAAAAAAAACCCTATCTAATACCTAGTCTCCTTTATTCTGACACTACTGTTTTGAAGGGGCACTGCTTGTCGCATAATTGAAGTTCCTTAAGTGTCTAACTGTGTTAATATACAGGTGCAGTTATTTGCACTGACAATTTTGTGAGCATCAGAAAAGAAACTATGTTCATAAATCAAATAGTATTTCCAACACTCAAGAGGAAAGAAGGATGGAATTTTAAGTGTCAGATATTGATTAGTAACCAAATTCTGACTGCCTTGGGTAGAGGCACCTGTCCAAAAATCCACAGATAAGGAGCAATCAAAGAAAAACCTGTTGGCCTCTAAGCCATTTGGAATGGGCACTGTACGAGCTCTTTATCGCCTGAGTGAGGCTGGGTATCTTTCCTCCTAAATCACATCATAACACAGCAGCCTGATGGAGCCGGAGATGTATTCTGTATACATACAACTGGATCCCAAGGCAACACAATGATACCAGTTTCCTTACATCCATCTGACCCTCTTCCCACAGTGAGGGATTCAGATTACCTCCTAGCTCCTGTTCCACCACTGCCTTGTTGCTGGCCATGTAACATCTGGCCTGGGATTTGCACTTGAACTGTCACCACACAGCCATATGTTGGTCATTGCCTGTCTATAGATTTGTGTAAGAACACTCGCAGCTGGTACTGAAAAGCTCCTACTTCAATACATATACAATCATATCCTAATGCTGTCTTGTTATTCTTAGTCTGAGTCTCTCTAATACCTTTTTATAACTTGTTATATCACAGCGCCTAGGTATTTGTATGAGATACCAAGGATCCAAATATTTATGTCAGAGAGGGAGGAAAAACCCTGTCAGCATCTGTTTGCAGAAGTGAGATGGTGGAACTGAAGTGTCAGATAATCTCCCCAAAAGATGTCAGCATTTTCAACTGCCTGACAGATCTGTCTGCCTGTGCGAGAGTAAACAGGAAAATGGCTCAGCCATTTGGACTGAGTTTAAGGCAAAACAAAGAACAAATTATCCATTTTCAGATCAGGTCTCCTGCTCCAGTTTACAGATGTTCGTTTGTGATTTCCCCTGTAAGTCCCTTTGGGAACAATGATCAATGCACTGTGTGGCTCGCCAGCCTTGTTAAAGTACTGGCAATTTAAACAAGAAAAATCTCATGCAGAAAACAAACCTTCAAACAGTAAAGATACTAGACACACCTCAAAATTCCTCTCTGTCTTCGATTTACTGGAAATCAGGGATCGTCCCACTTAAGACATTTCCATGGAACTGGTGTCTGAATTCATCTGAATTTTGAGCAATTCTCCTGGCTTTAGTGGAGTTACTTCAGATTTATGCTGAAGTAAGAGATTAAACTGAACCCAAATGTCTTTAATACAAAGTCTTGATCTTTACCAGGAAATGACAGAGCTTATCAGGATGCCAACCTTACCTCTGTAATAATGAAGAAGTCATCACCAGGCTCTCCCTGCACAACAATTTTTTCTCCATCTTCAAACTGGACAGGTTCCAGTGCATCAGCCACTGTCAGCCGCTCCCATTTGTCCAGGGACTCTAAAATATTGAAGATCACAAAGCTTTATTACAAAAAGACTCTAACTTTGGCTGAAGATTCCTATCTAAACTGACAGCTCTGCTATGCCTAGTTCTGTTATAAAAGAAACATTTCTTTCATCCAGGCACTTTGCACAAACCTCCAGTTGGGAAACATGAATGTATTAATTCATTGTGTCTTAGACTTTAGTAATCACCCAGATAATAATCTTAAAAGTTGGACAGGAAAAGTTGGCTCTGGTTCCCCACGCCTGCGATCTGATCTGCACTGCACTGATGGTGCAGCAGATTGGAGCGGCCTAAGAGCTGTTTGGCGATACCAGCGATATGGGAGTGCCGAGATCCTCTCTTACCACATCCCACACCAGATGTCAGAACAAGTCCTACTGTCTTTTCATCAGAGTTGCTCTCAGCCGGTTACCGATGGCCCGCTAGATAAGCGATGCAAAAGTGCCAATCTAAAAGATGACTCTTCCCCCATGGGTGAGACCATGCAGCACTGAAGCCAAGGGCAAGACCCTGGTAGCACGGGTGGCAGTGGGACCAGAGGCTCAGTATGGATGTTTGAAGTGGCACCTCTGTTTCTTTGGCCAGTGGGATGGCTTACAAAAAGTGTTTTTCTTTTCATTCCCCCACTTAGAGAGAAAAGTTATAAAACTTCAAAGTAAACTTCAATAAGAAAATATTAACGGTCTGTTTTATGAGTAATGGAGCTAATACAGCCTGGTTCCTGTGCCTTTGTGTCCTATCACCCACCTGCAGATGCCACAAATCCCCTGTGATACCTGCATGGCAAAAGACAGCCCGCACAGCGGCCAGTCCAGGGCTGCTGGCTGTCCCCCTGCCCTCCTCCTCCTCCATGTGCTAATCCTACCCTCCGGGAGCTGAGCGGTGCCAACCTTTGTCTCTCTCCTCTACCCATCTGCGTGACAATTCAAGACAATTAGTTGTATTTGAACTTCTGTACTTTTGTCAGATTTGACTGAAAGAAGTGACAGGTTTAAAAGTTATTAAAAGAAACAGATAATACAATGATATAACCTTCACGGCCTCAAAAGGCTGGGCTAAAATTCATGTACTGCTGATTCTTACTTAATATGAATTATTGAACGATGGCAAGTCAAGACACAGCTCCTGACACCAGGATTAGATCTGGGCTGTTCTCTCAGACTCTAGTTTTCCCATTTTGTTCAAAATATTGCTTAGAAGTATTGTGTGAGGGTGAAAGAGTTGTTCTTTAAAAGCTAAAAAGCCTTTTGGCTGAGCTCAGAAGTGCACACTGAGTCTGGTAACAAAACCAGATTGAAGTGATCAATGCACCAAAGGTAAGTTTTGAGTTGCCTGACACACATACATCTTCCTGTTTTTAAGCCACTTTCTGTCGCTGTTTGAGAAATGATTATTTCTAATATTTTCCCCACCTATAATCACTAATGCACTTTCCTGGTGTATTTGTGGCTTCTGCTGCAGAAGCATTAATATCAAAGACCAAGCCCATATTGTCAATGCGATATTCAAAAAGTGCTCTGTTTGACTAAAAATAAGCATAGAACTCTTTCATACAGACTAGAGTAGGCTTTTTCATTAAAAAAAAAAAAAAAAAAGAACTCAGTAATTAACAATGGAAAGAAAGAGTCTCTTGAAACTTCTTCAGTTGGCTTTATGAAAAATTCAAAGCTAATTCTAGCTGTAGTCATGAAGTGTCTCTCTTTGGTCTAAGGGAATTGTACCAGTACAAATACATTGGTTAATGGTTCTTGCAAGCAGAGCATTATATAGAAAATTGTACACGACAAACTCTTTAGTTGCAGAGTTAAAGTCAAGCATCAAATAAAGTAGCCTGTATGCAATTTTTGCAATTTCTAAATTGTATGTATCAATTCATGGCTTTACATTTAATTAAACTCCAGAAGAAATATTTTAAACAATTAGTTTCCTCCTATCTTGTTCAATACACTGTAAGCAGCTACTGATAATCCAAAAAATCCTTAGCTTTAAAAAAATAAATAAATTGCTCTTACAGTTATATGGCTAGCTACAGACACTACGCAAGCCTTGAAAAAACCTATATAAGATGCAGGTAGAGGTTTTTCCACCACAAAATCGCCAAGTTCTGACCACATTAAGGCATGAAGTGAAGTTGACTTTTCAGTGCTGTATTGAGATTTCTAAAATACCTTTCTGTTTCCCAGCTGTCATCTACTTTTTAGATGTGTGAAATAGATCTTTACACATTTCACCCGAATTCTCGATGCTCCTGAAATGATGCGTTATTTTGTCTGGTGCTTTTCCACACTTACTTAAAAAAAGTTCAAATCTTGAAGTCCTACCTCATTTTTTACTGAGATTGAAAAGCAATACTACAAACTAGGATATAATTATATTGCAAACCGCATGTTTAAGGAAGTGCATCTTTGAATAACCTTTCTACTCTGAAATTGTTTTGAGATGCCTCATTGTTGTAATTGCTTCTCATTAGTGCAGGTGCAGAGATCCTTTCTTCTTGAAATACTCACTGTAATTTGGTATAATTTGTGCTCTTAATTTAGGAAGATTTAAGTTAAGCATAAAATAAGGCATTATGAAAACTTCATTAATAAGTGAGCAACATATTTAGCCTTACGTTAAGCATACAAATGTAACTGAAAATCTCATGCATAGCACCTCTCAGAAATTCAAGTGTATTTTCACTAAGACTGTCATATTTCAGGTAAATAAGCTCAAATGGTAGAGGAATACCATAAACAAGAAAAGAAAATTGTTTAAATAGAAATATAAGTATTTTAATTATACAGCAAATTAATCCTGTACTGTTTTTTTTTTCCCAGAGGAGCCCCAGCAGAAACATGATGTTTCTCCTACAGCATCAACATTTCATTGTACTGTCTAACACTGTCCTCCTTATTAGAAGCTTTTGTTCTCCTAATGGTGATTGATTGGTCAGGCATTATGGGTTTGTTGTTTTTCCTACTGAAGGCCATCAAGAACATGTCCAAATTTCGTGGCTATCACATTAATCAAAGGGAAACAAAATCCAAGGACAAGAAGCTAAACAGATGTTTTAAGAATGTGAGACAGGGGCTGTAAAATACACAGAAGAAAAAAAAAGTCAGCCCGTTTTGATTTGTGAGGTTAGTTTGTTTAGTGCACATAAATACAGTATTCTCACAGGAAAAAGCTTCTCACCTGTCACCTGGAAGGATGTAACTAGACTTCATGACAAATTCATATCTCTGCACTGCTTTCTCCTCTATCCATATGATCTCTACTGCAACAGCACCTACCAGTAAGTTACCAGTGTGTGCCTGCTCCCATATTTAAGGAAAGATTTGCCCTTCCAACAAATGTTCAGTGCATATTAAAGAATGAGAAAAACAAGTCCTAAAAAGGGCCCTTTACACTTTCATTCCTTTGGAAACAACACAACCATGAGACCTTCTGTTTGACCACCATTGCTTTCATCGTGCCATCAAAGACCAAAATTCATTCCGCCAACACATATAACAGACGAACTAACACGCAAATCCAAAGGGCAACTGACCCAAAATGGAGACCTTGCTCAGGAATTCTTCATACATCTTCCGCTTTCTCAGCGTGCTGCCCTGTTATTAAAGGAGAGAGAAAAAGGAGGTAGAACAATACACAAAGTATTTTTGTGATTTCTTCCTAGAGCTGCTCTTTTTTTTCCCCTCCCCTTCCAAATCTTAAGCATAGCCAGTAAAAACAGCCTAAGGCAAATGCTTCCCCATAAAATGTCTGGGCAAGTTGTATTGCTGATAAGCAAAGACAGAAGGAATCAAATTCAATCCTGGTGTAATTTCACTGACTTCACTGGTGTTACTGGACACCAAGGATGAATTGTATCCATTATTTACAGGCACTCATTTTAAAGCCAGAGCTTCATCAATTAACTGTTTAGCTAATTCAATATGTATCTTGTTACAAATGAGGCCCTGCTAGAAGGCAATTTACAATTACAAAGTAGGATAAAACTTAAAATGTCCCCCTCATGGGTCCCATCCTTTTACGTTAAAACCTCTTTAATGCCAAAAGCATTTATCTGTAAGCCTGGTCTATATTCTGTACAGTGTTGTATGTATTGTTACTGCTGAGCAACATATTCCTATTTATTATTTTAACAAGATTTAAGCATTTTGAAGCGACAATCCATCAATGTATATGTAGCCACCAGCACAGTCATTCCCACTCTAATAAGATTTTATTGCGTGATAAATTACTGAGAAATCTTCTGCTTACACAGTGTTTGATCACCACGGACAGAAACCATAAGTAGCCATTCCAGCACGCATTTTTGAAGGAGATTCAGGTATGAATAAATACAATGCAGTTTTACCAATACAAAAACAATTCATCCTTAACTCCTCCTGCGGTGACACAAATGACTCGAAAACCTTCCCAGGTACTCAAGAGGAACTCCAGGGTCTTCCTTGGTACCGTGCAGTTTATTTCACACTGTTCTATGACAGCCCACACCGTTTCTGCCTGAGCAGATTCCCCATGGATGTCAAAGGCTGCCTGGCACCTGCTAGTCAAATCTACAAGGCAGGAGATGATCTACAGCATACAGATGATACACTCATATTCTGAAGAAAGGGGGAATGAAGATGGCATTCAGCTGTACACTGGGCAGAGAACACAGAAGCAAATGTCAGTATCTGCCATAGAAGAAGCCACTTCTCCACTCCTCCTTCGAGTGAGCACTGGTAAGTGCTGAAAGCAGAGGCAGAAAGTGGGGATAGACAAAGGAAAAGGAGAAGAAACATTTTACCCTCCACTGTCAAAGCATTCAGAAATGTATGAAAGTATGAAAATGGGAAAGGCTGGTGTACTCAAGTGCATGATATAACAACAAAGAATTAAGCACTGTCCCTCTTCCTACATGCATTGTGCAGGCGGGGCTGATCCAACGACCACCAAAGCCGTGGGAATCCTTCCACCAACATCAACAAGCTTTGGCATCAGGAGAAGCTGCTGGGTGCTCTCCTCTGGGGACAGCTCCCCTTTGCACCCCTCTCCTGGGGCCACCCCTGCCCCGAAACAGCCGCAGCACCGTCAGGAGCTGCCACTGTCCCCAGGTATCTCTGGATCAGCAGCAGCACCAGCTACTGAGGTCTCCCCCTCCACACCCTCTTCATAATTTCCAAGTCTGGTGATGACAGTTCGCCTCTCAGCGATAGCATCGGTAACCCTTGTCTGACCTCCCTGTCTGACAAACCTGGTTCTCAACCTCGGGGGCCCCCGAGAGCATTTGAAGTGCCAGAAAGAAAAAAAAAAATGAACTTCAAACAGACGAGGCTCTGCAAACCACGCCAGATCCTGACAGCTCGCTGCGAGACAAAGAATGGAAAACTGGACACTGCGCAGTTGTTGCTTTCCTCCCTGCAATCGAGTGGAAATGAGACCAGCAAAATTGACAGCTGTGGAAAACCAGATTGGTGGTTTAGTTTGATGGGCTGGGGCACCCAGGGACAGATGTGGAAAATGCTTTTTAAATGACTTGCGGACACAGATGAATTTTAAGAAGCAGTAATCAGTAGCCATAAGTGACGCCTGACCACAGCTTCGAGTATTTAGAGACACAGACAAGACCCAGGAAGGTAAGAATTGCAGGCATCCTGCCTGGCCCGGAGAGCAAGAGCCCATCACTTCCTACAGGAAAATGGGTGTGTTATGTCTTGGCTAAACTAAGCCAGGGCAGCGGTACAGAATTCACTGTGAAGACAAGTGCAAAAGCAAAACTGAAATGGAAAGAATTAATTAAATGTGCTATTATCATTTTTTGTATTGTGATAGTATCTAGAATCTCAGTGGGACTCCACTTAATGCAAATATCCCATGTCTCAGAATGATACCACAAAGGCAAGGGAGAACAAGAGCCTAGGGAAGAACTAGTGGTTGAGGCTTCAGAGTCCTATTTCCCAGCACATGCACTGAAACCCGAGGTCACTCAACTGATGGCTCATGACTCAACCTGCAGGATGGCTCCATCCAACCCTCCATCTCTCCTGGAGGAGACAAACAACAGCCTTGAGGGTAGCACGAGCCACCCAACAGCAGAGCTTCACCTAAGGGTGCCCAGGCAGGCATAGAAGCTGCCTCTGCATTTTCAGAGCACTTAAGACTGGATCCCAATCAGCACAACCATATCCCAATTTCTCTTCCAGAAAGGAGAAGCTTGGCTCACCCTCATGCACATTGTTTTCACTTGAGTGTGTTTTCCTGCTCAAGCTTTCTTAAGCACAGTGAGGGGAAGAGATTTTTGAGAGAACACTACTCTAATATAAGCTAAAACCAACGCAGCAGTAGAAATCTTACAAACAACCAAAGCATGTGCTTATTTCTATTGGTATTAATCATCTTTTCCTCCCCACAAAACAGAGGGAACATGCCTACTTCCCACCTTCCTTGATCAGCCTAATATTCCCCTCCCATCCCCTCCCATAGGCATAATGTCACCTCTGACTCCTGATGTCCTTTTTATATTTGTTTTATTTGGTCTAATTGCTTTACCCAAATTGTTGAGGCCACAAGTATGAACACCATCATAACCTCTTCTACTACCCTTCAAGTAATTTCTGCAGAAGTGTTAACCAGCGTGCTCCCTGGGACATGTGCTAAGTCTGTTCTTATGCAATATTTTCATGGATCTTCTAGAAGCAGCAACAAATCAGACAGTAATGATATCTGCAGACTAGGAGATACTATGAAAGCTTGCCAGGACAGGAAAATACCAAGAAAGGACCTAGAGACATTAGAAATGGGAGTAGAAAATAATAGAACAAGCTTCTGTTTGGAAAATACAGCTAAGAAATTCAAAGAAAAAAAAAATCCAAAGCACAGCTGTTCAACAAATGGAAGAAGACTGGAAAGTTGTAAAGCTGAAAGAGATTTACAGACAGTAGGTGAGACCTGATTTGCAACATCAGACTGCAACAAGAATACAGCCAAGGCTATTTTGGTCTATATACTGAAAGACATCATCCAGGAATGAAGTTTAGAGGCTCCATCTCCATGGCTCGGATGTGACAGCGCCTGGCGCGCTACACTCTGCCTGGGTGCCTCTTCTCCAGAAAAGTGCTCCCAAACCAAACAGAGCCTGAAGAAATGCTAAAACACTTGGGGAGAGCTGGTAAGGAAGGAGCAAAACAAATTCAGCCTGTATAGGTCAGCTCAACGCTGGGATCATAGGTATGTCACGCTCATAGATAGCATGCATTGTTGCAAGGGTTTTAAGTAGACAGTGATAATCATCTACAGATATATGACAGAAAGAGGGCAATTTAGTACAGCATAACTTGACATAACTCAAAGTAATAGGAGAAAATTAAGAAAATCTAATTTAAGATGAATATCAAAAAAGTTTTCCCAACTTAGGAATTATTCTCTTGCAGAAAAGTTTCCCAAGGGAAGCAGTAGAAATCTTACTGCTTGAGCCAGATAAAAACAATAGTAAATGTACATGAATAATTCTGCGCTGGCAGGGTTCTTGATGGCATGTTTTAAAAAGTCTTTATTAATTCTGCTTTTTCTAACCTATTAATATCTTATTTCAATAGTCGCTGTTTCTCTCTCTCTCCCCTTTCCTTTGTTCACTTTCTCCCCAGTTCTGAGCTGTCATGCACAAGCTCATCTTCTTAAAGACAGTGGTTCCTAGAAGACTCGTTAATATGCTAAGCTGCAGTGCTCCTCCCTGAAACAGTCCCAACGAGAAACGAGATCACTTGCATTTGCTGAATCTACCCAGAAAAGAGCTCACAAAGCCAGTTTTAGGACACTTAAAAATGTAGCAAGCCCTAGGCTTAGCTTAAGCAATACACAGGCTAGGAAAAATGAATGTCCCAGAGATTATAACAGGTCTTGTTGAATAGGACTGTTGCATTTCTTTTCCAACTGCCCTTTCTTCACTTTCCATGTTTTCTTCTATTTTTATTCCCACTCCTCTAGTCCAGTCTTTCTTCCCCTCTGCTAACCTCTTTGCTTTATCCCTCCAGCACTCTTCATGTCTTCTTTCTTCCTCCATTTTTTCAGGTGCGCAGACGGGCTGGCTGGAGTTGATGAGTCTTTCCTAGAAATTCCCACTTTCAGTAAGAAGCCAAACAAATGGCTACCAAAAGGCAAAGCATGGCTCAAGTTTCAAATAAAAGAGTTATGCTGGCAGGAGGTGTCGGAATGGCCTTCTGGACTGCTCCAGCCCCATTTAATCCCTGTGTAAACCTGATATTGAATGATGCTTTGGGTGTACATTCTTACAGCAGCATGAAAGAAAGAGTCACCATGCATACTGGCCATGAAAACAAAATAGCCCACAAGATCCTGGTGCTACATTGCACAGATGTCGGATGGATTGCAGGCTTTGGATTTGCTTTATGTTTCGGCCACCATGCAACCTATGTTTTATGGAAACACAAAGTCCTGCTGACTTATTTTGTCTGAGAGGAAAAAGGCACTTGTTAAAGAACTTGTTCTCAGGTTCAAAGCTGTGAAAAGATGGTAAAACAAAGCCAAAGTAGCATAAATAAAATGAGGTGCAACATTAGGAACTGACTAACCTTGATTTGTCATTACTTAAATCCCAATATTACAACTCACTTTCTGCGAGCAAAGTTTGCCAAATAGGCAAAAAGTATTGTATCCCATGCAACTCTGCTCTCAGACCCAGGTATCTTTGACCATGGGAACTACAGGATAGTTAAATAATCCCAAATCAAGCTGCCTTAAAGAAGAAATTACAAGAAATTAATACTTCAAATTTCCTCAGTCTGGGAACTGAATTGTCTGGGGGATCAATCTGATGTTGGGATACAGACATTTGCTTCTCTGGTATTTGTGGTATTTGCTATATTTAGAATACAAATATTATACTACCCTGGGATGTTCCCCGCTCTGTGATGCTCTTGAATCCCAATTGCAAAGAAGAGAGCAGCAACATTTCAGCAATTGAATTACATGAGAATCTGATGGCAAAAAATTCCTTTGCATCTCTCCCAGAAGAATGTAAGTAAATAAATACAGAATATACACATAAATGTGTGTGTGTGCTTGTGTGCACACACAGAGAACATATACATAAAAAATTTGCAACAGAGTGAAAAGTATGCAACTCAGCACAGATAATTTTATTAAATAAATGGAACACACAGATGGAGAGATAATTTGTGAGTGTACTGAGGGGGGAAGATGTTGAAGTGTTTTTTTGTAATCCATCTAGTACAATGAATTTCATGGTATAATACTTTGTCAAGGACTGCAGTGAAAATCAAGCAATTTCACTGCAAATCTTAACAAAAAGAACTATCCCAACATTTACAATCATCACAGCTGCTAAAACAAACTTGAATGTGACCTTCAAGCCATCAGGATACCTAAGCTGAGACAATGAAATATAAAGAAATATATCTGTTTTAACAAACTTCTTTTGGGACAGGCTAAATAATAAATGGATGACAAGTGTAACTAAAAGCCAGCAGGAACTTTTTGCATCAGGCTTTGTCCATCCATAAAAAGGAAAACCCAAACTCCCAAACCTCCTGAGATGCATTTTATTCATACCATAAACCAGACAGGACCGATGAGACATGTAAGTGGGAAAAATGGCACTAAGCAGAAATAAAAACTAGAAATTATTAAATGTGAAGCAAAGAACCAAAACAGAGCCTGCAAGGAGAAATAAGTGTCAGGTGTCTCATGACAGGATAAAATCTTTTTGGCAAGTATGGATCTGAAGGCACGATTTGCAAATAAATATTTACAACTTGAATAAAATTTCAACACTAGACTGAGAAAACATGAGGCTGGTCATGGCTGGGAAGCAATGCAGACGAAAGAAAAAACTATTTCAGGTTATGGAGGGGCTTTATCTGACTACAGAAAAAAAACATACCTTTGGGAGAAAAAGGTCATTGATCCCTTGGACAAAAGTATTTGCAAACAGAAAATAAAAAAGAAAAAAATGCTCCCTCAGTTTTAAAATCATCTTAAATGATATATTTTAAAAGATATCCTAAGCATTACTACCTCTTAAAGGCTTTCTAAAAACATAAGGTTAGAGGCTAAATGGCAGGAAACCATGTTTCTGGGACTTGAAAGGCGGCTCCTACTGCATCTTGAAACTGAGTACAGCAAAAGCAGTTGTGTGATGGTGGAGTGAGCTTCAAGTATGAAATGTAGCCACTGAAACATGATGTAATTAATTTTTGGGCTTGAGGAAATATGCAGAGAGCCACTGTAACCTGCCCTCACACGAATGCACAAAGACAGGTATCTCATTTCACCTACAGCAAAGAAATTATCCATGCTGCACCTACAAATAAATGAAAAGACGACAGAATTCATGTAGTCTGGATGAGTAAATTGCATTCACCATGGACAGCACTTAAAATTGGACATTTTCTATACCTGCAGCAATGAATTCACTACGCTACCTGGAATATTTCCTGTCTAAGTATTGGGAATATTATAATTACACTGTCTGGGTATCTAATGTAATGCAACAGACCACCAATTTTTAATGGCCCCAACTGTAAAAAAAACATAAGAAGAGAGAGAGGGAGAGAAAAAACCTCCGTATTAAGTTCAAGTCTCATCAACTGCAGAAACTGAGCTTGCTAGGTAAGGTACAGCAGTCCCTAGTTCAGAGAATATGCAAATTAATTTGAAAAGTACTTAGCACTACACCAAATAGAACTATATCTGTAGTATTCAAGCTGTATGTATGGCTAAAGCTAGCATTAAAAACACAGTCTTTTCCACTTGGGACTTTAAACCTTTTTAGTAAAATACTGTCTAGGCATCAAATATTCATCTTCTGAAGGCTGCTATGAAATGGTAATGGACACATGACCAAACCTGAACTGCTCACAGGGCTGGATGATGTTAGGTACCACTATTTTCATCAACGCTAAAACTGAAATTACCTCTAGGCTACAAGGCCTGGGGATCTGTTCCTTCAATTCTTTAGTAGCAAGGTTACAGGCAGCTGTAAAAAGCTATACTTAAAAAGCCAAGGAATACGTGGCTTGTCCTGACATTTATTTCCCTCCTACATTCCTTCTCTTTTACACCTTGGATTCTTCCTTGCAGCATGCAAGTTAATCGCACCAGTTATCCCAGACACCTCTCCATTGCATCCATGTAGGACATGGGACAAGTAAGTTGAGTATGCCTCTTAAATCTGTTAGGAAATTCTTGTGCTCTGTCATTTAGAAGTACCTTGCAGAAAGGTCTCAGTTACTACTGCCTGCTTCCCTGCACTGAGAAGCTTTCAAAAACTATTGATTCTGCTTATCCACAAGAGAGAAGACAGTACGCTTCTTGTCATTATTCCTCTATTTTGTCTTGGAGTGATCAGACTGCATATTTTGGGATAGAGTACATTTCCATCATCAGATGTACTCTCCTAGATGTCAGAGTGATGGTTGTTTATGTGATACAGAACTCAGTCCATGAAATACAGAGTGAAAACCAGCAATATTTCATACAGATATCCAACAGTCATCACACAGTATAAATAAAGATCACTCTTACACTCTGTTGCTGAAGAACTAATCATTTAAGTGTAAAATCTACTAAATTCTTTTGCTAATTTTTCTGTTATCCATGACATCCACTGGAAATATAGATGATCTCAAAATGCACGCTCCTTTATTATTCTGAGAGCATAGTGTAATTTCCTTCAGATCAGAATGAAACAATGCAGCTTTTAGAGACAAGCCCTATCGAGAAAGAAGCTTTACATAGAGTTATCTGTCTGTTAATTATCAAAAAGAAAGGAATATTTTACGGAGAAGGAAAAGATATGCACACGGACATCTGAAACAAACTCATAAAAAAGAAGTTATGACATTGCTAAAGTTAATTATCTGTCAAAGTTTCCATTATAAACTCACCACTCGAGAAACAACAGCAAATCCATAAGCTAGCACACAGCCCAGGTGCCCAGAAGGTCTGTTGAGCTTTGCTGCAGAGATCAGGGAGTTTGAAAGGAGTGGAGCAATGAATCATTAGCAGGGACTCTGCAGCTACCGTCCTATGATACGTGTGGCTGTGTGCTGGCTAACGAAGATGGAGGGCACAGTCCAACCAAGACTTTTTTTTTTTTTCAGAGCTGGATTTGCCTTGTATTGACTGCCTTGAAAAGTATAATACAAGTTCAGACAAAGACTGCAGAGGCAAGTGGTAGTGCTGAAACACATTTTGAGGTTCACAATGAGGAGAGCATTTGCATAGCTTCAGTGGGTAACGGAGGCCTCCTGAGGTTTTCATTCATGTATAATAGTTATGAATAATGTTATTCAACTGCATTTCTGATTCAGCATCTTTCTGCTGAATCTTGTCCCCTTTTCCTTCAGTTCACTTAATTCAGTTACTCGATGTTATTGTCGTGTCCTCTCTCTCTTATGTAGAAACATAGACCGTGCAGCCTTCTATCATCAGTGTACTCTGAACACAGAATAGAAGTGCTGGTACCACAAGAGAAAGTAAAATTGTCAGCTCCATAAACAAGCCCTTCTCCATAAACTTACCATTAAAATGCGTCTGTAGCTGTCTCTGTCGATGCCCCAGAGCTTGAGATCTGTCTTGGCCTTGACGGTGGCGGCCCGGGGTGTTCCGTAGATCAATGCCAGTTCCCCGAAGCTGCCTCCTTCTCCAATGCTGGTGACCCACTCCCCATTGACATAAACC
This sequence comes from Platalea leucorodia, assembly GCF_965183815.1. NCBI lineage: Eukaryota > Metazoa > Chordata > Aves > Pelecaniformes > Threskiornithidae > Platalea > Platalea leucorodia. The sequence goes on from NC_138827.1 coordinate 12,299,310, forward strand.
TACCACAGCACAAGACAAAACAAGAAGAAAAACCAGTTTGGGGACTTAGTTGCAGTTGTCCTCCTACTGCCAGTTACCTAAAAAGCTATTAGTAATTTCCTTTCTAATCGCCAATGCTGGGGACACAGAACGAAAACAAGAGCCTAACAGTTTCCGCAGTCGGTCCCCAAAGAGGGCAACAACCCGCTTTGTGGACAGAATTTCAAGTCATCTTGCTTCAGTACAATGACTGTATTTACTCTCTGAGTTTTCAGCTCCTGTGGTTAACTGGCATCGTGTTTTCCCTCCTGTGTTCAAGGCTCAGACAGTCAACAAGCAGAACTGTCACAACTTTGGCTTTTTATTAACACTGTCAAACTTGAAAGGAAGGAGATTTGTTGATACGTGTGATGAGGTTTGCTGAAAAGCACCATGGCCATGAAATGAAAAACAGTCAAAACAGGGAAACATCTTTTGAAAAGAAACGTTTTTTTCTTCCCTAAGCCTAGTGCCTCCAACAACCATTTAAATACAACTATTGCAATCTGATTCTCCCTTAGAGAAGACTACTAACTGCTTTGGATGTGAGAAGCTATACACAGAATTATCCTTTGTGTTTAACATCAGCAATGTTTGAAGCAATATTTGACCCACATCGTATTTAGGTAATGTATCTTCTCGAAACACAGTATGGATCAATACCACTACCACACTATTTTTCCTGGATGACATCTAATCTGAGAAGAATTCCTACACTTAGGTGCCATGTAGAACCTTCACTGGAGAAAGGGGGACTTGGGCAGGTACTTTCCACTGGGCTGCATTTTCCTCGCTGTTCATGCACAATACAACTCATGAGACATAATAGCATATTCAAAGACTGGTATGGATTGTGTATTCTGCAGCTTGCATGTAGGCTTGCTGCTATAAACCTACACAATAAACCCTTTTCATTCTGTTAATGTGTCTGTGAGTTTAGAGGGTAGGAAAGGCTGTGTGCATTTACCCAGTGCAGAACATATCCCAATCTGTCACAGACCAATAACACCAGAAATCAACCAGAATGGATTTAATTTGTTTGGAAGCTCTGTGAAGAAATATAAGAAGAAGAAAATATGCAGGTATTCTCATCTTAAGCAGGAAACTATGGCAAAGGAAAAGATCATAACCTATTACCAAGTAGTGAGTAACAGACTGGCAGTTTTTAAAAAATATATGAATTAGAGCTGTGTTCAAGCTGGGCATGAGAAAAGGAGGTGACCAAAATAAATGGACTGGGGTCAAAATTCAACAAACCGTCAGTATTAATTTTACTTCCATCTTCATTTTACAATGAAAAGGTACATTACGAACTACAGCTGGAATCAATCCCAATTTATCTTCCCCGTATTCAATTAAGATCCGATCCAGCTCCCACTGAGGTCAGCGAAACACTGGTTCAGTAGGGGATGGATGAGGCCATGGAGCAGTTCAGCTGATCGAGAGACCTCGTGGGTATAAGCTGAAAAGGAGCAATATTAGCATCACTGCTGAAAGCCAGGCAATGTCGAGGCTCTTGGTGTTCCTGGAGCATCTGAGGATCAAGGAGCTGAAATAAAGGGTAAAAATAATCCCAAACAACTCAAGCCACTAAAGCTGCTTGTAGCTTCATTTCTTCACCACGACAGAATGAATGTCACGTAGGAGAATATCACACAAGAGAGTAACAACAGCATTTCCTTTCAGACTTTAACTCACTGCAGAAAGAAAATCTCACAGAACATTGAATCTATGTTTAATTCTCTTCATAATGAAAAAAATGAAAGCAAAAAACATTCTAAAAAAGCCAGGCAAACCCAAGTGCTTTCCTGGTGAAACAAGCAGGTAATACTGTGGCTCCTGGATCTTTTTTGTGAGAAAAGCAGGATAAATGGATGAATAAAATTAGGATTCTGAAAGGCTTGTAACATAATGAGAATTCATGAAAATTTTTAAACTCAATTAATCCATCGCAAAATTGTCCAGATGTGTATTTGAATGTAGGGATACCCCCTTTCTGTAGGGATTTCACCAGATGGACCCAGGGCTTGCTAAAGTAATTCATGTTCTCAGTAAAGTCTCTGGGATGATGGGGAAAATCTAATAATTTCAATGAGTTTTGGACCACACCCTGAATGTCAGCTGACATTGCATCCTTGACTCTTTTTCAGCACACCAAAAATACACGTATTTCTATATGCTCTTTTGTTGAAAAGCGCAGGTTTTGTTATTGCAGAAGAGGTGGTGTGGTAAAATGATTTGTTAACACGATGGCAATTTCATTAAGGAACATAAACCAGGGTCTGAAGTATAAGCGGGAAATAAACTCATTCCAACATGTATTATTTTAAGCAGTAGGGTGACATTTCTTTTTAAAGTAGTATGCATATGACTGCAGCCCAGAGAGGGGAATTATGCTAGTAAAACTCAAGGTAGAGCAAGTGAAGGATGGACATTTACTTTTGCACAGCTGTTAGAAAGAGAGGCTACTACTAAACTGCTCTAAGATTTCTTCAATTTTGCTGTCTTACTTGACAAAACTCCCCAAAATATATTTGACATCTTGCCTGTAAACAGTTTATGCAAACGGCCATTCCTCCACCCTAAGGGTGTCGGGTTTAAAGTACTCTGAGGTGAAACCAAATCACTGATCCAACAGTCTTTGGGTCCAGCATTCACTCCCCCAATAAAAACGTCATTTCCAATATCAACCTTCAAAAGATAAAACAGCTTGAGAATAACTGTTGCTTTCTAGGAGGAAAACCATTGCACTTCATTCTCTGCAAAGGCCCAAGTCAACAATCAACTTTTGTCTTCATGATGAAGTTAAAGTGCATTGATGGCATGTTACAAAGCCGTTCTGCCCTTTAGCAGAGTTCAGCTCCACTATGAATCCCTTTAACATAGATTTTTAAAAAAAGAAGTAGAAAGGAAAGTAGCTCTGTTTGTAAGGTATAGGAAGTAAAGCTATTTTAGGCACAGAACAGCTTATGAAAGCCAATGTTATATGGCAGCAGCTCAGATGATCTCCTTCTTTATCGTAAAAAATGCTGGGCTGAGGTTTTGGCTCAGGCAGTTTTAGGCATTTGTGAACTCTCACCAAAGTGGCGAGTACATAAGTGAATTGTTCCTAATTGTTACGTGACCTGCCGATCACCGCTCCGTAATAGCTGGAACTTTCTTCTTTCATGCAGCTGAAGAGGAATGTAGAATTGCAGATGCCCAAATATAATCAAGACATCAGGACCACTACTTTCCACAGAGAAAGAGTACTTCAGATTTGTATTGTTTTCCATCATGTAGTATGAGCACTGCAATTTTTGTGGGCTTGAAAACCACACAACTTGGTTCACTTCATTATTTTTTTTAGAAGGCAAATGGGAAAAATCTCCTGTGAACATCAGCAGTTCCTGTCTTCATAGGCTGCAATATACATACACGCTAACAGCAAGAGAAAACGCAGTGAGTCACACAATGCTCAATGCAACAGGAATGCATCTTGGCCTCACTCATCTTCGAGTTGTCTAGAGAAGCAGAAAGTAATCTTACCATGAGTAGTAATATAGATGTTTTACTTTGAAGGCAGAATATGAACATCCATCTCTGAGCTTCACTGGAGTGAATTTACCTTTCCTTTAATTTTGTACTGCTGATTTCAAGTTAACTTTTAGCATTGATTTTGCTGCCACTTTGTGATCTACGTGGACAACCTAATTTGTTCCAGGCATTGCAAGTTTTAGATCTTAAATCCCCTCCCTCGGATCTGTTTGTAATAATTTGTGCTTTGTGTCTTGTCAAGCCTTAATATTTGTTATCCAAAAATGAAGATGAGGCTTATTTATTCTTGGAAAAATAAGCAAGTCTTAGACACGAAGGGCATTTATATGTGGGTAGTTTTCTCAAATAAAGCCAGTGCTTTATTTGTAGTATGAATGTTCTTTTCTTAAATATAAATACACAAAATTGGACACTGCCTTGAGAATCCTTAAAAATTCAAGCTGAAAAACTCTAAAATGTTCTGTTTCAAATTTCAAAAAGCATCCTTCTAAATTAGAAAGAACATTAATGACGGAAGAATTCAAACAAAAAGCAATCTATGGACTCTAACCATAAAATATAACTAGTTTTAAAATGCAACAGTATTCTCACATAAACCACCATGTAATTTTCATCTTTGTACATACAAATTAGAGAGTTTGTATATACAAATAAGGGCTTCAAGAAGATCTGACCTACAATCAAAAGATAAGGTTATCTATTGTCTACAATATTAATTTATAGCTCCACGTATAGATTTATACAGTAAATACAGAACCTATTTAAGAAAAAATACTGAAAAGTTTTCAGTTTGATTTTCACCATGCTATAGTTTGGCTGCTGTTGTTGTACAAGAAGAAAACCTGAGAATGACTGTAGAGAAAGTTGCTGTGACATTAAATAGAATAGGAAGTTGTTGAGTCTAAAAAAAATACATTTGTTTTAAAAGGGTAGTTGACGGTGCTTTTTAAAGTAAAAAATGTGAGGTTATAAGATTAAAATAATAAACAGGAAGTCATTTTTATATTTAGAAATATGGATTAGAGATTTTTGCAAGACACATACTTTAGCAGGTACTTTCAACATCTTTACTGGAAACTATAATTTAAGCTCTGCCAGCTACTTTTTGGCATACATTCACATTTGTCTGAGCAGAAAAGCTTCTGGTAGCCAACTGACCTCTAAGACTTCAAACCTCACGCCATCATCTACCTAGGGTAAACTTTATCCATCTGCAGGGCCGGGTCATGAGTTGTTAACAATTCTCCTTAACTCTGAACAGCTAAGGAGAAAGACTGATAACACTATAATGTCCTTTCCCATCCAATGCCTGCTTTGGTCAAAGTGTACCTGGTTTGTAGTACCCAGTGTCTGACAGGAAAAAAACAGGTTATCCAAGACATACCTCTTTCTGATTTGTAAAAACTTTTCTTTTACATATGAAAATTTGCACCCTTCTCCCTTGGCCCACAGTCCATGTTGAGTGTGACTGCCAACTGAAGGGCACTGCATCTTCTTTGGCATCCATAGTAATAGCAGGAAGGAAACGTGCAGATACTTTATGGATATGCTAAAAGGGCTTGTTTATACCCTAAGAAAGTGTAGGAGTTGAGGATAAAGTGTTATTGTATTTAAAAACATTTTGTTTTACTTCTAATTTGACTCAGATTATTTCTAAGGGAAAATATTAGAACGCTCTTACTTACTCTCTGAGGTGCCTATGCCAAAACTCTAACAGTAAATTACTTTTAAATGTTGGGGTTTTTTTAAACTCACAACATCACACATTGCTTTTGTTATTTTGGCTTTGTTAGTTGGTTCTGTTTGGTATTGGTTGCATGGTTGATAGATGATTTTTTTTTTAGTTTTACCCTGACTTTCTTCCAGGGGATGGCAATTTTATGATGACAGTTGTGACCTCCATTATGCATATCTTTGTGTGTGTATGGAAAATGTGGGTGCTTATCAGTCATGATATTCCCAGAGTAAATTGCTCTTTGAATCCAACAGTCCTGGTGAACCTGCCACTTCTGTGCACATCAGGGAAATGATACAACCAGATAGCCTGGCCAGGGGTTAAAAGCCTCCATGCATATGCCAACACCAGCTGAACTAGGCAGAAAATGGTTTGAGGCTTTAAGTCTCGGGGTCAATTGTCTACTCTCCAAGTTGCTTTTTTTCTTGGAGAAGGGTGGAAGGATGCCAAAAAACTATCTGGCAAGGCTTAAATGAACTGCAGCTCGCTTACTAGTGGTCTGGATTTTCTTCAGACAATAAGGATTTTAGCGCTGCTGCCCAGAAAGTGGAAGAACTCTCTTCTGGGGAGCACTATATACGGTGTGATAGTGCACACCCACGGGGTCTGGGAGCTGCTGCCTTGTACAGGAGCAAGTTACTCTGCACTAACTGCCCTGGTACAGGCTTTACTCTGGGCAGGGGAGGAATGGGCTTGCCTCCCTGCATCTTCCCAGCAAAGGCAGCCACCATAGGTAACTTCTGCAGCTACCAGGGTGTAATTCCAACTTGCTCCTGGATGAGCAAACGTTTCTTGTGCCTTCCGCAGTATCTTGCAAAGGAATTCAGTGTGTGTTTAGCCTGAAGATACAGGAAAGGCTTAGGAAGGAGAGAGCACCCAGCTGAGGAGATGGGGACAGGTGAGGTAAGGAGCAGCAGGACAAAGGAAGGGGGATGCTAAGGGGAACAGCATTAGAGTGGGTCGCAGAAGAGTTTTGCAAGACTTAAGAGGGTCAGGAGCTTTGGTTGACCCTGGAATAAGCTCAGTCCAAATGACATCTCTTAAGTCTCGTTAGGATGTATTTGTCCCACAGGTCATGTCAGAAAACTGTCCGTACGTGTGTCTGAGAAGTGTCAGGATGACATTATTGTGGATCTGTCCATTTTGACCTGTCCTAGCAGCTATAGGCTGATTTTGGCAATTAGGGGAGTAAGGATTGAGAATGCTCGTGAAAGCAAAGTTGCAATTTACTCAGAGAAATGCAGGTGTTTCATTCATTCCTTAGAAAATCTGCTGCTGCAAGTCTCAAAGACAAGGCAGGAAAAATGTATATCCTATATCATACATAACTGACTGGAGGACTGCAAACTGCTGGGAATACAAAGAAAAGTTCTGCCTTCAGCTCTAACAGCGTAAAACAAAGCTGTGCACTATGCTCTTCATTTAGCAAAACAGTGAGTCCCACTGAAGCCAGCAGAATTGTTTACGTGCTTAAAGGCCCACTGGTGCTTATGTAGCTTGTCAAATCAGGGGTCTGGGATAAAATTTTCAAAAACACCTACACAACTTAAAAGCCTACATGTAATTGCATTGCAGTGGCACTGAGGCCATTTAGTCACTGTGGTAGTTTTTCAGATTTTACCCCAAATCCTATCCCAGAAACCTCAAAGGCCCTTGAAATGTTCTGGGAAATATAAGATTATTCTGCATAAGACTTTAATGAACTCAAGAAACCATCAATGAAAAATGATCTGGACACTTGTCTCTTCTTGTGGTCAAGATGAAAGAATTTCAACTTTCCATAAAAAAACAAGGAGGACCTCTGATACACAAGTAACATGACACAGTAAAGGTGTTTCTGAGTAGATGCCATGATGTACCTGGGAAGGGAACTCAGATGCCATCTTAGCCAACAGAGATTACAGCAACTGGTGCTCTAAACAAGTCCTTCTCAACGTTTGCAGAGCCGTGGCCACCTTGGCCATTACTGGCAACCACCAGTTACAGAAAATCCACAAACTACCTTTCTGTTTTTTTACAAGCAGTCACAAAGTTGGCTAGGCTCTGGACATTTATTTTCCCCATTTTGTCACTGCTTTCTAAGAGCAATATGTGCATATGGAAGATTACCTTTTTTGCAATTAATTGCAAGGGTTTTGCAGACTGTTTTCTGATGTCATTTGGTCCCCCACTATCCCTGAGCCAAACACTGAAGAAAGCTTTCCTAAAGGTTTTGAGTGAGGACAAATTATTTTTAAAGAGGATTAATCTATAACTTCAGTATGTACATTTGCATAGGTTTGTGGGTCTGATTCAAAGCCAGTGAACTCATTAAGGTCAGTATCAGGCCCTAACCAATTATTTTAAAAATAAATTTTAGCGCTGTTCTATAAAAATTGCTCTTTTATTTTCTGGCCCTGTGGATGTGGCAATGTTTGCTATTGAGAGGTATGCCTGATAGGAACAGTGAGTCAGACGGATTTCCTGAGAAGCAACTTCCAGAGGCAGAGGCAGCATGTGAGGTTTCTCAGTTCCCAACAATACCAATTAGATGGTCTCCTGACACAAACAGACTGCTAAAAAAAAAAAAACTTTCACTAAAATAACCGTATGCCTCCTGCCCGCATTTAAAATAAATCACTTTCTTCTTTAAATATGCCAAACAAAACTCATCTGGGCATCCGAAGAGCAATGTTGCTAATGAGCAAGCCTGTCCCATCCGACAACTGTGGATACATAAGGTGTGTGTAGAAAACTCAGTCAAATGAGGAACTTGTAGCAAAACTGCAAAAGTGTGAGTTTCATATGGGATAAAAATGATAAGAGGTGAATAGATTACGATTTGGAAGGCAGGTTCAGAAAGAAGCTTTTTTTCAAAGACTTGCTGATTAAACCACCACCTACTCCTGTAAACATTTTGTGGTCTAACAGATCACTTTACACTTATAATAATCCTTACTTTATTAATATGCTGCATTGTTCATATATTTGGACCTAATTTTAAAAGCAAATTAAGGTTTCTAAGATGAAACTCAGTGCCTTAGGCTGTATCTCAATTCGGGGAAGAAACCCAACACATGAGCTAAACTAACTGATTAAAGAAAATATTTTTCTTATGGTTGACCTGAACCCTCGGGTGCATTCCAACATGGTGGCCTGCTCTGCCAAAGACTGCACACCTCCAGGTGTGGTTAGGGTTCTAAAGATAATGTCATTTGCTTGGTTTTGATACCATATTTTCCTGCTTGGAATGGAGAAATAAACTAGGATGTAAAACATGCCAATTACAAAATTATGCACAAATGACTTAACACAACAAAAGCAAAGTAATGAGACCAATCCTGTGAAATCTATTTCAAGAAGAAAGGAGACAGAACCACAGCACGTGGCTGGATAGAGCTGTGTGCCAGAGCATACAATTTTATTATGTAGCTTCAGAATAAATATTATACTCTAAGAGTGTACTTACATCCACCTCGCCTTGGTCAATCACATAGAAGTTGTCTCCTTCATCACCTGGAAGCAAAATACAAAAGGTGATTGTTTCCTGAAGGTCTGCTAAACTATTCAATAATTTCCTGTCTCCATATTTAATCCTGTACATATTTGCACAGGTTTGTACACCAGATATTACTTACAGAGAGGTTCATTTTCTGAAACATCCTTGCCTATTTGCCTTCATGAATCAAAATATCGCTATGATTTCTTCTTATTAATATCTTTCAATTGCATTAATTTATCTCTTTTGATTGATTCAACGCTTCATTCCGTGTAAACACATGAGAGGCTTTAATATAGCCTGAGGGTAATGAAGTCCTCCCCAATGCGCTGCAGGCAGGCAGGTAAATTGCCAAGTGCGATAACTACGATACAGCACAATGAGGTGTTGAACATTCCCAACGACCATAAAAATATTTTCCACCTCTAATTACTCTTAGCTAGCCTGTGCCACCCTTACGCATTCTGAGCTGTGCTTTACTTCCTGACTATCTTCAGGTAAGGAATGAGCATTTTAATTTGAAATGCTATTGATCTACATTTAACTGTAGCACTTTGAAACCCTGGATATCTACCGGTGTGGTTTTGTAGATCTCTGCACATGTAGTGAAAGACTTGCATCCAAGAACTTATGATGGGGCTGCATACTTAGAAGCTTTTCGAATATGGTTATTCTCCTGTTAAGTAATGGGGGTGAAATCTCAAACGAAAAGATGTGAATTGTACAATCTTAGCAAACACACAAGGGAAAAAACGAGGGGAAGAATTACCCTGTTGTATGACTGTTTCTCCTGCGATGTGTGTGACGGGGAACATGGCATCGAATATGTCACTGGAAAAGAAAAGAACCACTTATCAATGAATCAGACCTATTTCTTATCTAGCCAGTAGACCTACCTTCATTGGGTCATTTAGCTTTCATTAACAGATTTTGCAGAAAAAGAAAAGGAAAATGTTAGTTGTAACTGGAAAGTGAGCCTCTGCTTGGCAAGAAATCAAAATAACTAGTTTGGCACAAGCTGTGGTTTAAAACCAAGTGAGACTGTGATTCAGTGCATGCTATTTTGAAAGAACTCCTGAATTATATGCATATAGGCCACTTCTTATAGCACTGCACAAACTAGCCAGCTTGAGTATTTTATTGTCTAAGCAGACAGATTTCAGATTTTCAGCTGCGATCAGTATGTGTCACAGCAGTAATTGCTAGATGCCTAAACGGGAGCTCTCCTCTTCTGAACATCTGGCCTCGCATTTACAAGCAAAACCTGTTCCACAATACAGATCACATTTGGAAAGGTAGATGGCTTTAAATTAATGTAGCATAAGAGCTGGCAAGAAATTGCACTCACAGTGCAGAAGAGGCCAAACTCTGAAAATCTTAGTGAGTTACTCGTGAGAAGTGAATTTGACCAATGCTGCAGAAACACCGAAGCTGCAGAAGAGCCTCATGCTCATTAATCATCGCTGAATTACACACCTTACTGTGGTCTCCAGCATACTGTCACATATCCTTAAAAGGCCAGGCAGAGCTGTAAGGACGGGAACGCACCCTGCACCAACACTTTGGGCAACTTGCCCAAATCCAGTCCTTTGTTTATTGAGGGAGACAGCAGGCTCCCTGGAGCCAGGGCTTCCTTTCCCCACATCAGATTTTGGGGAACTTATTTTCAGAAGCATGAACCGCACCGAGACGGGCACTCCCCACCTCTCTTCCCGTTCCTATGCATCAGTCTCAAGGGCTAAAGGAAATAGCTCCCGACACAAACAAAAGGCAGCAAGGAGGAATTGTTAACTAGTCTCTTCCCTGGTCTGGTCTAGGAATGGTCCATCCAGGGACCACTGACGACAGCAGCAAGATGAAACACTTCAGCCTGGAATGGAGCAAAGTCCTCACAATCATCACAGAGCACAAACAGTGAAGAAACCTAAAATTTTCATCAAAATAGCCAGAAGATCAGCAAACAAACCCATGCTACATTTCAATGCCTTATATGGGAAATGCATATTGTAAAATCCCATTATTAGCTTATTTCCTGTTCAACTGTTCCAGAATTTATTCAGGCTCAGTTCTAGGAAATGTTTCACTCCTAAGTTCAGATTGGTCATGTCTTTCCTCTTCAGCAGCCAGAATGTTTTTGCTCAGTATCACAGCTCTGCATCAGCACCACTTGTAGGAAAACTGGGAGATTTCAACCCAGGCACCTCCTGCTGCTCCGCAGCACCTGCAAGGGATGCTTAGCCCATGATGTAATAAAATGATATGTTTTACCCCTGTTGTTTCATCAGGCCCACCCCGTGCTATTCCTACTCACATTCAGGAAATACCATCACCACTGGTAAAAAGCCTGCTCAGAGGCTCTAAGGAGAAACCTCTTTCTCGTCTCATTCTGAGCACCAATGCAAAGATCTATAATAAACTATTCTAAAAAGTACATGGACTGTATTCTTAAATGCACTAAACTCATTTTTAATGATCTTAAATGGGTTCAGCATTTCTCCAGTTCAAGGAACTTCTCTGTTGCAGAAAATAAGCATCTGTCTGGTGCAGGCTGCGGAGCTGGTCCCTGTGCCAACCCTCGGTGCCCTCAGCCTAAAAGAAATGGGATCTGAGGTTCAGATGGGATGGGGGAAAGTACCGCAATGGTAGGTGCCAAACTGGAATGAATCAAAATGGAAAGTGATCGGGGGACCTTATGTCAATAAGGCAAGTCTAACTGTTCTTCAGTAGCTCTGGGACTTGGAAATCTGGTATGACAGAGGCTCATTTGCCTCCCCTTGGTTTCCCCTTGGCTGTGCCTGGGCACCTCACAGAGCTGTAGAAGCTGTCTGGCAGCCTGAGGAAGATTTACCAGAGGAAACGGCTCTCTGTGTGGCAAAGATGAAAGTCTTCAATGCGATACATCCAAAAATAGACAAAGCACTGTGAATATCAATAGCCAAACCAAAATGTGACTGTCTGAACAAGCTTGGAAACTTTTTTTTTAAATAGAAATACAGAGGAAATAACTTTTGTTTTAAGGCTGTATTTTATTTATAACTTAACAACTGAATATACAAACAGTGCCCAATAAATTATGTATAGCACTGCACCCTTCTCCAAAATGTTCCACATCTCATTTCTACAACACCTTTTAGTTTTATCAAAAGACCTCTTTAAAACTCACAAACTTTCAGCTGACAGTGTCATGAACCCAAAGTCTATTAGCAGCAACACCAGTTTTACACTAATATTCTGCTGCCTAGAATATTAGTGTAAATATTCTAGCACCGCATTTATGATGTTTTTCAGCGAAGTCTCCATCTTATTAGACCAAGACTTGGATTTTTAAAGAGACCTTTGAAGGACATGTCATTAAACATTAGCCTAAAACACATATAAACACGCAGACACACAAGGTACCCAAAGTCACGGTGATGTTGATTTACACTTCCAAAGTGAAAAAAGGGTATATCTTTGATAAATAAATGCAAGTGACCAATAATATCATGACTGCCACTGGAAACACATTGTCATGTTTCTTTTCTACTAGGGAGCTATTGTTCATAATTGATATGGTTAGGCCAAGATCTCTCACAGTGATTAATGAGTTAGGGTGTTTCTGCTTTTGGATGCTCAATTTGAGATTCATTAAATAGACTCAGATCTCAGATGATATGGATCAGCAGGCAGCCTCATAGTTCCTCAACCTACGAGTCTGGCAGCCAAAAACTGGGACATTCAGAATATGACCAAAGAAAACCACCCTTCTGGAAATTATCATCTCCTAAAGTACCAAGTGCTTAAGGTCCCTGTATGAAATCTGGCTTTTGATTTAATTCAGACTAAGCGTACAATCTGTTTTAAAATTTTTCTTATTGTCTTTATTTGCAGTGTCTGAAGTAAACACAAAAATGTTCCAAAGATCAACATGTCAAAATACTTTGAAAATTTGAAAAATTTGTTCCTGACCTAAGCCAAAATCTGAAACTACATTAAGCAGACATATTTTCCACCTCCCCAATAAATGTTCTAGGCTCCATATGCAGTTTCAGCCATGTGTCCTGGGTCTGTACTATGTAGAGAAAACAAGTAAATCTTTAAATACCAGATGAGCAAAGAAGTGGCACTCGCTAAAGGCATAAATAATATGGCCAGGGCCAAAAATATGGCCTGCTGGTTTTTTCCTGTACCATGCACCTGTTTTTAAGTCATTCAAAATCACCCTCTGACCATTATGGTAAAAAAAAAAAAAACAACTTAAAAATACAGTGCTGCAACCATCTCACCATCAAGCAAAGACTATAGTTACATTCTTCTACAGCTCTGCAAAAGTAAGTATTTGTACTTCTTGGGTTTGAAGGTTTTGTTAAATAATTAGGGCCAGACACATACATACAGATTCCTAACAACCAAAATCTTTTTCAAGCACAAGCAGGTTTTATTCCAGTGTAAACAGAAAGACAGAAATCAGTAAAGTCTTCACCCAATGCTGAACTACCATGATTTCATCTTCTGTCTGAGCTGCAGCACCAAGAACACAGCAGCGTCTGTCTTCTGCCCCTGCACCAGCTATTTAACTGTTGACACTGACCGTGCTAGCAATGCTGTGTGCTGAACTGATAGGGAAAGGGTTTGATTTTTTGCCAGGATTTTTATGATTGTGCTGTAAGCAAGAACTGCTCAGAGGGATTTCCTTATCTTGTTGAAAATGTATCGTTAGCCCTGTTTCCAGATGACTTATTCAGGTGATGGAAGAAGAAAATAGGGCACGAGAGAATGCACTGCACCCAGCGCACCCTGGGTTCAGCATCAGTACTTGGAGGGCTCTTTCTCACCCTCTCCAGAGCCAAAGCTTTTGACAGGCTTTGCAATTTTTTCACAGCTTCCCTACCTACTTCCAGAGGATCTGTATCTGGTTACTCATGGCACTTGGAGTCAAACATTTGTTTCAATCAGAAGGTATCAAAGGCAGTTGTTGGCTTGGAAGTGCAGTTGCGGGTGGGGCTATTGTACCTGAATACCCACATTTGGATCCAAAGGGAGACGCTAGCAGGACATCACTAATGTTTCCCAGGGGGATTTCTGCACATTTAATTCTTTGTAACTTTTGACAGCATCATTCAAAAACAAAACTATAAGAAAAGATTGTGCGGAGCATAGAACATACAGAGAGCAGTTAACTAGTCCCACAAAGTGAAACCAAGAAATGCGTTTAGACACGAAATCTCTATCTGTTCAATCAAAAAATACCATCTGTCTTCTTAGGGAATATCAAAATTTAAAAGACTTTTTTAAAAAGGTCAAAGATATCAAAGGCTTGCAGCAAGTTTTAACACATAAAGTGTCTTCCGTGAGTGTAGAGCAGGATTGCAAACAACTGCAATCAGACCTGAAATCACAAGGACTGATCCTCTGCTGTCTGTCATCTGTAACGACTTCTGGCCACCTGTCCAGGCTGAGCCAATTCCTTTTTCATGCAAAGAAGGAAAACTCCACTCCAATCAACGAGACTGCAGCTATTTAGACCAGCAAAGAGTCTATCACAGTGATTGCAAAATAAATATGATGAAACACTTTGCTGATTTAATTCAGTAGCATTTTATAGACCCCATTTGCCAAGATGCAAATGACTGTGCTAAGAGGAAGCCAGTAGAGAGGGCAAGGCCAAGGAGTTCTCCTTCTCACAAGAAAAAGTGAGTGATAAAAAGAAATCATTTCATCTGCTTTTACACCGAGGCTGCTTGGAGTCCACGTAGAATATGAGATAGAAAAAAAAAAAAAAAAGTGCACTGTAGGTAATATAGCACTGGCAATGAGCAACTGAGAAGCAGCTTGTTAAAACAAAGCGAGAGAAGGAGGATTCCAAGCACTTTCAGAACCAGACCATGGCAATGGCCAAAATAGGGAAACTATGTAAGACAATTTATCAGTTTCACAATCAGATTTCTTTCCAGCCCTTGCTGTGCTGAATGCATTGCAGGAAAGGGAAAATGGAAGAGACAAAATGTATACGTGTTAGGCAAAAATGGAAAAACCTCATTATACCTGCAGGTTATAATCTGTCAGAGTTCAATCAGAACAATTTCACTGTGCAGGCAGGCTCAGAAAGCCTTCAATGCATGCACTATACAGAGCTTTTTCTTCTTTTGCTATCTCTCTAGCAAAACAAAGCAAGCCCTGTATTGTTGAGGACAGCCTTAAAAGATATGTGGCTGCTCTGGCATAATTCAACAAATGACATGCAACGTTTTCTCGGACTGAGGCTGCCCTAGCAGGAGGATTCCAGTGTTTTAAACCTTTCCTACTTATGTACCTTTAAAGTTTAGTAAACATAGTTGATAGTAACACTGCCTTTCTTTAGCTGCAACTCTTATATCTGGGTACTATTTTAAGATTTCTGAAGTATGGGAGGGGTGTCTCTTCTCATGTATGTCTAATATTTTCTTATGATTCATTTCCTGAAAAGATAACAACTTTCTAGCAATCATTTTAACAACTGCTTCTCCTGTTCTGTAACGATGAAGAGCATAGAATTTAAACCAGATGAATGGCTTCAATTAACACCTATGTAGTGAAGGAATAAATGCAGTACTTTTTACACTAAATAAAAGGCAAGGGTCTATGCTATGTGTAAGTATAAGGCTTTGATCCACACTGCTTGTTCCTAGGAACGCTGCATGTCATTGCTGATGTACAATACTGAAACCACCAAGAAACAATTACTATTATTTACTGGCTATTGAGAATAAATGCAACACACACAGGTAAAATAAAAAATTCCTTTTTAGAGGTATTTAAAACTAACAGCCTGGAGCTTACAATTGCCATAATCAAATACGTGGTGTCACAGGCATGTACCTAAGAGGCAGAGTCAGTACTGAAGCCTTAATGAAAACATTACCCATCTACTTCTGCTATTTTTTTTTCCTGTTAGGACAGCAACAAATTAATTACAACAGCATACAAAGCTATTAACAATTGAGTGTATTTAATTACTTCAGTATAATGGCCAATGTTTAGGTATTATTACAGTTAAGACATACATTAATTTTACTGTAATGACCATATAAGTCTCTGAAATCGGACATGAGAAGACATTCTGAGTGGCAGGTTAAAATTCAAGTCCATGTCTAATTCTGTAACATTTATGAAGTCACAAGTCCACATAACTAACAGGCATGTAAAACAGAAAGAAATAAAAAATTGTCGTCTTCTATTTCTGTGAAGTATTTCCAATTTTACTGTTTTATGAAGTCCTTTTATAGGTTCATGACTTATTACACCGAATGAACTGAATGAAACTTTATGAGCGGAGCATCAATTCATTTTACAGACTCTATACATCTATGTGTCAATGGTTCACATCATCTTCAACATGTTAACAATAGCTTTCAAAGACACAGAGCATGTGCAGAGACCTTCATCTTGAAAACCATCTGCCATGGCCAACCGCAACAAGAGGGTGACCCTCTAAAACGGGGCAAAGCCTTGTGGCTCAAGAGTGACAAGGTCCAATCCCACACCCCACCCCACTGCTTTAACCTTGGCCTCTTTTCCTCCTGCCCACCCCTCAGAACCGTAATTTCATTGAAGTCATGCTGCCAAGGCCTTGGTTGTAGCATGCCTGTCCAAGAGGCAGGGCTTGGTGGAAATGTAGCTCAGGTCCATCTCTTACTATCTTCTCTAGCTAACCTTTCACAAGGCTGAGGGAAGACCCACGCTTCCTTCAACTAGTCCCACTTCCAGACCCATCAGCCTGTTTGCATAAGAAGCCCTGTGGCAAGGCACGCAATGGATGCTGGGAGGTAGAGGAGGACATTACACAAAGTTCATGCTAAGCCACATATCACACTGTGTCTAACACTGAACTGCAGCCACATGGCATCCCTTCTAGCAGACCCAGCTGAACACAGGGCAGCTCTCCAGAGTCTCTCACTGCAGAGAGAGACATACATCTCTCATACATCTCCATAGTTTGTAGTTCAAGGACAACTGCAGACTGGGCTGTACCAACAAGTGTAGCCAGAAGGTTGAAGGAATTTATTATTTCCCTCTGTTCAGCCCTTGTAAGACAGCCTGGAGTACCATGTCTAGTTTGGGGCTCCCCCATACAAGAAAGACATTGACAAACTGGAGCCAGTCCACAGTGGCCACCAAAATGGTCCAAGGCCCAGAGCATAAGCAGGTAGAGAGAGAGTCGGAGAACGGTGTTTATTCTTTTACGAAAAGATGATCAGGGAGATCTTATTGCTGTCTACAAGTGCTTAATGTGAGGGTGTAGAGAAGATAGAGCCAGACTCTTCTTAGAGCTGCACAGCAGAAGGATGTTAAAGCAACAGGCACAAATGGGAACAGAAGAAATTCCCATCTGATATAAAGAAAAAACTTTGACTATGAGGGTGGTCAAACACTGGAAGAGGGGCCCAGGGAAGGGGGGGTGTTTCAATACTTAACTGGGCAAGGCTCTTGGTTAGAGCAACCAACTCTGACCAGACCCGCTTTGAGCAGGAGGTCGGAGTAGGGATGTCTGGAAGCCCCTTCCACCCACCAGGAGCCCAGGGTTTGGCACTGAGCTTCTCCCAGTGGGAGAGATGAGGTGGTCCTGCGCTCAGCCGCAGACACCAGGGAGGCGGGGGAGCATGAGTCAGGAGGCCAGCTGGAGGAAATCCCATGCATAATGCATGGAAAATATGCTCTCTGTGTACTGATGGAGGAATATCTGCACGCTTCTGCATGAATAATTGCAACGAGACTGTATCCCGACTTCACATCACTAATACCACCGTTCATCAACAAAGTCTGTGCATATCAGGAGGCTTTCATTAGAAATTAGGTAACATGGTTTTGGGGGGAAAAAAACAGTTTGCTGAAACTGAATATTCCTGTGGAAAATGGCTGATGTCATTTCCCATTTAAAATGTTTTAAAAGTTTTGAAACCGTCTAAATATCCTACTATGGTATCTTCAGAGGATCTACTTTTCACTATGAAATTACTTCAAAATTAAGATTCTTAGTAAAAGGTTAAAATCAAAATAAGGCATTGTTGAAAATGATGTTTCAGTTGAACTTAATCATATTTGTTTGCTTGTTTTCTCTGTGTGAGCATTCTCAAGATTTTCGTCTTGGAACTAAGATTCAAGATGGAGGAAGAATTTAAATGCCAAAAGAAAAACAAACAAGTAAAAAAAAAACCTCCAGAGAAACTTGGGTCAATAAAACACACTTCCTACTTGGTTATGATGTACAAATATATATATACACACGTACAGAGAAACACACATACTAGTCTGCACAGGCTTCTTTCTGTTTTAGTAGGTACCAGACAGTGATTAGGAACTCTTTCCTTAGCCAGCAGGTACTGTAATGCAAAGATAGAGACATTTATGGAGGTTATATACTATAAGAATACAGCATTGCTGCAAGCATACTCTACTGAAGCTTTTACTGTGAGAAAGGTCCAAATACATTATTATTAGAAGCACAGAAGGCCACTGTAACAAAGTCAAAGGTGTTACTTGTATGCATTGGCATTTTAGAAGTGACCCGGGGAAACGCTTAGCACAATGACAAGCCATGTGCTTCAGACAAAGTGGGCCAAATTCATCCCTGGCGTCACCGAAACGAGGTCAGTGTATTTGAGCTGGCTAAAGAGAAGGATGGCCCTTTAAGTCACCGGTGAGTATATATGATTTACATTTTCCACACAATTAATTACTTGCCATTTTATCAAACATTCTGGAAAAGCAATGGTGGATACCACTCTGAAAAAATGAGTATTTTAACGTAATAGCTGAAAGAAAATTGCTTCTCGTGGGACAGAAGCACAACACCACAAGAATAATTATCATCCCCAAAACAAGTCTCTGTTATTATTAATATGAAGCAAATTTCACCAGTGATAAAGGGTGGCCATAACAAAGTTCCCATATTTGAACACTTTATTCCTTCTGGTACTTTTAAATCTCCTCACTCTTTAATGTCAAGCTCCCTCTTCTGGACTATCCCAATGAAGCTAGAGAGTCACTATGCACTACTCCTCATCCTTACTTTAGTAATCAGGTAATACAGCTAAAGAAGCCCTTGGTAAATGGCACTGACACAGATCGCTAATCACCGTGTCCCAATTTCATGGTTACTACAGCTGAAGTTCATTGAAAATATAATAGTATATGCTGAGATTTAAAGAGCTCCCAGAGGTTTGCAGTTATAAATGCACTATTATGCAATCTCTTGGAGTAGATGATGGAGGAGATGTCCCTCAACTTAGAGACATGGGACATGTATCCTCAGGGATATCTCTATATGGGATATAGGACATTATTTTAAATAATGAACTATGATAAAATGTATTTCACATGTACATAAGTAAATATGTACAAAACTATACTGTGTACATTACCTTACTGTTCACATTACGCAGTGAAGAAAAATACCTCCCTCACAACAGTAACAGCATTTTATGTTTTGCCTTTGAGACTGAGATGGAGGACATTCTTTCATGAAAATGAAATTACATATATTTATGTTTTCTTGCATCCCTATGATTAGCAAACTGTTGACAGAGAAAGTTTTATTCTAATAATTCACCCGATCTTCCTATTCAGAGCATGTCTACAAACAAACTGTTGTGGTTGCAGAACTTGGACATGAACACAATATTCATCTATTATCATTATTTTCTTTTCTTTTACTTTTTGTTTTTTGCACTCTGTGCAAGAATCACTTCTAACAGTTTTCTATAAATATAGGAAAATTAAATTGTATTTGATAATTATGATTGTTCCTTCGAATCATATACTTACTGCTCCTACGCACTATTTTTATGACTACAGCTTCTGCACCTAGAAGAAAGGCTTGAGTGCCACAAGACAGCACCTGTACCTGGCAACTATATCAGCACAAAAACAGATAAGAATTATCAGGTATTAGGTCCTTGCCACTAACGTAAAAATCAGGATACTGCAAGAATGCTAAAGATGCTAATGCTAAAGAATGACACGATGCTCAAGAATGACACGATGCTCAATATAAATGCCGTTAGAGTTTTTTTATCATGCTCATGTAAAATAGTTTCGTACATCAGGAAACTCCTAAGGTAATTCTGGTAATATGTGTATCAATACGTAGTGCCACTGGAAAAGCTCAGAAGTGATTAGAGACTGAAGCCAAGGCTCTGCAGAGTTGTAGTTCCCAAGTCACTCAGCAGCGTGCCTGCTGCGAGTCAGAGGAACGCATGCTGCAACTAATCAAGCAGTGTTTGACATGTGTCTCCTCTGGCTGACAAGCACATAACATACAGCTGCAAGCATCTCCCACATCTTGCTTAATTAATTTCCATCCTTGTTGTGTGCTCCTACACCTGGAGATATCAAACAGCTGTGTATAATAAAAACATTTGAACCTGTGTTAGTGGATAGGATTCAATTTAGTTTATAATTGGATAAGTAAATGAAATAATTACAAAATAGCTGATAAAGGTTCCCTAGAATGAGGCAGAATTACTTTTTAAAAGTGTGTAAATCTAGTGTTAAATAGCTGATGAATAAAATTCATAGCTGACACAAAACCACATGTCCACAAGCACTTGCTTTTCTATTTGCATATCTATTATAGCTTACAGACATGTGCAAACTCATACACCCACACATTTTCCTTATGTTTTCCCTAAGTTTATCATTACTCCCCTTCATCTCTGATTCACAGCATTTCTGAGATAGAATCTTTTACAATAAAATGAACTCGAGATAAAATTTCCCTAGACAATAAATACTTGGAGCTTTTTAGTGAACTATCGCAATTAAGCACTTCATTTTTTACAGCTCCAGTAATTCAAAGAAGGAGAAACCAGAGATCGATCAGATCAGATGATAGATGCATTTTTTCTTAAGTGATGTGTATTTGCAGGGGTCTGAAGGACAGGGAGCTTTTTAAGCATGAAGAGCTGTTTTGTGCATCTATAGATCCATCTATAGATGCACAAACCCAGACCTAAGGGCGTGCTTTCTTCCTACTTATATAAATAAATTCAGACACAATTACACTACTTTGTTCCGTCTTTCTTAGTAATTTTCTTTCCAAATCTTCACTAACCACTAAAACATACATCAAAGACATCTTGAAGACACCCAGCAGTATTACTGGCAGCAACACCTGCTCCTTCGAACCTCACAGCACTTACTCCCTAGCAGTTTGCTGTGCTTCATAAAAGCTGCCTAGCAAACACGGGACTAATCTCTTTCTCCTGCATTTTGCTGCAAACATTAAAAAAAATCAAGAGTGCCCAATGTTAAATTCTGCAATGTAATGTGCATGGGTCTACTTTTATCTTTCCACAGTGATAGCAAATCTGGAAATCTCAGCTATGTTGGGCTTTTATTAGCATTGCCAGGATGGGAGAGGGGAAAAAGCAGTGTTGTATATGCCTTCCTGCATATCTGCAGTACATTTTTTAAATGCCTGGTTGAAAGGGAACATGAAGAATTTGTCGGGCAGGCTGGTGGATCAGTATTAACGCAGATGTTTGTGGTCACTCAGTCCAAACCTTCAAACACCTTTTGCTTGACTCTGCTAACTCCATGTTTGCCTTCACGCCGGTATAATTTTTAAGCAATTTCTCAGCAAGAAGAATTGTATTTTATGGCATTAAATAAACCAGGACAAACTCAGCCCTGAAACAAATTGCAAAAAAACTTGCAGGAGTACATTATCACACGACTCACGTTGCTTCCTCCCAACTAAATAACCCTCCCGGTTCACAGATTTCTGTTTAATTTGGCCTCTGGCATGACAGAAAGGAATTTTTTGCCCATTTACACAACTCTATGAATCAAATGTTGACAACACTAAGCTGCTCTTCAGTCTGACTTAGAGGCATGCACCAAAAAACAGCCAAGTGCTGTGCTTGCTCTATCAGTTCTCGCACACAAACCAGCTACGATATGGCCTGTAGCATACAAATCCCGCTGAAAAAAAATGCTTCGCAGTTCGTTCTCTCGAAGACTTGATGTATCAGCAGGTAAAACTGCTCCGAATCTTGACTCCTGGCTGGGTATGCTGCTGTGAACTGCTCCAACACAGGCACCTTAAAATACTCTGTCTGTAAGCTGAGAACTGATTTAGGTTAGGTTTAAAAAATAGTTTTAAAAAATAGAAGCTTTTGCTGTTTAAGAAATATATCTCCACTGGTTTAAATATGTTTTTAATGTAAGGCAAGCAGGCTTTATCTGTGTTGATATGAAATTCGAAAATACAATAAAGAAACGAAGCAGAAATTTCTATACTAAAGCCCACTTAAAAATAAATCCAATTAAAGGGAATAAATAGGACAAGAGAACAACTAATTCCTTGCTTCTCTTCAAGGAATATTCATATAAATCCCTGGTCTGACATTTATGCTGTTTCATGTGACAGGGATCAGAATTCTCCATAGCACAATGTTTTTAAACCATTTACCCCGACAGCACCTTTATAACAAATAATAGAAACCTCTCCACATTCACAGTACATTTTCCATGGGCTCACAAAAGATTTAACCCTGCAAGCTTATATCCATGTCAACAGTCGGCACTCATACATGAAATTAAAGGAGTAATTTAATGAAACGGGGGTGGTAGAATCAGGGATTTGGAGTGAGAACGTTCTGGGATGAAGAACATCTCTCTTGTCTGTGCTGCTGAAGTGGCTTGTAATCGTAAGTATTATATATGTGCTCTGCAATGCAATAATAATAATAACAAGGAAAATTTTGAGCTCAGTGCCTGAATTAAGTAACTGTCCTGGATCCTGTAAAAATCTTGCCTTCAGGCTGCTTTATTTTAAAGAGAGGGTTTCACAGCTTGTGGACCCACATCATATACTTCCTTTACACCTACCTGTGGCCAGAGGAGGTGGAAGAAGATCATAGGCACTTAAACCGCACTTTGCATCTCACTTTTTAGGGGGAGGACGTGAGGAGGGACCCCACCCATGACTGAACAGCTTGAGATAACATTTAGATGCAATGCTCGTGTCTAAGTATACAGGCAGGAAAGGGCAATGTCTGTGCGTGTTCATGGGTAACAGTCTGGAGAGACTCACAAAGCAATGCTCCAGACTTTGGGACACTTCAGTTTGAATCTACACTGAGATGTTATCACACCAAATCAATGCAATTTAAAATGAAAACTTTACTAAGAACACTGCAGAGAAATTTCATCTTGGCGAGGGTCGAAAGAGAGGGGAGAAAGAAGGGGGCAAAAAGTGTTTCTTAAATAGGGGAGATAAAGACGGCAGGAGATAAAAAGGTCAGACTAGGTGGTCTGAAGGTCCCTGCTAACCCTAAACTCAGTGACAGATACAGAAAAGCAAACACTTGATCTCAGGAAGATTTGCTTGTACAAAGAAAGTCTTGAAAAAAGACCAGAAAAGAGCCAGCTATCAAAGCAACACTTATACCCTGGTAGTAGGTAAATGCATGATGAACCGCACAAATACACACTGGTACTACGGGCCACCTCCCTCTCCATTTGAAATAGCAATATGCACTCACATTCCTGAGATTCTCCTCAAAAAACACACTGCATGCTCTCTGCAACACCTCAACGGTAATATTAGAGGTTATTAAAAAAAACTTAAATGAATAAACAGATCTGAAAAATAAACTACCAATGTGCTATAGGATTTGTCACATTAAGCTGACTTTAAAAAAAAGACTAATACATGCAAAGGTCACTAAAATATTTATATCAATGATGGAGCTGAACACTAAGCAGATATTGACTTCTGTTAAGGTGAACCTCAAGATTTATTGGCCTAAGAGGTAAACATTGATTTATCTCAATAAATCCAAGGTTAATATTTACTACCAAGGACAATAAATCTTGGTGGCCTATGAAACATGGAATAAATAAATATATATGTATATATACATTCACAGACACAAGTATATCTACAAATATTACACAAATTATTTGGAAGAATGATCATCAACATAATTTTTTACAGCGTATTTTTTAATTATGCTAGAAAGAACCAATGAACAGTTACGAACCGGTGTTAGATACATCTATTTGCATATGTCAGCACTGATGATATCTTAGGGTGACATTTCTGCTTCTCCAAGTGACTCCTTTTGCCCACTGAGCTGGGTGAAAGGTTTCTAAGACACAAAGGTAAGTCAGGACCTTAAGTCCTTAAGCAAATTAGCTGCCGTATTGCCACCTTAGCTTGAGAACCCATGCTTGCAACTTAAGAAGCAGAGTTACATACAGCAAAATAGTCTGAATAATTGTCAAGCTCTGGACTTATCAGCCAGAAAGATTTCTCAATTCAGTGCACCTTCGTCTAAGGTCAAGTTTCTTCCCACACAAGGCAAGCGCAGGAGGGGAACATGTGGATATTCTGGAAGTGTTTTAACAGGAGGCACTTTTACTGTAGTTGCGGTCAATTTTGTATGAGCTCGGAACAAAGACGTATCAATCAAACTGAGTAAAATAAATAAATAAAAGCATTGGATGACTTTCAGAGTTATAGGCTTTTTCCTTGAACTAGAAAAGCAAATAAATTTAACAGGAGTGCTGACAAAAGTAGACCTTCTTCCTCCAAATAGTATACAAGATCTAAGCCAAAAGGAAACAGATGACTTTGCGTGTTTGTAGGAAGTGATTAGAGAAGATAGAACTTAATTTATTAAGATGGGAGATGGTGATTCTTTTGTTGACTTTTCGGGTCAAGTGTTAAAACCTTCTGCAAATAAGGCAGTAGATACGCTACAACTAAGCCTTAATGGTTCAGGAGACTGCGCTTTTTTGATACTCTAGGTTTTCCTTGTTCTTTGAGCAATTGTTTTGGAAAGCCAAGTGAGAGAAATTTGCAATCCCTACCTATGCCTCCTGATGGCCTCCCCTTTGCAAACTGGGCTTGGGCAGCTGGAGGCTGTTTTGGACCAACATATACTTACCCTCCCAATGCATCCCTTACTGCCTAAAGCCAAGGGGGACAGCTTCCACATGACCTCTGAATTTTTTCCTATGCACCCAAGGGATGACAGAACAGGCAGAAAAGAAAAAGGAAGGAAAAAAGTCAGTAAAAAGGAGAAAAGAAGAAAAAAGGAAGAAAAGACAGAACAAAGTGCTCTAAAAAATATTTATCTACCAGTCTGACAAGTCTCAGGGAGGAATGAGGCGCTGTGCAGGCAGTGCTGGCCACTGGATCTGCAGGAAGGAAGAGCAATTAGAAGCGCTGGGCAGGAAAAGGCCTGTTAGCACTGTTACCTTTAACTTAATCTTTAATCTCCTCCTATGCCTCCAACTTGTCACCACAGGCATTAATCACCTTGCAGGTCTTATAGCCATCTCAGGCTCATTTATATTATTTGTTTTAATGGCCTCTCTCATGCCATTCGGTGGTGTATAGTTCTGCCCTTATTTCCTGCTGGCTGTTTTGGTCTATCAAAGCGATGTGGTTTATTTTTACACAGGTTTCCTAAGGCTACAGTGTAGCCACAGGTTTCAGTGATCCTATCACAGTTGACCTCTACAGAGAGTACTCCAAAACAATCCATGAAATATTATTGCTCCAAATATTTTAGAAGCCTCTGAAGTCACATTAATGTGAACACTTTGTATTGCATGAAATTTTATTAGTGTTCTTAGTAATTCAAGGAATGGCAGAATGGCTGCACCCTTAAGGAGGATTTATTTCATAGCTTGCAAAGAAAGGAAAAGTGATTTTCAACTCTACAAAAATTGGAACATGGAAGGAAGATAATAAACTGACAAGCAAAAGACAAAATGTCTTTGTACTCTGTCTTCTAAATCCAGATGAGATCTCAGGCTAAGTGTTCTCTCGACAGACAGAATCGCTATATAAAACTTATAGCCAAGATTTTCAAAATTAGAAGCCAAAAATCCACATTTATGGGTTTTCAGAAGAACCGATAATTTCAGGACAGTCCTATTCAGGAAAATATAATGCCAAAATAGACTCAATTAATAAGCACAACTTTGAAATGCTCAGCAAAAGCACTGCTGTCTCCTTTGAGTAGAAGCTGTGTCCAGAACAGGCAGATCTTGTTTCTTGCAAACTATTTACCCCTGTGAGGTTGCTTATAAAAGGGACTATCAGTGAATAGCAATAACAATTACAATATTCAGAATATTTACATTTCATGTCACTTTCACTTTGAAATAGTGCCAAAAATTTTCCCTTAAAATTGAAGTTCTTTTGGCTACTGTGAAGAGCCCACTATGGATTCTTAATGCAATACAATATACATTTTATATGGTGAACTCATTTACATGGTGAAACATTTTATATAGTAATTATTTCACAGCATGCAAAATGATGAGGAAATAACAAGGAAAGTTTTGGATGAGATTTTAAGAGAAGTAGTGACTCAGTGACCTGCTGGGAGAAAAATGGAGACGCATAAACCGCTTTCAGTTTGATTTTTTTAATTAGAAATAGAGATTTCTAAAAATACTGTCTGCTTCACTAGCATTTTGAGGGGGAGATAGCCTAGTAGTTAGTTTTCATGCAGTTGAAAACTAAATCTGTTAGACATCCCACAGTCTGAAATTCTTATTCCAAAAGGCTCAGGAAGGTATATTTTTCCTGATGGGAAATCAGGATTGCACCGTGAATGTCTGACCTTTTATTAATCAACTCTGAAAAGACTGAACTAAAAGGCACTTTGTTCATAATCTTTGATGGCTATAGATTGATGTCATCGCAAGGTAACCTGTGCAGCTATAGATTCGCCATTAGTCCAACCTCAGTACCACAAGGCTTAAAAACAAATTTTAAAGGCAAGACTAATGAAAGTCATAGAGGTAATTGGAAAATGAGACACACTGCAATATCTGCTTTCTCCCTTTATTTGATAACTGATATTCTAGACAAAATAAATCAATGAATTCTTCAAGGAAGCATGTTCAGTGCTATGAGGTAAACTGCTGGTTAAAATGGGAAAGTTGATTAGGAAGAAGAACCATAATGTGTTTAAGGCAATAATTTAAGGTAGATTAACAACAGTTAATATTGGAAATGGAAGAACAAGCCCAGAGATAATTTTAGTAAGAATATTTCAAGGCCCAGTCTTAAGAAGTGGAGATGCTGTGTTTGGAGGTATTGCACGGAGTATCACAGGAAAAAAATGGATACTTTTGATGACTTAAGTAATAAAGTTGGAACAAAATTCAGTAATCTAACATGAAAGGTCATGCATGTTGAAGTTACAGCAACAATTTCTACTTTAATCTGAATTTATTAAATCACTGGATAACTGTAAGCTACCCTTTTTACCCTTGGCCGGGAAAAAAAGCGAAACCACCCTATATCAGTGTAAACTGAGTCGCTTCCAAGTGGGTAAGTAAGTGTTAATGCCACTGTAAAAAGCACTTCTGTGAATGACCTCACTTCAATATTGTGCACAATTCTAATCAACCACATGCAAAAGAAACAAAGAAACAAGATGCATTTGATTCAAAAATACGTAGAAAAAGGTATTCTGGGGTGATAAGTGTAATGGAGTGCCTATCTTTTATAAAAGAAGAAAAGAGTTTTAATCATTTACAGCAGTAAAATAAGTAAAGAACAGATAATTTATAAATACATAGAGATGAGAGGCAAGGTAAGGGTGAACATCAGAATTGAAAAAGTTATTTTAACTAATGGACCATGAGGGCATGAAAAATCAACACATATAAACATTTAGTCTGGAAATGAGATGCTCTCTTGCCATGGGAACAGTAGTGTTATGGAGCAGCTTTCCAACAACTGTAGCCCAATAAACTGGAGAAAATAAAAATATCTTCATGTAGGTTATCGGAGGGATCATATGATTTGGTTTTCTACAGTATCAGATGGCTGAACCCAATGATTCAAGAGAACCCTTTCAGACTGTATTCCCAAAGACAAGCAAAAAGATGCTTCCTAGCAGGGCAACGAAGAGTAAAACAAGTGCAGGATCGTTGTCAGACACGACACACTGATTTCTGACAGCCTACTCTTGTAACCAAGACGAAATAGCTGGAAACCTCATCAGATTTGTTCCTCTCAACTTTTTAAAAGATGAGACACAGTGCCAAACACTCAAAACAATAATGTCTTGCCTTTATAAACAACCTTTAGTATCACTGGATATAAACCAGAGACTTGGACATCTGCTGAGCATGCCTATTGGATTGGCATCAGTGCTCTCCTCCTGGCTCGCACGGAAGGTGACGGGGTCAGGAATGAGACGCCTTGTTCTTCAAAAACAATCTTCCATTTTGCCACTGGTAGCTTTCAGAATCCACCTCCTATATAGCTGAAGCCTGTTTAATTTTGCCTGCTTTAGGAGTTTTTTGAGCATCCTCTATATTTCAATTAGAGCCGGAGAATCCATTTAACTGCATGCGTTGTGCTGAATTACTGACTATCAGGAGATGTGGGGAGTTCAGTCTCTTGGCACAGCCATGGGTAATGCTGTATGTCCTGGTAGATACTGGGAACAGATTGTCTGAGACTACTGTAAGAATTTCATTATTACAGATGTAGCTTGGGACTGCCTTTCTCGCTGTTCCACCAAACATCCTTCTCTAGCCTTTAATCTATCTGCTAATAAATGTTATTTTTAAACTGCACTAGCCCTCTCCATATTTTGCACATTCCCACCAGAGATGCAGATGGACTTTATCCAGACAAACATGCCGGATGGACAGGGAATGACAGTCACTGGGAAAGCTCAGTACCAGTGGGACAGCATAAAAAAAGGTGTAAGCCCCAAATAATGTTATCATTCCCATATCTTCTGAATTTTCCCCCTATTCTTCCACCCTTGCCAGGAGACAACTCTACTTGGCATAGCCCAGCATCATGCTGGATGAGATGCAGAACAAACCAGTGCCACATGCCACAAAGCGTTTCTCCAGCTTCAACTAATGGGATGATTAAACCAAAATAGAGCTGTGCCTGAATACAGTAACTGGTAAAGGCACTGGGTGATTCAACCAGGCCAAGAGGGAAGGCAGGCATTTCGGTATTGGAATAAGCAGCGTGAGATCATTAACACCTAGCTGATGGATTAAAAGAAAGGCAAAGGAAATCTCTGAGGTCTCCCTGTTTCTTCCTTTCACCGGTCTGAAGACCGGACAGAAATATGGGCATGTGTAGGGGAGTGTGAGCTATTTCAACCAAAACATTTCATCCATCCCTAAATATGGTCACAAGATCTTAGATACTTGGCTTACTCTTAAACAGTAAGATTCTGAATTATCTCCAACTGTGTAGGCTGTAAAAGAAAATGCATAAACCAGCAATCCTGCAAACTCCCTAGAAACATATTCACTGCCAGTTTTTTCTCTGTAGCTGTTATATTAATCAGTGTCTTAAGAAATTAGAATGCCCTGCGATTATATCTCTTTCAAACCTAATAAGCAATGCTTTGCAATTAACTTCAACTCACTCTCTTTAATGTCATTATCTATCATCCAGAGCTTTGAGATATACCACAGGAAACTGCCAGAATTATGGCACCATGTGTAGGGGTCGCATTTTCCTTTCAATGAGCAGCAAACAGCAGTATTTCAGTGGCATCTTGGTTACGCTCTTAAGATTTCTAACCCAAATGGAAAAAATGTGAAAAGATCAGCTGTTCTCAAAAATATTGCCAGAACAACATATTCAAGGGATTTTGCCTGAATCAGAACTCAAATCATTTTCCAGTATCTGGCCTTGAACCAAAACTCAAGAGATGAGCCCAGATTTCAGGCTTCAGTTTTATATCTTATCAGATACTCATATACAAGTTCATCTTTCAAAGCAACTTATCTACACATGTGTGTAAGTGTGAGTGTACACACAGTGAGTGTGACACTGGGGTGTAGTCAATGGATTTTATTTCTGTACTTGTAAATGTATATAGTCTCACAGAAACATATCTCCTCATCTGCCATATGAAAGTGTTATATATATGGAATAAATGGTATAAGGTATTATCAACAGAAATTTGGAATAGTCAAGTCATTTATAAACAGGCTTGGTAATACCAGATTTTAATTGACAGATGTTGATAAAAATGGAATTTATATTGCCTTTCAAGACTCATGGGCTAGAATTATTTTTTTTCTGAAATTGAACAGATGCCAGAAATAAATCAGAAATTGAAAAGTGGAAGAGAGATGTAAGGCAGCGCGCCGAGGGCCGGGAGGAGAAGAAAAGTGGAAAATTACCAGGAAGTAAAACATGGATTTAAGAGTGGCATCACTGTGAATACCAAAGGAATAGAGATAGGAAGAGAATCCAAGTTGACCAGAATTTATAATCAGTAATGTAAGTCAGGAACTAAAAACATCCTGTGAGTTAAACCCTGAGTTTTCAATAAAAATAACAATATCCTACCAATCATCAATCTCTGAGTGCAATGGATGGATTTTGCCAAGCAACATACATAGCAAACATGGGTGAGTCTTCTCTCATATCTCATTTGCATTTTAGAAAAGCAAACTGTTATAAAGTTGCTTTAATATATGGCTTTTAATTATGCTGATTTTTCATGCCTCTGTGACTGGAAAGCTGGGTCACCCTACTACCAAGAGGCTGAATCAGGGAGCAAAGAACTAAAAAACACTAAGAAAATGAAAAGAAAAAACAGAAACTTGCAAAAATGACACTCAGGAGAATATACTGATTTTAAAGTCATATACTTGCAATCTATGCAATGTTGTGCTGACGCAATATTATACTCCGCATATTAAATAAACAAAAATAAGGACAGGAAAAAGCAGACTCCAGTAACAAGAAAACATTAATTCACTCACATTAGAAATATACTCTATTTTATGTGAGACTTCCAGTAACTATGAAAGGCAGCCAAGTTTAAACCACTTCCAGAATTTGTAAAAACTAATTAGTGGCTTTCCGATTGAGTTAGTTTTACAAAAGAGCTATCTAAGAGCACAATTTAATTCTCTCCTACCGATATTTTCTGTTGTTTTGCTCCCAGTCCACAACTCCTTTACTTTGGCCATCAATTTAATATCGATTAATCCTCCTGCTTGTAGTAGCTCCCACTGACATCCACTGAGCTCCTCCAGATTATAAGAGCTTGTTTGCCTAGATCCACTTTCAGAATCAGATACTCACTTTGTAATTTTATTCATCAACCACAATAGCAAAGGATATCCAAGAAGTGTTCAACATAGATAATGGTTACCTACCCTCCTTAATAAAAAGCCCAAAGCACAACAGGCAAAGAGCACCTTTTAAGAGCCAACTATTATTAATATAAATACACTTCACAAAGCTTTCCATCATTTGCTTTTCACTGCCATTCATCCTTTCTACTGGTCTCCTGCACAGACTTTCTATCAAGCTACAGATCAGATCCTACAGCTGGATTCTCCTTTCTCCTGAGACTTAACACAGTTAGGTGTCATTAAGAAGTATTGATTTACATCCATAAGGATCTTCTACTTCTGCCTTAATCTTCTATCTGATCCATTAGCAGCAGTTAACTGAGGACTAGATGATGTGCTTTTGAGGGACTGCTCAGGTTCAACAGTGCTTAAAACAATTTAGGCCACAGAAAAGGAAAAAGTGCAGGTAGCAACTCCAAGTGGAGTTAGCAATTTATCTTGAACATAATCAACCAGTAACAAAACCCATCCTGCTGCATACTACTGCAGTCACGCTGCCCTGCTGTGTCAGGAGGATCAATCCTTCCAGTCCCTATAGCAACAAGTGGTACCACCAAGTCCTCCCTTTTGCCCTGCTCTCGTGATGAGACGATGAGACTGGTGTCTCAGCACCGAACGTCATGTTTTCTCACCCAAAGGGTTGCAATTCTCTCTCTT
Organism: Platalea leucorodia; assembly: GCF_965183815.1. NCBI lineage: Eukaryota > Metazoa > Chordata > Aves > Pelecaniformes > Threskiornithidae > Platalea > Platalea leucorodia. The sequence goes on from NC_138827.1 coordinate 12,330,872, forward strand.
ACTTCATATTCCACACATTCTCACATGTGTAAAGGGAAAGCAGCTGTGCAATATTTTTAGCTTAACTAGCTGAAAGGAAAAGCAAAGGAAGCTAAAATCAGAAGTATTATTTTGCACTATTGAGCATATTAATGATGCCTTTCCAACCTCATCAACATTCCCATCAAAACTAACATGTTAATTTATATTCTTCATATGGTACTAATTATGTGTACCACAGCATGATACCCTGTATGAAGAGCTATCTCACTATAAGAGATGAAAACATAATGTTCTGATTCTGACCTCATGATGATGATAGTAATGACTTACTCCTAAGAATACTGATTATAATAGGACTAAAATGTGGTCCTTAGAGATGCTTTAAAGATCATGCAATTATGAAAGATGCTAAATAATTTTATTTAGAGGTGGTGCCAGTGATGCAAAGTTCATTTGAAAAGGCACAGGAGTAAGGCAATTCTGACTATATAACCCTTCGGTATTGCAAAGAATGGATGATTTCCATTTGCAAAGAGCTATAGTAGAAACACTGCTTTGTGCAATACTGTTTTCATCCTCCTATTCTCCTTCAACTATACCTGTAACTGAAGTCCTTCTTATCTAATCGAATGCACAGGTATGTCAACAAAAGCATTAAGTAAATTATACACATAATTTCTATATAGTAATGACAAAAAAGGATCAAAATACTGATTTACCAATTTTTCATACTAAAGAACTGCCTGAATTCTATGCAATGTCTTGTGTAGCCCCATTATCTAGAAGTTTCAGCAATATTTAGCTGAGAGAAAAAAAGATGCACTCCACAGATGTATGTTATCTTCTTCAGTTCCAACGGAGGCCACCCAGTGGCCAGGTACAGCACTAGAAACGTTCTCCGCGTACCTACAGGTCTTTTATAAAAGGATTTGTGAACAGAAGAGAGTGGGAAAAGGGTTTCTATGCCTTACTGCTTTAGCTTTGACTTTCTCTTTCAGACTACTAGGCAGCAATTTTGCAGCTGCTGTTAGAGACAGCTCTCAAAGAGCAGTGGGGACGTCCAGCTTCCGAGCAGCACACACGCTGCTGATGCCGCTCTGACAATAAACGGGGTCTGAAGTAGCATTTGCATCATCTGGAGCTGCTCTTTTCCTAGCACACAGCCAGCTTTTTCTCTCTCACAATGCAGCACTTCCACAGAAAGATTTACATCCACACAGCATTCTGAGGAGTTTTAACATAAATACATATTTTGACAACTTTAAGCCTAGCCAGCTTGAAAATTCAGCTAAAGTGCTTTTGAGAACTACTGCAGGTACATAATATATCATGTGGGGTTAGCTGAGACAAAGGTGTAAATAATGGCACACTTAAGAAATTCTGTAAGATGGGTGCAGATTCAAAATATATATTAGACTTACCTATAATCTCACATGTGTAAATAATATGAAAAGCCACTGAGATATGTGCAGTAATTCCAGTGTAAAACCAGATCAGCGTCAAGACCACTGAATATTTCTCAACCACAAAACTACACAGCTACAAAGATCTTTAAAGTCAGTTGTAATACACTGTATGAACCAACAGGTAGAAGAGCTAAGACAAAATGCAATAAGAAAAGGTCTACGAGAGATAACGCTTTTGTTCTGGTAGTTCATCTCTTGCTTTATACAAATCTCTGACCTGTTAAAAGCCAACTTCTGTTTACACACTGAAATATAGGGCTTCATTTTTTCACACACAGTAAAATTTCAAGTAATTTGTATACTTACGGCAATTTCAATTTTAGCCTCCAGGGGTTAGGGTTTGGAAGTATGTTTTTTACCGGTTATATTTTCTTTGTTACTTTATACTTCTCCTTTTTAATAACCTTGAACACAGTGACCCCAGGTGGCAGATAAAACGATGGCTGCTTTCAGAAGCTGAGCCAGACCTTCATATTTCATCATGAGGCTGAGAAGTCTCTGTGCCCTAACTGGGAGTTCCCAGCATCAGTCCAGGACAGCTCGGTCCCTGCTATGGGACCAGGGAGGGTTTGTTCCAAGCAGGTCCTTTCGGGATGGAGCAGCAGGTCCCATTAAGGTTTTTATCTCACAACCACCATTCCCCATTTATGCATGGAGCCTTCAACTTTACGTGAGCGCTAGAAGGAGTCCGGCAGCACAAACCTCTATATCTGGGCCAATTCAGGCTGCTGAGAAGCCAGGTCAGGTACCCAGCACAGATCCTCATGCTGCCACAGCCAGGCAGTTGCTTTGCCCTGACTCGATCATTTAGGTAGTTCTGTACTACCAGCTTGCCCTGTAGACATGCACGAAGCTGCTTATCAAAATGAGACATAGATCTACATCCCACAAAAAACATTAAGTATTCTCCAACACCTTGATTTTAATAGGACTTGGCATCTTAATGCCTTTCTCCAAGCCTCAGCCACCCCACTTTGCTGTTCCAACTGGCTCAACAGCTTACTGGATTTTCTCATTACACTGCCTGGAAAAATATTCAGCTGCAAGAAGTTTACATTTTGTGACCCATAGTGTAAAACAGCACAAATAAAAGCGTTACCAACACAAAATACAAAATTAACAGTAGGCAGGCAACTTACAGTAGCTTTTCCATCTTTAAAAACCTGTTTTATTTCACAGGTAGAACGGATCAGTGAGTCATCTCTGTTCTGGAGCGAGAGCATCTGTAAGGCTTTGCTCAGAGGCTTCACTCCAGAAGAGAAAAGTGTGCTTTAGAGTTGATGTAAACAAATTAAGTACAAAGGGAGACTTTTCAAGCTGTTCACCAAAAAAAAAGTTGCCCAACACTATTTATTACATGGTACTTTAATTTGTAGCAATTAGCCATCACGTTCGTGTACAACGTTAATTAACTTCACGTGTGTGATTTTGAGCCTTGAGCCAAACTAGCTCTGAGAGAGAAGGAAGCACGGGGCACGCCAATGCCTTTCCAGTGAGATTGCTCACCGATTGCTAAAGAGTTCCCTAATGGCAATGCAACTATCCTGCCGTTGCCAGAGGGTGTCACTACGGCACTAGAACAAAGCAACAAAACAAATAAAGCGGATAAACAAGAAATGTGGAGAAGTTTAGCAGAAATAAGCTCTATGTAACCTTCGCATGAATTGTTCATCATTTCACCCGTGAGATTTAAGAACATGGTTCTGGAGTTGAAGAACAATATAAGCCTGCATTTTCTTTTCCTGCCTGTGTCTCTTGTGCTCTAATATGATTTCTAACACGAGGTATTGGAAAGAAGAAAGGAACTACCTATTAGAGCTGTTTGCAGAATCTCCATTGTTCCCCACACAATTTAACCTTGGTTTTCATGAAAGCATCCTTTGAAAATGGAACTATTCTAAATGCACAATGTTCACATTCACAATAACCGTATTCATCAGGCAATTGTTTTAATAGGAAGTTGCTGCAAAAGAAATCTAAATTTTCTGACATAATGACATATAGCCCAGGTAACTAAAAAGCGCCTACACTGAGCATATTAAAGTGAAGATCAGATCTCAAGTGCTGAATTTGGCTAAAATCCTAAACCAGAAGAGGAAGGAGGTCCCCAAGCCAAAGAGCACGGGAAACAAACACGCAGAAGCCAGTGAAAAAAAACCGTGCAACATAAGGAAGACCCCAAGGTGCACCAAATTAGTAGGTTTATTGTCTTTCTAGTCTAAATGCAATTTACTTATTACCAAAAAATGCCAGGAGTCAGATGACCATGAGCCTATACTAATATGGTACACCACGGCCAAGAAAACTTGATAGATGTTGAAATCTATGAAGAACTCCATTAGGATGTGTATGTAAGGGATCAGACATTAAAAGGCGTGTGCTGCTAGCTCCTGCTCTGAAGATGCCTCTCATTATCAGAGGGTGGGGTGAGTGTGAAAAGGAGAGCATTAAGTCCCAGGTGCCACAACACATTGCCCAAGCAATTGAGCAGCTTTATTTCAGCCATATTTTAGTACCAGGATAAACCAACTGACATTGCTGAGGACAGTTTTGATTAGGAAGGGTTTTTCCTGCAAAGTGCTGCGAAGCTCTTGTCAACCTGTCAAGGAATCAAACCCTGTGTTCTAATAATAGAACAATAATTTCATATTCTTGGAAATAAGTTCTAGTCAAAGCACAGGATTTAATAAATAGGAGAGGAAACATGACACACGACACACCATTAAAGAACAGCAAGTAAACTTGGATGAAACACCACTTATCGCTATTTTAAACCAAGTTTCTAAAAGCACAGGAAAATCTGCGTGGATGTTGTAACCACATTGCAGAAAGCAGCTGTACAAGGAACACGGGTCAACTGCAGTGATGAAACTGTCAGGACTTGAAATCAGGGCACTGCTACAGTATTTTAACATAGCAAATCCACTCTATCGTGGTGAAGGTTCAGCTGGCTGTTCTGGGAATTATTAGGATGTCAAAGGGCCAAAGTCTGTTTCTGGATATTGAAAAGTAATTCCCATTCACTTCATAAGACAGTGATGTGCCTCTGTTAGGGAAAAGAAGAGCAAGCATTTCAAAGGCAGCAGCAAAGTCTTGTTACAAATCTTTTAAACAAAGAATAAAAAAAGACAAAATTAAACAGAAAATATGTAGATCTGTTAGTTTGTTTCTCCCTGACTTTTCATGACAAATAGATCTCACAGGCTATCAGACATATGAAAAATACAAAGATGTGGAAACCTGAGCTGGAATTTGGCTTAATGACAGCAAACTTGGTCTTTCATTGAAAATGGAGAGAGGGATGTCAGGAGGTCTACCCTTTACGTGGACCTTGTAGTAACTGTAAATATAAAATAGATTGTCAGGACAGTAAAGTGCTTTCCTATTAATGAGAATTAAAGCTCTCAACTGTGCAGTTTGTTCTGCTTACCTCAATTACAACATCTGGAAAATCATTCAATTTATGTCAGCCTTTACTCTAGGACATTCATTCACGTGAGCAAAGAACTTTCAAATCTTGTGGGGTCATGATATAAATCTACTTTTTTCATGCAGTCATATCCACAAACAGAAGAATAAACTAACTTTGATTCTGCAAACAGTGACAATAATAGCCAATCTTTTTTAACTACTCAGATGGCGCAGGATCAGGACCTAGGAGTACAGGGCACAAGAAAGTAGCTTATATGTGATCCATAAAATAAGAAGCCATCACTATGCACTGCTTGGAAATACTGAAGCAAACCACTTAGGAGCAAGCTTGAGCCAGCATGGCTCTTTGGGCCAGAAAACAGTGTTCAGTGCTGAGACACCCATCTCATCGTCCGATCAGGAGCACTCTGCACAAAGCAAAGCAGAGGGCTCGGGGGTACCATTTGCTGGGTGGTACCCCCTTCTCCGTCAGTGGTAAGATCAGCCATGAGAGTTCACTGGTAAATAGATGCTACAGCAACTACGGCTTTCCTGATACTATCTAACACAGATGACAAAATCTCAGAGGCTCCTGAATAATATCCCATCCTTTGTAACGGAACTAAAACAATAGTTTAGCAAGAGACCCAATATGTGCCTATTTCAGGCGTCCAAAAATCAGTCAGGCTCCAAGTTGTAAAAGCTTGGCTTGGAGGCGTACCGAAGTCATACAACCGCTTTGTTCACAAGACAGAGTTGCTGACTCTTCATTAAGTGAAATAAATTTTCATGTCATCACATTTTGCCATCTTTTAAAAAAAACCCACAATATTCTGGAGCACTTCAGTGCAAGAACTAGTAACAGTGGAGAGCCAAGCTTGATCTGAAGGCTTCATGCAATGGAAAATCTGCCACATCCTGAGCTAATTTAAATTATAGATCAGTTCTCTGATTACTCTAAAAAGAAAAAAACTAAACTTTTCCAGTCTGAATGTGCCCAACTTCAGCCACCAGCTTTTGGATCACATGCCTCTGTCTATTAAAGAGACCATTGCTATCACTCACCTTTCCCTTCTAGCTACAATAAATTCACCTTCATTCTGCTTCGTTAAACGGAATACACTCTCCAAATACAAAACTGGGAAGATACTGAATGCCTTAAAATAGCACCTAATGCTGTTTTCTGGATATGCGGTATTATATTTTCTATTTAATGCACCACACAGAGGAGTGTGTTATACTTTTTAATGCAAATTTCATCTGTCAACAAGCATGTCTTTATATTGCTTATAAATCAGAAGTTTAATAAATATAAAAAAATAAAATCCCTACAAAGAAAGTGATAATTTTGTGGGTTTTCTTTAAATTTCTGAAAGCAAAAGGCAAACTGAAAACCCAATTTATTTTTCTGGCTTTTTTTTAAAAGAAAAACAGAGAAAAAAGGAATGTGATGATGCCAAAGGGTTAAAGTATCCTGTTTCGGGCAGTCTGAATATCTGAATTTAGCAGCTGACAGTGCATGGTGTGTCAGTCTCTTACAGCTGTTCCAGTTGATTCAAAGACCATCTTTGTTTCTTAAAATCTTAGCAACTGTTACTTTTTCCCGAAGACAATGATAGACCAGCTGTTACCTCACAAGATGCAATGTACTTCAGGTCAAAGTCTTTAGTAAGGAACTTGTAAAACAAGAACTAAATCATTCTTTGGGTTTATCAGATTTTTTTTCATTAAAACAGAGTTAGCAGCCTAACAGTCAAATAACTTACACTCGGTATTTCCATTAAGTGCACTGGAATGACAGAGAAATTTCATCTGGTTGCTGAGCTGAATCCTCGGTTTCTATACGGAAAAAACACACCACTAAACCTCATAGTATTATAGATTATTTTTTGTTTGAAGGTCAGTTTCTTTCTGTCTTTCCAAACGCGGTGTTACTAAGCAGATGTCATCTCGTAATGGCAATGCACGGGTCTAACCGTTCAGAACATAAGATGAGGATTTTCAAGAGAACCTTATAGGAGTTAAATGTTCACTTCCCACTATATATCAATCAACGTGAATATCTAGTTCCTTTAAGCTCTTTGAACATCCTCTTCTAAAGGCATAACTAAGCAACTTAATCATACAGTTGATCCTCCAGTACCGGTACCGGTAATACTCCCACTTGAAGACATGTAGGCTTTCAAAACCATGCAAGGTTGCAGAATCAGTCACCTAATGAAGACTTATTAGAGTAGGAGTAACTGCTGACAGGTTACCTACAACCCTTCTGGGGAAAAAAAAAAAAAAAAGGAAGCATCATTTTAAAGAGCTTTAGTTGAAATAAACCCTTGTTCATCCATGCACAAAGACAAATTACTGCTCCCAACAAGCTTCCAGCTGCTCTGATGCAGAAGACAAAGACTTGCTGAGAAGAGTGGATGTTCTTTTATTCAACCTTTGTGTTTAATTCTGGAAAGCCTTAGCATTGAGTAACGCATTTGTAGAACCACTGCCAGCTAATTGTTGTGTAAAGAACCACACAAAGGCACGGTCATGTATACTGCAGTGGTAGAAAGATTTTACAAGGCCTATTAAATTCGGCAGTAGTCTTAAGTTTTCTATTTTATATATAGAGAGATTTAGACTCAAGGTTTTTTCATGAGCATGCACGAATACTATTTGTTTCGGGCTTTTTTTTTTTCTAGCTCTAAAAAGGATTTATGTAAATTACTTCTCTGCCTTAACTCTGTTTTTCAGAATGGGTGACTTACTGCCCATATGTAAACCACTACTTTATGCAGAATTAAAAATAACTACCATTAGGAATGGCGCCGATGGTATTTGTGATGAAGAATATAAACTGTCTAACAAACACTGAGGGTGAATCACAATCTCTAAAAAGCTATAAACTGGCAGGATTTGTTTCTCGAGATAAAAATATCCATAAATACTAAATGTATGTGCTTTTAGTTATGTTTAAGAGAATAACCTATCTACCAGGCCAAAAACTGACATCACAAAAAGTACATCCCTAGTACAAAGTCTGCACACTGTCAGGCTGCTGTAAATGGATTGAGACTAAAGCAGATACAATCTCCTGATGACTGCTGAGAGCAGAACTTTGCATAACTAATTTAAAGACTGCTGCCTGCAGGCACCACAATAGTAATTAAAGACAATAATTCTTGGGTAAATGAGATGGACATACTGGAAAATAAAGTCAGTGTTAAATTTACAGCTAATCCTTGAATGGAGAATTGGATCGTTTATTTTCCAAACGGCTGGGCAATTCTACCTGGTTTCATTTCCATCTCTGCTGCCAGATGACTGTTGTCCCAAAATCCGTAACTGTTTCTAGTTTAAGTAGTACTCCTCATTGGCAAGCTCCAATTCGGCAGGACTGAATGTGCTTCCATTTAAACACATGAATAGTTCCTTTGACATCCATAGCAAGTCAATGGAACAACTCACAGTTAAACATGCTCTTTTAAATACCACGCTGAATCAAGGCCATAAACAAGGTATAAAAGGCACAAAGAAAAGCTGGATTGCCAGGTGGTTTACCTGGAAGATACCTTGGTGTGATGCAAAGAGGGAAACCTTTGTTTAGCATGCCTTGGTTGATTTGAGAGATTAATTTCTCAGATTTCTCAATTTCTTCTTGGTGGCTTACAAGTAGAATTCAAAGGACAGGCTAATCATCGAATATGACCAATGATCAGAAAAAAATCTCCCACACAGAGAGGTTTTGCACGAGTCTCTTCAGTACCAAATCTGCTCCATGTACATGCAACTTGTCTATACACATCTCCTCTGCCCCCAGGTTACCACAGTCCGCTGACCATCTCCTGGAGTTCCAGCGCAGGTGGGACATTCACACCTCTGCAAACCTTCACGGGATGCAGCCCGCCCTGCTGTGCACGCTGCACAAAGTGCATTGGGATGATGCTGCCATCCTCCTGTCTCTGTTGCTGCTCCCAAAAAGGAGGGGAAAGAAACCTGTCCGACTCTTTGGTCACAAAAAATCCTGATATAACCCAAGGAAGCCATGTTACTGACTCAATAAAGCCCTCCGCCCCCCACTCTGCCATGCCTCGCTGTGCAATTTCTCTCTCATCTCTTATTCTTTCTTTTCCTCTCTCATCTTCTGAGTGGCTTAGGTGGGCAAGGAACAACAGCTCATTACAGAGGTATTCACGCCATCTATCTCCATCCTCTGACTTTGTCCAATGACTAGGAAGGGAAATTAAGGTGCAGTTTTGCCATCACTTAATTTGATTTCAGCCCCTGCTGCTCCCAAAAGGGGAGGCCCTGCCCTGCCCTCTCCTCCCTTCAGCTGGCCAAAGTATTTCTGCAGCCAGGTAGAGAGTGGGAGGAAGGACCTGATCTGACTGAAAACTAACCCTCCAGGGGACGATCGCTTTTCAGAGAGCTGATCTGGCTAACCGTGGCCATGAGAGCAATAGGAACATGCAGCCAAGGTTTGGCCCTCACCGTGTTACTTTCTCCTCTGATACCAGCTAAGAATTTGGCTTAAATCAATGGTGAAACCATACCCTGAGGCTCCTAACTGAGGTGGTTTGAGCACCAGCTGACTTAGACACCTACAGCAGGCAGAGTACATATCCCCCCTTAACATCCACGTGGTTTTAGCACAACATGGACTCCTGGAGATACAGAAATACTAATGCAGTATCATGGGAAGGGAATTTTTCTTGCACTGTTCTGCACACTGTAGGCATATATGAAGCACAGGCAGGAGCTAGATCTGTGTTTGTTTTTTAACAAAAGAGTTAAGTTACAAATGCAAGGAAAATACAGGATGTTTAATGAATATGTCATAGCTGTGGCATCCTGTTTCTAAAATATCTTGCTCCTGAATGGGGCCGTCTTAGGTTTCTTCCACATATACGAGGCTTTCCAGCTGGCCTGCAGCCAGTGCTTTAATAAAACATGGTATTATGTAGAAGTGAATAAAGCTTATAGCAATAATAATGTCCTTGAAATTCACTAATCACCAGAAGTTTCAAAACTATTTTAATATGAGATCAACAGGACAACAACTAAAATCCATCTGTTAGCCATGGAAAACCACTTTTCTCATGTTAGATTATGCCTGTACTGAAAAAAGTACCCAAGTCATTATTGAATTGGATAAAGAGTGTGTTTTCTGAATTTGAAGACAATACCTAGCTGTAAACAAGGATGTAAAATGATTACAAATTGAAGAAATGGTCTGAGAAAACAGATACACTTTCAATAAAGACACAACAGCTAAGTATATTTGGGCAGGAATAACCAACAGCATAAATACATGGTGAAGATTCACTGCCAAGGTAGCATTTCTGCAGGAAAGGATCCAATGATTCCAGTGATCACATGCTAAGTAGGAGTCAACAATATCCTGTTGCTGTGAAAAATATAAAGAAACAAGAAAGAGGTGGACCAACTGGAGAAAGTTGAAGAGAACAACAAAAATGGTCATTGGTCTGAGGAACCTGGTCTGCAAAGGAAGATGGGGAGAATTAGATTCATCTAGCTGAGAAAATAAAAGATGTGTGAAATAACAATAATCCTTCAAACAGATAAAAAAAGAGAAAAGAAAAAAGTATAGAGAAAGAATACACTGGTTTCCCACTACTGAGGATCCAAGAATTACAAAAATAGAGCTAAGAGACTTCTCCCATCCAAACAGAGGACAAACAAAATTATGTTCAAAGAGATTTGCCTAACCTGTTCTTAACAATTATAGATTCTACAATCTATTTAAGCATCCTTACCACTAGAAATTATTACCACGTCTAGTTTACATCCATTTTGTACAATTTAAGACTAATCCTGATGTTTTGTCTTCAGGGTACACAGATACATGATTACTTATTTCCCCTCTGTGGCACCCCTAAATACTTTTTAAGAACGTTATTGTGTCTCGATGCTCAGGAAGTCTTAATTTGGACACTAATGTCTTTCAAATAGCGTATGTTTCTGCCCAGTAAGTCCCTACAGGACCCCACTTTGCCACCAATCATGGCTTACAAAACTGCCTGAATTGCAGAACACGGGTTACTTAAAACACACTTGTAACAAGGTAGTAGAACATTTTTCTGAAATGCTAACAGCAAGATGATGGTATATACAAAAATTTGCCTCCAATTCTGTCTACAGTATCACAGTAGCATGTGCCCTTCACAATGTTTGGGAGGATGCTGGGAAAAGGCTAAGAACTTTTGCTTGAAGAAAACTCTTGGTTGGCTTGCATGCTCAGTACTAATGCCAATTTTCATCTTTACATCTTGGCCCCAACAAGCACAGAAAATAAAAAATGCCCTTTATTCTCATACCTTTTTCATGCAGGCAACACACAAGAGTAAATGCAACACTGTGTTTTGCTGCAATAAACACAGCAGTTTTGTCTGCTGTTTAGTTCATTTGTTGTTGCTTTTTTTGTGCCTTTATAAGAGCTCAATATTTTATTAAAAGCATTAAACACAATTTCCTGACTCTTGTTTCCAAAGCAGTTTCACAACAGTATGCTGTTCAAACAAACCAATTTATTATTAATCCAAGTAATAAAACACACAAAAGTTTTCTGAAAGCTGTTGCAGGCATTACAGCTGCCTGTACATTAGTAATAAAGAATAAATGCTTGTAAAAATTATGATATTAGCTAAAATGCCAAAAGTGGAGTCTGGAAGTGCATGTTAAATATTTACCTACTCTCTTTACTCCTTGATGAACATGTTTTACGTAGCTTTTACATATAAATTTTACATAGCATTTACATACAGATATGGTGAACGTTTAACCATTCCACTTCTTTATGTGGTCAGCAGGCCACCGAGCTTCTGACCAGGGACTGACAGATGTGGCTTATGACTCACAACAGAGCAGGCAGCCACTGGTGACATCCTGGAACCAAGACTGACATGCCTGCTGCTCTCAGTCCTGCTCTCTCACCCACTGGTTATGCTTCAGTTATATTTCCTTCTCCTCCTTGACAATCATCAGCTTTGGGTCCAAATTCCATTCCCACAGCAGGTCACCTCTGAACCTTCTCACTGCCCCCCTCTCGGTGGTTGCCCCTGTCCAGTAGAGAAAGAACATCCTGTCAATAAAATGATGAAAAAATATCTTTTATTTTTATCCACAGAAGGAAAATGAACAATCTCTTCCTTTTTTTTCCCCCATCACTATTCAACATCATGGTAAAGCCAAGTGGGTGTACTTGTATTCCAGCATTACATGCTGAACCGACAAAAATTCTTACTAGCTACACTACTGCCAGGTTAGAAGAGATTAGGACAATCGGACTAGCCCCTTGTCACCAATTTTGACTTTGTACACCATTTCACAACTAGGAAGCCTTAGAGGATGTTAATCTGCTGGATATCCAAGAGTGGGAGAGGAAATAAAATGCTGCCAAGTTCTGGGTGTAATTCTGTCTTTGCATAGATAGAAATCATTCACTGCCTGCTGACTGAACAAAACAAAAGCAGCAGAGAGGGCATCAGCACAACACACCCTGCCTTGCTGATTTCTCTCATATGCAAAACTCTCAAGCATCACAGACCAAAAGAAGGGGCAAAGTTTATGCAAACTCTTAAAGGCCTTCAGAACGGACCTGAACCATGAGATCACATTGGAACCTGGAGGGATAAGATCAGCAAGGAACTTCTTCCCCTTATTCAGCCATTAGAATCTATAGCACAGGCCACCTAAGACAACACTTGAATGTTATTAAGTGTAACTTCCTACCAGCATTCTGGAGGGACATTACAAAGATAGATGCACTTTCTGAAATATGCACTTCTGCAAAGTCTGTAATTTCATCTTTGAGTTCTTTTTATTAGGTACAAATGCCATAATCAAGGATTTTATTTAACTTCTTTTTCTGCTGGGACTTCCTCTTGGATCACAGGTGCAATGAAGAGAAGAGAAACAAGATGGCTTCTGCCCTCAACTGATGTTAAAGACAAACTGTTGCAAAGAACATAATCTATAAAAAATAAATTTATGTTTCTAATGCAAAAATCCCTCGCAGGTAATGTTGCCATTTCACTTTTCCCCAGTATAATGAAAGAGAGCGTAAATGCTTCTTACCTGGCTGTTGGTCCAGCTCCACCGATGTTTCCTCTCAAGGCTGTTCATCCTTGAACAGACTGCAGAGCAATTCCTAGATCTTTCGGGTACACAGCCTACACAGCGCTGTCTTCTGTATCAGAAGTTGTTCTATGCTGCAAGAAGCTCCTTCAGAGCTGTCACACAAGAAGTTGTTTTGCAGGACTCTGCATATATATGTAAGGCTTTGGTGAGCACCAAGCCAGGACCAGAGTTGCTGATCTTGCAGTGATCATATGTGATCATAACCAGCAGGTCTTTAGAGTGCTCTCTGCCTGGGAAAACTGTCCTCTTGGTGGCCATCTCCACAGCTTCTGCATGATGTTTGCACACCAGTATGAACTATGCTTTTCCAGAAAATCTTGCTGCGGTCACATCTGAGCTTAACTAACCGGCTCCACTGCCCACCTAATAAAACTCTTTGAGCAGTCTCTTCCAAGAGTTTTTGAGTGGAGTCAGGAAGGAAGTGGAGTACAGAAGAAACACAGAATGAAGGGCAAAACCCCCATGTGAACATAAGCCAGCCCATATGCATCATATGGGGTGGGGGAGAGGAGGAGAGAGAAGTTAGAGCACACGTGCCTAGGGACCTGCAGGATGATATAACAACACTATCAAAATCCAAGCGTAACTACCCAGGCATTAAATACATCCTAGCTGCAGAGTAAATACAAGAATGCCTGATAAAAAGTGAAAGGGCTTTGCCACACATCCCAACCAGGGAAGCAAACCCCATCAAAGCACCTATGACATAAGGCTACTCTGAGAAGACTGCAACTGAGTTTGGGCTGATAAGAAGACAAGAAACAAGAATGAGCCCAAAGTAGGCACACTGATGCACATCCACGTACTCTCTGCAACTCACTAAGCTGTTTAGTTCATAATTAAGCCCATCACCCCTTTAACATCCCTTTTTTCCCCACAGCTCATAAATATTTACACTGCCTGTGAGTATTTCACAGAAATTTTAATACAGTTCAGTAATTTTTAGATGTGCAATATTTTAATAAACAATCAAAATCAAACTATACCTATTAAAACACAATAAGAAATTAATTTTGTGAAGCCCTGATGTTGCTTTAACTTTTTACAGCTAGTTTCTCATCGATTCAAAAAAATTTGGATAATGAGTATGTGATACATCCATGTAAATCTGAGGTTTTGTTGTCAGTGAGCATGTAACAGACCAGCTCTAGGCAAAGGGGGACACACATAAAATATACATCAGGTGCACATGTGCAGAAACACAATTAAAAAGCCACGCAATCCTCATTTTGCAAATGAGAACAACAGCTCCCTTACAGTTAAAAGCACATTTCCACTTCAGATAATGGGCATTTTGCCACTGGCTTTGAGAGAACCAGGACCTTGCTCCAGAGTTTAATCAAGATCTTATTGAAGTCAGTGGAAAAGTCTCACGAGAAAACAGTGGACTGCCACATCACTTTGCAGAGCTGCACTGTTCTTTATTAGCAACTCTTGAAATGAACATTTTGGCAAAAGTTGTTGATAACTAGCTCTGCTGCTTTTAGTACTGATGCAGTTACAGTTTCCCTTTTATTGCACTTTTCAGTTTAATTTTACACCACAGACTGTGTGTATGCATGTGTGTGCATGCATGAGATGATAGATGGCAACCCTTTTTTAAGCATGCCACATGAAAAGATGCTATCTAAAATAAGACTTGAACAAAACTATTTCAGACACCAGTGCAAAAAGATACTTGTTTACCTTAACTTCAGGATGACTTCCAATGCAATTAATCATTCATATGGAATATTTGACACACAGATAATATGCTACACACTGCCTTTATAAACAAGGGTTTATGTCAGACGTAAGGACCTTCACAGCTGCCAAGCAGCAAGTGCAACACAAGTCATGTGGACTGCACAGCCACAAAGCAGATTAACATAAATATCTTTTCAGAGGAGAAGGAAAAATGTAAGAATCATCCACTGTAAATGAGGAATTAAGCCCTGCTAGTTCATCCTTCCCCAACCTGAACACCTCCCACATCTTGGTGAATGGTCAACCACGAAATTAAATGAAACAATGATACTGTCTTCTGTGTAGAAAGCACTGAGGAAAATAAACACCAACACCACCACTGCAGCACAGAAAACGAAATATCCTCACCTAGCTTTCCACCGTTCTAAGAGGACAGAACCCAAATGAAGTCCTACACCACTTACTTTACTGAATTATGTATCTGCATCAACAAGATGCAAACTGGAAGTGATGGCAGTGGTATGCTCCAACTTGCTGACTTCTCCACACTTGACAAACGAAACCAGACAAGGGCAATAGTATGATGTCAAGAGTAAGCTCAGTTAAATGCAGAGAGAGAACAATTTATTCGTTCATTACAATCCTGTCTACAAAAGCAGAATGCATGCATCCTTCCGTGAGTTCCTTTTTTTTCCCCGATGTCAGCAATAGCTTGTTGTGCTCGTCATGAGGCTTGAGCGAGGCACCTAGACACATCCTTTGAGCAAGGGAGATGGTGTATAGCTGAATATGCTCCAGTGCACAACCCAGAAACCAAGAAGCTTCTAAATCCTTTGACAGCAAACGCAGTATACACCTGGTCAAGCCATAGTTTGAGGACTGCCAAGAGCAGACAGTCTACAACACATCTGCAGCACACACATGGGAATCTGTACAAATCTCTTCATTCCTAACACATACCCATAACAGGACAGTCTGGCTGACAGAGGTAAATGTGACATGGGGAACAGACAGGAGAAACCATGACCATGATGTACAATCAGCACAGTGCAAGAAAAAGCACTTTTCCTTCAGTTTTTCTCTCTCACCCTACTTTGATAACATATTACCAAAATGTCCCTTTTCCAGCCTTAAAACCTACCCTTCCAGTGCCTGTCACGTTAGCATGCTGAAGGTATAATTAGGGTTTACAGCAGTTCTGTACAAGAATTCTCTGCTGTGGGTGAAAAAGCTAGAAGAAATGTTCAAAGTTAATCCTCTTCTAATTACTCCAGAAATCTGCATGCTAATGCGATTTAATTAGGATTGCAAAGTAATTAAACTGTGTAAATGCCTGCAAGAGGGAGCAAAATTTGCACACTTGAAACGTGCTTTGACTGAGAACGTGTGAGTAGCCCCACCAATACTGTACTGCTGATGTTCCGCCAGTACTAAAAACGTCAGTGTAGACAAAGTCTTTGTCCTTTCAAACCACAGAAGCACAGAAAAGTAGGGTTGGCAAGGACCTCATGACATCACTTAGCCTATCTGCTGCAAGGCAGGACTGACGCTACTTACGTCATTCCTGGCAGACCACAGTCTGTTCTTAATGGCCTCAAGTGGTGGAGACTCCACAACCTACCCAAGCAGTCAGAGACCTCTTCCTAGTATCTGACTTGACTCTTTCTTACTGCACTTTAAATCTGTTATTCTTTACCCTTTGGCACACGCAGCAGTTTATTCCTCATATACCATTATTCATATACAATTATAAGCTATAATCGCGTCCCTCTGCCCCTGACTTTTCTTGTGCAGGCCAACCAATCCCATTCTTTCTTCAGAATAGATGTTATCTAGATCTGTGATCGTTCCCACTGCTCTTCCCTGAACTTCCCCCAACTGTTTATTCTTGAAGTGCAGTGCCCAAAACTGGACACTGTGTTCCATCTGAAATCTTTCCAACACTGGGACGTCTTGCATGTTCTCCTGTTTAGCTACCCCAGTAAAATGTGTATTTTCAAAATGGCTTGACATTAGTGACTAATGTTCAGACCATGATCACAATAAGCTCCACATAGTTTTTCAAGGAACTACGAAACTGCAAAACCGTCTTATAGTCATAGGTGTTCTTCCTGCCTAAGTATACTTCTCTGCACTTGGCTCAGTGACAATCCATCCTGCTTTTACTAGAACATTTCTTCAACCTGTCAGCATAATTCTGAATTCTAGCCTTGACTCCCAATGTTTTAGCAGCCCTTCCCATCTTCATGTCATCTAAAAATTCAACACACATACTCTATTCCACCTCTGAGGTCATTAATGACAATAATGATGAAAACCAGACCAACTCTTCCCACATTTCACCATTGATAACTGCTATATGGTACGGCTATCCAATCAGTTTTGCATAGACTCCATAGTGGTTTCACTGAAGACATGTTTCCCTTGATTGTTTATGAAACTGTCATACACATCAATGTTGAAAACGTTACTAGAAGTCAAGCTGTTTGGCCTCTGTTGTGCCTTCCCTAGCTACAAGACTTGCTACTCAGTTGTAAAAAGATATTTTCAAGTTTTCAAAAGTCACGTTGGCTGTTACTGAACTCCTTGGTCTCCTTCAGGTGCTTACACATAATTTGTTTGTTCCAGATATTCAAAGAACAAAATAATTTACCTGTAATTCTCTTTTTCCTCTTTATAGATGTTATGCTTTTTCTTTCCCACTCTTCCCTCACTTGACCCATCTTCCCTGAGTTCTCAGAAGTAACTACAAATGCTTCTGAGATTGCTTTAGCCAATTCCTTAAGTACCCTAGAATAAAGTTCATCAGGCACAGCTGATTTGAAGACATTAAATATGTCTGAATACATTCTATCCCTTTTTTAGCTTGTGATTTTACCCTCTGTCATAATACCGTAAGTGTGTGTGAGGGTGCATCTAGTATGACTCAAATGCATCAGTGAGAGTAGTTCTGATCCCTGAGTTAAAATTTAATATAATTTCTTGTCCTCAGGTCAAGCTATAGATTCCTTTAAATCATAAAGTACCTCATACCTTCGTTCATTGTCATCAAGATGAGCAAAGAGCACGTTCTTGGAGATGGCCTTTGCCAGAGCAGTCATAGTTTTATAGTCCTTTGGAATAACCTGTAGAGAAAAGAAGGAAAGGTAATTACATGCCTGGTTGTATTTCGTCATAGATCTTGAAATCTATAGAAAATGCCACTATTCAAGATAATGGATGCAGTTTGATTTCAAACACTGAGGCAGGTTTAGGCTATAACATAAAGCCACTAAGAAAGTAATAAATTACAGTTTTGATAACGTGAGGATAAGAATTTATGTTCTCGGTATGACAACCAGAAAAGAAACATAAGATCTGGGATGAGTGGGGAGAAGGATATCCATAAATTACTATAATTAGCAGGTACTGGCAGCTGTGTAGTCTCCTTTCAAATCTCTTGGACTGAGGAAAACATATTTCATATTCTTCTTCCCCCACAAACAATATCAGAAGCAACCTAGTTTTAAAACTAGAGAATGAGCAACATTTCTTTAGGTAAAAGGTAAAAATGTGTTGATTACACCATACTTTTCAGTACTGGTTGTGGTATAAGGAATGGAGCTCTTGAGAGGCCCACCTGGGTCAAAATCCTGTGCATTTGCTTCATGGCAAACGAGAAGGACTTGCATTTGAGAATGAAGAGGCATTTTAATTTTTGTTAATTGGGGAGAAGGCAAAAAAAAAAAATTGCTCAAAATATATGTTGAAATTCAGGAGTATGTTTTCATATGGGGTGAACTTTTTTTATAAGACTTTTGCAAGTTAGGCTTTCCACTTTGGTATGCATTTTGGTAAGATATTAGTAAAGACACTGTATCTCTGTATTTGCCAATCATCTACTCCTGCCAGTCAGACTTTGTGATTATGAGAGACACAAGAAATTTGTAACAAGGTTATGACTTGTAACAGATGTTCTTTGACTTTAGTAATGTGATTTTCCTTGATAGTTTCATTATAATGCGACAGAATCAAGCCTATCTGAAGATCAACATCTGTTTGCCCGTTTTAATTACTGTACAAAAAAGGTCTGATAATGGACATTTATCTTTCACATTTTCTTATGATAGAAATAGTACTTCTGTCTTATTTAAGTTACTAAGTATGCTGATGTGTATGTAGTTTCCTTTCCTCATCCTGGAAAGGCAAGAATACCACCCATCCAACCAGAAGAAGGATGTCTCAAATGGGAACACTGATGTAGAACCAGGTCTCACAAAGAATTGCTGTAGATTTATTTCAAGGGAAAATACTGCACTGTGAAGATCTGAAGTTAAACTCTGGCTTCAGACATCACTTATATTGACTGCTGTAGTCATTAGACTACTCAAATTAAGTCTAGAGAAGCATGTATGTATAAACTGGATATTTGTATCAGAGTGAAACTCAATCTAATTTAACTAAAAGTTTAAATTCCTTGATGTTAGATAAAATGAGCATTTGGCCATTTTATTCTTGGCTTTTACCCTATCAAACAAACCCTGGATTGAATTGCAGTCCTGAACCCTTGCTCTATTAAGAATACCCTAGCTGTTCAGCTTACTGCTGATGAGCCAAAAGGGTAGATAATTAAATCACTAAGACATTAAACTCCAACCTTTCTGGCTGATCATGGAATAGCGTAGACTAGCCTTTCTCAGTCTAAATCTGCCGAAACAAAAGCCACAAGGCAGAGACCGAAGTGGGTCTGTTGGGGCAGGGACACAGAAAACACAGGGGGGATTCTTTAGGCGTCACAGTAACCAGGCATCTCACCAAAATCAAATGTCAGGAAGAATCATTTGACCATTCCTTACATTGCTCTTCCAAGAAATCATTGAATGTTCTCTTCAAGCTGATAATCCTCTTTACAGCAAGATTCCTATTCTGTTAGTTGTTAACTATATATTATGTCAGATGTGTTGACAAATATTGCTTTCTCTAGTTTCAAGAATGAAGCAAGATCTTCCTTTGTGCTCCTCAGAATGGAGCCATGCCAAGTACTTGCTCAAACCACAAAGCTAAATCTCCTTTGATTTTCTATCCAGTGACATAACTCATTGCACTGCCTTTAGCACTACTCATCCTATAGTTCATCCCTTCAAGGGATCCTTTAAATTGGCTTATGATCCAGATGTGTTTCTATCCAGCACCTGAATTCAAGCCAGTGGTTCTTCCTGGCTACTATCTAAAAATCCATCTGTTTGCAATAGTCTAACACAACCCTTGCCTTGCTTTTTACACTTTTAAATTAGTTTCATAATTTGTCCTTTCAGTGTCTCCCTTTATTTCTGTATTCTAGAAATCTCTGTCACAAACACACATCCATGGGATTCACCATGGGATTCATTTGCCGACGGCAGAAGACAAAGCACTGACATAAACCCTCCCAGTGCTAGTTCTTTATTCCTTGCAGTATCTGTAGCCTGACAAGAAACCATCCCCTAAATTACTATTATTTAGGTTCAGTCAGTTCCTAGGAAATTAAAACCATAACAGCCCTAGTCACAGAACGCACAGAATACAATCTGTATTGCTGCTTCTGGCTCTTGCCTACCCATGCTACTGTCAGGGCTTATTGGCATCACTGTTGGAAAAGGAAGAAAACAAAGTTAACTCCAGGTTCCATTATAAACATAAAAGAATTACTCAGGGGTGTGGGAAGGAATATTTCCTTTGATTTTCAGAAGAGTCAGATGGAGCCCATATTAAGCAGAGAGAAATGTGATCTCTTCATGGAAGTTTTTAAGGGGCATGTTGCAAACTGCCCAGAAAGAAAAGTGTTTGAAAGTGGTTTGAAAGTTTAAAATATCACACAAGTTTTTTAACAGTGCAGTGCATTAATAGCTTGACCACAGTACTGTTAAAATTTACTGTATACTTGCAAGCATTATTTAACAGCCACAAGAATACTCCTCCATACTTGCTTTTAGGATGAAAGGCTATCCTAATTCTTTGCTTCCTGGGACAGAAATCCCCAGAGCAGCCAGTGAACTTGTATCATAAATGGATGACAACAGCACATCTGACTGTAAAGGCAAAAAGTATTCTGCCAAAAAACAGTGACTTACAAAACGTATTCCCATAAAGAAAAAGCTCTTTGGGTTAAAACCACTCCAGGCATGCACAAAAGCACATCAGTAGCATCTGTCAACCTTATGAAGTGCATTTTTAGCCTAGCTCCCTAAACAAACGTGACATACGCTATTGTAATGTCTGTCTTTTAATAACCTTGGAGAGCTTTGGCCAGTTTAAAAAAAAATTTGAAGAGTTATTAAGAGATATCAAGGATACAACGTAACTAGATTTTTTTGTGAAAAAGGCAGTTAAAAAAAGAGAAGCCCAAATTAGTGCTCCTGCTGAAGAAATTACCTAACTTGGGATTGGCATTTCTTCAAAGACAATGGTCACATAAAATTGCCCAAGGATGGTCAACAGACTTCTGAAAACCTATGGGTTAAGTAGTACCCAATCAACACAGGAACCATGTGCCTGAATGGTCTAGGGAACCTAAATGAGCTAGCTTAGAAAACGTGAGCTAGAAGTGACTTTTTAGGAAAAAAAAAAAAGGCAGGAAATGCAGCAATAGAAAAGGCTGCTTTCCAAAACTGTGAGGTTCTGACAAAACCCAGAAGCTGTCGGAGGCTGTGATTACCAAGAAAATGGCTGAGAATTACCCACCCTGTTAAAAAGGGAAACAGATTAGCAGCACATCTCTAAAAGGGGAAGAATAGAGAATGCTGAAGCAACAGTTATGGGGAAAGTACTTAGTCAAGGAGGCAGGAAAAGAACTTGAGTGTGAAGAAGATGGTCAAGCCATGCATATGCCAGCATGAGGACACCATCCTACAGGCTGACCCATGATTCCAAATTATGAGCAAAATATGAGTCACTTGATTGTCCTGTACATCTCAGAATCAGACAGACGGCAACACATTACCTTTCTGACGTAAGAAACAGCATCCTCTTCCGTGTACACTTCTGCACTGACCCCCCCTCTCCTGCGTCGGGCTTTTACCACTGGGTTGGGAGGAGGAGGGGAAATCTCATCATCATGAGAATCAGACTGGGAACTGGATTTCTGCCGAGCCAGTATTTGTTTGCATTCTTCCTGCAAGGCAAAAAGAGTCAATGAAACATCTCTTACCCAAGTAGCTAACTTGCTGGATATGCTCGACTCACTCTTCTTTTACGACTCTCAGCAACCCCTTCCTGTCTACATTTAGATGACTGTCAATTTACATATGTGTACTGCTGAAAGAAAATTGAAAATTTAATGTGAGCAGCATGAAGGGCTGACACTAACTGCCCAGGTATCATCACTCAAATACTTGACCTGTTCAACTCTTTCTTACATGTAATGGAAACCAACGTATTATAAACTGCAGACATATAATTGCAGCTACTCCTGACTGAGAAAGCAAAAGAACAAGCCTCTGTTGCTTACTCTCCAACATCACAGCTGTTATTTTCTCAGTTGGCTTGTACGTATCTTTGTCTCTTGTACAGAGAACGTATCAGAAGTCACATGTCAATATATTAGATAGGTTTCTTCATCTTGCTCTGCTTTGCAAGCTTACTGCCACCAGAAAGATGCTCCCTACTCCAGAGTTTCTGTCATATAACAGATTTACAATCAATGGGACTACTTCCAAGCAAACAAGATCCAAGGTAGGCTCCAGAGGACTGTGAAAAATGATGGCTGGCCTAGCACCAGCTGGCCAATAGGGAGGTTATTCTCCAAATTCCACACTTATGGAACAGGAAGTAAAATACAAAGGGGAATCCCTAAGAGATAGTGACAAGACCAGGAAACAGTAGAGAAAACCTTCAAGAAAGGATGTCCGAGTTGCAAGATGTGGTCAATTCATACACTGAATTATTTGACTCCTAAAGAACTGAGACAAACAAGATTACCCATAATTTTTTTTTAATTTATTTTTTCCAGAGTATTTTTTTAATTTTAAAAATACTTCCAGTATTTTAATTTAAAAATAAATTTTAAAAAATTAATTTTAAAAATATTTCCAGTATTTTCCCAGAGCCCATCTCCTATTCTTCAGTTTCCTGGGATTCAAGGGAAAGCACACAGAAGTAAAATTCCCTTTGCATCATCCACGTCTATCAGCCAAAGGAACAGGGGCCTGTCTGCTCGTTCCCAGCCCACCTCCTCGCCCCCTGGTACCTCCTCAGCCTGGCATCCTGCTCACAACACACCACGCTGCCTTTGCTACCTCTTCAGTGCCTTCTTAGCTAGTTTCTTCTAGTCTTTGCTGACCTTGCCTAAGGCAGGGGAGAACTGGAGATGGGATGGACAACATGTCCAGTCCTCAGCTTGTCTGATACAGGAAACCAAAGGGCACGTGCAGGAGAGACATAAGCACTGTAAGGAGGTAAGCTGACCTGTGCAGCAGTAGTCCAGTAATTTTATTTGCTGACATCTATTACACTGCCGTAGGCATAACCTGCACCCTGACAGTCTCAGGGTTATGTTGATCAACATACACGTAGCCATCCAACAACTCCCTGAACAACTCCAGTATTTTTGAGACAATTCAGATTAGCAGCATTGCAGGCTACCCAAAAGAAAAGGCAGCAACGCTGAGGTCCTTGCACACCCCTTAATACCAATGTTCCTTTGACAGGGATGCCAGAGCTTGGCCTCTGTCTTACACAATTAATTTCCAACGAGACTTTCCAATCAGAGCTAATACACGGAGTCAGTGGAGGAGGGAGGATCTGGGAGCACCAGCGCTAGACATGTGGCGGATTACCAACACAGCCAGTTGGTCTCATTGACAGAGGAAATGAGTTATAGTTAACTCATCAGGTATGACACCAGAAAAGAGCGGTACAGAAAACTGGCACAAGTTCACAATTTTTAAGCTTGCAAGAAAAACAGATGATTAATATATGTTTTGCCATTGATGTTTACAAATGTCTGACAAATCCAGTCATGCCACTTGTCTTTTCTGGTCTTATTCCAGTTTCTTTCCTCACCATCACTGACATTGCCCCTCTCATTAATCTAAGGAGCCTTTGACACCAATCTTTGATGTATTATTGCTACTTGAAATAAATAACTAAATAGTATTTCCCATGCTGCATAATTCAAAGTAACTAGTCACACATTCTTATTTTGATTAAGGGACTACTGAAATATTTAAGAAACAAGCACAAAGACAAAATGTAGAGGGCTGGCTAAAGATCTGACTTTTCAAGGTCCTGAGCTGCCTCAGAAAGTGCCGAGTTCTTTCTGAGATCAGTATTTTTTTTTAAATTGGGATTACAACACCACAACTCGTGGGCCATAACACAGTTGAGCTAGGTGCTCTAACCAAAAAACAGAAAAAACCCTGATTTCAGATGTATTAAAACCTTACTGAAACTTTTTAATTTCCAATTCAAATTTCAAATAGCAGCACTGGATATGTAAAAAATTACTCAGCTAGATTTTCCTATTGTGTAAAAAGTGCAAGTCCTATTTAAGCATTCTTATCAACTTCTTCCCTACTCCTCTCTGTCCGTCTCTAGCTTCCTTAACTACAATTATGCACTGGTAGAAACACACATACTTAAAATACAAATATGTGTGCTACATATTATCATTTTATTTAATATCCAGTCACCAAAACCAAACCTATGACTGAAGAATTTCAAATAATATTACTGGCTATTCAGCCTATGTATCTCTATGATAGTGTTAGTGTTCTCTGTTTATATTAAATGAACACAACCAAATGCACCTTCTTCATAAGCTTAACTGAAAGGTAATGAAGACCCCTCTGGACAGTAAGCAGCTGAAAGCGTACTAGAAGGTAACTATAGCAAGAAGGCAGTCAGGTAACTATTTAATGGTATGCAGCACTTACACAGTTCTTTTTATACATAGCATATTTACTCATAGAGAAGAGTAGAGTAGAGCCCCATCTGAATATCAAATACACACTTCTTTTTCAGTACACACTGTATAAAAGGCACTTCCAAGGAATTAATAAATAATATCTCTTCTGCCCCAGCACAGATTTATACACGCAAGAAAGCTCAGTGAGATAAAATTAATATCACAAAGCATGCTCTTAAACCCAAATACCTTTTAAAGCCAAAAAGACATTAAAGGATTATAAAAGTGAGTTACCATATGATTCATTTTAAAAGGAACTGTCTTCGCTACAAACTCCTTTTATATAAACAGCAGAGAGTTGACTGGCTGGCTTTTCCATATGCCGCTATTTGTAGTCTAGGTAGGATTTCCATTACTGAACTAGAGAGTGCCTTTTGAAAATAAAAGCGTACGCTCTGTCCTGGGTTAAGCTTTCAAAAAGCCATCTTCCATATATCCTGGGGTAAAACTGCACAAATACAGCAAATATTTTAAAGGAGGAATGGACTCTCTGAAGAATAGTTCTTCAAACACTGATCTTCAGACACAGCTTGATGTGAACGCTTGTGCAGAACTCACTTTCAAGTAAACACCTCACCATCTTTTGTTGTCATGACAACAAGCAATCTCACTCTATTTGGATGGCACAGATAATTCACAATCATATTGCCCAGTTATGTCCACCTTAAAATGAGAAAACACATGGAAGACACAACTGCAAAACAGTGTAATTGCCTTTGAACAAGTCCCAGTGAGCATCTTCTTCTGTTTACACCAGTAAAGGCTTACACCAGCACTGGCTTTAGTGGAGATGCTCCTGACTTGCAGGACATGTAGGGTCTGATCCAATTATCCATAGTCCAGCGCCACTTTGGGTGACCTTGCTTGGCTTTTAGCTGCTGGCTGAGGAGGACACAAGTCTCACGCTGTCCTGTGTCACATCTACCAGCCCCAGTGGACATCACATATAATTTAAGGAGTCTTAAATGGCAGTAGGGGACCACGTGTGTGCCACTGACCGAAGCCTTCAGCATCACTGCCACAGTCCAATACTGGTATATTAACACACCCCAAACCTACAAAACAACATTGCTGTGTGGCAATAACACCCTATTTCATATATACATAATCTAATCCTACTTCTGTTCAAACCATGTTGCAAGTGACCAAAAACCTAGCTAAAGTTGTGAACAAAAGTTTTTCCTGGGATTTCTGGGGGAGATAGATGGTGAAACTGAAATACAATAACTGACTTCAATGATAATAAACTGGAAAGGAGAGAAAATATACTATCGTTGCCTCAAATTAAAAGAAAGAAGAACCAATAAATACAACTGCAGCAACCCATTTACCTTTTCTATGTCAACCTTCAGCTAAGACATTTGTGCTACAAGAGGCTGAGGTATAAAACACAGGAATTTAGCATGCTGTCCTCAGCGTATGGGGTCATCATCTTTCCCAATTAACATTTCCATGAGTTTTTAATGAGTTTAAACACTGCAAGTAAAGCAGCCACAATGCTGAGCCAGTTTTTAGGTTTACCCTTCCTTTCAGACCACTGCTGAAGAGCACACATGCTTCCTGACCCAGAAGCTTTCTTCTCTATCAGCTGGAGCATTTCCAAACAGAAATTCACTTCCAGTAGTTCCTCTCCCGGTCTCTCCTTTCAGGCTTTGTCACTGCCTGGAAACTTAGGTGTTTCAGTTGAAGGAAGGACAGCACCTGAGGAGGCTCCAAATCACTGTGCAGCTTTACAACAACATCCCAAGGAGACTTTTAAAAGCAAGTCAGCCGTTTGGTGTTACTGCTCACTATCTCTGCTCTGCCTCCTACAATTTATTCATTGCATTCAAAAGCAACAACACAAAGTGCACTCTAAATGAAATATTTTCTCTTTTTACTTTTTCCTCAAGCGCATTCATAAAGTTTTCTGACTGACAGACCTGGAATCCACTTTCTGTTTATCCACAGAAAATGTGCAGGATACTTCAGGTGCACATAACTAATCTCTCTTTGCACTGGAGTTGACCCAGAGGAGATGCTCTCAATACAGGAAGGTTTCTAACACCACCCCATCACTCCTGGAGGCTGACACAGTGATTTATAGCAACTAATAAAGGCCAAAGGCAAAGCACTCTGCTTTGTTGGGAGCACAGGACTGACTGATGCCATCACTGAAAGCTGGAGAAATTTGGGAGGTCTTAATGTCCTTTCCAGTCTTGTCTTTGTCACGCTGGACAACTCTACTATCTTTACGATCGTTCAGCCTTGTAATCGGAGACTCTTCACACAATCCCAACTATTGTTCCGCTGCCTTCCTGATGTGAAATGCCGCCTTTTCTTCTGCAGCATCAATACGAAATATCTTTAACATCCACCCCTCCTACTAAGATACTTATCCACTGCTTCAATTACTACTACTGCATCCTCGGTGGCCTCTCTGCACCTCAGTTAATTTCCAATTTCCAATCTAAGCAAAATTCTCCTGCCAAAAATCCTCCTACTCTTCTGCCGCTCTGACTGCATCGCTCGCCTTCTTGAGTCCCTTTACTGGCGTCCTTTTACCTCCTGCAACATGTTAACACTTCTTGTCTTCCCCTCCAGTGTCTTGCAGTATCTCAACCCATCGCCACCTCTTCCCTACTTTCCTACATACACCTCACAGTAAAGTAAGAGAGGTTATGTTACAAAACACAGAGCATATTTTTGATACTTAAAAGCTTATATAATCAAAGAGAACCATACCCAACACTTCTGATTTTTAAAATCCAGCCAAATAACAATGTACACACACATACCTTGTATAAGGAGAAACATGGCCACAGAAAAGCTCTATTTCTACTAGACAAATACAATTTAAACTAAAATGATAAAAACTATGCCATCCTTTTCAGCAACAATTAGAACACCTAAGTCACTCTGAAGTTTTTAATCACTGGATATGTAATGCCAAAGCTGCTTATTTTTTTTTTATTTCAGCCTTCTAACACAGCAGACCCTTGATCCAAGAGAAATGCCACCAATCTCAGCGAGGTTTACATGTAAGAGGCAGAAATGGACCATCAGAGCATAGGCAGAGATAGCTGATAATTGAGGTTATCAATAAAGAGGGAAACATAAATGCTGGTATTGCATTTTGCTCCTTAAAACAATTCTGTTTTGCAGGCCCACTTAACATTTAGAAGCATACTGATGCCCTTAGATCAAATGTGCTGTTGACAGCAAGGTTGGTTGTTCAAAATCTTGTGTTCCCTCAGTCATTTCAGAGTGGAAATTGTCTCTAAAACATTTCTACATTTTCTACTCCTCAAAAAAATTCTACTCAATTTATTCTCTCTTCTAAGAAATTATCTGTTTATACAAATATGAAAATATATGTGCTGGGCTGCTCACCTTAAATATACACTCAGCTTTTTTTTCTCTCTTTCATCCTCCTCCCTTCCACACGCATTTCATTTTTAAACGCAAAACAACTTCAGTGTGCTATGAGTGCCTTCATTGGTACAGGGGTATTAAGGCTATATAGCAACTTGAATTGCATGCTCGGCCAAGAATCCATGTGTCCCCCTTGACCCTTCAGTGGGATGCTCACAACTCATTAAGTATTTTTTTGTTCACAATTTGGCAATAAATCCAAGCTAAAATAATTATGGACATGTTTTTATTTCAAGTTTCCCATAGCTCACTTTCTCAGTTCCCTAGCGTCTTGCCCAGGGGTGATGGAGCTGGCGGGCTGAGCTCCCAGGAATTGCAGAACCTCAACAGCTTGAGCTTACAAAGCTGTCAGGGTACAGCTCCAACACAGGCTGCCAAGCAGGCAACCACAGAGGCACAGACCTCAGCAGAGCACACCAGAAAGCAATTAATTCCCCTGCCTATAGCATTTCAAAATCTAAGGTCCTTTTCTTAATTGAAACAAAGTCAAATCTCAAATAATCTTAAACCTGCTATGAAAACTGCAGTTCTCCACCCAGTCTTGCTGGTGTCCAGTTGGACAGTCTCAACCCCCATCCTACATGCCTAATTAAAATGAACTCATGCAGCATTAAAAAGCTATTTAAAAATAAGGAGACATCTTTTTCTGCATTTAGGAGAATATTAATAAGGAACTACTTGAAAACTAACTGAAAAACAAAAGCAAAACCAAAATTCATCCTCATATTGGAAAGTGGTTTGATTTGTATCATTTTTTACATAGTCTTTCTCCTTGCTATTGTTCCTATTAGGCATGCCCTTCAGTTTAAAATAATTATTGTGGGAAGACAGAAAAGGCTTAACTACCTCTGCTCCTCAAGAGAATAAAAGGAAATAATTTTGAGGAAAATTTAGTGCCTTCCAGAAAAGTCACTGCCTTGCCTTGGCTAAGCAATCGGTTGTAATTGAAAAGGTCGGTAGCTGTCAGAGCGCCTTGCCCGATGCTCTGACTACTGCAAAACACGGAGAATGAGGAGGAATTGCAGGACTACAGCCTCAAAACGCTCACATCCCTGAATCTGGAGTTTTACCTTGTGTGAGGCGAGTTGCTATGTAGTCTGACTGACCTCTCAAAAGATGAGTGAAGGATTTGCTGAGCTGCAGACAAGCAGGAGGGTAGGTACTCAGCCAGTTCCGCAGCCACAGACTCCAACACAGACAGGATTTAAGCCCAGGCAAACTCTCTTTCAAAAATCGATTGGTAAAATAAGGCTTGAGGGCCCTTACATCTGTTTGGAAGCAGTCAGGCTGCAGTCAGCTGGAGGAAAATATGTGTATGTACCTGTTCCTAGCTGTAAGGGCCCATTAGTATCAGGAGCTTTCCCAAAGTCTGTTGTGATCTAGTGAAATCTGCCATCAGACAGTGCCTGACCCAGCACCATTTTTAACTTTATACGAATTTGGCAAGGTATTTCATTCATGTGTTTAAAGCTAAGTATGAACCTGTTTCTTTAAAGCCACTTAGATGCTTAAAGATTAACATGGATTAAGTATCCTGATGAATGTAAAACATGATAGCTCGAGATGTGAAACAAAGACAACATCCAGACAGACTTCCCTTCTCATTCCATCACTGCGCTCCATTTTTGTTAGTTTTTGACTTTGAGACCAGGAAAGCTACTCATACTTGTAGACACACGAAGTAAACGGGGAGCTCAGCAGCGCTCTAAGCTGTTTTGCAACAAGCTCCTAAGAGCACAGCTTCGCTTATAACCAATTTTCTTAGGAAAAATCTTCTTTTCTCTTTCTGCTCGTATCCCCTTCATCCTCCACCCTGCCCTAAACCTCCTGTGTTAGGAAAGCTTGCCTGAGGGGTCTTAAAAATTCACCTAGTTTTTCCTTTACCTGTTCCAGGAAAACTGTCACCTCTCATAACACTGCCTGTGGCTGACTACAGCAATCACAGAGGTCTGACCTGAGCTAATTTTCATCCATCTCTCTCCAGAACTGATATCAGTGGAGAGGCAGCAGCAGAGGCTGCCCAAGCCTACTCAGAACCACAGTCACACAGCAGGGGCACCCGGTGCTCCTACTGTTGCGTTGCTATCAGCGTCTCGGGTAGCTCAGGTATGTTCCCATGTGCTTTAGCAACATTTCTGACCACCGAGCAGATACCGCCCAACTCCTTTGCAAGCTTTGAAAGATACAGAAATATTTGTCATATTAGTCTTTATCAAACTGATTAGTTAATGCATTGTTTTGATAGTTTTTCCTCCATAGGATTTTCCTTCCAATCCATAACCTCTCTCCAGCTTATCTTAAAGACACGAGTTATACTTAGCATAATCACCTGTACTTGTAAAAATGAATTTCATTGTTTTGGCCAGGTTCTGGTGGAAATTACTGATTGAAAAAGTTTTTGTTGTGACTAAATGTAAATACTGGGAGAGACTACTCTTGCAGAAGAACAGACTGATGCTCAAATTTTGATGCTCAAATACTCTTGGTTCTGAAACTGTATTTAACTAGCAGTGAATGAATTTGTAGTTTACTACACACTTCCTTTTCAGTGCTAGTTTACAATAAACCCGTCACAGAAATGCCTTTACTTTTCTGACCAGGTCTGTGTGCAATACTGTCTAATATCACCAGGTGGAGCTACGCAGATAAACTCATTTTGCTTTATTTAATTACAGACAATAGAGTCCAGGTTTTTCTAAAACTCCGGTTTTGGATGGTACCTTCAGAGACGCAGCATCTGCCTGGATCCATAAAACCACTGCCAATCCACAGCAATCCAAGACAGTAAGTTCAGTATGTGCACAACAGTATTTTTTGTATGTGCACAGGGCAATAGAAGGGACCAGGAGAGAGCTCAGGTCCGGAAGATACCAGCAAAGACCACCTGGCTCAGCTAGCAAAGCCGCCGCTCTGAAATACACTGCATGCAAAATGGCTTCAGCAAAATACTTGGTAATGCCTAAACATACCCTGCAGGTTCCTGCTGCTTCCCCTTCTTTTGTGCCACTTTCTTCTTTAGTTCTACTCTTTATTATATTTTTTTTTCTGCAGAACAAAAGTCTAGCTTAGCCTGGCAAGACAACTCCACCTTTGATCATATAATCACGGCACTAAACAGCCTGACACTAATGAAAGTTTTGCAGTTTCAGTATAGCTGAAAATACAAGGTTTTGCCTGTAACTTCTTAGTAATTAACTTTTTTACATAAGGTAAGAACGGGAGATAAAAGATGCGTTCCTGGTTTTTCTGCTATGCCTTCTTTAGTCCTCAAGTAAGCAGGACCTAATTACAGCTGTTAAAATAATGCCACAGTTTCTTAGCTAACATCTATTCCCCCACTCTAAAAAAGCCAATTAATACCCCTAAGGGAAAGGTTTTCTTCACCCCTTCCACCAACAAGAAGTTCTATACAGTCACAGGGAAATGTAAAACAAATTATTCAAAAGAAAACATTACATAATTAAAATCTCATGTATGTAAACCATTTTCAACTCTTTTCTGTGCTCAATGGAATGTTAGAGATTTTTACAAAGTAACTGTTAACATGATAGGAGTAGATGTCATCTTGAAGTTTGTAGGTCACAGCATATAAAAACTGACTTGCAAACTTCAGAGTACAGAAACTTAGGCTGATTCCCAGCAATTACTGGCATCTTAAGACAAGCAGGTCCTGCCAGTATTAAGTGAACAGAAAAATATCTATTAAAGTTCTCCTACAATTATTTTCAGACTTATGTTTTTTAATACTGTACTTGATACAAGTAAGCTGCAAACTTAAAAAGGCATCAGACGTTTCTTTCCAACCTTGGCACTTTTCCAGCTGAAAAAGACAACTGCAGAATCAAACATCAAACCTCAATCTCTAGCACTTTATTCATAAGTATTTATTCATGTTCTCACTTTACAGCCCTCTCAGGCCATGTCAATTTGAAATAAAAAATGGCCCAGCCATGGACCTGAATACTAGCCCAAGACAGTCCACATCTCTCAACTATTAGCTCATTCCCTGGCTCTGTTCTGAGCTGCTTGAACTCAATCCTGCCAAAACAAACCTGCTCCTAGACGTGTTAGACCTAAGAATTATATTTGGGGCCAGTCAGTGTGGTGGGGTCAGGGGTTAGTCCCTGGCCCTTCTTCATTTTTCAGTACAGATGAAGGCTGAAGGCAATGGACCTAACTCTGATGTCATCAGAAGTAAGGTGAAAAGCATTTATGATATGGTCTGATCTTGCATATGATAACAAATCTTGCTTTTCTGAGTTGATTTTATGAGATGTAGTTAAAAATTAGCAAAATGAAATAAACTTTTTTTGTATTCACCTCTGAGGTAGCTCCAGTACATGATGTGGATCGAGCTGTACATGTTTTCCATAATCTCCTTTTTTAACCACTTGCAAAATATCCCACACGTCATCTCTAAACTGCCCACATGAATTTTTGACAGATACACTGTCATTCTACTGCTCTCTTCAGTGGAACATGTTGTTTATTTTAATGAGTTTGGAAAATAATCCCAAAGCAGCACACTTTGGTGGAAAAATGCATGACACTGTTTAGAAAATCGTGCTTAAACCCAAAGATTTTCACTCTTCTCCCTACACAGGACCAAAATTAAAAGAGCTAATAGCAAACGTGCTGTATCAGTGTATTGCTCATTCACATACAAAATCTGTAACAGGCAACTGCTAAATTCACAATTCAATTAAGATTCTTCAGAGTACCTACATATGACAACTGTCTTCTAAAAACAGGATAAAACTTATTGAAATGACTTCTCTATCTTTACAAGCCTTCCTTCAACTGTTATTATGCACCCGACCAAGTCAAAATATTATCCTACAGCAGAAAATTCTCCACAGCACAATTCATCTCAAGGAAGTCATCACAGGTAGTTGAGCAAGGAAGTCAGACTGCTGTAGGAACAAGAATTACAGTGCTGCAAACCTCCAGAAGCATCCTAAAGCCTTTAGACTCGGCAGGCTTAGCTCCCAGGCTGCTCTACAGAGTCAACGGCAAGATTGTTTCCTTCCATACTAGGCATGATATTCACCGAATTTGAGGCCTCGAGGCTGAGTGTTTCTAAATCATCTCTTTTCATTTTGAGACAAATGATATCCATCAGCTTCTGTGTTTGCATCCTGATCAATATCCTGCTACAGAATTCTGGTATCTGCTGTTCTTTGGGAAATAATAGGAGATTACATGAAAGAATATACAATTTCTCAAGGGTAGGAACTGCCTTTCTGTCTCAATTCTGTGTACTGTGTTTAGATCAGTAAAGCCAAACTTCCCCAGTACAACTCAAGTAATCTCACTAGCTATGGAGAATATTCTAAAATACTACAGCATATTTTAAATTTTTTTGCAAAATGGTGTTTATTCTTCTAGACAGGAAGTCCTCAATTGTACACATTAAGATGGACACACACACACAATTTATAATACGATAAAAGAAATGCAACAGATCTCACTCTCTTGAAATGGGTCTTGGCTCTCAGAAGTTTAGAATATGCAGAACTAAGAGATTTTCCTTTTTTAATAATAAGCATTACAATTAAAAAACATCTTGTACTTCCTACCGCTTCCTGATGTTCCAGGCATTCTTACTGGGCTTCCACCAAAATGCAATGTCTGCATTTTTTTAAAGCTATACAAATTTGGCATATACTCGCCTATACAAAAATTTATCTGAAAAGCAGATAATGAGACGCATAAAATGCTTGTGTCACCTGTAATATATCAGCTCTATGTATTATTCACCAGGTATTATTGTTCTTTCTCTGTCCTTACAAAAATTCTGTCTCTAGAAGAAAAAAAACTACATAAAACTCGTATCTCAAGCCTATAAATTTTAGACTCTTCCTTCAAAAAAGCGAATAATCCTCTTCTTAAACTAAGTACATCAGTAAAGTCTCTGGCAGACTAAGGACTTGTATAACCAACAACTTGCAGCCCTTTGCTCCCATCTATTCCCATCCCCAGAGAAAAGTTGTGCTCACACAACATGGGTCTTCCTGCAAAAGACACCCATAGGCTTTAGTAAGGATTTGCCTGAGAATGTTTTAAAATGTTTCTCCCTCTACACTGCTTTTGAAGACAGTCACAGTACATGAAGTCTCTCTGAATGCATCCCTTGTTGGAGGATCCTAGGATAAGCAATGCAGACGGGCTACAACAGTAAAATTAAACGGCAAACTGTTTGATGGTTTTCAGAACTTGCTGGTTCCCTGATTCTGTTCAGTTTTAGAGGGAGGGAAAACCACATCACCTGACACTGGAATAAACAGGGAACAGCATCTTTTGCTTTCGCAGGCAGGTTCTTCCCACAGATGAGACTTCAGGACACCATGTGTCATAACACAAAGTATTTTTAAACTGTGCAGTTTGATGAGAAATTCTAATCTTGGTGTTATGCACAAAGAATTCTATACAATAGTCAACATTATAGTAGACATCAGCAAATAAAGTGTTGGGTTATTTCTTCTAACAGCCTGTTTTATAACAGCAGCATGATAACTTAAAATTTAAGAGGAAACGTACCAAAATACTTGAAACTTTTTAAACAACCTTTTTCAGTTTAAAAATCGAAAATTACAAGTCACCTGAAAATCACTGACCTTTTCTAATTTTTCAAAGTGTTCTCTGAGGAACTTCATGGGTCGGTCTGGCTTTGCTATGCAAAGGTTTACAATGCACTCTTTTAAAATCTGTTGGATGTTGTGCTTCTGAACATAGAGTTCACATCCCTTCAGGCTCTCATCTTCTTCCACATTGCAGGAAGAAGCAGCAGCCATCTTCAGGCTTGTAAACAGAAAAGAGACGTAGGTAAGAAAATGGTGCAAGAAAGAGATAAGAGACAGTTCCCAAATCCTTTGTCAGAGAGATCTGGAGGAGCAAAGACATTTTAATATTGCCTGTTGCCTATTCAAGAGCTATCAGTTCTGAATGTTTTAATGTTCTGGGGTTGTAGTACGTGGAAATGCTGAATCGTGTCATCTTTGTACGATCAACATAACAGTTAGTACAAAAAGAGCATTTTAACTCCTAGATGGCAGTCAGCCTTTGGAAATAATGGTGCAATTAATCATACAAGGCCGTGAGTTTCAAAGACAGCTATTAAATGACGGAGTAAAGCCTTGCTTTTCTATTCCCTTGGGGACTCCCTCCCCGTCACCAGAAACCCAGTTTTCCACAACAGAAGGATTTTTGGTAAATTTTAACATCTCCCCTTTTACACTGAGCAACCCTTCTCGGTCCCGGGGAGATGGGGAGGAGGGGGCAGAGCTGCCCAAAGGGAAGTTTGGTAACTGGGGGGAAAACAACCCCAAGCCCCTCTTTATTTCCCCCAGAGAGCATATGACCGCTCCATTACAAACCAAAGACCGCCGGGGCAGCTTTCACACCGGCCTCCCCGCCGCCCCTGCCCGGGACGCTGGAACGCCGGGGCCGGCAGAGGCCGAGCGGGGAGCGGGCACGGCGGCCGGGCCGCCCCGAGCCCGGGACAGGCCCCGGCCGGCGGGAGAGCGCCCGGGAGGCGCCCGCGGGCCCGGCCGGGCGTCCCCCGGCGCCCGAGGCAGCGCATCCCCCGGGCCCCGGCCGCCGGATCGGCCCTTCCCTGCCCCCGCCGGGCTCCGGGCTGCCGGGGAGCGCCGGAGGGAGCGCGGGGCCGCCCGGGAAGCGGGGGAGGGAGAGGGCCGGTAAATACCTGGGTGGCTGGAGCCGGCTGAGCGGCGGCGGCTCCTCTCTCCTTCCCCGGCGGTGGAGGCGGAGGAAGGGGCTCCCCTGCCGGTATCCGCACTGCAGCCGCCGCCGCCGCCTCCTCCCCTCGCCGCCCGCCCGCCGGGGCCGCGGGGCGCCGCGGGGACCCTCCCCCCGCACCCCGCCGCTCCCGCACAAAGGCTCCGGCCCCGCCGCCGCTGCCCGCAGGAAGCGCCGCCGCCGTCACTCACCGGCGGGCGCGGCCTTCCCGCCGCCTCCGCGGGAGAGGCGGCACCGGCCCGGCCCGGCCCGCGCGGCCTGGCTGCCCCGCGCCGCCACGCGGGGGACGGGCTGGCCAGGCAGGACAGGCTGGCCGCGAAAGGTGGCCTGGCCACGGAGGAGTGGCTGGCCGTGAAAGGTGGCCTGGTCATGAAGGACGGGCGGGCCATGAAAGGTGGCTTGGCCACGAAGGACAGCCTGGCTATGAAGGATGGCAAGCCCATGAGGGATGGGACTGGCCATGAAGGACGGGCTGTCCATGAAAGATGTGCCTCGCCACAAAGGACAGCCTGGACATGAAAGGTGGCCTGCCATTAAGGACAACCTGGCCATGAAGGATAACAGCCTGGTCACAAAGGTTGGGCTGGCCATGAAAGGTGGCCTGGCCATGAAGGATAGGCTGACCATGGCCATGAAGGACAATAGCCTGGTCACAAAGGTTGGGCTGGCCATGAAGGATGGGCATGGCCACAAAGGACAGGCTGGCCATGAAAGGTAGCCTGACCACAAAGGATGGGTATGGCCATGAAGTACAGGCTGGCCATCAAAGGTGGCCTGGCCACAAAGGACAGCCTGGCCATGAAAGGTGGCCTGGCCATGAAGGATGGGCTGGCCATGAAAGGTGGCCTGGCCATGGCCATGAAGGACAATAGCCTGGTCACAAAGGTTGGGCTGGCCATGAAGGATGGGCATGGCCACAAAGGACAGGCTGGCCATGAAAGGTAGCCCGACCACAAAGGATGGGTTTGGCCACGAAGGACAAGCTGGCTGTCAAAGGTGGCCTGGCCATGAAGGACGGCCTGGCCATGAAGGATGGCCAGCCAATGAAGGACAGGGCTGGCCACAAAAGATGTGCCTCGCCACAAAGGAGAGTCTGGACACGAAAGGTGGCCTGGCCACAAAGGACAACCTGGCGGTGAAGGACAACAGCCTGGTAACAAAGGATGAGCTGGCCATGAAAGGTGGCCTGGCCACGAAGGATGGGCTGACCATGAAGGATGATGGTCTGGCCATGAAGGACAGGCTGGCCACAAAGGACAACAGCCTGGCCACGAAGGACGGGCTGCTGAGTCGAGGCAGGAATGCGGCAGCCCCAGTGCTCTCTGCGGCACACGAGCTGCCAGCCCTGCTGCACCCCACCGCTCTGGAAGGGCTGGGAAGGGCGGCTCACCAGCAGGGTCGCTTGGGTATTTAAAGCGAAGCCATCACACCCAGGAGCACCTCTCTACGAGGGCCGTGAGGAGCGTGGTTGCAGCTGGGACTCGGCCACAGGCCAGCGTGCTGCCAGGAATGCTGCAGTGCACGTTAGTGTGTCCTCTGTTCCCAGGGAATTCACGCTCACGGTTCCCACAGAGTAAAGGGTGAATAAAGACCCCAAAGGTTTGCAGTTAAGCTAGGAGCAGCACAACAAGAGAGCAAACTCTGCTGGTAAATACAAAGCTATTTTAAAAGGATAATTTGAATTAGTTCTGTAGTTTATTGCACTTTAAATTAAGTATGATTAGTCAAGAAAAAGACTCTGATGACCCTTTTGGTTTGATGTGTGTTGACTGCAGAGTCACCAGAACAGCACACAAAACGTTATGTTGTGTAAAGTGCACATAAGTACAATATAAATACAGATTAACTAATACAAATGAACACTAAAAATGACATAACGCTGTTACAGAAACCAGTGACTTACTGCCACTGCAGCACTGATCCCTCCAGAGAAAAAACAGAAGGGAAAAGCGATGTAACACGTTATATGCGACAGTTTCCACACAGTAACAGCCTCGCCCCCAGCGGTGCGGTGCGGTGCTGTGGTGTGGTGGTCCGGAGCGGAGCTCCGCCCGGCTCGCTTTGCCTTCCCCCTCAGTCCTTCCACCACCTACGGCCACCCGTGGGTTTCTCTCAGGTTTGCGTCTCTTTTTCCCCGCGTGATACGAATAACGGGTCGCTCTCCTGCTGGCAGCTATCCTACCTGCTGAAACTCCCGCCCCGCCTCCTCGGTGCTTTGCTGTGGGGCCTGGGCCGCCCCCTCGGAGCGGCGGAGGGGCGGCGGGAGCGGGGCCGCCCCCTCGGAGCGGCGGCGGGAGCGGGGCCGCCCCCTCGGAGCGGCGGAGGGGCGGCGGGAGCGGGGCCGCCCCTCCGCGCTGTCAGTGCCCGCCACACGCGGGGCCGATGAAGCTCGGTACAGCTCCGCCCCGCCGTAAAGCGCTCGCCCGCCGTCGGAAAAGCCTCGCGCGTCCTTAGCAACGCTGCCGCACTTCCGTGCCGACGGCGGAGCATGGCGGCGGCCGGGGCGGCCGAGGTGGCGCAGGCCTTGAGCCGGCCCCTGAGCTGCCTGCAGGAGCCCGACTGCGGCCGGGCGGCGCGGCTGCGGGCGCTGGAGGCCATCCGGGCCGAGGTGCAGGAGCGGCCGCTCTCGGGCGCCGTGGTGCAGGAGGTTTTCGGGGCGCAGCTGGTGCGGCCGCTGGCGCGCTGCCTGGCGGGGGACGCGGCGGAGCGATGCCGGGAGCTCGCCCTCCAGCTTCTCCGCCACGGGCTCAGCCACGGCGACCGGCCCGGCGAGGCGCTGCCCGTCCTCCTGCCGGCCCTGACCCAGCGCCTCTGCCCGCCGCAGGGCTTCGAGCCCAGCGAGGAGCTGCGCCTCGGCCTCGTCCAGCTGCTGAGCCTCCTGCTGCAGCGCTGCGGGGCCTCCGTGGCCCCCTACCTCACCGATGTTATCCGCATCCTCCAGGCCACCCTCCTCGACCACTATGCCGAAGTCAGGCGTGAGAGTTGCAGGTGCGCCGTGGCCTGCGCCCAGGCCATGCCAGGTGGGGCCTAGGGATGGGCGAAGCGGGGGAGCGGTGGGCTGGTCTGAGCTTGCGGTTTCCCGGGGGGACAGAGGCTGAGGTAGGGACCCGTAGGAGGTTACAAGGATGCAGCCAGGAGAGAAGAGGAGAGACGAGGAGCTGCATGCACCTTCCACAGGTGTACTTTGCAGGCCTTGGGGTATCTGTTGGAGAAGAACCGTGCCAGGGACAGATGCTGAGCAGTTACAGTATGTGGGTAATGGTGGGAGGAGGGGGCTAGGGGAGTGCATGGGGGCTAGCGTTCAGCTCTAATATAGTTTAGAGTTAAATCTGCATGCTACATAAATGCAGCCATGTTAATCAGGCTGCTGTTCATAGTATTACAGAAATGTTGCTCAAGATCTGTCGCCCACATAGAGAAAGGCATGTTTGAAGTTTCTGTCTCTCTGCCCTAACAGAGCACTTCCATATGCAGTCAGAATCTCTGATAAAACCCTTAATGCAAACAATTTCGCACCAGCACTACAGAGTTCGTGTTGATGTAATTCAGGCTACTGGAGCAGTGATACAGTTTGGAAATGGAAAGTCTGTGGATGATGTTCTGTCTCATCTGGCACAGAGATTATTTGATGAGATTCCGAAGGTGTGCTTTTCTTCTTTTGTTTTTCTGGATTTATTTTAAATCTGTTTCAGGGTGGGTTTTTTGGTGTTTCCTGACCCCCCCCAATTTTCTGCTTTCATACATTCAGTTGAGATGGGTAAATATGTCACAAACAGATTTTGTCAACTGTAAGCTGTCCAAAACCAAGGTTGGTGACCTATTCAGCTGCTGTCTAATTCTGCAGGCTGTTAAAGGTTGTAGGCACCTTTTTATTTTAATGGATGCCTTCAATTCTGTCTTAAATTCTTCTGTCACATCTCTCTGGGACTTGATTCTATGGCCTTTTCGGATCTTAACAAACACTTATGGTATTGGTCCCTTCCTAAGATGCAACTGAGGCAGTAATTTTAAAATGTGCAACTTAATAGTAACTAAAATATTTTAATTTTTGAGTAGGTGTATTCACATTATTTAACTTAGGCTTCCTTTACAGTGAACAGAGAAAATTGTCTGTGGAGCTTCACATTCCAGAGAAATGTACATGTCTTACATTCTCAGAGAGATACTAACCATGAGAATTTAGAGTTTTCTGAGTTAGGTGTGTATCTTGTCTTGCTCTTGGACATGTGCTTTTGTGCAGCAACTAAGCCAGAGTGAGAACACAAGAGGGAGCATGATACCTTGCATGTTACTCAAGATGCTTGCTGCAAGTGAGGAAATTCTGGGTTCTTGTAATTTCTTGTGAGACTATTGATGCGCTTTACCAAGTTTTATATACTGAAAGCAAATATTATTTTTTAAATTTTTCTAGTATTTGCTTGACATATTTAAAATAGTCTTTTTGTATCCATGTAGGTTCGGCACGCTGTAACAACTGTTGTTGGAGAATGGTTGTTGTACCTACGCGATAGATACTCGTATTTTCACAAGTTGATCCCTTTGTTACTTGGCAGCTTTACTGATGAAATTCCTGAAAATACGTAAGCAGAACACTTCTTTTTTTCTTTTTTTCTTTTTTCTTTTTTCTTTTTTTCTTTTTTCTTTTTTTCTTTTTTTCTTTTTTCTTTTTTCTTTTTTTCTTTTTTCTTTTTTTCTTTTTTCTTTTTTTCTTTTTTCTTTTTTCTTTTTTTCTTTTTTCTTTTTTTCTTTTTTCTTTTTTCTTTTTTCTTTTTTCTTTTTTCTTTTTTTCTTTTTTTCTTTTTTTCTTTTTTTCTTTTTTTCTTTTTTTCTTTTTTTCTTTTTCCCAAAATAGTTGTACATAGGAGTGTTTCTGTGTTCACAGATGTATGGCTTGGAAGAAAAAAAAGCAGCTTTTCCTTAAACCTAAAATGATAGCATTCTCTGCAGTAACTTTTTTTATATTGTCCTTTTATGCTACATTCAGGTAAGTATGAGATGAAGACAGAGAGGTAGACAGAGACAGAATTATCCTTTGGAAGAGGTGACCTCTGTCCACTGAGTACAAAAGAAGCATGAACTGTCAACTTAATGTGCCTAGGTTAAATGGCACGAATGCTTCCCATCCTTCCAGCTGAATTTAAGAAGTCAGAGTTTCCGGAAGTCTTATTTTAAAGTGCTCTTCTTTTGGGGGCACGATGGTATAAAACCCTTATTTTATGTCTAGGAAACTGGCTTGGACTTACTGGGAAAAGATAGGCTTGCAGTGGGAGAAAGAGAATGAAGAAGATCTGAAGGATAAGATGGATTTTAGTGTTTCGCCATCACATTATCCCAAAGGAGGTAAGTGTTGCACTGAAATTGGTTTTTACTTCCTGAATAATCCATGAGAGCTGCAGTGCAGTAATGACAGCAGAGCAGGATGTGTAATATTAGCTAACATATAAGGGTAACATATATATATATATATATATAAATCTAATATATGGCATATATGTATATAAAACTATTTATGTTGAATTTAAATTTTAAAAAACATTTGCTCAGTAACTACATTCATTTTTTCCATTAATCCCAAAATGCATTTTGGAGAAAGAGTAAATGAAAATGCTTACGCTGAAAAAGCAATAAAGCAGTGATGCAGAAGCAGCAGAAAGTTCTACATTAGCCAGCAGCCAGGTGAAGAATGGGCATAGAGATGACCGGAAAGGAAGGCAGGATGAAAGAACCTGTGAGCTGAGTCCTTGAATAATGAGAACTGGATACAGCATTAATGATCCACAGAATTGGTGTGGAAGAAAAATTTGCAATGAAATGGCTTCAGACTTCTTTGTGAGACACTGGGATGCTAACTAAAATCTGCCAGTGTACATAAAGAACGTGGGAACAGAAACAATAATGTCCTTTATTATATACAAAACCCCAAGATAGGCAGCACGGGTAGATTACTTTTTAGTACCATATGATTTATAGGTAGCTTTAAAACGATATGTTTGCAGTAGGTTGAAGCTTGCTTCCTGTCTCAGGTTCATAAAGTTAATGTTTAAAAATATACACATGGGTGTTGGTGAGAGAGAGGGGTTAAATGGGTCATTTATTGATTTCTATACCCATATTTAACAGAACAAAACCTCTTTTCGTGTGAAAGAACAGGTTCATGCTTGACTTGTGCCTACCTGA
This sequence comes from Platalea leucorodia, assembly GCF_965183815.1. Taxonomy (NCBI): domain Eukaryota; kingdom Metazoa; phylum Chordata; class Aves; order Pelecaniformes; family Threskiornithidae; genus Platalea; species Platalea leucorodia. The sequence goes on from NC_138827.1 coordinate 12,372,833, forward strand.
CAGTCACATCACAGAATACCCAGCAGCAAAATCCTTTCCATGACAGTGGGTTCCGGAGTCCTTTCTCCTTTGAAATAAGACTTTTTTTTTTTTTTTTTTCCTTTTAAAGTTGCTTTACTCAGTAATGCTTGAATGAAAGGTGAAGCACTTCATAATGGTGACTGGTTTGACAGAACTGTTTAGCTTTGAAGACAGTCAAGTTGATCTGTTATCCCTTCCAATTCTTTTTTTTTTTTTTCCCTTATTTCATGTATAATATTACCTTAGGGGTTTGTAAATAGTAAAGAATGCTTTTACTTCCACTAGTGATGGCAGAAACATATTTTTTTGGCAGTTGAGAATTTTTAAATGTATCTAAACTGTCAAAGCTGAGTATCTAAGCTCCAGTCACTTATTTTGTAATGACCATGATATAGTGAAGGTCATCAAAGGCTTTATGTGCTAGTCCTTGAAATGGTTGTTATTGTTTATATTGCTAATACTGTTATCTTGTTCAGTTTTCTCTAGGTGTGTGTTGGGTTTCGTGTGTGTGGACTGTTTTTTTTTTTAGAAGAGGACATCTATCAGTTACATCATAAATTAAATTATATGAACTTTCTGAAATAATCTTCTTAGCATAATAAATATGCTTCACAGATTTGGGCAACATTCCAGCCCTGCATTTAATTGACTTTTCATGCATCTTGCTTGAAATGCAGTTAAGGCTTGAATGTGACATATGTACACACTGGAGTCTCAAGTTAATGGTGACTTTAAGATATCATTTCCTGCTGCTTATCTTTACTCCAAATTTTATGTCCTATTAACAGTCAGGCTTTATGTGACAAAAGAGACGAAAAATGAGAGGAAAGGGTGATCGTCTTAATTAAGATTAAGATTACTTAATCTTAGAGATACAAAACTTTGTCAAAAACACTTGACACTAAGGTATACTAGTAATAATTTGTGGTGTCTTACCACAGACTGCATATGCATGAGTTGTTATGTCTGTCCTTCCCCCATGTTTCCCCTCCACACACGTTTGTGTTTTTTTATACTATGATAATGATGTATTTTAAGACTTTGTTGCTCTTGCTTCTGACTTATTCAACGTCCTGGAATATCTTTTTTATAACTGTGAGTTTATAGTACACTTTACATAACTATCTTAGTCCAACCGTCAAGCTAATGAACCTGACATATGAGCCCCCCTGTGCTTTGATCTCAGGATGACAGATACTGCAGGTCAGAGGAAGAGTAGAGTTAGACCTCATACCTGGTGTCATCCGACCAACTGAATAGTTTTCCGTTGAGCAACACCAGTCATTGCCTTAGGATACAGGTGCAGACAGTTTATAGCAGGGAAGTCTTTGACAGGAGTAGCTGCAGGGATAAATGCCTGCATTTGAACATCTGAAATGGAGGAACTACTGATAAAGAATGGTCCAAATTCTTTAAAGAAAATTCTGCCTTGGGTCAAATAGGATGCCAGTCTGTATTTGCTGTCTCAAGTTGATTTCTTTGTTTGACCTTTTGCTATTCATTGTCAGTTTTCATAATCCAAAATGTTATCCTCCATTGACAAAAGAAGCAGCAGTTCATGTCCTGATGCTTGAATTTTTTTTTCCCCCTACTCTAGGTATTTCATAGGCATTTCTATAAGCCTTTTGTATTCATCAGGCCACTTACTTCAGTCTGTTTTCCTTTTAGCATTTGTAGTTACACTGACCAATGCAGGAAAATATGCTGAGACAACTCAGTCATTTCCTTTCTAAGCATTCACAGAACTCTGTATCATAAAAAATGTACTTGCACATTCAATGTTTTTTGACACCTCATAATGTATAATGTTTCTTTCTCAAAACAGTATGTGAATATTGTGAGTGGCAATAATAAATTGGTGGTTCTTAGAGAACAACTTTTCAGATTTTGTCTGTGTAAGCATGTACAGTGTAAAGGAAAAAAAATTCTCCTGTAGAAAAAGTCACTATAAAAGTTTATTGCAGTTCTTTGAAAAGCACTATCTTAACTTTATGTAAAGTACAGAAGTGGAGGCTTGATAGTTGCTTGTGATATGGGTCAAGTTGCTTCTCTGCGTCTCAGTGATTTATAAATGAGCTAAGATGTAAATTGGATGATTACCAGACAGGATGGTAAGCATTTGTTGGGGAAGTTAAGTTTATTAGTTCTCTAGAAATCTGCGTCCTCTATTGAGGTAGGGAATATGTATTTGTAACACTTCTGGGTTTGGTTTAAAAACAAAAAATAACAACAACAAAACCCCACTTTCCACAAAATCTTTACAAGTGAAATTTAGTTGGCAGGGTGGGGGCGGGGGAGGATTCCCCCAACTCCTGTATAATCTTTCACTTCATTTTGAAATGTGTTATTTAATATAAAAATCAGACAGAGAGGGAAGAGCTGTATCAGAGTAAGCCACTTTTCCTGAAAAGGCCTTAGCAAAGAAATTGTATAATAGTTGTAATTTTTGAAATAATACCAGTTTTGTTGGCTTGATCTATTACACAGCACTTGTACAAGTCATAGTACCCTTTCTACTTTTAATTTGCTAGATACGCTTTTAACTTTTTCCTTTAGAGGGCACAGTTGACATTGTCTGTTTTACTGCAGTTCATGTCCCCTGCACTATTTGTGACTTCTATCTTTCTTTCCCTCTCCAAATTACATTTAACTCAGTGATGCCACAACGTTTGCATGCAGAAGTCTTTGTTGTTTTTTTTTTTTTCAGTTTTATCTCTGTGTTTCAGTTTATTTTTTTAATGGGATTGGTGTTGCTATAAAAATTAAAAGGAAATTATTAAGCTGTGCTTTCCAAAGTGGATAATGTTCATTTAAGTTCTTTCCCTTGCCCTTCTGTAAACATTTAAAAACACATAATCTGAATCACCATCCAGTAATAAATACATAAGTTTTCAGAAAGCTGTGTGGAGTTTTAATTCTGTGATATATATATATTAAAGAAATGCAGCTGGCACAGGTAAATTCCTCAGCAGCATTTGGAATATTTTGTTCCTTGCTGAAGCAGACACCCATAGCTCTTACCTCAGAGCCTTTAAACTTTTCTAAGGATTAATGTGCATTGACTTTTCCTTTGATTTTTCTTTTTCCTTTTTTTTGTTTTGTTTTTTGTTTGTTTGTTTTCTTCTAGTGACTCGACCAGGACTAGGTTGTCGGGAACTTGTATCAAGAAACCTCTCCAAAATCCTTCCAGGTCTCTGTCATGATATAACGGACTGGGTTGAAAGCACAAGAATAAAAGCATCCCAGCTTCTGTATACGTTATTGCTACATGCAGAGGATCACATAACACAACACATGGAGCTACTGCTTAGAACTTTGTACCAAGCATGCTTGGATGAAGAAAGTGATGTGGTTAAAAATGTAAGTTTACTCTGTTAAAGTATCTGCTGTACGCTGCTGTACACCCTATCCTCTATAGTCTTGAGTCAGTCTTCTGAGGGTTGACCTTACCTTAGGTCACTGGAAATTGCCCATGACTGAAGGATCAGGCTCAGGTTTTCATGGATGTTAAAAACATGTGAACATTATACATACATACTGTGTTAAAATAAATGTAGTTTTGTATTACTGGTATGAAGACCAATAATAAAGTTATTTAAATACTCTTTAGTTGATATGCCAACCCCATGAAGCATTGATAATGATCTCTTTAAAAATCATAAGCAGCGGATTATAGTATAAAAGCCTTGGGGTAACAAATTCCATTTAAAAAAATGTGCAGGTCATGCCCTTTCAAGTTAATTTCACTTATCTCCCCCTGCTGCATAATCCAACCGTAATTCCAACCAAACATTGAGGTATGTTTATTCCATGTGATACCCATATTCAGTGTTTGATTACTTGACTTAATGCTTGTAAAATGCCTTTGTTTTTTTTTCTTTTTCCATGGCTTTTGTGAGGAATAACTAGTGTCCTTTTTCCTAACGGTTGATGCTGTCAAGAGTTTGATCAACAGTATCAATAAACACGTATAGTTGAAGACATTAGATAAATTTAGCAGAGGATAGAAAGGTGATACAAACATTTGTACAATTTTAAGAGAAAATCTTCTGTTCGTATTTCTGTACAAGCAAGAGAACATATGTATAACAAAAAAAAAATCCATGTAACTTACTTTAAAGCTGCAAATGTTACTGCTTTGGGAAATTGGAAGAATGTGTTCTGCTTACTCAACACAAGTAGTCCAACCAATGTCAGAAAAGCTGATTTCCTAAATGAGGCTTTTCTTTAGGTTCCTGCTATCAGTTGATCTATATAGACTGTGAAATCCATTTCTGAAATGATGCTTTCTCTTTTTTTTTTTTTCCCCTGCAGTTTCTTGTTGTCTTCAGTCTTTCTCAGTACTAATTGTTGTCTGTCTCCTTTAATTTTTCCTGAGTTGTTCCTCCCCTTCCCCCAATTCTTATTCTGTTATCCCCTTCTACCTATTTCACCCCTTCCACCTTCCCTTTCAGAACCAGCATCTGATCTCTAACCACATTGCCTTTCAGTGAGACTGAGCTTGTAAGATAAGCCAGTCACGCACTGATCAATAGTAGAGAGAAGTAAACCTGGAATACTGTCAGAAGTCATCTTGTTGTTTCAAAAAGGGGTATAGACGCCTTAGGAAATCAATTGAAGTAGGAGATCTGCCACTGTGGGTATGCAGCTTTTCAAGTTCCTTAGTGCTTGTATAAAATATATAAGAAAACTTAAATAATTAGAAGAATAAACCCACATGGTCCTGCTGTCCTGGTCAACTTTTCCATCTAGTGCTTGTTGCTGTAAGTATAAATTCAAAAGGATGTGTTCAAGCAGCACATAGTTTTCCCTTTCCTTTTTTTTGACCATACTTGTCTCTTTCTTAGAATGCCACCAGTAATCTTCTCGCAGGTGCTTGCAAGAGAGTTATTCCCAATTAGGGGATGGTTTCTCTATTTAATTTTACTCCTCCTTGTGCCGAAATTTAAGCTTCAGCAACTTTTCTTTGTGAATGCCTTTTATTTCTTTAGCGATGCTGCTTCCCAGGATACTGTGATTATCTCCTCTATCATGTGTCACTGCCGAACCCATTTCAGAGCAGCCACCAACTTGGAAAATGTGTGTGGCTTTCTCCAGCCTAATAATACCAAATGAGATGATAAGAGTAAAAGACCAAATGGTCTCTTATCCTTTTTTGGTTTTTTTTCTTTTCCCCCTGTTAAAATGAGTAGATAAATTGATCCATACAAATGCATCAATTAGTATTTTTGAGCTGTTTAATTCTATTGTCCTTTTCCAGTTTTCAGAGCACTAAGAGTCTTTTTCTTTCTCTGTGGCAAATATGGAGGAGGACAAGGTTCACATCTTCATAGAGTATAACTGTTTTGAGTCTTCACCCTTGTGAAAAGAAACAGTTTTATATAGTGCAGATTTAAACTATATAATTAATGGCTACATGCTTCCATTGAGTCTAAAAAACTAGGATCATTCAAGTATTAATTAGGTGCAATTAAAAATCCATGGCTAAATCACTAGACTAAAAATTATATGAAAGGGGAAATAAGCTTTCATGTTTTGGGAAATGAGCCAACCATTAAATAAATAGGTTAGGAAGAAGCGTTCCTGTTGCACAGGTAATGGTGCAGTAGTTGACTATATCTTTATTCATGCACCTGATAGTAAATATTGGGCATCAGTCAGAGAATAAGCTCTGGTGTGATGGTATTTCATGTGGAATACAACATACTGATATGTCTGCAAGGCAGAGACAGGATCAAAGAACATGAATATCATGTGGAATACATAGTAATTTAAGCCTTTTCAGTTAAAGAAGTAAGAGATTGAAAGCAGTGGGTAGTTCCCCCATGGCAGTGCTTCCACACTAAACCAGATCTGTAATGTCAGTGTCAAAATATAGTACAATAACAAAAAAAATTCTCTTCTAGGGTTTTATTGTTGTTGCTTTTAATAGATGGGTGGTGGGTGCATTGAGAGCGTTCCTCAGCACAGCATTTGGAGGACAAAATGCTAAACCACTAAATCTGCAACATCTGGCTATTCTAAGCTAGAGACTTTATTACACTGGAAGTTGTACACTTCCATGAGAAAGTAATGCACAGAAATGAAGTTTGTCTGATGCTGAGAAGAATGCTTGCATGCCTTATTATGTGCTTACTGAACACGTCAAGAAAACTTCTTCATGCATATAATCATTACTGAGCGAGTGGAAGAGGCCTACAAGGCAAGGCAACTGCTGAAGCATTTAAAATAACAGCTGGAATCATAAAAAGAAAAAGCCCATGATATGTTGAATGGTCTTTGTGTTTTCAGGAAAATCCTCAAGTTATTCCTGTTCTTTTTTTCAGTGTGTGAAAGCAGCAGAATTGATTGGAACATTTGTCAGCCCTAAGGTGTCATTGAGATTAATCACATCAGCCTTTGGGAAGACACCTAAGCCATCTTGTATAATGGTTCTAACTGCAGTGATTCGAGGTAGCCCAAAAGAAATCTTACAGCCTCACTTGACTGATCTTGGCAACACACTGTCACAAGCTGGAGTTTGTCAGCGGTCTGAAGAGGTATGGGCAACTGGAAAATACACAACAGACTACAGTTTTAGACCAGTGGTTCTCCAACTTATTTTTTCCCTTGTTCTCCCTAAATGCTCCCATTCCTATGCCTTCCTTGCATACCTGCCCCACCCTATCTCAGGATATAGTTGTGGATATGGGTCTGAGACACACGTCCCTATCTTCCCTGGGCCATGTTGTGGCCTCCTGGCCAAATCTACTATTCCCAAAAACTTGCTAGCAGTCCATCCTCTTGGCATATGTGGGTTCAAGTTTGAGAACTGCTGTAAAAGGCTTCAGATAGTGGGAGGAAAATGAAAAGGCATGACAGGGAGAGAAGAAGCTGTTTAATATGTACTGTACTAATAGAGGACTACCTTTGCTGATCCAGAGGCAGAGTTTAACCCATGTTTTGAAATGCCTTGTGTTCACAATCCAAACAAGATCATATATTTTAATCCTGATCAGTAAAAATAACCAAAAACTTTTCACAGTCCATTGTAATTGGCATGTCAGGTTTCCCAAGAAAGATTGCCTCTTAATATCATCTTCTTATTTTTTTTTTTATTATTATTGTTTTCCATTTTAAAAGGAAGATACCAGTACTCTTCCGTGTACATTTAGGAGCATGCTTTGTAAATTGTTGGGCCTGGTTGCTTCTCTTTAAATGAGAATCTAGGAGGAAGACCTTTATAAATTAGAAATTTACTCCCAAGTGTACCCTTAACTAATGGCTGAGCCTGAAGACCATTTTCATTTTAGCATTTGAAGAATATTCATCAATTGCTATGTAAGGAGGTGAGAGATTCTCTTCAACGTGGAATGGAGATTTTTAACTTTCAGGGTTTTTTCTTTTTTTTTTTTTTTTTTCCCCCTTCAATTGCTCAGATGTGGAAATAGATCTGTTAGACATGCACAAGAAGAATCCCTACAATTTCCCCCACAAATTAAATCCCAGCTTTCATTCCACCAAAAGTTTGTTAGGCCTCTGCTCTTAAGATGACCAAAAAAGGGCCAGTGCTGTGCCTTCAGGGCTGTGTTGCCCAGGGCTCAGTGTTGGGGCCGGTCCTGTTCAATATCTTCATTGATGATCTGGATGAGGGGATCGAGTGCACCCTCAGTAAGTTTGCAGATGACACCAAGTTGGGTGGAAGTGTCGATCTGCTGGAGGGTAGGAAGGCCCTGCAGAGGGACCTGGACAGGCTGGATCGTTGGGCCAGGGCCAACTGTATGAGGTTCAACAAGGCTGAGTGCTGGGTCCTGCACTTGGGTCACAACAACCCCATGCAACACTACAGGCTTGGGGAGGAGTGGCTGGAGCGCTGCTTGGCAGAAGAGGACCTGGGGGTGTTGGTTGACAGCTGCCTGAACATGAGCCATCAGTGTGCTCAGGTGGCCAAGAAGGCCAATAGCATCCTGGCTTGTATCAGGAATAGTGTGGCCAGCAGGACCAGGGAGGTGATAGTGCCCCTGTACTCGGCACTGGTGAGGCTGCACCTTGAATCCTGTGTTCAGTTTTGGGCCCTTCACAACAAGGACATTGAGGTGCTGGAGTGTGTCCAAAGGGCAGTGAAACTGGTGCAGGGTCTAGAGCACAAGTCTTACGAGGAGCGGCTGATGAAACTGGGATTGTTTAGCCTGGAGAAGAGGAGGCTGAGGGGAGACCTTATCGCTCTCTACAACTACGTGAAAGGAGGTTGTAGCGAGGTGGGGGTCGGTCTCTTCTCCCTAGTAACAAGCAATAGGACGAGAGGAAACGGCCTCAAGTTGGACCAAGGGAGGTTTAGGTTGGATATTAGGAGAAACTTCTTCACCGAAAGGGTAGTCAGGCACTGGACCAGGCTGCCCAGGGCAGTGGTTGAGTCTCCATCCCTGGAGGTATTTAAAAGAAGGGTAGATGTGGTGCTTGAGGACATGGTTTAGTGGTGGACTTGGCAGTGCTAGGTTAATGGTTGGACTTGATGATCTTAAGGGTCTTTTCCAACCTTAATGATTCCATGATTCAGAAAACTCTGACTTCATGTCAGACACAGACTTCACTGTAAAACAGTTATTCATGTGTGTAGACTGAATCTAGCGTAATTGTCTTTTTGAGCCAATGTAAGATATATTTTTTGAAGTTCTTCCCTCATTAGGTTTCTTCCCTAATGGAATATGTACCAGTGATGCAGGAATTAACCTTAATCTCCATGAAGCCTGTGATGATTTGGATCTCCTGCAACTGGAAGCACTATAACCTGATTGTTCAAATAACAGTTCCCTGAAGTGTATCTGCGAAATTGCGATGAGGTCTTAAGCTTACTACTTCCATTTGGCATTAGATACAATAGACACATTCATTTGCAGCTGAGGCGTTTGGCGGAATTGTTCTAGCCTTTGGTCTTGGAAAACAATCTTTCTCTCTTTTAGACAGCGAATGCTGCATAGATACTGTTTAGGTAAGGATTGACCATGTCCATGAGATTAATAACATTTATAGCTAACCTATTCCTAGACTTGATTTATTTTTTGGAAGTAAATTTGTAACAATGGCCTCTTCTGTTCGTTGCGGGTAATCTGACAGCTTCATGGAATATCTGATGCACTTCATCATAGAAGTTATGGCAAACTAACTGACAACAATCTTGACTTCAACTGGTATCAGCTGAATCAGGATAATGTGAATTATATTGCATCAAATGAGATAAATTGGCTGAGATAAAAGCCGATGTTCAGGTTTTCTTGGTTTATGTATTTAACCATTATTGTTCCATTCAAAATAGTCAAACATGAAATACTATTTGAAAGAGTTATAACAAATATGTTATTAATTAACAAATTGCACTTTAGAATGAGACAGTACTATCAGTAAGCATTCCAAAATGCTTTGATATTTTTATTCACAGTGGAACAATTGTGTGATTAAGAGCAGGGTCATTTATTTTGTTAACAGCACAAGGTAAGTACAAACAAATGGTGTGGGAGGAAGATTATATTGTATTCCATAAAAAGTAGAATGTAGGTAATCAAAAGAACTAACATGAAATTATCAATATGTTACCAATGTAGGGGATTATACAGTGCTCAGATTTTATTATTGTCATTTCCCATATCTCTCCCTTAAATTTATTATGTTTTGTTAGAAAATACAACATTCTCTTTATGCTTTTATTAAAAAATAGGTCTTCTATATAGAGCAGTTGCTTTATTGTGTACAAGCATTGATTGAAGTATGCCAGGAAGACTGCAAAGAAATTAGCTTGCAGCTAATGAAAGTTTTGGTGACAATAATGGCAATACCATGTTCTCAGCACCTCAAAGAAAAGGTAAACTATGAGCTGGTTTAATATTTTGTTGTGTTTCTGATTTTTACTATTGATAAGACACTTTGTCTAAACAGAGCCATAATTATTTGTCTTGCTGTTAGGTTTAAAGCACAGAAATCCTTAACTAAGAGCTCATCCACAAAGACTGGTAGAGTTTGAAATGATTTGGTGTTGCATGACCTTGACTGTACCCTCTGTCTGTCTCCTCATCTTTTTCCATAGCTGAAATTACTTTGGGTTTAGTCCGTTTCAAACAGATAAATGCAACTTCTCCAGAAGAATAATTCATTAATATCTTGTTTGTAAGAGCTGAGAACTTGTACAATACTACTAGTTTTCTTTGGGGGTTGCTTATTTTTCATCTGTACGTGTGTATAGCGATCTGTTTCAAAAATTATATAGAAATATAATAGTTAAACATTTAGATATACATATAACTTCAAATTAATCAGATTCACTGTTAGAATGAAAGAAGCATGAAGGAATACTTGGATTGTGGGTTTACTCATAAAACTGTTCTGCAAAGTTCTATCTCTATGGCACTGTTCTGGTGGTTAGTTAATATTTAGAAGTCACTGTGAAGCCTGAAAGATCTATGAATATTATCACTTGTCAGTCAAAATATTGATATTTCTGTTTTGCCAGATCACAGTTTATAGTTGTTAGGTGCTACATCTATTTCCAGATAACAGTTTGAAGATCTCAGTTTAATGTTGAATCCTGCAAATCCACAGGGCTGTAATTAAGATTGGCAGCAACAGCAACTAGGGTCTTATAGGTTATTTCTTTTATGGAACTGGAAGACAGGGTAGTGCTAGGGTTAGGGTGGGACTAAAGTTGAAGTTAAAGTCTAGGGCAACGGTGGTGCCAGCAGAGATGACTGTACTGTTGCGTCTTGCAAACGCTATAATACTAGAAAGTACACTGATGTTCCTAAGGCAAATATTAGCTCCTACATAAGTGTCATCTGCAGAAATCTGGTTAATATCTGAGTTTGGCTGACATAACAGGAAAGGATATTATTTGGGTAAGAAACTTAGGAGTTGCTCTTATTGCTACATCTTGTAAGGCTTGTTCACTGGCTGTGGGCTGTACCAGTGGGCAATAATGGCTCATGGCTAGTCCAAGGCTGTGTGTCTCTCACTGTACATAATGCATGTGATCAATACCAGAATTCAGTTTGGAGTTGGGCTTACAGTCTGGCACAGCAGAGCCTGGAGAACTACATTTCTTCATAACTTTGGTTGAAGGCTCATAGAGTTACAATATGTGCTGGTTCTGAGAAGGGCCCTAGAATTCAGTATTGTGGCCAAAAACACGCAGTATGGGTCTGTAGGCTATAGTTACAACTAGATTTTTTTTTTTTTTTTTAAAGTGTGTTTAGATTAGGATTCAGAATAGATGGCTTGAAGTACATTACTGGAGGATGGGAAGCTCACAGTTGGATGAGGGCAGCCATTGGCCTAGAAGAACACTTTACTTAGGTGGCTATTAATCACTGGGCCATGGTTTAGGTAAAGTTTTGGGACAGGAGGTGTTCAAGAGTTTATGCTTGTCGCTGAATTCTGCAAAGCCTTGGGTGTGCTGTTGGTGCTGGTTGAACTGTTGATGCTTACTTTTTAGGTGGATAAAAGTCACTGGATTATTGTTAATGCTGGGTTATACACAGGAGCACACAAGTGGCCAGGAAAAAACTCAGATTTATTTTCTGACTGTTAAAGAAAAATTCACTTATAGATCAAGAGCACTACTAGCCTTAAAGTGATAGTTTCATAATCATTTTTATCTTTAGACAAAGATCAGACTGATTTTACAGTAGTTAACCTTTTTACCTCCCCACCAGAACCAAAAGTTTAAATGTTGCAAGAATGCTTTAAAATCAAGGACATCTGTAGATGCCCTGATAACAGATGAGCTTTTTTGGCTAAACATTCTCTCACCCCTTTATTTCTCTCTTCCTCTTTCTTCCGCAAGCTAAATATCAAATAAATCAGCAAGCCATCCTCGTGTAGTACAATTGTGACCTATGCGAGTTGTCTTTTTTCAAATGTGTGCTTTAAACGTGATGGCTTTTCTACTTCCATTTCTCTTGCTCCCAGGCATGGTATTCCAAAGGCCTGTGTAGCATCAGTATTTATGGCCCCATAGCTGACAGGCTGCCTCCGAGGAGGCATACACTTAGAAACTATTCCGAAAGAAGTAAAATAGAACAAAGCTTGAAACAAATATTGAAAAGACTTTGCAGGTCAAAGAGGTAACGCATGAAGATCTGTCTCATGGAGAGCCAGTATGAGAGTGGGATTGGGGGGGGATTGTTTTGGTTCTGTTTTTTCTTTTTTTAAACAAACAATCTGTCCAAGTAAGCCTCGGACAGATGGATCTGGTATGTTTTGCAGTATCTTGTCTGTTTAGGCCTACAGTGGTCTATAAAGTCAGCAATGTCCATTTAAAACCTTACAAATTCATACTCCTACAAAGAAAGCAGTTTCATGGAGATAAAGCCTGATTTTCACATACAAAAAAGTTAATCTCCCAAGATTATTAAAGGTTTAAGATGTTCCTGCAGTTACAGATGATTTTTAAAGTTGACAGTACTTTGGATGAGAATCTTTTTTCTCATTAACCTTTCTTTCAGCTAGGCAGATAGAAAATCTGGCAACGAGATTACAGAATTGCAATATTGCAAATTTGTCACAAAGACAAATACAGCTTGATTTACATCACCACCACCCCCAGTTACTGACTATTCCAGAACTTCAAAGTGAGCTGTACAACTTGCAGAAGGCAAGAAGTCCCCGTTAAAATAGCTTAAGACCATATAGAACAAATGTATTACATCTAGCTTTACAAGTATAAATTTGTTGTTCAGAAAAGAAGTCTGTATTCAGGATCAAGATTTTGAGTATAAACATAAATTATTCCAAAATCTGCATTATAGAACTTCAATTCAGGCTTTACTATAAGGGGGCAGAAGATCACAGAGATAGTGGAGACCGCAACTGATGAGACCTGATTGTGAACGTTCACAATCTTGCTTCATTTTTGGCCCCTGCTTTGTGTTCATCAGTGTTTCTGGTTGCTTAGGGCTAAGGAAAAAGACCAAGACCACCAACTGAGCACTTTGGTATCATGATGAGGAGTATGGTTTACAGCCCCAACCAGACAGAAGCCATATCAGTTATTAGAGTCTATTAAGCGTGTATTGAGCTTGTCAGTGATTTAACTGGTGACCTAAAGATAAGATTTTGTTTCATTACCAGTGGCCTGGGCTATCTTGGCTCTTCTTTTGGCATTAGCATGAAAATATTATATCATTAAACTTGTTAGCTTTCAAATATAGGAAAGAAAATCACCCTTGCTATTTTTTTTTAACTGTGAGACACTTCTTAATGAGAAGATATGCATTGGTCTATTGGCATATTTAATTTATTTTCTCCTTTTTTTTTTTTTCCCCTAATTGCACTCCTGAAACTACTTAAAGAGTTTATTTTAAATCACCCATGAACAATGTATTATTTTGTCTCTCTTCTGTTCAATGGAAAAAAACATCTTGCTGATTGTGGTGGGGTTAATAATGGGGAACAGTTTCTACCTCGACACATTCTGTCATGTAAAATGTTCCAATTAATTTACAGATAAATTAATATTTTACATATAAGTTATTCTGAGTTGTTTTGGCTGGCTGGCAGAATGCTTCCAGAGAGGAGAAATATATTGTGCTTGAGGCAGGCAAACCTGCTTTAAGAGTAACCTTTGTCCTTAGCAAATCCTGATTTCCCCCCCCCCCCCCCCCCCCCCGAAATCTCATTTATTTTCTCCACATCTGGCACTTCCATAATAACACTTTGTCTGGCAGGTGATTAGTCTGTAAAATTCTAAAAGTCCTAGACATGTTTCAGCTAACTTGTGCGGTTGAGTTCAGCTTAAAAATATTAAAAATATGACTACAATTTGTAGTTGTACTGAACCAGTTAGAGTCAAATGATGTCACTCATAGCACTGCACTACATCTTTCCCTGCTAGCACTGGCCATGCTGATGACATATGTTATTTCTCAGTGGGGTTTCTAATGGTGTCTTGCTCCCCGTTCTTGATTCACTGTCCACTGAAATCACTAAATCTATAGATGCTGCTTTCAGCATGCTTTTAATCTCTTCCTTAGAGAAGTTTTGTACCTCTGGTAGGAGTCTTCAGGAATTGTAAAAGCAAATTTTCCTTTGCTTTGAAATACATCTGCTACAAGTGATTAAGAAAATCTATATGCTTCCTTGCCAAGCGTGATTGTGTCTGGAATTAATGTAGTAGTTCTTTCATGTACATGTTTTATTTGCCTGTCTCATGAAATAGTCTAAATGTAAACATGAAAAGGGTGTTTCAAATGTAACAGTGAATTTTGGTACTTCTAAGCTAGATGGGATTGTGAGATATTGCCTCTATGTTAATGTTTTAAACCATTCATAAATTAAGATGAAAAATCACTACATCTTTAAAACTAGTAAGAGCTTTTTTATGATGTGTTTAGTTTTTGGATAGGTTTTCACATGGATTAGAGATTCTTTCATTTTGCTGTTACGTTGCTGTGTTCCTTATGATTTCATTTTGAAATCAGGACAAATGTTTCACTTTAAATCAAAGTTAATGGATGTAAGTATAGGCAGACATTAAATACCAATCTTGATTGTCCAAGTAGAAACTATGGAAATCTTCTTGTGTCCCTTCTGTTCTTATAGTATAATTATGAGTTTTAAAAGTTTTTTTTCTTTTTTTTTTTTTTTTTTTAAATACTGTTTCAGTTAAGATAAAGTATTCGTCTCTGTTTTAACAGATACAGGAAACAATGTCTTCATTAGCTGAAGTGCAGCAATTGGATAGTTTTCTCTGTCTCTACAAACAGCATATTATTCAGCTTATGGAATGGGTTTCAGTGTCATGTGATTGTTGGACATGCTATTCTCCAGAAATATTACAGTTGGATGTCATCGCAACTCATTCAGGTATGACTTATTTAGTAGTGTGATAGCTTACCTAGTTCTAAAGAAATAGAGTCGTGATCTCCATAGCCTGCAGACACATTGTGTTTTATAACGAATAGTGTAATATTCAGGAACTTCACAAGAATGGGATGGAAAGCAAAACCAAAAATGTTGAAGCCGCTCAAATTCCAAAAGACTCCTTGGCTGCAAGGAGCATACTAAAAGCACTTATGTAAAAGTACACTTTCAGGTAAATGAAACAGGTAAGGATTATCGGGAGATGAACTGATGTAGCTTGCGTGTCCAAAAATGTATCTATTTTTTCTATATTCACTAGTCTTATAAAAAATACTATCTTTCTGTACAAACATTTCCTCACTTATGTTCTTCAATACATTACTGTGTATAGATCAGTGAAACACTTCGACATATGTTTCACCTAAGTTCGGATCAGCCCAGTGAACATTCCTCTGATGCAGCTCTCCAGATTGCACCTACAGGCAAGGGACGCAGTGACAGGCAGTTCTTTTCACCTAGACACCCATTTTAAGATAACTAAAATGGAAAGTCCTGTTTATTTGGTTTTTCCTTTTTGTTAGTTAAAAACGGGATGTAGACTGCTACTTCAGCTACAGGTGAAGTATTATTATTGCTACCGCAGATAGTTAAATGCGGACAGGTATGTTTTAAGGGACTGTATCTTCTGCATTTAATCCTTGAATCTCAAAAAAAGCCTCAACAAACCTATGTGAAGCACCCACTTGCTGCTTTGTGCAGCAACAAGCATAAGTACTTTTTCTTCTGTGGAAAGAACAAAAAGTTTTTTCAGTGCAAGATCTGAGAGGCCAACTTTTCTGTATATTTGCACTCCCATTTCCATGACTGAGGGACTTCTAGACAGTTGTCTCTGTTTTCCTTAATGCTAAATAAATCCTCAAATGTCTGGGCAAACATTTTGGCTTGCACCCAACACTGGTAATATGCTATTGTCTGTGTTTTCTGTCTGACACAGCAGCTCGTAGACTTCCCCCCCCCCCCCCCCCCTTCTTTCTTTTCATTCCCACACATGATGTTGATTTTAGTCAATTTAATCAGGTTTACTCATTTCAAATTTCTCAGTTTTTACTGTTTTTCAGGAATGTATGCTTAAGCTGAAATTAGCAATGTAGTTTGTTTTGTTTATTTTCCATCTGTTGAATTTGCTGTTTTCAGTTTGGTATAATTGTAGTATCTTTTAAATGTCTCAGAACTCACATGAAGCAATGTATTTTGAATAAATGCTGTGAAAATAAAGACCTATTTGTTGGCACAGAAATTTAGAAAACTGCAGTTCAACACCCTGTATTGCTTCAGTCTAGACAATGAAGATTGGGGGGGGGTATTATTATTTTAAACGTTAAATTTCCAGATATTATTAAATGCTAGTGAACTTGTTTTGGCATCTTGAATGCTTCAATCTGTCCATTCCATGTGTGAGGAATATTCTTGTCATCAGAAATGCCAGTGTTGTCTCCTTCTGGGAGTGACTGGGTTTGAATGGAGTGTGCATCACAAGGAAGCAGAGCTGAAGAAGTTCCTAGAGGAAAGCAGTTTATTGCAAATATAGAGCAGAAACAGCATTCTACAGCAAGAAGCTTGCAGAATAAAGCATGTGTATAGTCGTCTTTAAAACCATGCAGATGTTACTCATTATCAAGCAGAAAGGCACAAACTTCCTTCTCTTTTGGGAAAATCATTTCTTCAAATGTTGGGATAACAGCTTAGGGTTTTCTGTTGTTTGTTTATTGTTTAGTGGTGAAAACAGAATTCATCATGGGATGTGAAAATGTTAACAAGCTAGAGAATTAATTTGGAAAAATATTTTTATTTCAAATAGCTTCTAAAATTCATCATATTTTAGATTCTCTTGTAAAATGTAAATAAGCATTATTTAAACATGGAGAGAGAATACTGCTGCAATAATTCTATTATCCAAATTTTGAGGCTGACCCTTTCCTGTGCCTCTGGGAGTCATGAATGTCTCTCATTGAATGCTGCACATGGAAAAACTTGAAAGAAGAAACAAGCACAGTTAATGCTGCTGTTTGGAGTGGTGTCATGGTCATACCAGATTCAGTATAATTTTTCATTAAGTTCAATAAAACCAGAACTTTGTGCGTTACCTCAAACTTTCAGAGCTACATAGTGAACAGTGTTAATCCCCCCCCAAATGCATTAGTCCACCCAAAATGTCATCCTGTACTGCTGGTCCCAGCAACTAGCAGATGTCATTGGTATGTCCGTACTACATAATGCAATGTAGTACAGCAATCCCAAGCTGGCTAAATGACATGAGAGTAAACCGATCTTAGGGAACACCATGCTGCCGTGGATAAGACTGTGGGTACCTGAGCCCATGGACAGTTAGCCTGGGTATCTGTACACCGCCTAATACGATGTAACATGGATACATCAACAGCTGCCATGCAAGAGTGGAAAGTTAAGTGCTGTTGTAATACCAGGCACATTACAAATTCTAATGCACTCACTTATTAAACATCTAAATAGAACTTATTGGTAGTCTGAAATAAGCCTTACGTGTTTATTTTCTAGGTCCTGTCATAGGTGAAGCTCTGAATGACTTTATTCTTATTCTTAAGACGTGTCTTCAGCCAAACAAAGATCCCCAGATGCGGTTAAAACTTTTCACTGTTCTATCACAGTTGCTCCAGAAAGCAAGTGAAACCATCAATTCTCAGGGGTAAGTAGAGTTCTGATTTCACACAGCTATTTGAATGCTACAGTGGTATTAAAAAGTAATGACCATGGTAGTTATTTAACCTCTATAACTGTGTCCATGTTAGCATGTCTGGGAGAAGAAAGACATTCCCACCATCTTCTACAGCATATTTCTCTTGCTGTTATTTTTTAACAATGCTTAGAAGGGCGGAGTGCAATTATTTAGCAAAAAATATAAATAATTGAAGTTTGGACTTCTTCCACTGTAGTCTTCCTACCTCTGCCAGTATGGAGAATTAAAATGGTTGTCATGCAGGTCTGGATGGTTTTCAAAAAATAAAGAGCTATAGTTGAAAAGAATATATGTTTGAAAGCTAAAATAGGGATTCTCAGGAAAGAAATATGGGGGGGCTAGTTGATTTTATTCTTTTTCTCCCGGCCAACTCGCAAATCCTTAAATTTTGCCTGTAGTCATTGTAAGGGAAAGGTAAAACACCCCCCAAAATGGGCATTTAAAAATCCCCATGATATAGAATGGTGTTTAAAAAGCATTAAACTTAATGTTTGATAAGGAATTATTATTGCTCTGTGACTGGTGATGGAATTCTGTTGCTTGGCACTATTTATGCATTGCAAGTACAATCTAACTGTAATTTACAGTGCTGGTAAAACCCTTCCATTTATAACAATTCCAACAGTGGGTCTCTTTTGTCATTATTAATTTAGCTCTACTAGTAGTGCATACACTTTTGCAAGGTTGTCCTGAATACATAAACCATATCTGCTCTGCTTTTCCTAGTGCCTGCTGCATGTAGCATGTAAATGTGTTCTGATGCATATTGTTTTCATTTTTAACTCTTTCTAAAAAAAAAAAAGAAAAAGCACAGGAAGCATTCTTCCTAAAAGTACTTTAATAGCAATGGTCATCTATACTTAAAAGTTTTTTCATTATTCTGATGAACAAATTGGCATTCAGTGGGCATTCTAGTATGCTGAACATTCATTCTGGTTCCATGAGGCCATGGTAGTATGAATGTAGATGTATTTTTACCATTTTTAGATACATTTAGTATATTCATGGCCTGCATCCTATACTGTAGGGCGAGGAGGAACCCTGGTGTTCCCATTCAGTGGGGGATTCCAGGTAAGCTGAGGAATCTCTGCTAACGCATCCACTCATAGATTTTGAGCTAGTGTGCTTAAGATGGAATATAATGAAGCTGTCCTTTTTTAACTGAAAGCTTTTGTGCCAAGTGTGGTGTTATCTGTTTCCGTATTTTCAGGATCCAATATTAAAATCCCTATTCATATGAAAAATCTCTTTGTAGTCAGTGGATTACTTGTTTAAATAATCATGTAACTGAGTGGTAGTTACAAGATCAATCTAGATATGCAAGAATCTTCCTAAAAGAAAGAAAGAAAGAAAAGCACTTTGAAAACTATTTTAAGTGTTCCAGGATCTGACTATTTGTTGTAAGCTAATTTGTTGTATCTCAGATCTGTATCATCTAACTGAGAATGCGAAGACTGTGGAGCCAAGAAGTGTCATCTCGTGTGTTCTGTGGTGCCCTGAACACAACAATAATGCTTATTAAGGGTGTAATAATGTATTTCAGTCTAAAAATGGAATAATGCAACTCTCTCCTCTCTATTTATTTTCTTTTATGGCCTAATTTTGCTGTCCTTTATTTACTGCAGAATACTTTATTAGCTCCTGTTCATCTACCATACAGTTGCATTTATTATTTTCTACATTTGTTTTTAAAGCATTAAATATGTTCATTCTTCCAAAGTATTTAATCAAATTCAGACCTGGTCACTAAGTTAGTCTCACTGGCATTTCTTCTCTATATGTTTTCAGTTATCTGGTCTCCTGTCCTTCTTCCTCAGAAATAGCATTACAGATTACAGCAGAATAGAATTTGAAGAATTAAGTTAAATTCTCTGTTCTGCCTCTCATTTGTGATCTACAGAAAATCATTTAGGCTGCATCTAAGCAGTATGACAGGTACATTACCTGGCATGCTACAGAGTCCTGACCTGCAATGTTCCTGACTAGGGTGGCTAGGATGCAGGAAGGAATTCTCCATTAACACATAGCCTTGTTTATTCTTTGTTTCTCACCTGTACAGTAGGACTGGTAGCACTTCTCTAACTGAAAGTCTCTGGAGTGCTCAGGTTAAGTGTATTAATTAAGTAGGTACTGCTGATAGAGAGAAATGGTCAGTGCAGGACCACATGGAGAATATCATCAAAGAGTAAACTTCTGTTTTGGCAGTAGGCAAAGTAAATATGATGAATAAAAAAATCTTTCATCTGCAAGCCAATCACTTGTATAAATAATGGAGGCAAAGATGGGAAAAAGAAAACCAACCCAGTGACCTGTCAGTCTCGCTAGGATTCCCAGGAAAGGGAAATTATCAGTGTGGAAAAAAATAGAATATGTTTCAAAGTAATACTCTCAGCGAATATAGCCACCCGTCACACCAGCTCTCCACAGATAGCAATGATGGAAGTTGTTTTGCTCAGGGCAGTGCGAGTGAATGGCCTTTTGTCAAGATTAGATACATCCAATGAGGTTAATAGACCTGTTTGTAGGAGAACACTCCTGGCTAAGGATGGCCCTGTCTCACTCATAATGAGGCTCTCTGTCCTCTCAGAACAAGAGCAATGCAATGAATTTTACCAGTAGGTTTATCTTCAGAAGCTAAAAAGCAGTAGAGGGAGCTAAATGACTCTTTGAAGTCTTGATCCTACTTACCATTGTAACAGCCAGTGCTTTGCTGTAGGAGGTAACGTAAAGTTTTTGTGTTTGAAGAGTTGTTTGCAAAACATTTTTGGAGGTTTTGATTTGTAAAAGCAAATCCAATTTTGTTTCCAATTACCTGGATTTAGGATGTTAAGTTTGGAAAAAACAAAAGGATACACAAAAAAACCCAAAACACAACAATCCACAAACATCTAAAGCCAAGCGCAGCAGTGCCATAAAAGCAGAAAAGGAGCCAATCCAGAAGAAAAATGTATAAAAAATAATTAACGTGGAATGAAAGTTTAAGTATTTAAGTCCATAAAATGGGAATAGCAATTTTAATGTAAACCCAAGGTCTGCTTTTTATATCTTTTTTTTTTATATCATAAGAGCTAGGCATTATTCTGTGCACAGATCACGTTTTAGATACTTCATATCCAGTTGAGAATAGTCTCAACTCTGTAAATACAAACAGCACAGGGTATGTTCTTTCATGGAAATGACTCACTTTTGGAGTTAAGTTACATAGATTTACAACAGTGAGATCTGAAAATAGAAAGACGGAGAATTTAATTACATCAGCAACAGCAAAAAATACATCTTAATGGTAATGAGAGATAGTGTAGTGAAGTAGTAATAAGTTGTGGTTACACAATCGCATTCACTGCTGGCGGTAATTTGTTTAGCTCCTTAAAAACATTCTAACAGTTTAGATAAGAAGGTTTTCAGTTATTATACTAAACACAGTTGTGTGGTCATCTAATTTTGTTTGAGTCTGACAGGATTGAGTCAGATAATTGCCAGATATTGCTTTACTCATTCTATTTCAAGGCACTAGAACAAATATTCTCACAAATAGCATAGCTTATGGTTAACATAATGCTGATGGAATTTACCTTTATGTTTTGACAGATTGTTTTTTTTCTTTGCAGTTTAATAGAGAGCTTTATTGAAAACAGAAGCAGCTGCTGATCAGATAGCACAGTAGCACAGATAGCACAAAGCTTTTTTTAACTTTGGAGCTAAAAGGAAGTTTGGAATGATGGTGATCATTAGTTATATTTTTTCTGGCAACTTTTTGAATAGAAAATTATTAATTCTCAAAGATGTGTTTAAAACAATAAATCTAAAGGTTTTTGACAAATTTAGATGTGTCTAATGGGACATCAGATTTCATGTTATTTCTGAATCTTAAGTGCCATCTGCTGGCCAGGAAGCAAGAACGGATCTCTGACTTTCTCAGACACAGAGCGTTCCCTGGGCCGAGGGGCTAAGCAGCAGCCAGGTCTATCTATTTTCATCATGTTGAAGATGGAGATTTTCAGTTTTGTGTGTGTGCAATAGATAGATAATTAAGGCCTGGCAGGCTAGCTGGTCATACTTCAGTCAGCTTACACCTGGATCACAAGGTCTAACTGCAGTGGGTAAAGGGTAGTTACAGGAAAGTAGATACAATTACATTTCTTATTACATTGATACAATATTATTATGGAATTTTTTATTGCTGGATTATCATTGCTGGATGATTTTGTTTTGGGTTTGGGTTTGGGGGTTTTTTGGGTTTTTTAAAAAGTACTTAGTGATAATTGTTTGTTGTTAACATCTACCCATTATGTTCCTCCTGCGGCTTGGCACATCTCTGTAGGAACCACTTACTCATCCTGGAAATGTAGGACTTTAGCAAAAAGTCAGCAACAGCTCCTTCCCCCTCTGCCAAGCACCAGGGTGGTGATGTGCTGTTTTGCACTCAGGTGGCTGCAGTCCAGGTCTGCGGAAAGTTTGAATAGAGTGGGACACAAGTCAAGGTAGATTTAGCCTGTTATTTGCCAATCTGTTTTGCACGCTGCCAGCTGCTTTTTAAGGCAGAGAGGCACAGTGAATAATCTAAGCCTTAGTTGTCCAGTCACAGCCAGGCACACATCTCTTTGATGCAGCAAAGTCTTTTTTAACTTGTGTGTAAGATGTATATCTTTTTCTCTTAATTTAAAATTGTTTGAGCTGGAATTAAATGGGTGTGAGGGAATACTGCCTATTGCAAGTGCTGACTCTTGCAGCAACTTTTAGGATTGTAACAGCCCATTCAATAGAGGAGGAGGAAGAAGCATCAGCAAAAATATCACAGATTTGTGTGTTTGTAATGAAAACAAACTAGTATTGGGACTGGCACCATCAGAAAATCCTACAGACCTCTCATCCTTGAGAGAGACGAGTTTCTGAGCCAAGGGAAAGCTGAAGTATTCTGTGTAGGCTTCCTGCAGTATCAGTAGTTCAGGTCTCATCAATAGCATTCATACTTTTCACGTTATAAATACTTTTCACTGGACAGTCTCAAAGGGCCTCACAAATATTAATGAATCCTCACAACATTCATATGGGGTGTTATCTCTACTTCACAGACGGAGAAAATGAGACAGAGAGAAGGTAAGTAGTTTACCAAGATAACACAGTGAGTCATGGGCATCGTCTGAAGTGGGAGAAAGTCTAGCCTCCCTTTTCCATGAATGTTAGGTATTTGTTTAAATATTATCTAGAAAAATTAAGTTATGAAAAGCTTATCACATATATTATAATCACATTGGCTTATAAGATTTTATTTATTTTTTAGAGAGTCTTTTTTTTTTCCTTTTCTGCCTATGCTTCTGTGACAGAAAATTCTCTTTTACATCCTGTCAGTCTCTTTGTCACTTTCTCATGAACCTTTATTTTGCTTTCTTATTTTTGGCTTCAGGCTGTTCCCTAGCTACCTTGAGACTGTCATAAAAGACATACTGGCTCCTAATCTGCAGTGGCATGCTGGAAGAACAGCAGCTGCCATCCGCACTACAGCTGTATCATGCCTTTGGGCTCTTATTCACTGTGAAGTGCTTTCACCAAAAGAGGTAAATTCTCTCTTTCTCATCAAATGTACTTTGAAATCTTAGGCAGGAAGACAAAAGAAATGCAAGGAGGAAAAAACCAATAAATCCTTGTTGTAAGTAATATTTTCAGATGGACATATAGTTTTCATAATAAAATTCATTAGTTGTAATTGAGTATTAATAATTGAAACTATCAGTAGTGGAGGGACGATGATATCCTGATAAGAGACCTGAGGCCATCAATATGGTGAGCTGTAGAACTCGCCATCGTCAGATTTTGTAGATCTTCATTCCAGCATAACGGCGGTTCTGTAGCACAAAATACTAACCACTATTAGCACAGCAACTTGGGTACTTGACATTATTGGACCCCAAGCCAGCGCCTGTGCAGCAGCACTGGAGCTAGCCAGGACATGCTTTTGTGTAATGTGGCAAAGACAAGTTGGCTGGCTGCCTTGGAGCCCGCAGGTCCATTTAGGAAAAAAAAATCTAAAAGATTTCTGGAAAGGGCAGGAGGACTTGAGATGAAACTTGAAGGGTATCTGTAGAAACTGAAGGAGAGCGCTAACTCTTTCTTCAAGTACACTTAAAGAAATGTTACCCACCATAGTGATTAAGGATTAATTGAATCTGAAGAGTTTTTTGAAGCTTCTTTGCTAACAACAATAGCATTTGGAAATCATGCATGGGAAACATGTTAAATATAAGGGCATTTTTTTGAAGATAAATGGAATTAAAATGTTAAATGTTCATAGTCTTTATTGTCTAACAGACCTTAATTGAACAAAGTGCTTAAACACATGTAACTGGTTGAGTTCACATATACGAAAACATTTATATCAGAGACTGCTGTTCTAGTTAAACATTTTTTCTGAATCAGTGCCTTAATGCCTTTTTTGCATTAATGTATACAAAATGTACATATTAAAGTCAAATTATGAAACTTACTAAAACATTGTATTACAACAGTCTTTACGTAAAAGCTTCCTTTTAGAATAAGAGCACCATCTACTGGTACATACACATAATCCTCATGTCCAAATTATTTAAAGTCTTGCCAACAATTTTTTAAAAATAAAAAGGCAAATAAGTTTAAAACTTCTACAAGTTACATAAAACTCATCTGCATATATACTGAGCATTCATGAACTGGATGATCGACTGGTGGATTTTCATTTCCCAAGCTTGCTTAGAGGCAAAAATAGACCTGTGTGACTTCCAAGATTTTCAGGTTAACTTTTATAGTTAACTTTTTAAATTAAGCAAGGCAGTATCCGTCAGACCTAATAGTAACTGATGTAACCAATAAGCATATTGTTTTAGAGTGACTGAAAAGCTGTTGTTCTTCTATGCTTTTCCTGTTAACTGTAGATTTTAAAAGTCAAAGATGGGTTAATGCCCCAAATTATTGCCGCCATGGACGAAGACTCTAAAATTACTCGACTGATGGCTTGTCGTATTGTTGGTGTTTTTTTAAAAGTCTGTGGGAGGCAGTTTGATGAAGATAAATTTACCAACACTTATACAGGTAAGTGTAAAAGTTTAGGTTTGGTTTGTTTTTTTTTTTTTTTTTAAATCAAGATCTCCATGTTGAAGAATTACAGTTGCTTTTTTACCTGAAGTATCATAGAGAGCTTAGCTTTTAAGGATGAAAAGCATCGTGCTGGAGCAGCAGGCAGATTCACTGTATAGCTTTAGGATTCACTGTGCAGGTTGTCCACTTCACCTGCAGATTCACTGCAGCTGGTAGCAGTGGAAGCACTAACGTAGACTAGGGAATGACAAAAACGGCTGTATGTCACTATGGCATCTGGCTTTTAATCCCACATAAAAAGCATAAAGCCTTTAAACAGTTTGAGGTGCAAATAGAGGCAGATTTTATGTAGGCTTGGTTTCTCAGCCATTCTTATTTCACTCCCATACACATATTCTAATGGTATTTCTGTGTTCTCTTATCTGGTATTTTAACTATATGGCTAGTTCTCCCCCAGAGTAATTTTATAGATATTAAGGAAATGGAAAAAGTAAAGTGCTGCACAAAATCATACCATTAGCAGCATTCTTGTGTATGGGAGGTAATTTAATGTCTTAATCCTGCAGAGACTAAGACATGCTCTTAAACTGAGAAGTGAGACTGCCTGAAGTATTTAAAGTACACACACATTTTAGAAAATCAAGGTGTTAAACAGTTGAGTAGGTGTTGTTGAGTGTGACTCCAACAGCACTTGCTTCTTGCAAGGCCTTTTCTGTAGTAGCTTTTTAACTGCAGTATTTCATTTCGTTGAGGTGTTGTATTGCAGCAAGTTAATGTCCTTTGGAAATGCCCTCGCTCCCAGCTGAGCAGAACGGAGCAGTATTCCCAACGTTGTTATGCATTAGACCACTAGATGGAACTTCACTCAATATGATGGTCTTTGCAAGGCTTGCCAGTATTTCATCTGCATTCCTTCCCAGCTTAGACTATATGAAATAATGTTCTAACTATAGTGAAAGCAGCACAGTAATGCATTATATAAATGGTAGTCACATTGTTCTCCTTGCTGTGTTTCAGAGTGCCAAGAGCAAACCATTTCATTGTACCATAAATAGACCTGAATAGGTAGTGGGTGGGGGTTTTTATTAAAAAAAAAAAAAAAAAAGGGAAGAAGAAAACCCTAATCTAGAGTGCTGTAATGTCAAATAGAGCTATTATCTGTAATGCTTTTTAGGATGATGTTTAAATGCTAAACAATGAATCATGAGAAGTACAGTCTATGCTATGTAACAGGATTTATGTTCTCAGAGATATATACAAATAAATCAGACTTTCCCAAACGCAGCATCTTAATGGCTGATACTTTTTCTTACATGGCACAGTAGAAATCTAACAACAAACATTTTTATTTTGGAGAAATACATGATCAGACAACTGTCAAAGTATATCTTTGCATCTTGCATATTCAAGTAGTCTGCAATGCAGTCATCGAAATGGTAATATTTGATAGAAATACTGTGCTTTATAGAGCATAAAAATACTTAAACTCTGTACTTTGGTAATGCATTAATAGACATTCATAGTACCTTGTTAGAAAAACTGCTAGAGAACGTTCAGCTAATTAAATAATTTTGTACATTTCTTTTAATGTTTGTGACAACAATCCAATAACAATGCAAGGAACAAGGTACTACGTGTATTCGCAATGTTCAAAAGACAAATATGTCATAAATGCAACAATAATTTCAGCGATGACAAAATACATTTGTTTTTTCAAATGCAAAAGATAACTTCACTGTTCACAGTGCTGTTTGGTTATGTATATGCTCCTTTTCAGAAGTTTTAAAGCGTCTGGACGATGCTTCATGTGATGTACGACTGGCAGCTGCTCACACCTTAACTAATTGGTTTAAATCCTTGAAGGACAGTGATGTGAAATCTGCAATGGAAAGTCATATTGAGTTTCTGTACCAAGAACTGTTGATACATCTCGATGACCCAGATCAAAATACGCAAAATGCAATCCTAGGTAAGACTTTCAGTCATACGTATTTTTAACAATGCTTTTTAAACCACATTTTCAAGTGTTATATGAAAGTAGCGCATCCAACTAGAGGCTAATCCTAAGAGGCTGGAAGCTTTCCTTTGGGTCTCAGTGAGTATGAGCTCAGACCTTTTACCTGTATGCAGAATGTAATGTTTTATCTAGCATTCACCAGAGTGGGATATTAGTGTATCTGGTGTATCAGAGACTTTATAGATAGTAAACAGGATATGGAGCATAGACACTAACCGTTGCAGGATGTGACCATATCCCAGCTTGCTTGATGGAATCTTTGGAATTTATTAGTTTATCGGTCTGTGTTCAAGCACATAAATATCAAAATACAGACCTCGGCAAACGAGGGAGGAATCAGGTTGTCGTGACTGCGCAACTTGCAGAAGAACAACTTCCAGGTTAGGTTTCGGCTAACTTGGGTAGAGAAACGCAGAGCAGCTAATGATTTATAAAACATATTTTTGTTTTACAGAAGTTTTAAAAGAAGGAAGCGTTTTATATCCAGAAGTGCTCGTGAGAGAAATTGAAGGGGTTGTACATAAGCATCAAACGCCAGTCTATTGCAATCAACTACTACATCACATTCAGTCAGCCAAAGAATCAGCTTTATGAATCAATGCTGAAATTTTTTGTAGTGAACTGTATGTGAAATCTGTATGATCTGGATTACTTTCATATTTTCATTTGCTTAAGAAAGGCTGAGCAATAAGTAGATTGTTTTTTCTTTGTAAGTTCACTATTAGCTCATTTAAAAGTCAGATTGGCACAATTCTATGTTCTTTGCTGTTTGAATAGTTCATTGTATTTACTAGCAATAAAACAATGTTTTAATTCACTTTGCATTGGAAGTTTTTCAGATACAAGGTTTAAAGGAGGAATGTTTTTCAGGAATTTGACACTATTTATAATTGAGAAAGTAATTTATTTAACAAAGTAATAGTCTAATGTCAAAGTTATTAATGTAATTCAGCAAGGACTCAGTCTTTCAAGGAGCATTTCAAACTCTGGATAATATTCAGACTTTGCAGAGTCAGGTCTGTGAGGATCAGTTTTATCAGGAAAAAAAACAGCCAAACTTTTCTTGCATAATGCAGCAAAATTTTTATAATGTTTTGAGTACTCATTATGCTGGTATAATAGGGACATATTCTGAGTAGGTGTCACTAAAGGAATAGTTTTTATTGTCATTGTATTGCATTTCATGACTAAGAATAAAGCTAACCTTTTTTTAAATTAAGGTTTATACATGGAAAGAAATGTGCTGTTTTGTCATTTAGATTAACAATATTTATATTTTTGTATTAAGTATATTGTATCTGCAGTTCTTATGTTTATACCATTGTGCCTTGGAAAGCAAGCAACATTTGTTTGCATATTACTTTGAAATTAAATTCTGCAACATTAGGTTAAAGCTTGATTTATTTTTTAAAAAGACCTTTGCAGTGTGTAAGTTTTAGTGTCTTATATTCTCAGCTATGTAATAAAGTAAGTGAGCTCCTAGATTCTTGTCTACATCATTGTGGGGTAGTGTGCTATTTATTGCACACGCAAATCCTGGAAAACCAGGATTCTGTTTGTTTGGTTTGGTTTGTTTTTTAATTATCTGTATTACAGACAAAAAGTACTTTTTGGTTTCTAACTCACAAGTGCCTTGGCTTTGTATCAAGGCTAAAACCAGACTTGGTGGGGTTTAGTATAATAGTCCTTATGCTGTAGGAAGTCCTCATGTTTGTTTATCCTTCTGAGCTAACTTTACCTTTTCAGACTTGTGACATAATTGTTAACCAAACCATGATCTGTTTACAGCAATATCTACTTGCATTCTCAAAGAAACGTTTGAGAGAGATTAGATGCATGAGACAAGTCTTATTCCTAGCTTAAAGGCAAAGTCATGCAAACTCTTGGCCACTTCTCCACAAAATACTGGGTTGCTTTGAAAATTCTACCAAAAAAGGGACAATAATACTAATTATACAGAATAATTGGGTAGTTTCTTATGGATCCAAAAGCTATTTTGCATTCCTGTAGAATAGGGTACTCATTTTAGACCATATGTACTGCCTTTGAAGTTGTCTTTTCATGAAAAGCCAAAATATAACCATTCCTGTATTAAGCAGTATTTTAGTTGACTAATAAGTATTAACTGTGTAACTCATTATAACTGGAGGGTCAGCTAATTCTTAGCAGGCATGATGTGAGTGAAATAAAAATCCCTAGAAGACATTGAATTGAATGACGAGGTTGTGGACTCTCCAGCCTTGGAGATATTCAAAACCTGACTTAACACAGTCCTGGGAAACCTGTTCTACCTGACACTGCTTGGGCAGGGATTTGGACTACATCTTCTCCAGTGGCCTCTTCCAGCTTCAACTATTCTGTGAAATTGTTTCCTTAGTCTAATCAATGATGAAAAAGCCACTTCAATTAGACTGGAAATAGACTACATAGGTATCCTAGCAGAGCCCTTAGAGTTTTCATTCAACACTCTGTTCTCAAAAAATAGCGTTTCAAAGCACTGCAGAGCAGCAGGTTCTTCCAATGCAACCTAAAGTTTTGCTTCAGCAACAAGAGTGCAGCTCTTAGTGTAAAGTTCCCTTGAAAGTCCACCAAATAAATCCTACTTGCACAAATAGTAAGAGCTGGTACGCAAATACTGAGAGCTGAAGTATTCATCAAGCTTGATATCTTCAGTAGGCTGGGAAATTTTTTTTTCTGCATATGTTGAGCATTTTGTTATTTTTCAGAACTGTCTGTTGTGGGATGCCTCCCAAAGAAAAATCTCTGCATCATCCAACAAACCAACTTTTTTCTTCAGAGCCAGGAGAGCTTTGTGCATGGTCCTTCTAGAGATGTGTTAAACAGCAGCCTGAGCCTAGCTTATGCATGTGTGACAAACTAGATATCCTCCACCACGTCCTTCTGTTAGAAAGTGTTCTGGACGTAGGACTTCAACAATATGCTGACCCTCCTTATAGTTTACCATACTTCAACTTATATAACTCAAATTTCTCAAATCACTTTATGAAGAAGTACTATTATTGAGTCTCCTGTGGTTGGTGTATGAGCCTGGGTTTTATAGTTATTTTCTTCGAGGATCAACTTTCTCCGCTTCAACCTTTTACTGCATCAATAGGAACACAACTGAAATATTTGATTTCTTTTTTCTGTTTTGCTAGATCAGCTGTTATACGTACTAGATTTTATTTGTGTTCATTGCATAATGTTACTAGGATCATATTCCTTACGTAACTTTTAAGCAAGGACAATTTTTTTGGCCAAAATAGTTATCTCGAACTTTCAGACTCTTTAGATAAGCAGGCTTTAGCCCTGCCCTTCCTGTGACGAACAGATGTGCTTCTGTCTCCGTCCTTGTAAGCTAGAAGACCTGTTGTGGAGGATCCTAGGACTTGGATTCTCAGCAAAACAAAGTTTTTGGTAAGTGCATGCATTTGTCTAACTGAATATAGAATCTTCTAAATATTTGTTGACTACCTTGAATAGAATCAATTAATTAGACATCGAGAGGGCACTGTCAAACAAGGCACTTAGACTTTGGAAGTCTACAACAGAGAGTGTTTTTAGGAGAGACTGGAGGTTAGGTATGTTCCCAGATCCATCCACTTCCCATCCATGTGGGTTCTTAAGGGCAATCTGCAGATTTCCTCAGAAATGCTTTAGGCAGATTGCAGACAGTCTGTCTGCAGGTGTCTGGCAGTACACCATGTCATCTGAGCACAGGGTAAAGATGCGCTAACGCACCGTGTCTGCTTGCGTCGGCAGTGGGCTCCCCCGAGACTAACCTCCAGTTATAACCAGAAAGTTATTAGAAATGATAATAACCCATCAGAACTCTAATCTAATCTATACAGAGAGCACTATAGCTATTATAGTATAACAACTTAAATACAATAAACAAAATAAATTATAGTATAGTAACATAAATAACCATGGTTATTTATGGCTGTACTATACTATAATAGTATAGTTTTGCTATGGCACAGTATTTAGTATAGTTTTACTATGCTATACTATGTACTATGCTATACTATACTATACAGTAATAGTTATTTCCAGTTATAACTGGAAGGTTATTACACTGTAATAGCTATAGTTCTCTATATATAGATTAGAGTTCTGATGGGTTATTGTATAGGCTTTATCTGACTTGGGTGAAGTCCCTTGTCTGCACTACACAAATGTACTAGAGCATTGCCCCAGATATGAAGTAACATCTTGGCCTGTGGAAATCCACCGCTGATTTGAGAGGAGCCAAGTTTCTGTTTCGTTTGCAGAAGCTGTGTCAGGATCGCTGCCTGGGAAGGTGAGCGACTGTTGGCTAGAAGAGTTGGATACATAATTGGCTGCTCTGTGCTTCAGCCCTTCAAGTGAAGCTCTAACCATGTTTTAAAAAGAGAGAATGAAAAATAAAACAAAAAAATCTTCATTATTAGGCAGCTGAAGCATCAACAAAAATTACAGTTAACAGGCTTGTGTCCATTTACTGAGATCAATCCCCCAGGGAAGCTCACGAACAGCAGTAACCGCGATGAAGCAGCAGATGAGAGCTGTGAGGAGAACGGCTGCTCTGTCGGCCTGCCTCGTGCGTAATCGGCTTTGCTTGTTAACGTCTGAAATCCCCTGTAAGTCAGGACGATGGCAGGATCTGGTGGCAAAATTGAACTGAAGTGCTTTGCAGCCCCCTCTTAACTGACAATTTAATTGCGCTGTGTGGAACGCCCGTTGCCTTTGGCTGACAGCAATGGTGTGGAGAAAGGGCCCTCATGAGTTTAACCATAAACTGTGATGCAAATGGCAAGAAACTTTTTCTTTAATGAGCAAGAAATCAGCCTTCATACAATCATAGATGCTTCAGGCGATTTTCATACTAATGCGTATATACGATCACCTCCTCAGCCTTGGACATAAAGGTCACCACGCTTCCTCACGCTAAGGAACAAAGCCACAGAACGGCCTTGGCCCAGCACATCCCTGCCGCACCCTGGCACCGCACCCCGACCCCAGCCTCCCGCCCCGGGCTGCTGAGCTCCCCGCGACTCGCTTCAGCGCTTCCCCGACCCCAGCGCCTCCAGGCTTCGAAGCGTTGCCCTGCTCCCCTCACTGCCCCATCTCGCAGCGCTGCCCTGCGCTCGGCAATCCCCCCGTGGTACCCCAGCCTGCGCGCCGCTTCCCCGTACCCCCGTATCGGTGATGTACGTACCCGCGGAGCGCCGGCCCTCCGTAACCCTGGGAAGTGCGACGTTTCACCCTTTCCAACCTGCGCGGCAGCGTGCCGTGCCCGGTACCCAGTATCGCCAGTCAGAAAGGCCTTGCTGCGCTGGTTTCTGCCACATTCAGTCCATACCTTCAGTCGCTGTGGGGACCTGTACCTTTGCGGTTGATAGCAAGGGCCAGGATGCGGAGCAGAACAGGTTTGCTAGGTATGAGTGCAGGAGTGCACTGGGAACGGGAGTGGGAATCACGGTGGGAAGGGAAGGGAGCAAAAATGTGGGGATCACGGTGGGAAGGGACGGAAAGAAGAGGTAGGACTAGAGAAGTGTGGACCTTGGATTGGTTTGGCCTTGTATTGCAGTTTCCCTGTACTTGGTGTCAGTTAACAAAGCTTTTTTTCCTAAATTGTTAACTACCCTCTAGAGTGTTAAAATGGAAACATTTTTAATAGGATCAATTTTTATTCTTACTGACTGCTTTTCTACAGACTTCAGCTTAGCCAATAAAATGAAGTGAGCCCACTTTACATTCATAGCTCGTTGTTGGATGCTGAAAAACTTAAAGAATTTTTGTTTGCCTCAGAGCAGTTTCTTCTGAAACGTGGAAAAATTAACTCCCTATATGTACCAGCTTCTTTTAACAAAACTGGAACATCCAACCAAGTTTCCCTTAAACCCTAGAAGCCAAAGGCTCTGTTGCTTCTCACAGCCAAGGAGCAGAGGGAAAGCTGAGCCTGAGCCATCCTCCTCCAGCCTCCTGGCTTGGTCCTGATGGAAAAACAACCGCTCGGGACAAGTCAGAGCAGCCCGGGGAGCTGGAGCAACGCCCGGGGAGCGCGACATGCCTCGTCCTGCCAGCGCAGAGCGCGGCCTGCCCTGCCTGGGCTCCAGGGCAACGGCGGGAGAAATATCCCTGAGAGGGCCTGGCCTTACACCGCCAAAGAATTTTAGGGAGATTTAAGCGAAGAAGTGATTTTGCCTTGACTACCTTAAGCCCTTAACTGTTACCTGCTCTAAAGACAAGGAAACAGGTGCGGAGCGAGTACGGAAAGAGAAGGGGTGGTCAGAAAAGCGAGGTGATTTCTGCAAGGTATTCAGCCGTGTGCTGAAGGTGAGCGGTGAGGGGCTGCGTGTCTGACCAAATTACCTGCCGGCTTCCGCGTGTTACAGGGATCAGCTCAACTTTGGCTGCGGCATCTTAAAACTTGTGCAAAGCTCTTTTAAAATAAAGAGTAATTGCCTAAAATCAGTGCTACATCGACATCGGCTAAGGTCTTAAGTGAATGTCTTTAATTTGCATCCTTTTCTGTTTCTTAAGGATTAGCTGCTTTTACCCATTTTGTATCCTAACAAGTGCACAGAGCCCATTTATTTATTTGATAATTACATATTTATTACCCAGTCTTTCCCAGCAAGCTGATTAATTTCTCTTGCATACCCAATAACAACTTTTTTCCCTGATTACCCTTTCTCAAGTGACACTTCTTCCCCATTTTTCTATTTACTGCCATTTGAACCGTCCTTGCCCGCAGCGCACAGCATTGCGATGCCCACAGGAAAACTAGAGGCTTGAGGAGACAAAAGGTTTAAACAAATGTGACTCAGACACAGATTTTAAACTGAATGTCTTTGCATATGTTCCCCAAATATTTGAACAACGGGGCTTGTTTCACACCACGAAAGCAGGCCTGTGACATTTCTTTTTCATGCAGTTGTCCAGGGGTTGCTGCGGCCTGGTGTTGGCAGCGGTGAAGCTCGCTTGAGCATAGTGCAGGATCCAAAGCGCGGGGGGTGTTGTGCAAGCGCCGGAAGCCTTAGAGAACAGCAAGCAAAAGGGAAAGAAAAACCAAAAAAGACTGAGTGGGAAGGGAACAGCGAGGGGAGACGCAGAAATACTGGGAAAGAAAGTCAATGAGGATCCAGGCAGCAGAGGCAGAAGTGAAAAGGTAAACCTCCCCATCGCTAGCATTTCTCACTCCAAAGACATCCACGGCTCCATTTTGCAGCAGGGGAAGCCGAGGCAGGGGGCAGCTCGGCTGGGCCGCCAGCAGGCCGGTGCTGCCGCAGGGAAGAGCCCGAGGCAGGGAAGGGCAGCCCGGGGGAGCCGGGGCGGTGCCGCCATGGAGGGGTGCCTGCTGAAGAGGAGGGAAGCCCCGCGATGCGCCCGGCTGCAGGGGCTGTGTGAGGGGCGGTGTGTGAGGGGCGGTGTGTGAGGGGCGGTGTGAAGGGCTGTATGGGGGCGGTGTGTGAGGGGCGCTATGAAGGGCGGTGTGAAGGCCTGTATGAGGGGCGGTGTGCGAGGGGCTGTGCGAGGGGCTGTGCGAGGGTCGGTGTGCGAGGGGCTGTGCGAGGGGCTGTGCGAGGGTCGGTGTGTGAGGGGCTGTGCGAGGGGCGGTGTGCGAGGGGCTCCGTGAGGGGCGGTGCGAGGGGCGGTTACCGGTGGGCGGGGCGGGCCGCAGCGGGGGGGGGCGCGGGCGGCACGCGCCGCGCGGGCGGGGCGGGGCGGGGCGGGGGCTCCCGGCGGCCTCGGCAAAGCGGGCGGGGCGAGGCCAATCTCAGCCGCCGTCGCCGCCGCTGCTACTGGCGGGTCTGCCTTTCCCTCGCTCCACCGGCGCCAGGTAACCGCCGCCCCGGGCACCGGTAGCCCCGGCCTCGCGCGCCTGCGGTCCCCCCCTCTCCGCCGGCTCCTGCGAGGGCGAGCCTCTCCCTCCCCGCGGCCGCGCTGGGGCGGGCGCGGGTCTCCCCTTCCCCTCGGGGGTCAGGCCGCGGTTCCCCCGCCCTTCCTCGGGACGGGAGGGGCTGGCAAACAGCTCGGCGCCAGCCCGTTCCGGCCGTTGCCGCGCTGCCAGCCGCCCCCGTTTACCCGTCACCCGCTGATGGGCGGCAGCTGCCGCCCGCTCGCGCCTCGGCCCGCCCGCCGCCGCTTCCCGCCGTTAGGGCCGGTCCCGGCTGCCCGTGTGGGAGCCCTGGGGGCGTTGTGTCTCGGTCTGCATCCTCCTCTGGGCGGGGGGGAGGCCGGCCTCGTCCCCAGCTCGGGCGGTAGCCCCAGGAAGGCGGCGGGGCGTCAGGGCGTCGCGTTGGAGAGCGGGCTGGAGTTGTTGGGTCGAATGCTGACCTCTCCTTAGGGCCCGAAGTTATTCGGATCGGCGCTGTTAAGCTGGAAGGAGAGAGACAGATCTCTGCCGAAGCTGTCTGCCTGCTTGGGAGCTTCTTGGCCTGGCACTTGGAGTATTTTTGTGTCAGAAGTAACTACAACCTGCAGCTTTCCGCTCCGATTTAGAAAGAATCGATAAAGGTGCTGTAGTGCCTGTGCTCGCTGCAGTTGCCGAGCTTTAGTGCAAAGGTAACAAACTGTAATCGATGTTGTGGGCTGGTGCTGGCTGGTGCCAAACCTGTCTTCACTGTCCCCCCAGTTGTCACCTCAGGGTAGCTGGTGTCAGTGAACTGCTTCTGTGGGGAAAGTGCTGTTAAACAGACAGGGCTTTACTGTATAAGAGTTTGGCATCACTCAGTGAGTGATTGCTCGTAGTTCTACTGCAAAACGTGATATTTCAGTATTGTGCTCATTTTGTGGTGGTAGAGCTGTGTTCCTGATGTCGTCACGTTTTGTTGCTCCTCAGTAACCACGGGCAGAAGTGTCCGAAACGTTAAACTGTTCAGAGGCAGCGCCTGGTTTCTGACAGTCTCAAGAAGTTTTATGTCTACTGGAAAGAAAAAGTATTTGGTTTGCTTTATTTTATGTTTTTCTTTACTTACTAAAAAAGGTGTTGTTTATGATATGTTATAGGAAAGGAAGATCTTAGCTAGCAAATTCCAGGTTCCGTGTTTCTGCAGTACTTGCAATCCCCCTATCCCGCTGTCTGGTTTTCAGTTTAACATTACACAAAAAGGAAGTGAAATCTTTGCTCATTTTTTAAAAAATTTCTGTCTTGGTGCTTTGCATCTGACTGCTACAGGCTAATGCATCTCTTGAATTTCCAAGTTGATCTTGATGTCTAATTCCCCCTCTCACCTATGGGGGTGTATTACTGGTTGCTGATTTTCAAAATAATGTTATGGAAGTGAGTTGCAGGATTTTTCGTTGTGAGTGGTCTGTACGGAGGGCTTTATTGACAAGCTTAGTAGGCTTTTTACATTGATATATTAGTAAATGTGGCATATATATCCTTAAATTTATGCTACTTGACTGACTTGTGGCTCGGTGATGATGGGAATTGTGGACGTTTTAGGCATTCAGGTGTAGGAGTTGGTTATAAAGAGCAAGATGTTGGGTCGGATTCTGTTTCGTTAGACAATTGATATCGAGGTTGTTTTATTGGGCAAGTGAAGCGTTTTAGGAACGCGAGACATGGGGTAAAATATGCCTTCTGTTACCTGCCAGTGAGCTGATAGTTAAAACAACGACGACGGACGTGTCCGTGGGCGCTTGCGGAGCGAGTCTCCGGCGGCGGGGCCCTCCGCACGGCAGCCGGCAGCCGGCGGGTTAAAAGCCGTGGGCCGGCGGCGGCGGCCGCTGGATTCAAACTCTGCCTCCGAGTGACGCGGGGGGCCGGCTCAGACCAGCCGGATCCCGCGGGCTTTGTTGGGGCCGGGAAGCCATTTTGGGATCCCGCGCCGTGGCATGGAACAGCATGGCCTGTCCGCCGGGGAGCGCGCCCTGAGCCCGGGCCGCCATCGCGGGCGCGGCCCCCCGGCCGCTGCAGCCCGCGGCGCCGGGCACCGGCCGCGCCTTCCGCCCTCCCCCTGCGGCCCCGCCGGGCCGGAGGCTTAGCGGGGCCGGCTGCCGGGGCGCTTTGAAGCTCCCCGGTTCGGTGGCGGCTTGTGGAGTCTGATGGGGGAGGCCTTGAGCAAAGCGCTGAATCTCTTTAAATGCAGAGGCCTGGCGAGGCTTGCGCGCCGAAGCCTTTGTATGTATTTAATTGTGAGATGATCTGGAGGTTCCTAGCTCATAAAATGAGTCCGCGTGTTGCCGTGCAGTGTTTCAGGTGCTGTGTGTGTAAACAATGAACGGACGTGTTTATTGTTTCACCATAGCTGAAAGTATACCTGTTTTCTGTCAACCTTCCTTTTACAAACCATTTGAAGGGGTACTTAATGTGAATATGCACTATTACTGCTGTGTGAAGAACCTCCTTTTTTATTTTTTTTTTTTTTAGTAGCGTTACAGTTTGACGCCTGTGTTTGGGGATCTTTGCGATAATACTGAATGGTAATGTCTAGTTTAAAATGTGAGTTTTATTACTTGGGATTTTTTGTCTGTTTGCTTTTGTGTGCTTTTTTTTTTTTAAGGAATACTAATGTTTTAAGTGTGTGTTTTAATAAAGTGTTGATTTAGCTTGGAGCTCTTTGCTCTTCAGCCTGTTTAATAGTTAATTGGGTATGTGGAAACATTCTTCGTGGAGTGTATTTACTTAGAAATTTGCCTTTTTTCTACCCAAAAGAGTAATTTTGTTGGTTTTTCTGAGTAATAGTAGAAAATAAAAATTGAACTTACGAGTGAAAAATGGCTTGCTCTCAGGGACTGATAGGGTTGCATACTCCAGTTTCATTGTTGTTAATAATTTGCCCAAATGTCTGTTTAGCTCTTGTGATATTAGCATGTTAAATCATAATGACTTAAACTTCGTTTGTTTGCTTTAAAAGGTAAGGATAGAATAGGTTCTACTTGAAATAGTACTACCAGCATCTCTCTAAGACTTTAAATGTGTAATTATTTTTTTTTTACCCCTTGTAATGTAAAAAATAAGACATGCTTTCTTGCAAATTTTCTCATTCTATAACAGACTTCCTGGTGAATATTTCTACCCTGCCAGGGTCCTGTTTGTGAAATGGCAATTTACCACTTCCTTTGTCACAAAGGGTGTTCGTGAGGAAATGCCTAGATAGTATGTTGGTAGAAGTCTATTTATGTACCCAAAAAGACGTAAGTGGGGGTTGCCATGTGCTTGTAGGGTATATACAACGTGTATTTGGTGCTGCTTCCCCTCTTGTGATGCTTCTGTGCTTAAAGGCCACTATCAGAGCACCTCATCGCCTTCCATGAAAGCCAGGAAGTTTGCTGCAGCGGTGCTAGGGTTTCCTCGAGGCTGTCTGATTCTGAAAGTGATTAGGAAATGAACAGGCTTATGAGGTAGCGGTGCAGTCTCATGTCACTCAGATGCTTCATAGGCCACATCCTCTGGAGGTAGCCAAGGGGCTTTGTGCGAAGGTAAATTCTGCTGCACTGATTACGGGAGTCCCTGTGCTGCCTTGTGTTCTGGCCAAGTCGGAATCTGTATCTTGTCCTGCCCTTCTATTCTGCTGATTTATTGTAATACTGATTCAGTTGAATTGCGAAGCAGAGATGGTACTTGACATGATTGTTGTTGTCTGCTTCCCCAAAAAAGCAAATAATCCAGCTGTCTCCTCCACAGGAATGCAGTAGTTTGTAAGTTGAGGCATATTCTAGTGTCCACTTCCATTCCAGCTGAAATGTGTGCTTCTCTTTAATTGCCTTTAGGTTGTCTTAGAAATGTACTCTGATTTGGGGGTTTTTATGCAACTACATGCCGAGTTCTTTCACTATACATCCCTTAGTACTTAGAAATAGATGTTTATGGGCTTCTGAAGAAGGAAAAAAGGCTACTTAAAGTTTGGGCCAGTAATGCTTGCAGCAAAGCTGATTCCAAAAGCCTACCTGAATCTGCATCTATGCAGATCTATGGTACATAAATCAGAAATCTGCTGGGCACCCAGAAGTGTTTAAACTGAAACTAAGTACTATGTCTGCCTCTCAGGTTCTCTGCCAAGTTTTGTGGTTTTAAATTTCCAAAATATTTTATTAGCATGTCTCTTTCTGTTCAGTTGTATATATAAGTTTCATAAACGAGAAGAAATAATATATGAAAGGTGAAGTGCTGTTAAACATGAGTGAACAAATTAGAGGGAGTTATTGTCCTCCACCTACCCCTGGTCTGTTCTGTAGTTTAAAGTTCTGCTGTAATAAGTATGTAGAATATTTCTAAATAAATTGGGTTGATTGTTTGGTTTGTGGGTTTTGTTTTGAAGAAATGGATAACTAAAATTAAGTTATTGAACTAGTAGCCAGGTTAAAAAAAAAAAAACCAACCCAGTTTCATAGTAAACTTTAGATGCTTGTTTTTGAAAATTGTGGTGGTGGTCTCTGAAGATTATTTTCAAGTTCTGCTTAAGTCAGTTAAGGCTGTTTTGTTGCTTTGAGAAATTGAGTAAAGGTTTTTCCCATTGAGTCTGAATTAATTTTAGACCATCAGACAAACTGAATCAAACCCAGCCCCTAAGTTTTCTAAGAGTGATTTCTAACTATGTGGTGTTAAATGGCAAACCTGTTATCTTTACTGGAGATCTCGGTGCAACGAAAACGAGCTATTAATAGACCTATGCATCAATACCTCCAAGGCTTTTCAGTTAGCAATGCCATTGTCAAGTACCTATTTTATCTGATGCTAACTTAACGATGTACTTCAAACCTTAGCAAATTAGGCATGTGATGTAAATTTTAGCATTTGATTTCTTTAGAAATCAAGTAAATGGCAAACTGGTGGGAAAGGGGAAAAGAACAGGAAAGAAGCTGAGCCGATACGTTATTTTTCAAACTCTGCCTTTGCCCTGCCTGTATGGGTAGCAGAGACAGAGGGAGGAGTTGGGTAGCTACTGAAAGCTCGCTCACATAGCTTAGCTTTCCATGTGGGAAAATATTGCTGGGTGTCAAAAGCATTATATCAGCTATTCAGTTGCCGGTTAAAAAGTAGGTTTATTGATGAAATGATGTGTGCTAATTAGTTAAGATCAGCTCTAGTGGAAACTAAACAGGTGTCCTTGGCGTGTGGTTTCAAACATCTTTCTATTCGATGGACCAATTTAAACAGATCGGCCTTCATCATGGTTCTGAATTTCAATAGCCATATGTCTGAGAAATCTGCTTTGTTATTGTTTAAAATAAGTGCTATCTGATGTTATCAACATCCCTCATCTTGAAATTCACGGTAT
This sequence comes from Platalea leucorodia, assembly GCF_965183815.1. Lineage (NCBI taxonomy): Eukaryota > Metazoa > Chordata > Aves > Pelecaniformes > Threskiornithidae > Platalea > Platalea leucorodia. The sequence goes on from NC_138827.1 coordinate 12,412,755, forward strand.
TTCCACTTTGATTCCTGAGGAATCATTACTCTCTAGTCCCTGTTTCCTGTGTCCTAAAATGAGCTCTTATTTGTTGTTAAAGTGTGGCAGCAGTTGTTGTGTATTCTCCCAGTATTTGCTGCTTATTCTAGCAAGAGAATTAGACTGCTTTGCGAATACTTCTGCAATACTGATACAAGGTTCCTCTAAACAAACAAGAGATTTTATATACAAGCCAGTGAAAGCATTATGGGTCTGAGACAAGTGAAGTAAACTTACAGAAAGATCACTTAATGGAAATGTGTTCTCTACACATCAGTTTTATTAATATTATAAATAGCAGAAGTGAGATACCTTATTTTTCATTAACCCTATAAATGCATGGGAGGTGCTTGCTTTCAGAAAGCTACAATGTTTAGGCCTGTAAGTTTTGATTTTTAAAAACAAGAAGGAAACTGTCTTCAGTAATAATGGAAATATCCTCCTGCCTTATCGACATCAGGATTTGGAGGCTACAGGTAGACTAAGATCATTTTAGTGTTATGTGTAGAGACTTGTTTTTGAACTGCTATTACCTGTACCTGTGACTCTCTGCTTTTTGTCTGTTTCTTATGTATGTGTAGCTATACAAATGAAACCTCTTATTTCAGCATAGCAAAGCGCATCTCCAAAATGAGATACTTAGTGATGTTTTGATTATAAGAATTAAAGTGTAGCTAGGGGTATTTTTACCTTAGTTTAGGCATGTCAACACGGTTGTGTAGAATATCTCTTACTGCTGCTGAAACAGGAGCTGTAGATAATCTGAAAATAGCCATGATTCTGCTTTGCTGACTCTGCAAATCCAGGATAGCCAAATCCCTATTTGTTAACCACGAATAACCTACTATCAAAGAATCTTTCTAGAAAAGCAAAACTCTTCTTGTGGCTAATAAAACTGAGAAGGGCTCAAGTTTTTTTGCAAATACTTTGAGCTTAAAAGTCAAATCATACATAATACCACAAGTAGTCACCCGTGCAGCTTGGCAAGTCTCTTGATATGACAACATCAGTTTTTATTTACTTCCTGAATCTATAATACCTTTCAAAGACCCCACGGAAAGTTTTACAAGTGTGGGTTGGGCTTGGGTTTTTTGTTTTGTTTTTTTGGAAGTGGATGGCACTCTGGAAAATGTAGCTAATTCTAGCCATGTGAGTCATTTTGCAGTTGGCTCTGCTGCTAGGGTGTGTATTCAGTGTTTTTATGTCAAGAATAAATTAACTGATACCAAATACTACAATTTAATATGAAATGAAGGAAACTCCCTTGCTGCTTAGTGGATGGTGTTCAACGGTTGTAAAGTAAAATGATTTGACTATATGTAAAAACTTTCTCAAGTTTCATCTGTATTACACTTTGGTGCACGGAACAGCCTGTGCTTTGCTCAATGGGCTTTCAAAGCAAAAGTCATTGTGAAGAGATCTCTGACAGTGTGGTTACATAGTTTTTTTAAATCTTTATGCTTGGCTTTTGGGGATGCTAGCATAGCTTAGTTCCTATGCAAGTGTTGTAGTGTAGTTGTGATAAGAGCTTGGCTCGTATTACAGTGATGTTCCAGAGAACTCGGAAATTGCTGAAAATAGAATATCATAAAGAAAGTTGTGGTCAGAAGTACACCAAGCTTCGTACAGTAATGATAAGGGATATCTAGCACTGGCAGCAATAGCACTGAAATAGAGAGATCCATATTTCTGGTAACAGTAGCTTTTTTATTTCAGTACTTCATAACACAGGCTGAACAGTGAAAGGGCTCTTACATTGACTTTATGTAATTTTAAGTCATTGCATTACTTTATTTTCACCTTTTACAGTATGATTTGAAACAGTCAACATGGACTTTTCACGTCTACATACGTACACTCCTCCCCAATGTCTGCCAGAGAACACTGGCTATACATATGCACTCAGGTGAGAACTCTTTTCTTCTTGTAGAGAAACTGTATATTCTCTGAATGTTGTTAATTCTGGAGAGTTTAGCTTTCATGGTAAGTAGCTGACTTCTTTGAAGAAGCATGCTTTATCTAGTCTGTTTTGAAAATAACTGCTGTGTCCTAAATGGAGGAAAGAATACATGTTGAACTAACAGGACAATGACTAAGATAATGACTCAGTGTTTATTAGTTGCTACGAATAAACTAGTCTCCGCCTAGTTACAATTGCTGTTTTATTTCTATAAATACGTCATCAAAATTCTTAGATGTTTTCTGATATGTCTTGCGACTTCAGTGTGTGTTTTCTTTTGTGGCTTGGCACCATTTTCACTTTAAAACACTGATTGATATGCACTCATTGCTGCTAGTTGGGAACTTGGCTGGAAGTCGCATATTGATGACTCTTTTTAGCAAAACTGCTTGTCGTGTGAATGTAAAATCTGTATTCTAATGAACTTCCTTTTTCTTGTAGCTTTTTATGAACCTGACCGTTATTAGACTGTGTTTCTTAAATCACTTCAGTTTTCTAAAAATAACTCTGTAGGGCGTTTGCTAGTTTCAGCGTCCCATTTTGCTGTGTTAAACTGTTAGATATAGGTGTTCAGAAACAGAGCTGGATAAGCTGAAGTTTAATAACTGACTTAATGAAGGCAAGTATAGTTAAACTAGATTGAAATTAATTCATTGTGATTCTTCCTTGTGTAGAAAGGAACGATTAGCAAGCACTTTCTTTAAAATTTCCTTTTGAAAAATTCTGTGAAGCCCTAAATATTAAGATAATGGGGGAAAACTGCTTGGTACACTGCCTGCTTTCAGGGTACCAAGAGAGTGAACTACCGTCTTTTGAGCAGAGTCTCACTGTGTGTCTGCTTGCTGAATCTGTGCAGAATGCCATGTATTATTGGTGTAGCTCTTCCTACCTTAGGTTAAGCTATATTTGAAGAATCTGGCGAAAGGGTGAGTTAGGCAGAGTTGCTAATCAGAAATATTTTCATGCTGATGTTCATTCCTTCTCCTCGCCCCCCTACCTGTATTTCTTTTGCTTATTTCCTGATCTGGCTTGTTCTGCCTTTGACAAGTCAATCTCTACAAAATCTGTCTGAGAGTTTCTTTAAAGAAATTGGCTTGTGCATGTAGCACTGCAGAAAGAAGTACAGTGAAGTTAGATGCCAGAAAGGTATTAATAGAGTTGGTTATGACCTATTAATAGAATTTGTATTAATACTCACTGGGATTGTTGGTAGTGCTTCTACTTTGTGCTTTTAATCCTCCAGCCGAAATCAGAAAAGCATTAAACTGATATAGCTAAAGAACCTTTATCCTCCTCAAAATGCAAGTCAAACTTGTGAATCTCACCCACTTGTCAACATGTAATTTACACCCCCCTCTTCAGGCTGATCTTTCCTTTAGTCACCGTCATCTTTTGAGTTGTGTTGTTTTTGTCAATTCGGGTACCTTTAACATTGCTTTTTCTTCACAAATGTGGATTAAATTAATCAGGATTTTTTTTTTTTGTTTTGTGTTTTTTGGGGTTTTTTGGAGGGGGTTGGTTTTTTTTTTTTTTTGTTTTCTGTGTCATAATATTAAATCAGGATGTAACTTTCTGCAAAACAGTTGAATAAAATCCTTTGTTTTTTACGTGTATTCTGGGACTGATCGAAGCAATAGCTAAACAACTCAAGGTAGTGTCCTTGGCCGGTTAATATAAGCAGTGCCCTGGTCAGAAAGTATATGAACGTTTATATACTGATTATATGCCTGCATCCATGTTAGATGTCTGTTTAGCTATAGTTCTCTAGGTGTGTTGTTTTTAATCTATTATTATCTTGAACAATCAAGAACACTACTGCCTGTTTCATTCCAAGGAATACTTAGAAAAGAAACGATACTTAAGGTCCTCTGGACAAAGCTATAGGTGTGCTAGAATTGGCAGACCTCATTCTCATTCCACTTACAAATAAACTTGAAAATCAACCCACTGAAGTCTAGGACATTCTTATTTTGTAGAAACTCATGTGAAGGGGGTATCAAGGTAATAGCTAAGAAGCGGGAAATGTAAGACTAGACACAGTCGGCACAATTGCCAGCAGCCGTGAGAGCTGTTTCTTGGGGAAAGGAACCAGAGTCTGCACGGTTTGTGTAGGTTATCTAGGAGTGTAGGCTAATTGCATCCCTCCTTTAGTATGTGGGGTTTTTTGCTAGCCATATGTATTGGATAGGAGTACCATCAATGTACAGGTTTACTTCTGTCCTGTGAAAGAAAAAGCAGGTTTTTTGTTTACTGTAGTCTTTTCTGTAGAAGAAAAAAGGTAGCTTTCCAAAGTGTGGAAAGTGAGATGGCAAGTTAGCAGACTTCTAGATACTGTCCTGCTGACAGAGGACAGATAATTCCCTTCACTTTCAATGTGAAGAGAATTATTTATTATCCTGCATAAGCAAGACAGAACCTCTCTTTTTGTTTAAAGAGGAAAAGATCCTATGGTTTTTTCTTTTTTTTTTTTTTTTTTTTAGATAGTAGAGCCCAATTCCAACCTATGTATTCAACTGAAATTGATACAAATGCTCATTGAGATACTTAAAAACAGCAAGTGTTCATAAACAGAAACAAATTGAGGCTGGTCACAGCTGTCAGCTTGTCCTATGTACTTTGTGTTCTTGTGAATTGAGCGTCTGTAAGAAACATTGGATGAAGATGAGAAAAAGCAAATGCATAGTGGCAAGTGTAAATAGCAAAACTGAGTTCTGAAACAACTGTTTAGGGAGGGACTCAATAGTAAACTATTGCGGCTCTGACCCTTTCAGAAAGAACAACAGGAAGAGCCATATTTAGCCTGTATTCTCACTTCACATCTGTCAGAATGCAAGCTGTCTAAACAATATTTTTGAAAACTGTGAAAATTATATCCTTTTGTACCTAATCAAATGTAGACTAAATCTGTTTTCATATGAGGAGGCTTCTGTCTTATTTCCTCTCCCCTTCCACCCAAATGTAAGCAAGGATTAATAAGCATAATGTGTATAGTAATGTATACTGAGTTTGTCTTAAGCTGTGTGTCTTAAGCTTAGACTTCTGCCTTGCACAGCATTGCACTGCACGTGGCAGCATTAGCAGGGCAGGCCACTAAGATCAAGCAGGTGGTGCCAAGTACCTGCCATCAAATCTGTGCACTTCTGGGAGATTGTAGAAGTTATTTTGGACAAGCTCTGGTCCGGTTCTGTGGGCTGATTGCCCATTTGCTGGTGGAGCAACTAGATGCTTTCCTGCAGTGCATTGTCTGGGTTAGGTTTTTTTAGCTGAAAGAAATGCAGTTCACATGCTCTGACACAGTCCTGTCTTATGTGCTTTACTTTGCATTGTGGAGCAATCAAGAAACTCACTTCTAAAGCACCCACCTTGTCAGAATTAAATCACTACTGTAAGGGTAGCTACTAGGCCTTCTGATGTTAACTTATTTGTATGCAAAGTAATACAGGGAGGCTGAGAGGAGACCTTATCGCTCTCTACAACTACCTGAAAGGAGGCTGTAGGGAGGTGGTTGTCAGCCTCTTCTCCCAACTAACAAGCGATAGGACAAGAGGAAACGGCCTCAAGTTGCACCAAGGGAGGTTTAGGTTGGATATTAGGAAAAACTTCTTCACCAAAAGGGCGGTCAGGCACTGGCACAGGCTGCCCAGGGAAGTGGTTGAGTCCCCATCCCTGGAGGTATTTAAAAGACTCATAGATGTGGTGCTTCGGGACATGGTTTAGTGGTGGACTTGGCAGTGCTAGGTTAATGGTTGGACTTGATTGATCTTAAAGGTCTCTTCCAACCTAAATGATTTTGTGATTCTACGATACATATATTATTACTTTGTAATATTCTGGGGTCTTCAATGATTGTGTAAGAAAACTATTTCCATTAAATTCTTTTTGTACAAATATGTTTTGTAGTAGCTATTTATATGTATTTTTTAAAGGGAAAGCTTCCATTTCAAATACAGATTGCACAGTAGAATCTACTCATTCAGACCTAATGTGCTTGCTTGTTTTTGTTTGGGATTTTGAGGAGGAGGAGCTGCTTTAGCTAACAGTACCTTGCTCAGCTGCTCTTTAAAAAAAAAACAAAAAAACAAAAAAAACAAAAAAACAAAACCAAAAAAACAAACAAACAAAACCAAACAAACAAACAAAAAAAAACCCCAACCCCCCCCCCCCCCCCAAAAAACAGGAATATTGAAGTAACTGCTGTTACAGCTCTGTATATCCCTGTGACCCAAGAGGGAACAGACTCTGCAGGAAAGCTGGCCTAGAGCACTTAACGTTTAGATACTTTGGGTCACAGTGCTGCGTGGTTCTAGAACCTGGCCTCCTGCTGCACTGTGCCCTGTCACAGCAAGCTCTGCTCAGTTACATCACTGAATGTTGCCTTTGATTGTAGGTATGAGTATTCTCCTTTAGCCTAAACTTCCATTTTAGTAAATGTATTTCTTACTGACCCCTCTGATTAATCTGTTTGTGTTTGCCTTGTGTTGCTGCTTTGTCTTCACTGTAAGTTTTCACGGAGGTTCTGAGAGAATCAAGTGTAAAAACGTGGAGAAGAGTTCCTGGGATAATGATGTGAAGCTTGTCTACATTTAAACTTCCCTCTGTAGGGTAAAACAGAAAAATAGATAAAAGACTCTCAACTTTTTTTTTTTAATTTGTTCAGAGTTAAATATTTCTAATGATTTGCATTAAACTAAGAAATCTTTTAAAACCATTTTTTTAAAGTAACGGTAGTTAAACTAATGTAGCTAAAGTAGGGAAGTCTTTAAGTATCTTAAAGGGGGACATTCCGGCTTGTTGGGAGATGGAAATTCAGAGTAGTGTGGCATATGGATCTTTGGTTCTCAAAACACTGGCAAACAAAAAATAAACAGAAATAAACTTTGACTAAAAATGAATCTTTACCTTGCAACTTAGAGTGCATCATGATTTTAATTTGCTGCTAGGTGTGGTGAAGAAACTGTCATGAATGGCTTCCTCTCTCAAATTGGTCCCGAAAGAACTAGGCTGCGTAACGATTGCGTGCTCTGGCTAAACTTCAAATGTTGTTTCCATGGTGGTTGTTTGTTTCTAACTGTGATTTGCTTTCAGTTGTTAAACTTGTAATATGAATTGCTTAAGAGAACCTTGAATATCTACACATTTCTAAATTATTTGGGTTACGTGGGATATCTTGTGGGAATTGCTCCATAACCCCAAATAAACTGCTTTTAATGGAAACTTAGACTAGCTTGAAGGGCGTGTTTGTTACTAGGGGAATTTTCTCTTAAACTTGGTAACTTTTGCTGTTTTTATTTTGCTGCAGTTCAAGTTATTCTTCATCTGCTTTGGATTTTGAGACTGAAAACAAAATAGATCCAGTATTTGATTCACCAAGAATGTCACGGCGTAGTTTACGGTTAGCTGCTGCGGGATTTAATAAATCAGATGATGCACGAAGTGATAACCTTCATGACAGCTCTTATGCTGGAAACATGTCCTTCAGAGAACAGTCTTCTAAGTAAGTGTCTTTTTATCATCACAAGTTAATTTATTGGTTGGAGTCTTGAGGCTTCCTGTTTGAACACAATAGTAAAAACAAGTTACCTACTGCTTTATTCTTTGTTCTCAGTGTTTACTGCCATACTTAGAAAATTATGTTCAGTATGTGGTTTGCAGTGAAGTCTTTGTAAAAGTATAGATGCTTGAAGGTGAGAATTTTCTTTTAAACCTGATTTGATCTGTTTAGTCACATCAGTGTTGAAATACTTTGACTGTTTATTCATTTAATAAAAAGAGAGTAACAGAAACTTCCATCTTTAGTGCTATGTCTTATTTGTCTTTTTTTTTTTTGTTTCCTAGGATGGTGAAGCAACGCAAAAGTATGAATAAACAATCTGGCAGTGTAAGACAGACACCAAGGAAAAATCTAGCCAGCTCTTCCATTTTTAGCCAAAGCAGTTTCAATAGCCATGCCAGTGATGCATCAATGGTATCCACTGTATTGGATGAGTCTTTGATTCGAGAGCAGACAGAAGTTGATCATTTCTGGGGTAGGCAACGATTGCTATTGCTTGTATCAAACTGCAAAAACTGCTTATGGTTTGGTGTGTATAAACGGGTGTTCACATCTTCCCTCTTTCCCCACCCATTTTTTCCATCCTGCCCCCAAATGTGTGCGTGTACTTAGATTTTTGCTGTAGATGTCTGCTTGCTAAGATGCCTGCTGGAAATTCACAGTCCAGTGTGTAAACTTTATTTACTGGCATAGTCAACATCAGGACATGTTGCACAGTCAAGTTCATATGCCAGGCAAACATACACAATTTTGTGATGCAACACCACAGATTGTATAGATGTAATTATCTCTTATCATTACTTTCTTCAAAATATGCAAAGAGTACTGTATTTAAAGAATGGCAAATGTGTAACTTGTGTTTGAAAAGCCAAAGGAAAAGCATTTTCTTGTTTGTTTATAGGCAGAAGTGTGTTTCAACTTAATGTACCTTAATCTGAAAGTTTCAAATTAGTGGCACTTCAGGATTTCCTGAGAGGGTTTTTGTGTGTGGCTGGCTGGCTTGGTTTTGCAACTATATACACGTATACTCTTCTGGAACCTACTTTCTTTATTGAAGGGGAAAATATTGGAGCTGTCTACATAAAGTATTGTCTATGTAAAGTGTTGTGTAGGGGAAGATCAACAACTTACTGTATCTCCCAATTTAGACTATTTGTTTCTAGTCAGTATGCTTGTGATCTTCCCGGGGTCCTAATGTAAAGAATTGTTTCAATCTTAGTAGAACAGGTTCTAAACTTTAGACTACCTGGCTCTGGATCTTAAAATACAGTAGTACCGAAGTAGTTACCAAGCAACAGGAACAGCGTAAGCTTGTAATTAGCTGCTTTAAAGTCACATGGGAGCTAAGACAAGGTGTAGCTGTCATTCATATTATTCTGTCTGCTGCTTCTATGGTAGAATGCTTTTCACTAACTGTTACCCTACTACACTAATGTCTGAGTATATGGATCTATTCGTGTGGTGGACTGCAAAATATGTTAAATACTAATCATAAAGTGGCTTTTCTTTGCATTCTTAAAATTAGCGGGACTTTTAATTGGAGTTCATGTCAGATATTGTAGTTGATTATGGGACTTCCTTATATTTGGAACCAAATTTTTTTTTTTTTCCTTTGAAGGTCTGGATGATGAAGGTGACCCTAAAGGTAACTACACTTTTCCTTCCACATGCATTCTATTTAATGCTAACTAGTGATGGCAATACTGATGTCAATGCACTGAATGTTTTACTCTTGGTTTGCTAGGTAGTGATACTACACTGATGCAGGGAAATGGCGATATAACAACAGCAGAAACGCAGACCACAATGATCAATGGCTACACTTGCAGTGACTGCAGCATGCTTTCTGAACGGAAGGAGGTTCTTACAGCATACTCAGCTTCTCACATGCCATCTTCCAGAATTTACTCTAGGGATAGGAGCCATAAACACGCATCTAGTAAGTTGCTTTCTCTTGTGTTTTAGCTGGGTAGCAGAATGGTGTACAGTTTAGTCGATGCATCTTCCATGTAGTGTTATTTAAGCATTTTTCCTACACTGCTAAATTTACCAATAACTAAATTCTAGAGATCAGCTTGTATGAAATGCCTTTTTCTATATCAGTTGAAACTTTATGTACTTGTCAGCTTCTGATATATAACTATCAACTTTTTCAATGCTGCTGTAGGAATTAAACAATTTCCAAATGAAAATGCTGTGGTATCTTAACAAGTTATATTTCCAAACTGATTTGGAACACAATGGGCAGTTCCAGCCAGCACTGATCATGAGTTTCCTTATTTGGTATTGAATCTATATGTGTCTGTCTAAGAAGTTTTTGGTCAGGGTTTTCAGATAAAAGCTTTTTCTATGCAGGTGTTTGGTTTTTGTTTTTTTTTTTTTTTCTTACATGATTTGAACTTTCAGGATTGAGCAGAATTGTTACTTTGCAGTGCTTCTGCTATCCAGGAAATCTCTGAGAGATACCTTTCTAATTTCTGCTTTTCCTCCTCATTTAACCTTGCAACTTACTAGAGTGTTTTTAGAAGCTAAACGTCAACTACTTGAAAAATAGAACTCCAAAGGGGAAAAACTGATTCCAACTAGACTTCCTAGTGACTGTATTCCTAAAGCTTGAAAACAAATGAATCTGCTGTAAATAAGGTTCGGCCTTTCCAAGGCAATCTCCATTCTGTGGATGGTTGTCCTCAGTCTCTTGACTGTGTGTGTCTGCCTGCTTCTTGCATGGCATCTTGAATTTCTTGATTGTTGTTAGTCCTCAGTTACTATGAAGAAGTTGTTTCTTGAGTGGCCTTGAATGAGAAAGGAACCAATTTTAGGATTCTGTAGGTGTGTTATCCTTGAATGAAGTACGTTTTCAGTAGCAAGAAATCACTTTGTTTGGACTATAAGGTGTGACTTTAAATGCTTTGAGGCAAGTATTTATTTTTGGTTAACGTGTAGCACAGGTAGGAATTCTTTTGGCTTGGCATAATGAAATACTTAGTGACACTGACCGAAAACTGTTTTCTGTGCTCCTGAGTTTGTATTGACAGAGGAGAATTTTACAAGGAACTCATCTTTGTATGTTCCTTTGAACTTTAATCCAGTGGTTTGGGTTAAACCTGGGAGGGAAGTGGGGAGGGGGGAGCAGCTGGAAAAGGGGCACACAATCATGGCAGGTTTTTGGAATGTGTCTGATTCTAGGAAAGCAATGGTATGGTGGACTGCTGCTTTGTCCCATGGCTCTGAAGAAGTGTGTGTTTTAATCTAGCACTTGAGGCAGACCACTTTAGTAACTTCTTCCAATATAAAGGCAGAGAAGAAGGTGAAAAGTCCTCACCCTTTCAAATCTGAAATAAGAGTGTAGTTTGTCTCTTTGGAACTGTGATCCACAAGATCAGTATCAGCAGCTCACATCATTGAGAAATCCTGAGTTCTGTAAGCAAGGAATTCATTGCTATTTAGAGTTCTTAATTCTCACTAAGAAAAGGTATTCTTGCTGAAGTCATATGTTGTCTTGAAGGCATTTTCCCTAGGATGTGTAGTTCTTACAAAAGCTTTGCGGTAATATCGAATGCATCCAGACTTTTCAAACCATGCTTGCTTAAGTTCATACTCCTGGCTAAACAAAGGCTTTCCTTGCTTCGTCCTTACTCTTCCACAAGGTAATGGTCACCAGAGAATAGAAGTACATCTTTATGTAGGTGAATAATTTGTATTCACACTGTTTTTTTCAATAGGAGGAACCTATTTCTACATGAGTAAGATTCTGCGATTGGTCAAACGTGCTGCAGCATCTTTTGCATCACTATTAGTGCAACTATTTCAAATGGTTTTGCTGAAGCTGGGTTATGAATTTAAAGGTACTTTTCAGTTGTCTTCCTTGGTTTCCACACAAAGTCAGAATGTGTGTTGTTTGGGTTTTTTCTTACGGGCTTCATCTTTGGCACTATGGTGTTCTTTTTGGCTGGCCTCCTGTCTTTCTCCCTTTTTTAAAATTACCTATCTTGGTTGTGCTACCGTTTTTCATACTTCCCCTCTCTTTTGGAAGTATCAGGATTCACGTATGTGAGATCTGTGTCACAGTTAAGATTCACGTGTTGATTTTTACTAGGAAGTGGTAGAAAGTAATGTTTAAACTGAGAAACTTAAGTTGATTTTTAAAAACTATTTGGTGTGATAGTGTCAAATCCTAACTTTTCAACGTTTGGACTATCTTGTTACCCTTAAGCCCACTGTGTACTGAAAGCTTGATTAGATCTGTCTTGCAAAACTAAAGCTGCCGTCATCGCTCTGCACTACTCTAAAGCACATCTTGCTTTCCTTCGAAATGTTCAATTCTTCTTTGGTGCTTTCTCTTCTGTAATACATGCTCTACGAGTGAAGTTAAATTGCCATAGGCAGAAGTTAACTGATTTTTGTGTGTCAATAAAACTTTGTTCTCTCACGTTCCCTGTGCCTCAGTGCCTTAAAACTTGCTAATGTTTTCTTCTCAGTCTTTTAAGATCTCTGATAAAATCAATACAAAGATGTAATGGTTGGCTCACTTGACAGAATGATCGGAATAGGGCCTCAAGATTTGATGAGTTGTTACTTAGGATTTTTTTTTTTACTAACTTTGCTATCTGAAAAGAAGCAGAAGGATTTTTGAACCAAAAGGCCCTCTCTTACTTAAAGAAGAAAAAATAAGATTGCACAGAGTAAGCTTCTTCCTTGATCAATTTTCAGGTTTCCTGTGGGTAACTTAACTTTAATAGTGAACCAAGCCAGTTTAGCTGAAGTCTGCATAGATGATAGCTAAAATGTGCATATATGCTTTGAACGTGAGAGTTCGATTCCATGTATGCTTTTTTGAATGTGTTGCAGCTCACTCAGACTACTGTGGAAGCATGAGTGTAAAGGAGTTTTACAGAGAAGACAGTAGTCTTGGTGTAAATGAGGAATCAATATGTAAGTATAATGATTGATGTTGTCTTAGCCTTGGGCTGTACACCAGGTTGTTGCTATAATAATAATATCAGATGCCCCATGACTCTATGGAAGCTACAAAGTAAATGTTTGTTTTGCAACTTAGATGTAGGGGGGAGAACAGGGATCGCCTGGTGTACTGTAGTATTTCCCCAAAGAAGTTTTATTCCACTGAAGTTTGCTTAATGGTTTTTGGTTTGATAACTGATGTTATGAAATAGACTTGTTCAAGTTATCCTGTAACAATCTTGATTTGATCCTGGCTTTGTCCCATTAATTGACTGTTACCACAACCAACAGGTGATGACTGTAAGGGGAAGAAACATCTTGAAATATACACCACAGACCACACGCAATCCTCATGGGCTAACAGGGTAGCAAGGACCATTTGGCACACCTTTTCTTATGCAGGTTGACTTGGACCATTTTTCTTTTGCTTTTATTTTGCATTGCAATCTCACAATGTTAATCATACATATTGTTTTGTGTTTGTTTTTTTATCTTCATCTATCAAAGTAGATTAAAAGTGTAAAGTGTCTAGAAAGTTACTTAACACCTTTCCTGTTTGACTTCTTGCTCTGATACTGGCTTTTGTACAAGCTTGGCAGACTGCTTGCCTATTAGTAAAAACAAGGTGTAGGGATAGCATACACCTTGTATGTTAGAAAGAACAAGTCAGATTGTTAATTTATTGTACTTTGGGGAAGTCTGTATGCTCCATAGCTTGAAAAGCTGCCTTTAAATGAAAGCGAGGTGTGAGGTATTGGTATGCAGATTATTTGAATAAAGGGTTTTTAACATTTTATTTTTGTTCTAGTGATAGTCAATTTTTACAGGAATCTTATATAGGGATAGAATCTTCCCTGTGAGATGAGCGTTCCCTAGCTTGAATGACAGAGGCATCAAGAATCTGTTGAGTGCTCTTTATTCAGCAAAGGAAAATGATTTGGGACACTTCAGTCACCTAAATGCTTTGCAAAATATTGGGTTGGTATATCTATAATCCCTCAGATTAACCCAGACGTATTTGCTAATCTAAAAATGTAGGATTATTTTCGAAGTATACTACGTAGTTTGTTCTGTAGAACAAACAGTCCTAGTATTAAATATAGTAATTGCTGGCTTCAGTGGGCTTTAAGTTAGAGCATTTTCTTACAGTGCATTGGGTTTTTTTGTTGTTGTGTTGGTTTGTTTTGTTTTTTGGTTTTTTTTTTGAGACTCAAAACTGACATACTGAAGATCCTTGGGAACATTCAATTTAATGAAAACTTACTGCTTGTAACTTTTAGTAGGGGATATTTTCTATTATTTGTCAGTATTTCTTAGACATCATTATTTAATTCTTTCACTAGGATTTAAAAATTTTAATTGTTCCCTCTTCTACACACAAACCTAGGTAATGAACTCTATGTATAATTTGGAACAAATAAGATGCTTTTAAAGTAATGATGTGCTTAAAACTTTTCTTATGTAGTAGTACTTTTCCTGCTATTCTCTGGTATACTTAGCATGGCATTGTTAGATAAACATGCTACAAAATGTAAAATTTTTGTTGATTTTGGAAAAGTAATGTTCTAACTGCACAGATGCTGTTGATCATTCTGTTTATACGTGAGAGTTCTGTTTCTAAATTGTCTTGGTTTTACTTGGTTTCATATTTATTACTGGCTTGCTTTGCTTTTAAATAGTGAAGAACCAAGTTTGTAGATTACTGAAAGGTATGGTTTAAAACTGCAGAACATGTAATGGGCAGGGGATTGAGTCTCTTTTACTGCATATACTGCAAAAGAACCTTAAGGATCATTTATGTTACCACATAGAGTTAATTTTGTTATAATCTAGGTTACTTTATGCTTCACATGTTGCGAACAGTGGGAGCAACGGGATGGCTTGTGTCTCAGAAGGTGTTGTCCCTACTTTGGCTGGCCATTCTTTCTCCAGGTTACTATCCTAATCCGTGTGTGTGTGCATTGCCGGTTCCTTTTGACAAACAGTGTGTGGCTTACACTAATTCAACTATGCTTATGCTGTAGCTTTTGTATCTTGAAATGCATGTGCTACTTTACTTTACTTTCTTTATTGACCAACGTGTGTTTAATAAGAGGGTATGTTTCTGTTCACAGGCATAATGCGAGACTAAACAGACTGTTTCATGAGGGAATGAGTGTGTGAATAGCACAGAATGTGGGGTGGTGTCAAGAATAACGGGGTGTGTTTGGTTTGGTAGTTGCTTCCTATCATGGTATTGCTCTTAGCAAAACTGATGCTGCTAATCTGTGCATTTCTTGAAACAAACTGATGTCTTCAGTGTGTGGTAACTTGGATTCAAGCATTAATACTGAATTTCTGGCGAGATAACATTGTTATAACAAATGAGCATTTCATCTTTTTGCATGACTATTGGTTTTGTTGAGTAGCTGATGTTATAATGCTGTTGTACTTGTGATATCTAGATGTTAATAAGCTGCATGCATTGCCTGTACTCATGCATTTCTCCGCTGTGCAAAGTATTCTTGGCCACAGTTGCATGTCCCTCTGCTTGGTTCCTTAGAACACATGCTGCAGTAATTACATTTCACACTACCACTTTTTGTTTTCTAGGGAGGGCAGCTTCTGGCATGTTCAGGTTGCTTAGAACTGGGTGGTATCAGCTTGTTACTCTGATGTCTTTGCTCAAGGTGTTTCTTCTTAGAAGGTGTGTATCCTTTGAAAAAATTTTGTGAGCAAATTATTTACCCAGTTATATTATAAAACAATAAAATATAAACGTATTGTTTCCATAAACTTCCCTGTCTCTTTCTCTAGATGCCTTCCAAAGATCTACAAGCTATTACTGTTTCTTATCCCACTCCTGTTTCTACTAGGTATGTGAATCGTTTAGTTATAATACAAGTTGGCATATGCTTACTACAGCTGTTCCAAAATAGCATTTTTAGTTGAACTTTTGGTTTATGAAGAAGATGCAGAAGCAAAAAAGAGCGAGTTTGTTTGTGAACAGGGCAGTAATTCAAGCTTTCAAAGTAGTGACAAGTCAGTGAGCTTTCCCCTTGCCATGAAAGGAATACCCTTGATTTAATTTCATAGAGCTCTTTAGACAGAGAGAGTGGGTGAGTAAGTAAATGCACTGAACTGAAGTCCTTTTTTTCTTTGCATCCCTTCGTAGGAATAGCAATGAGCTCATAAAGAGTAGGCTGTGAACTGATTGCTTTGATTGTTACAATCTCCGTAAAAGTGTAGTTAAGTTCTTCTACCAGCTCCATCCTAATCTTTCCTTTGCTCTAGGCCATGCTGTAGTTGCTTGAAATACTGCTGTTTAGACTGGTTAGTTGACAATGTTCCAGGCTAGCTGTCTTAATTTGAAATAAACAAAGTCAGTTAAATATTTACCAAAAGCACTGGGCTGTGGTTTCATGTCTTTGCATGTCCTAAAAAACTTGAAGCTGCTTTGGGGAGAAGATGAAGCTTCTCAGAAACTTACAGTGGGGATTCAAAATCCTCTGTACTAGGGACAATAAGAAAGAAAGAAAGAAGTTACCCCTGTAGAAAATGCTGTTACTTCTCACTAAGATATTGCAGAAATAAGTGTAATCTTTGTGAAATGCTAGATCGTTTCCATGGAAGCCTAAATTTCCTCCAACTTCTATTAGATATTATGCAATGTGGTATGTAGTAAGTAGGGTATAAGGCAAGATATTTTCCATTGAGATAAAAAGCAGTATTTACATCTGCCTTTGGTGAGCATGGCCTGTCTTAATCGGTAAATGAGATCTAGGTCCCTGGGAAGCAGTAGCATGAGGTTAAGGATAAATCACGATACATAAGCGCAAGTTGCCTGCCTTGTAACTGTGTGAGATGGATGTTCTCTAATATTCTGAAGTGCTTGACTTAACAGTTTTAAAGCTGGCTCATGCTGATTTTTAATTGGAATAATGTCCACTGTGTGACATCTACCTTGCAAACTTAAAAGTAGCTCGTGTCCTTAAGTAAGAAGACAATTTGTAGATATAAGCAGTCTTAAGGGAAAATTCTCTTGAACACCCTTTTTGCTTCTGATCTAGGTATATGGTTCTGGGGGTTTGATGGCTTCATTTCATTATTACCTTCATTGAACTGGACAAGAATTGATAGACTACAGAGAACAGATGACTCTATTCGTGTTCCTGAACCACAGGCTGATTCTTTTCACTCTGTGCAACCTCCAAAGGTAAGGGAGAACAGTCTAGGGAAGAACTTTTGTATCTTCTAAGACTTCTTAACTCACACCTTCAGTATTTTTGCAATAACTACTTGATACACAAGGGTAATATAAATAAATGTCTTGATTTTTTTTATGTATTAAAAAAAAAAAATCTTTATCTTAGGATACCATAAATATCTTTGATTCTGGTCGTATAAGTGAGCTGGAGAAGCAAATGGCCTTCGTGTCTGACAGATGCCATCACCATGATGAAGAATATAGTAAAGTGATGCTTCTACTCCATAATCTTCAAGATCAGGTTGCCCAGATGAGCGACAAAAGTGAAACATTGAAGCTAATAAAAAATGTGATGGGTCAACATCTTGAAGATATGAAACTGGAGGAAAAGGTAAGATAGCTATTGATGCTTTCTGTTACTGATCAAAGAGTTCTGTTTCAATAATGCAGATGACTAGTGATTTGACTTTAGGATTCTTTTTCTGTTACAGAATTAACTGATAGGTAGTAAATGCCAGGGAGTAGTAACTGGCATTTGTTCCTCCTTTGATATTGCTGACAAAGAATTAATTCCAGATAGGTGGTCTAAAGTAGAATCTTAGATTGCTGAAAAGCAGCTGGATTTATCCTGTTTTCATACAGAGAAAGAAGACTATAGGAAGGGCTAGTGACAAAGAAGGGGTTTTGTGGTAAACTGCCCTGTGTGTAACCCCTACTACTGCTGAATCAGGCCCTTATTACAGATTCTATAATTTCTCACGCTACCTGCAGGATAAATCACTTAAGCACTCACAGAATGAAATAAAAACTATGCTTTGTAGAAAATAGCAATTCTATTATTTGTACTCAAAAAGAAAATACACCACCTTTTTCTCCCCTGTTTAAAAGACTGACTTCCTGGCTTTACATCAAGAACATGAGTTACGCATCCTGACACTGGAAGACCTTCTTGGAAAACTCTCTGCTGAATCCAAGGTACTGAAAATTAGCTTTGCTAACTCGCTCTAATTGTAACCCGTTGATAAAATAGACTAAGCTTTTTGTTAGCTATCCCAAGCCCCAGTTAGCTTTACTCTAGCTATTACAGTTCTTTAAGTCTCAAAACTAGTTTGTGTTCTTGGTCTCCCTTCTTAAGATTAAAAATTATTCACTTGACCCGTGAGGCAGGTTCTATTTGGAATAAAATCTTATTATACAGAGGACACAAACATAAATGTGGGGACACAGTCCTGTATAGTTGGTGCTAAAATCTGACTTTCACCTAACATTCTTTATCCTCTTTCTGTCACTTGTGTTTCTTTGTTAAAACTAACTTTTGTATTTTTTAGGACATCCAGAAGGAGCTTGACATAGCCAAAGCAAAAACAGTGAGGTACAAGCACTTTTCAAATATACTTTGCTTTTTCAATCTTCATGCTAACTGATGGTGATATACATGTTCTTCTTTGAAATACAACGATACTTTTCTGTGTGTCAGGTAACTGACCTTAAGAGTTTGTATTGTCAGCAAGAGTACTTCTGTCTCATAGTCAACTTTAACTGTGATGCTGAACATCAGCACAAGGCCCACTTCCAGTGTGTGAGCAATCCTGCAACTACATTTTTTTTACTACAGAAAGCTGTTTACATAGTGGAGGAGAATGAGTGACTTCTCATCCTCTTATAAATGCATTAGAATTTTTCCTCAAATTGCTTAGTGAAGTATACAGTAACTACTTTTGGTAGGCTTTATATTTAAATTTTTGAATTGTATCAATTCTAACCTTCGTCTCTGATTTTAGTTTGTCAGCTGTACTACTTTCCACTCACATACTGTGTAATACCAGGATAAAAACTGCAGCACTTCATCAAGTAGTTTTCTCATTAGGAAGAGGAAGAGAAACACTTATTTGTTGAATTGTCATTTAAATTAGATCTGAATGTAAAATGGCTTTAGAATGATGGCTGATACTTCTTTCCATAGCACGCACTGAACACTGATCTATATTGGTCATATGTGACCTGCTACTTGACCGCAACTTGACACCTGCCTCTAAAGTTATTCTGGTTTAAGTAAGGTAACCTGAAACTCACTCTAACCAGTGGCACACTCATGCAAATAAAGTTTGAATGGTTTGCCAGAAACCTTAAATTCCCCAAAATCTCTATATATTTGACTTGTCAGCCTGGCGATGTTCTAAAGTCATCACTGCTGGATTTGTTCACAACTTCAAAATACTTTGCTTTGAACATGTTAATCCTAAGTATGCCTTAAATAACATCTTGAAGGAACTGCAAGCTCAGTGTTTATCATGGTGAATAACTGAACTAGGAAAGCACTTTGTATTAGACAAGTACGTTCTCACACCTTTGGAATTTGATGGAATGATTTGAACTACTCTTTCCTAATTATTGACTCCTTGGTTTTTTCAGAGATGATGATGAACATAGTCAACTTTTGTCCAAAGTTAAAAAGCTAGAACTAGAGTTGTCCCGGATGAAATCGGAGCTGTTAACTGGGGAAAGTCTGAAGACAAGTTGTGACAAAATAGATGTCATTCATGAAAAAGTACGTTCCGTAACTTCTGTAACTGTACCAGTGGAACTTGGTACTACTTGATTTTGTTCACTGACTTTCTTGAAATGCACTGCAATAAGTAACGGGGGGGGGGGGGGGGGGGGGCAACATGGTTAGTATTCATCTTAAAGAATGTTAGTGTTTTATGTTGTGTTACTGTGAATTTTTCTATTGATGCGTAACATTTTACTAGACAAGAACTTATGGCTTGTTCTCTACAATGGCAGGGTATTTTGCATTTAAGATAATGCAATAGCAGTTCTGTATACAGTACTTTGCTGTTCTTACTGATGATGTACTTTGCTAACCCATGGAAATGGTAAAAGCAAGTTAGGTTTGTTATCTGAGAGCTGTTTTAAAAAAAATCACGCCTAAGTTCTTTTGAACCTTTTTATAAGGTCTGACTAGAATGTAGCCAACAAAATACAACTCTAAGTATTGATACAGGATTATCAGCTTTGACTAAAATACCATCTTGTGATAACGCTCAAATATGACCTAGCTGTTGTGTATGGAATCAAAGCATACTATGAGTGATTAAGTGACTTGCTTAACTAGGCCTAACACGTACACTGCTCCCCTTAGAGCTGCCACGGTGCCTTCTTTGAACTGTTGCAGTCAACTTCTTTTTTTTTTTTTTTTTTTTTTTTTATTCCAAAGTGTTAGTCAGACCACTAACTTGGACTGCATAGTTTGCTAAGGCTTTGTTAGGTGTGTCTTGTTCACCAAACCGATGAAGCATCCAGATTTCCCATATGTTCTTCTGCACACCTGACTGGTCTGCTATTGCAGTGTCATTCATGTAGTTAAAACATGTAAAATCTAGACTTCTGTGTAGTACTGAATGTATGTATTGATTTCACATGTGCCTGTTTTTAATATATATGTGTGTGTGTATATATATATATAGTATTACTTAATGGTTTATGAAGACTAATAATTTATATTATAATTGTTAATGGCTTCTACTAGGTAGATGCCCAGGTCAGAGAATCTGTCAAGCTAATGCTTTTTGGTGATCAACAAGAAGACTTTCCCGAATCACTTCGCCAATGGCTTACGTCCAATTTTGTGAGCAAAAGTGATCTGCAGACTTTGTTGCGGGATCTAGAGTTGCAGATCCTCAAGAATATTACTCTTCATATGTCTGCTACAAACCAAAAAGTAACATCTGCGGTTGTAACAAATGCTGTGACTAACGCAGGGATTTCGGGAATTACAGAAGCGGTGAGTGAGTTTAAGTTCTCAGAAGTTCAACAACTGTGAAGAGTCCTTTTATAAGCATTTTGTGGAGCATGACTGTCAATATAAATGCTAATAACTTTAAGAGATGTTGGGAACATTAATTGAAATGGGGAGAACTACAGAAAACACTTTATCAAGTGTATTCTTACAGCATTGCTTGTTGCCTGCTGTGAACGTTTGTGTTTTTTTCAAAGTATGCTATCTTGAAAACTGAAGAATTCCCAAGAAACAAGCATACCAAAGAAATGCAGCTCAGGGTCCTGGGAAGGTGGGGGAAAGAATGCAACTTTTGAAGAAAACACCAGTCAAGATGCAGTATGAATTTGTATTTTCAGACAGACAACCATGCATTAAAAATAGCGTCTGTCAAGACAGAGGCTTTCAAAGACTTGTGGTGGAGTGCAGCATCTCAAAAAGATGGTTGCAACTTCACAGATGTGTATATATCAATTATTTTATCAATGGATATTATTAAAATCTTTCCATTCTCCTCTTCTATGTGTACATCTGCAGCAAGCACAGATCATCGTAAATAATGCGCTGAAACTCTATGCTCAAGACAAGACTGGGATGGTGGATTTTGCCTTGGAATCTGGAGGTAAATAGTAGAGGAAACACTGTTTTTACTATTACTGTTATTTATAGTATTTACTAAAAATCTTAAAATGAAGACTAAAGGTTAGTAGAGCATCCTTGTGTGTTGCCAGATCATCAGACTACTGCAATCTATGCGTGTTGTTTACAGGGTTTATCGGCCTAGGTATGCATGGACAGGGACAGAATAGTTCTAAGCATGTGTACAACTGGATAATAGAGAACGACAGATCTGTTTGTGTGGGGTGTACACACCACTGAACTCACTAGGGAAAAATGTGTATTTTTCAGCCCTCTTAAATGAAAAACCTTTAACGTATTCTTAAAATAACATTTTACTTGATAGAAGCATTGTATCCCCAGAAAATTTATTAGACTTCAACAATATCTTTAATAGTTTTTTCTGAGGAAAATAACTGGTATATTAAGCTTTGTAAAAAATCTCTGCCTTAAAAGTCTTCAGGAAGAAATGAGTAACTATTTCTGCTAACCTGATACATCTTCTTTGAGGTGGCAGTATTTTGAGTACTCGCTGTTCTGAAACATATGAGACGAAAACAGCATTAATTAGCCTCTTTGGAATTCCGCTATGGTACTTCTCTCAGTCTCCCAGAGTGGTGATTCAGGTAAGTAAAGGCCGAGTAAACAAATTCAGCAATGTTATTTTGTGTTGAGTGGTTCGGATTGTTTTTTGGATGCTGGTTGTTTCTGTCTGTAATATATTGGGGGGCAAAGGTACTTTTGAACTATGTTCCCAAGAGTGGGATTCTTCTGGTAGTTCCTGGGCACTGCTTAAGTCCTACTCTAGCAAAATTAAGACCCTTATAGGAGGCTTGGGTGGTACACTGGACTTCTGCAAAGTGTGAGCACTTGGAGGGTTCCTGTTGAGAAGTAGTCTCAAGGTGGGTCTTCAAAACACTGCTGGTAGTTCAGGTGGACATGCTGTCTTCCTGAAGAGTTCTACCAAATAGATCATATTCTGCCACTTACTATCTAAGACTGTCCCTAATAATTCAGAAGTCATTACAGGTCTTTATTACCAAAAAATAGTTACAAAATGCTTGTGGCTGTTTTTTGGGTTTTTTTCATGGTGGTGTGTCCCATCCTGTTCTCTCCCCTTTCCTCCTGTCTAGCCGGACATGTATCCGGGAAACTGCTGGGCTTTCAAGGGATCGCAGGGATATCTCGTCGTTCGGCTTTCAATGAAGATCTACCCAAGTGCTTTTACAGTGGAACATATACCGAAAACACTTTCACCAACAGGAAATATCACCAGTGCTCCTAGGAACTTTTCAGTATATGTAAGTCTGTCTCTGAACTTAAGTTGATGTTTGTATGCATAAAGAATATTTGTGTTACGTATCTTGGAAAACAATGACTTAAGGGAGGACAGCTAAGAAGAAAAACTGTTTTTGTCATTGCTCTTAAAATTGCTTATATTTTTTTTAATGAGCTTTGAGATTAGCAATTAGAAATGTTACAGCTAATTTTGGGGGAGTTGTTTCTTTTCTCTTGCTTTACACGGTAGTAAACAGTTTTGGACAGAGATGATGGTGTTTAATTTAGTATAGTTCTTTCATACACTTTAATTGTTTCATCCTTCTTCCACTCCTCCCCCCCCCCCTTGGCTCTTCACCTTATCTATGATGTGCCTTAAATATCTTTTAAAATTTACTTTAACTAGCACCACAGTTACATAGGCATGATTGCAGAACAGAAGACCACAGGCTACATCAGAGTATAGTTGTGATATCTGAGAATTTTTTTTCTCTAGTTCTTTTAAATGCTTAAGCAGTCATCTGCAAGCATCTGAATCTTGACTTCTGTCTGTTTTATAACCTTGATGTTTTTTCATTCTTGTTTGTCCTGAGCAGTTTATATTGTACATGGTGATAGTGGTTTTGCCATGGAAATTAAGGGGTTTGACCATGAAAACATATAAACGTAGCACAATTATTTGCAGCACAGGAAACTCAAGTAGAGCTGTGCCTGAACAAGCATTAAGTTACATGGGAAACATTCTGATCCTGGTTTGATAGACTTCTGAGTGCTGTCTGTTGATACTCGGTTATGTAGACATGCTTCTGGTTTTGGTTTGATTTCAAATTTGAGAGAAGAAAAAAATCTTTATCCTATTGTTCTAGGGTCTAGATGATGAATATCAAGAAGAAGGCAAGCTTCTAGGACAGTATGTCTATGATCAAGGAGGAGAACCACTGCAGATGTTTCCAGTGATGGTAAGTCTGGATGATAAGATTTAAAGTGTCAGGAGAAAGATATGAGTATCTTCTATGGTAGTACACAATGAGCAGCGAAGGAAAAAGGCCTCATTCTCTGGGCACTGTAGAAACTGAGGCAGAAATTATCTACCTATCTGCCTCAAAACCTGCAGTCTAAATAGATTAGAGGGGAGGAAAGGTTTGTGCCATCTGGACACAAACAGCACGAAGATGCTAAACATGGAGAGTCTGCTTCATGCTTCTGACTCCTTTCACAAAAAAACCTAGTTCTAAGGCAAGGAAGGTTCTGTTCAAAGTGGCAGAAAGTTCTCGAGGCATAACTTCGGAATAAAAGTTGGTAGGTGCAGGAATCTAAGGAAGCAACTTCAGTGGCACCTAACCCTGGTTTGTGTGTTTGCTTTTTCCTTCTCCAGGAGAAAAGTGAAAACGCATTCCAAATAGTGGAACTGAGAATTTTTTCTAACTGGGGACATGCAGAATATACATGCCTTTATCGGTTCAGAGTGCATGGGAAACCTGCCGAATAATCTACACTACAGCTTGGGTTGGTTTTGTTGTTGTACATTTTGTTCTCAATTTGTATATACCGGAAAGCCTAGAACACTGGAATCTTTAAAGGACGAGGATGCAAGATATATACTGCAGAACTATTGATCCTCTGATAAAGGCAGAAGACTGTCAGCAGAACTGTATAAAAAATAACTTTTATTTGCTCTAATGCTCAGCTTGTAATTGCCAATTAGCTTTATATTTTTGTGTCCATGCTGAGAGAAATAATGCATGCAAGCTACTCTGGTTCATAAAGCCCAGTTGGCAAACAGGTGATACCTATTTTATTACAGATGAATGTATAGGGTTTTTTAAAAGAATAAACCACACTTTCTGCAACTAGGAATCTGTTTTTTTTAAATCCGGGACTTAACTGCGTACTTCTGTTAGCTTGGCACCATAAGCCAAAAACTGTGGTACATTTTAAACACTGACTGTGGCTAAAGGTGTCCTTCAGTTGACCCTTGGTTTTGACCTTTTTGGTGGATCCAAAAGGGCTTCTTTGATACATGTTGAGTATAATAAATATTACTGTCAGGGAAAGTTAACGCAACCAAAACTAGTTTAAACACCAGCGACTGAGAATGCTTTACTGTAATCTGTGGCCATGAATTGCTCTAAAAGTCAGGGATAACTTTAAGTAACTGAAGTTATTTTAAGGGTTTTTACTATAGCAACTTGGCCAGTTTGTTCTTCAGTGTTAATTCCAAATCGACCTTGATGTACTGACTAACTGGATTGGAGCTGATAAGCCTGCTAAATTGCTTAGTAAACATTAGTATACAGCAATTAATCTTAATTTGTCAAAAGTGATCTCTTTTGGGGACAACAATTCCTTAGGCTGGTTCATTGTTATACCCAGTACTAACATTGTGCTGTGAGAATGTAGAAAACAAGACTGCAGTAAACCTTGCTACTTCACGTTTACACGAGGGACTTCTGCTCAGCACTGCTGTATTGAAATGTACGGGCAGCGTTTAGATCATCCCCAGAAACCTTACTCGGGTATACGAAGATTAAAGTGATGTCTTGCTCTCAAAAGCAACATTTCCACGTAGAACAAGATGAAACTGCTTAGTGCCCCCCCCTTAGGATTGCTACTCTGAAGGTCCTTTTTCAGAAGAGATTCCTGAAATGTACTTGTATGCAGAATTTTTATCTTGCTGTTATAATGCATTTTATAGTTACACATGAACTGTTAACACATGGAACTGCTGACTGGTTTTCTGGATACAGTTACGTATGTTGCACAACAGTCCTCGAATGTTTAAAAAAGCAAAAGTCTCTGTGTGAAGAACTTTTTTCACTTGAGCTAGAGACAGAACCTATGGCCTACGCAGAGGAGCTAGATTACATGTGTACAGCTGTTTTCACATTATAAGTTGCATATTTAAAATTAGAATTATCCTGTATAAATTGAAATTAGGTTGCCGGGGTGGGAATATTTTGAATAACACTAACTTATTTTTAAAAAAGCGAGATAGGACTTTGTGCAATGTATTTTTGTAAATGCTTTTCAAAATGTCTGTTATTCTTTGCTGCCTCCAAACTGACAAGATGCTATTGAGATGTTTAAATAAAAGAGTTTTAATTTTTGAAAGTGCATGTAATATTTGAAACAAGAAATAAAGCTTCTTTTCTGTATTTTTGATCACCTGCTTAAATAACTGAGCACAACAGAGACTATAATATTAAATGGAAGTGGTAGGTTTTCCCCAGGGCTTGTTTCCAAAGAGGATCTGCCTCTTTCTCCCCCTGCCCTGCTTCCCCTCCAGTTTTCCTTCCCTCTTTCTCTGCTGTTCAGCACACATGGAAATTTTTTGAAGAAAAAAACCTCAGAAGTCGGTAGTTGCTTGATGCTTTAGACTGTTTGTAATAGTTTCAAAAGATCCTGGTTTGCATTTTTATTTTTGTTGTGGGGTGGGTTGTTTTGTTTTGTTTTGTTGTTTTTTTTAACCCTGTTTCCTTGGCCTTGTCTGTCACTCGC
This sequence comes from Platalea leucorodia, assembly GCF_965183815.1. NCBI lineage: Eukaryota > Metazoa > Chordata > Aves > Pelecaniformes > Threskiornithidae > Platalea > Platalea leucorodia. The sequence goes on from NC_138827.1 coordinate 12,438,604, forward strand.
AGCAGCGCTCGGCCCCGTTTTACTGCCCGCCATCCACGCACCCTTCCTAGGTTCTCCGTATTCTGCTTTTTCCCCGGTTCTGTGACCCCGGAATCGCGCTCTGACCCAGGCCAGAGCCTTCGGGGATCCCCGCCCCGGCTGCAGCCGGGGACGGGCCCGGCGCCGCCCCGTTCGGCGGGGCCGGCCTGCAGCCAGGCGCCCGCCCGCGGCTGCCCTCGCGCGGCTGCCGCCAGCCCCGGGCCCGCCCCCGGGGCGCCACGTGACGCGGGCCGCTCCGCGCAGCCGCGCCTCCTGAGCCTCGCAGGCCGCCGTCAGAGCGGGCGGAAGCCGGGCAGCGAGGGGCGCCGCCCGCCACGCCGCTCCGGGGCTGCCTGCGTCTGCGCCGCCCTCCCCTCCCCTCCCCTCCCCTCCCCTCCTCCGCGTTGATGGCGGCGGCGATTATGGCGGCGGAGCAGGAAGCCGCGAAAGGCGGCGGCAGGAACCGCGGCGGCGTGCAGCGCGTGGAGGGCAAGCTGCGCGCCAGCGTCGAGAAGGGCGACTACTACGAGGCGCACCAGATGTACCGGACGCTCTTCTTCAGGTAGGGCCCGGCCCGGCCCGGCCCGCCGCCCTGCCCCTCCCCCGCCGGCCTTCCAGAGCCTTCCCACGCACTCTGCCCTGCTGCCGCCCGCCGCGCCCACGCCCGATCGCCGTTGGCCGCCGCTTCTGCCCATCTCCGCCTCCCGCGCTCTCATTGGCCCGCGGGGGGGCGGGGTGGGGCGGGTACGTGCCGCGGAGGGTAGGGCGAGCGGCGCCGGCCCAAGCTGGGCCCGGGCCCGGCCTGAGGGCAGCGGGCGGCCCGCGGGTCGATCCGGCCCGGCCCGGCCGCCTCCCCCCTCTCAGGCCCGGGCGCCGCTGGAGGGGTGCGGCGGCTGTGTGAGAGGGCTGGGGGCGGCGCGGGGAGCCGTTGCTCGCCGGGGTTTGAAGGTGAACTCCGACCGCGGCGCGGCCGGGCCCAGCCGCCCGACCCCGACCCCGCAGGCCCGGCTGAGGGAGGGGGCGCCGCCGGCGGCGGCAGCCGCAGCAGCAGCTGGGCACGGCGGGGGCTCCCTGCCGCCGCCTCCCGGGAGAGCGCCGTCCCGTCCTGTTGACGTGCAGGGGGCGTGTTGCGTCATACTTCCCAGCGGTCACGGACAGGGCTGGATTTTGACCCCCGTCCCCAAGCGGCCCTTAGCGGCCCCACGTCCCGAGGAGGCCGAGTAAGGCCCCCCCCTCGCCAGGCGGGATGGCCTCGATCTGCCTCCCCAGAGCATCCCCTGGGGCTGAGGTCTGGGCCCTTCGCCTGTCCCTGGCTCCAGGGCCGTCCATGAGCTCCTCAAGCAGGCGCCGCCTTAACGGCCTCTGGTTTGCCAGCTTATCTTAAACATCAGCCTGGCTGCGAAGTGGATTCTTTCAGGGTTTTAAGGTTTTGGCTTGATTATTGCTCAGCCAAGAAACAGAGCTGCTTTGTGGCATGGTAGTCACCCTCTGGTACCACTTTTAGGAAGGGGCAGCTCTCAGAATGTCAAGAATCACCTGCACAGAGGAATTTTATTAGGATAGATTCTGGTTGGTGTAATGTTTGCGTACGTGACAGTGACTAAGTAGAGCAGGCCTGGACATTTTTTTCAGAAATATTACTACCATTTGTTATGTCATAAGAAACTTATTTTTATTGCAAACCCTTTTTAGATTATTTTATTTTTCACATCCACTGTAACTTGTGGTGGACACCTATTCTCTCATCAAAATTTAAAATGCAGACCCTTGCTTTCAGGGGCATAGAATACGGTATCTCTTCTAGGGGCTTCCTCAGTTGGTCCCAGCTTTGTTTACTTGTGGTTCTGCTGGGGGAGGGCAGGTGGGAGAACTGCCGAATGAGTCTTGGTAGCTCACTTATGTGTCACCTGTCCTCGGAGCTCCTCTGAGTTGGAATGGGAACAGGCCTGTGGGTATCCACAGAAAAATAGCAGGCAGGTATGTGGGCAAGAAGGTCCTTGGTGCATAGTCCTACTTCTGATACCAGCGTACATTAGATAGCCTGCTCTACCCTGTGTACCAAGCACCATTAAATTAAAGCAGTTGTGTTCTGCTGTAGCCTGATGGGATCAGCGAGGGCACCATCTAGGCCTTAAGACTTAAATTGTGTCTGAGAATAAATCTAAATTTAAGACAAAGCATGGCCTATTTTATAGTAAGGATTATGTGATGTGATGTGATGTGATGGCTGCAGTGGCAGAAGATGACTTGGCTCAGCAGGTCACTTCTCATCCAGTCTTCTGAATGTATTAACTCACATACTTTGCTTAAGCCTCCCTGAATTAATTTGGAATCAAAGATCCTGCCTTTTTTCATTTTAAATGCAAGGGAAAGAAGGTGAAATGAAAAGGTGACATTTGCATAGCTAGGAAGAGAGTTTCCTTCTAGGCAAAAAAGATTTAATGAGACACTGGAATTTGTTTGGAAAGTCACTGAGGCCAAAAAAGAGTCCCGGATAGTCCTGTCTGTCCTCTGTAAAACATATGTTAAATGTCAACAGTTTTCCAGAGACACATTAACACGGAGTGAGATGATCTCAGCTGTGGAATTGCGCTTGGGATGGCCAGTGCTTACTTGTTTTAAACAAGACCAGCCTTTAAAATGTTAGTCTGTTCTGTCATGAGTTACGTGTTAAACTTGAAATCCTGACTCAGAGTTTCAAAAGTCATAAACTAGGGTGTATTTGAGAGTGGAGGAGGGGAAGAAGTGGAGGAGGAAAGATTACCATGAGCCTGCCTCCTGCAGACTTCTTATCCCTCCCTGTGATCCACGTCGCGGGTGGAAAACTGCTGTTCCTGCCTGACCCCGGGCAGCGAGCCCTGTGCTCCTCCGAACAGGAGTCCCTGGGCCAGTGTTGTACTGTGCAGGCTGACTGGGTTGAACTCTGCTCTGTTTATGATTTGGTGATGGAGTCAAACTTCCAAGTTTAACATCCCTGTTGCAGTTACAATGGCATCTGTTTTCCTGATGCTTGTAGGTACTTTTTCTGGTGTGAATGATCTGTTCCAGGATTTCAGTTACGACAATGTTTCTCTCTTGTTCTAAATGCCAATTACATCAATGTAGTCAGTATTTATTTTTATTAAAAATTCTTCCATGCCCACACTGTCCCACCACTCCTCTGACTCCTTCACTCCCAGAACCACCGACCCCTCTCTGTTACCCTGCGGGGATGCTCGTGCATTGGATCTGCTGTACGGGGGTCCTTGCTGCTGCAGGAGCAGAGAGGCGGCTCTGACCGCCGAGAACAGAAAGGGGTGAAACAGGGGCACAGCACAACCAGGTGTCGTAGAGGACAAAACGGATATTGCGGGTACTAAAGCAGTGTGGTAGAACTGACGCTTATCTTTTTGATATGAGCAAATTGGCTGTTACTAACTACTCAGAAAATAGACTTTTTGAGAAGCAGTTAAGAGAAATGGAAATTGGAAACTGTATCTGCTGCCACACCTTAACTGCTTTTATAGGAAATGTTGCATTTATAACCTAGAGATGCAACTAGTTACTGATAGTGATGATGTGCAGGAGGCTGCAATCTCAGCACCGTGGTAAGAGGCTCCTGCTCTTGAGGTAACCGTTGGGAACAAATTCTTTTATTCTTCATTTCTCGGGTAACTCTTAAGTGAGGAAGGTGGAAGCTGCAGCAGGTGTGTTTTGAAGCATTATATTTGAGAAGCCAGAGTTGTTTCTTTTATGAATTGGTGACTCTGTAAAGTGTTGCATGGTAAATCTTGCTGGCTGTTCTTGTCTTACTAGAGCCCATCAGAGACAAGGTACTTTGGTTCAGCAGAGGACTAGTATGTGGCTGATGTTCCCTGGCAGAGAGCAGTAGTGGTCAGAGAGACTTAAACCAGTGGTGAGGAGAAGGCTGGAGGCACTTGCGCGGTGCTGGGCGTGTGAGCTGTCCGGAGTGTATTCTGAAAACTGTTTCACTGTGATGGCTCTGGTTTTGATAAAGGCTCTAATGTGACGGTCTGAGTGGTGTAGTTCAGTGCATTGGCGTCTTTTGCTCAGGTGAAGTCCTGGGATCATATCCTTTTCTTTGTTTCAGCCCAAATCAGGTTTCAAGCTCTCAGTTTTCATTCTTATACTCTTTGCTTGTATTCCATCAAGTCTGGAGCAGAAAACAAGTTGTAGCTTGCAGTTAAAGTTACATCAGTATTGAAACTAACCTGATTTAAAAGTAAATCCCTTATTGCCCTTATTGTAAATTTTAGTCATCGTTAATCCTTTAAATGTCAGTAACTTTAAGCATACACAACTTATTTAGTGGTAATTTTTATCAAGGCTTTGGTATTGTTTTCAGGTATATGTCACAAGGAAAACATGCAGAAGCAAGAGAACTAATGTATTCAGGAGCTTTGCTGTTCTTCAGTCATAACCAGGTAAGTCACTGTTTTTGTGTATGTGGTTTTGGGGGGGAGGTGTTGTTATTCCAAGATTTTGAGGGGTGAATGGTGAATTCTCAATGGTAAATGTTTGGGGTAATTGCTTTGTAATCTTTTATTTTATCTCATTGTTGAGCCGTTCTCCACAAAGAAGGATTATGCCAAGCTGGAACAGAAAGCAGAAGTGATTGTGAGCATCCAAACAATAATCATAACCACATTTGTTTTGCTTTCCTGGAGGCTTCTCTTTTGATGCCGTCAAATTACTATAATTTTTTTATAAGGGAAGGTTGAGACTTGATATTGTGCCTTAGCTATAGATGTTGATAAAAGTATTAAATCTGCCTCTGACAAAATTCTGGTTGATGTTTTCTTTTATGTACTGATAGAGTCATCACTACCAATATGTGTCTATTTTGTAGCAAAACAGTGCTGCTGATCTGTCCATGCTGGTTTTGGAGTCTTTGGAGAAATCGGATGCAAAAGTAGCAGATGACCTTTTAGGTGAGGTGACCTTTGCCCTTGGTTTGATGGTGTTTAGATGTGCTTTCACTTCACAGTGACTGTTGTTAACAGTCTTGAAACCTGAAATCCTTTTTGTATGCCCTCCCACATGGCTAAAGCTTACCTTCATCAGAGAAATGGACTGGGGTAAAACTTTGTTAGAGAATAATGGATTCCCGATAACTTTGTGGGCATGCTTAGAACACACATTGCTGTCTTGTGGCATTGTCCTTCCCTCGATGCAGCAGTAATGTGTTGTCTGCACAGTCATTGATGTCCCCGGGGCTTTGGTGGATGGTGGTTTCCCATGCTAGTTATTTGTGATTCAGGTGTTCACAAGGAAAATTTTCTTGTTTGACTGTGAGATCTGGTAAGCAGGAAATTCAGGGAGACCTTCTTAAGAGCTGCCTGGCCAGACTATTGCTGCGGCATGGGCGAACCGCCCCTATTGACAACCTATGGATGGAGACAGACAGGCAGAGGCTGTTCTTTGTTTACTTAGATCAGCTCTGTCATGTGGTATCCCATCTATGACTTCTGGTGGTGCTTTTCTGAACTACAGCCCTCTGTCCCTCACAGCTTCCCTATGACTGGCAAGCAGTCCTGTAACCTGCAGTCTTTCCTCCTCCTTGGAACTGCGTGGTCCTGTTGGGATATCCTGTCCCCAGCGATGAGACAGGGAAGCTATCCCCCAGCTGACTGTAAGGCACAGCTTTTGGCTGTGGAGGAGTCATGTGAATATTGCTGGCTGATAGATGCAGGACTGACTTGATGTGTGAGAAGTGGCTCAAGTTCAAAGTCACTCTTTGTTTAAGATGGCTTATGGAGGCTGTTCAGGGAGCTTACAGACACAACAGCACTCTAACTTAAATGTCGTATCTTAAAGATGCACTAGAAACAGCAGTTCATCCTGTTCCTGTTGCTAAATATTTGTGAATCTTATTGCTTCTAGAAAACTTGGCTAAATTGTTTAGTTTAATGGATCCAAATTCTCCCGAAAGAGTGGCTTTCGTATCCAGAGCACTAAAATGGTCTAGTGGGGGATCAGGAAAACTTGGACATCCAAAACTACACCAGTTACTAGCAATTACCCTGTGGAAAGGTAAGAAAAATCAACTGGCTTTTCTGTGTTTTGTTTTGAAAATGTTGAAAGTATGTTATTGTAAGAGACCTACTTTGGAAATAATCTAAGGAGGCTGAGATGGAAATGATTGAGTTCTGCTATTACCTGATTTTTGCAATGACTTCAGCTTAATGTTACTAAAAAAACCGCGGGACTGTAACTCTATATTAGTGCAAAACCCAAAACACAACTGCTGTACAGCTCACTGCAAAAGGAAGGTTGATCCTTTAGACATTGAGGTAGTCTGATTCAGTCATTAGGAGGAAAATTGCTGGGGAGCAAAGCTGTTCTATTGTGGGTTTTTTTGTTTTTAAATCCTGGATAAACATGACAAAGATTGAAATACATCACCTAGCATCCAAAACAGTCTTTGGATCTGTAATTAGGTACTTTTTGAGATGTTGACCAGCAGGCGTATTCCAGAACGAATGCTGTTGCCTGTGAGAACAGTTGGATAAATGCCATCTCTTCTGCGGTTTCTTGTGATTTAATAACTGTGCAAGATGATTGTTTGTTTATTTTAAATTTTTCAGTGACTGCAAAGTGATGATAGTGGTTTCATAAAACAATCCTGACCCAATGGTCAACATTCCAGCTCATTGCCTCTCCGCCTGCCATAGGCAATCCCGTAGCTGTTCTCATGGGGCTTGTGTTAGCCTGATGGCTGCTGCCAGCCAGAAAGGGAGGATTTAAGTCAGAAGCTGAGATACAATTAGGATAAGAAACAGTTGCATTCTGAAAGTAAAAATCCCCATTTTGTAGCTGTTTGCTCACTGTTCTCTTGAAAAGCAAAGTGCATACATTTTCTTAGTCTGTAGTTTTTGAGAGTTTCAACAGAAAAGGCTCAGGTTTTTAAAATAAAGCTTTTAAATTCCAAAAATTAGCAGCTATCCAGGTTTGACTTGTCATTGCAGTGATTTTGCATGATACTTTGCTTCAAGCTCTAACCAATCATTCCCATTTCTTACACCTTTTTTTCCTGTGTAATTGCTGTTCTATTCAGCATATGGAAGCAATTTTAATTTTGATAGCGAGAGTGGGCTAAGCTAAAAATAGGAAATGCCTTCTTTCTGTGCACTTAGAAAGAAGGACGCTGAAGGTGCTGTTTGACTTCTTGGTGCACATGGTCTAATATGGAACTTCTTGATTCTTCTCCTAAGCACTGATGATAGCACGCGAAGTGTCAACATGCAGTTAGATAAAATGATATGACCGCAGCTCAAGCTGTTTGTCCCAGTGGTGGCTGTGTTTTGTGGTAGCATTGAATGAACTGTACTTAATAGCAGTTGTTGAAATATATTTAGGATAACATATTTATTATCTCCCTTTATAAATTGTCTGTAACTTATGAAAGAAAAAGCCCACTGTCTTTTTGCTGGTTGTCTTGTTTATATACCATGTGTGTAGCTCTTGTCCTTTTACCAGCTGTAGTGTACAAGCCTAACAAATTTGTTTTTATGTTCAGGTGTGATGAACTGATTTCTTAAAAGCCATTTTCTTTTTCCTTTTATAGAGCAAAACTATAGTGAATCTCGGTATCACTTCTTGCACTCTACAGATGGCGAAGGATGTGCAAATATGCTAGTAGAATACTCCTCATCCAGGGGATATCGCAGTGAGGTGGACATGTTTGTAGCACAGGCGGTACTACAGTAGGTGTTAAACTTTTTTTTAACTATGTTGCTGAGATGATACTGTGTTTAAGGCCAATCTAATTTAATCATGATAACTGTAGGTTAACCATGCATCCTTTTCAAAAGAAACTGTGAAACTGGCCAGAGCTGCTGAAACTCACTTTGTATGGTAACAACAGGAGAAAACCATCTCAAAACCAGTGTCTTAAATTGGTCAGACTGGGGAGAGGGAAAAAAAACCCAAAAACCTATTGAGGTCAAAACCTGAAATCATGTTAATTGCCTGAAGAATTAATGTAATCTCTTTGACCCTGAAAGCACAATTCTTAGCTTTATTAACCACTTTATGTCTAGTTAGGGCTTACCTTGATTTTCTTACCATGACTGGGCCTAAGTGGGCTCTGTATTTATGTTTAGCATAGTACTTGCTCTCAGTCTTCTTGCCCTAAGAGAAAATCTGTCTTGGGTCACCCTGGTCTGTGAGCAGCAGTGCAATGGTTCTTGGTTTGACAGAGTTGCTGGTGGCTTTCATTTACTTTAGGCATTTATTTTGTAGGAGGTAGGAATGCAAGCTATTATGTGCCTTTGCAGAGCTCATGTACAATTAAGGTTGACAAAGCCAATCTTACTGTGTTTAATCAGATGATGGCTTTCTTCAATCTGGGAAAGCAGCTCATGGAGGAGTCTGAGGAGGAGGTAGAGACAGGACTGTGCAGCAGGGATTCAGGGAGAGAGTAGGTGTTGGGGGAGAGGGAGGAGGTGAGAGCAAGTCTGTCTCTCTTTTGGCAGCAGTGAGCTGTCATGTCAGATTTGTCCTGCTTTCCATAGCTGGTTGACATAGGTTGCAGTGATTTTGAGCAGCAGAAAATCCTTTATGGAAATCCAGTATATGCAGGACTCTTAAACAATTTTATGGGGCTTTGTTCTGGAGGGGGGGGTGGAATTCTGGGGAGGTTATGAGTAAGAGATTGTTTTTTCAGTATTTATACAGCACTACTACTGCATCCTTTACAGGCCTATATCTCAAATACTGTACTAAATCCTCTTACATAGCAGTTTATACTCTAATGAAAATAATTGCAGTTACTTGCTCAGCAGTAAGGCAGAAGAGCCCAATGCCCTTGCACGTGTGAGGGTACAGAATTGGAGGCCAGCCTTCAACCAAAAATGAGACTGCTTATGGCAGCGTTCCCAGTGCTTGCTGACAGCACTTGTCCCAGATAAAGTCTCTTGTTAGGCCTATGGGACTTGCAGAGATTGCCAGTTAAATTAACTGGACCTGAACAAAGATTTGATCAGTTTGGGAAATCGTTTTGTTAACTGGTGACAAATCGCTCAGGAGCTCAAAGTGTAGCTTTATTATGAGGCCTTTAGATATGTGTGTCAAACTTATTCATGGTTCCGATTCCATGTTATCTTGAGGTAGTGCTAAAAGAATGACAGAGTCATTGGACACTGGCAGATAGGTGCTGAAAGGAGATGTGTTTGGGAGTGGATGGGGCCAGGAGAGAGGTCTTTAATTTGTTTTTTACCTCAGCATAGTAAACTCTGGACCAGTAGATGCAATATCATGTTTAATTTGAATTACGCGGTGGCCAGTCTTTCCACATTCTGATTTAATTGATGCCTTCTTTTAGTAACCATCCTGCATACAATCTGCTTAGATCTTGGTTAAACTCATTCTATTAATATTTAATGTCAGTTCTTCCTCCCAGTGTGCTTATTCCACAGTGTATTCTAGCAATGATTTTCCCCTTCCTCCGTTGATAGTCAAACCATTGCCAAAGATGTACATCTCTACCAGTTAGTTAGGTTTTGCCATCAGTTTCAGCCTGAGATGGCTTCTGTGCACAAACGAAATAGAGATTGTTGAGCTTTTGGATTCCCTTTTTCTTTCTGCATGTAAAACTACTTCTCTGTCTTTTATTTTTAACTTGCCCTGTTCTGTTTCCTTTTGCAGATTTCTCTGCTTAAAAAATAAGACCAGCGCATCAGTTGTTTTTACGACATACACACAGAAACATCCTTCAATAGAAAAGGGTCCGCCCTTTGTTCAACCACTGCTAAACTTCATCTGGTTTCTGTTATTGGCAGTTGATGGGTACAGTCTGATTTTTCTCACGTTGTTCTTGGTTTCCTTTTCAGTTGTTACTGAGATTACATTTTTGGTTGTTTCCTTTCTAGAGGAAAACTAACAGTATTTACAGTATTGTGTGAACAGTATCAACCTTCACTGAAAAGAGATCCCATGTATAATGAGGTGAGTTACTTGTAGTTGAAAACAGGATTTAACCTACAGAATTATTTAAATAATAGCTGATTGTCTCCTGTTTTGTGACTCGTAGATAGGAGTCAGTGATCTAGCTTGTGTGGTGTGACTGCTGTCCATACTATTTCTACCTCTAAATGGAGCAGCTGACATTGTTCTTCATCTTGTGTCGTTTCAGTACCTAGATAGAATAGGACAGCTTTTCTTTGGTGTTCCGCCCAAGCAGACATCGTCCTACGGAGGGTTACTAGGTAAGGTTTATGCTGACAATTGTTTATAGATACCGCCAGTCTTTTCAGAGCAGTGGCTTATATAAACCGGCTGTGGTGGAAACAGATAATTTGTTCTAACGAATATATCGTTTTTTTCACAGCCTGTAGAAACAGTCACTGCTGTAGAATACAAGATGAATTGGTTGCATGTGAAATTAATTTGGTGAAGCTAGTAGGCTCTTCATCTTTGAGAAAGGGAGAAGCATGTAAATGACTCTTACAGTTAATTTTTGACATTATGGTATGACTTCCAAATGTAAAGAAAAATCTCGTTTGTGTTAAAGCTTAATTTCCTCAGACTTCAGTGGCTGATTTTCTTTAAGTAAAGCCTGGGACTTTATATCAAGTCCTGATATAAAATGAATGTTCCCAAAGTAGAAGTTCTGAGATTAATACTGCCCTTCTACAAGAAATGAAAGGCAATAGAGAAATTAAGCCCTCATTTCCTGGCTCTTGAATAAAATGTGAGCAAATTGAACTGGATTACTTTTGTAGAATTTGAATGTTTTTCCTTGAGAACTAAGCTTCTCTTTTTGTAAACTGAATTGAAGCTTTACCTGCAAATGTCAATTCACTGATATCCAAAGTTTGATGAAAAACATGAGCATCACAGATCCCATATGTAAATAACAGCTTTTCAGCACTGCAAGCATCTTTAAATTGAGTAAAACAGGGAGAACGCATAAATGCCTCGAACAATTTCTTTATAGCATGATGCAGACCATTGCTGGGTTTTGACAGTTTCATGGCTGGAGGTGTGTCTTTCCTCATTTGGTTGTTTGGGTTTTTTTTTTTTCCTCTCATGCTGCAACTATAGTACGTAAGTATGCAACTTTAGTGGGGTTTTTCCAGTGTACTCTTACAGAAGGAACAGTATCAAAATACAGCTTCCCAAATCAATAAATTCTTAATGGAAACCAGTGTGGGAATACTAATGTCCTGCTGAGACTCTTTTACTTAAAAAAAAAAAAAAAAGTTTTTTTCATTATTTAAATCTGCACCCTAGCAGGATGGTAGACGGTAGGAGAATAAAGTTTTTGAGATGCGAACGTAAAACTAGCAATTTTGACTGTCCTGTTATTTTATTCTAGGAAATCTTTTAAACAGCCTGATGGGAACTGGAGAAGATGATGACACAGAAGATGGTCAGGAAGATAGCAGTCCTATTGAGCTCGACTGAATGTTGTTGTCATTGGGTGCCCTGTAAATCTGATGATTCGATGACTCCAAAGACAGTTTTGGAATTTGAATCCTGCAGTTGTTTCTTGGCGCCTAAAAGGGCTCCTCCGGTCTTTTAGAAATGGTTGCTGAAATGTTTATAATATGTTTGGTCTATATTATTTATGTAAAAAAAAGAAAGAAACCAACAAAAAGTAGCCAAATGAACCAAGCGGAGCAATTGTTTGCAGGTTTCCGATACAGCGGCTGGTGACTTTGATTAAAATATAGTCTTCTACGGTTTCTGATGCAGTATTCCCTTTTGCACAGTAATTCAGTAAAGCATAAATATGGCTCTTGTACTTCACGGCCTACCCACTACCATCTTTGTTATGAGAAAGCCTCCTTGACCTCTGCCACCTCCAAGGAAGATCTCGAAAGGCAGGGTGATCAATTGAATAATTTATTTGCGAGGCTGGTGCCAAAAGTACTGCGAGATGAGCCAAGCGGCATAATTTGAGATGCACATCCAAGAGACATTGATTCCAAGAACTTGCTTCCACTGCCGTGAGTAACGTGCACACCATTCGTACTGCCTTTTGCTCTCCTTAAGGTCTGGCTCTCGCCAAGCCCACGCCTGTGTTTAGCTGATACTTCCTGAAAAGCACAAAAGATTGACTTGCTCTTGAGTAAAAGCCAATCAGTGGAACATAGGTAATTAATTGGCTTCCATGTGGATCTCTCTTGCCTAGGTATAAAAATTTGGCTCATGGCTCTACTCCTTTGGAACAGATTCTTTTTCAGTGTAAGTTCACAACCATACGTAAAGGCGATGGCGTAATAGTGAACGAAATGATGTGCCGCGAGCAACGTATGTGTTTGAACTGCAGCTGTATGTAAAGAAAAGGGATACTGCAGAACTTTTGGTTCCTTATGATATATTTATTTTTCTTGGGTGATTGATTCATTTAACACTTTCTGTAAAAAAGAATAAATCAATAAATAATGGAGTAACTTCAACCCCAATGGTAGGCATAGCCATTCTACATCTCCTTCTCTTTAATGCAGCACAGTGGATGTCAGTGGTACAGTGAACAGATGAAATGGTGGGAAAACGCTTTATTTTTTCATGATGAAAATAAAAAGGCTTAGATTAATAAACAGCAATCATGCATGGGGGAGGGAGGGATTAATCAAATTTATTGACTGTATGAAAAAGAAAAGGCATTGAAAGGAAGACTTTGTGTTAATTGTGAAGTCTCAAATAAACACTTTATACCAGGATGTGCGACACTGCTGCTTTTTAAGAGTTTTACGAGCAGAGATCTTACTTTCCTTGCCATTTCCCCCACCGCCCCGCATTTGAGCATGGGTCACCCAGACCTTAGTGCTGCAGCTTTCTCTTTGTGCATAGTGTTAGTCGTGTATTGTAATGTCTGGGGCAGGTGTGGATCGCTTTGGTTTGCAGCACGTTCAGGGAAGAACCCCCTACCCGGGATGATGCTGTAGACATTTAATAAATGGTCTGGGACGCTGGCAGCGGGTAAGGGCCACATCATTTCATTGCTTTTGGCTGCCAGCAAACGTGCCTGTCTAGGGGCAGCACCGGCCCCTCCTGGGTCCTGCATGTAGGGCTAAAAGTGAGGTTACGTGGTCACCCGGGCTCTGCCAGGTCTCCAGCAACCCCCGGTTTGCACCCTGCCTGTGCCCAGCCCAACCCCAGCCCCGCCGGGAGGGCAGCGCCCGCGGCCGGGGACCCTGCGTGGCTGCTGCGGGCCCGCAGGCAGCTGCGCCGCTGCCGCAAGGTGGGGGGCATAGATACAACATAGTCAGTAATTACAGCCGTACATACAGGATAGATGTGCATGTAGAAAATAAATATATAGCTACATATATAAACAGCCTTTTGTGTATATAATAATTTAAATAATTATGGCATATAATTTATAATATTAATTATATTAGTCTTAATTATACATGCACACAAACAATCTTTATAGCTAGCTATAAACCCAAACAACTAGCCTGTCCTCTCCCTGCTTCTGACGTGCCTGGGGTTTTAAGTGAGTGAGTGACAGTGTGTAAAATACATATTTATAAATACATTTAATATAAATGAAATAGCTATCTCTATAGAGAGTTACGCATACACATATGCATGCGCATATATGTATGTTTATATGCAATATATTTCTCTTTAATATATTTATAAATTATATACTTTGCGCTTATATAAAAAGCATGCACATGTGTATATTTATAATAGATAATTAAGTACTTTATAAATTTGCAATTATAAAAATGTTTCTATAGATATACAGACACACGTGTATGAAATACATTTAGCTTATATATTTGTAAATTAAATGTATATGTCTAAGGATAGCTTCATATATACATGGTTGTGTTCATACAAACTATTCAGCTCATATACACACATAAAAGTATTATATATTATGCCATATCTACTCTGCAGTTTATAGTTGTGTCTCTGACTATTCAACTCATAGAATTTATTTCTGTATTCCTAAGAAATAGATATCTTTTGTGTATGTATGTGCATACATGGATATAAAATTAGTTGTATATATAAAATATATAGAAGGTACACTGTATAATACACACATATACACAAATAAGTATAATATATATTATGTTATATAATATACATAAATATATGTGTGCAGTTTACACGCACTACATTTACCTGGTATACGCACGTGTGCAGCTGCCCCCCAGCCTCGCACGAGCAGCCCCGGGGAGGGCGGGTGGGTCTGTGGGTGTCCCGCGCCCCCAGGGCTCTGCCGCCACCCTCACCTACTTGGTTTCAAGTTGTTGCTTTTTTTAACCTCATCTCGCCCCCCCGCCCCAGCACGACACAGCCACGGCTCTGACATAATAATTTATTGGTTCAAATGACATTTAGTACCACAGTTGTCTTACCAGTGACGGAACGAATGCATACAGCTGATGAGATGCTCTCATTTACACACACCAACGTAAGAAACGCGTCGGACGGGTCAGGGTCTGGGGCTGATACTTCAGTGGACATCGGAAATGTCATTTTTGGGTAAAAATCCAGCACGTGGTGTGCAGGTCCCAGCCCGCCCCGACCGCAGGAATTACAGTGCTCAACACAGCGCTGAAACGTCACTTCAAGCAGCTTTTTTTTTTTTTTTTTTTTTTGGCAGGAAAAAAAAAAATCAACAAAAAAAATTAAGAGAATTACTGAAAAAAAAAAAAGTGCAACCACCAGTTTGGAGAAGCAATGTGCTGTCGGCTGGAGGGGCGCGCCTGCCGGGGGGAGCCAGGATGGGCTTTCATGGTGCCTGTCTACAAAACTGCACTCAAAGCTCAACCCCCCCCAACCCACACCAGGCTTCTGAAATGGGGTGACCCCCCCAAACCATGAAAGAGGAACCTGGGGAGCACAGGGACAGTGGGGCAGTGAGGGGGGCTTGGGCCCTGACCCCAAAAGCTTTGCTCCCCTGGCATTGCCTTATGGCTCAGTGTCCCTCTTCCCCTTGCAGGGCCCCAGGGCTGGGGGGGCAATGCTGCCCCGCCTGCACTGAGCACCCCTTCTCCGTGCCTTCATTAAGCAGATAACGAGGCCGACAAGGCCAACCAGGCCCATTTCCTCTATTTCTAAATCCCGTTTGACCCTAGCCTGGGTACAGCATCACCACCGCTCCCCAGGTGAGGTAATTTACTTCTCATTTACCCCGATGCCGATGGAGGCTCAGCCATTTCACACATCACCATTTCGGGTGTTTCCAGGTCGGTGCTTCGTGCCCCACAAGGACGTCACCGCTCAGGGACTCGCAGCCTCCCGGGGAAAGGGCGGGCGGAGAGCCAGGGCTGCGGGGATGCTCAGCTCCAGCCCGCATGGACCAGCTCGTAGGGAAAAGCCCCACCTCCCCCCAAGACATGCCACCAACAGTCTTCGCCATCCCACCCAAGCTGGGTGGGACACCCCTTTCAGTAGGTGTGGGGTGACAGGGCCGCGGGGACCACCCATCCCAGCGGCACATCCCGTGGAGCGGCCACAGAGCCGAATTACAGGTTGGATCAGCATCTTCTCCGACATTTCGCTGCCACCCTTCTTGGTTTCCGACATGATCAAGTGAACGATGAGGGGAAAGGGAAATAGTATTACTATTATTACTGTTATTATTACTATTCATTATTTTTAACATTTCAAATAAAACCATGTTGTGTTGTAAACAGAAGCTCACTCCTCAGGTCTGCCCAGCCAGTCCCAGCTAAGGTTTATGTTTGAAATGGGCTTCCACTGAAAGAAAAAAACAGAGAAAATAAAGTTAAAACCAGGAGAAGCACTGGCAGGTGGCAACAGCCTGGCGCAAGCCCACCCTGCAGGTCGTCCTTGTCTT
Source organism: Platalea leucorodia (assembly GCF_965183815.1). Classification (NCBI taxonomy): domain Eukaryota; kingdom Metazoa; phylum Chordata; class Aves; order Pelecaniformes; family Threskiornithidae; genus Platalea; species Platalea leucorodia. The sequence continues at coordinate 12,454,400 of NC_138827.1, forward strand.
GCCGATGCTCCTTGGCTCCGATTCTCCTTATAACTGGGTGACTGATCATCCTTATAGCACTGTGGACATCACACCAGAGGTGACGAAGAGGGAAGGATACCATCCTCCTCCTCCTAATGTGAGTCCCTCTCTGCTTGGGCAGCCTTTGCATCCTCCCCCAGGCGGGGAAGGGCTGTCCCACTCATGCTGCGCAGGAGGGAGCGATGCCGCTGCATCCCCAATCCTTCTCCCATCCATCCCATCCTCTAACGCGCAGGAAATAAATGGGCCGAGGCTGACCTCCAGCCCTCGCCAGCAAACACACCTGCGTATTCCTGAGGCAGCATCGGCCGGCTTATAACTTTCTGAAAAGTTGTAATCCACTCCAGCTGGTCGTCCTCTGTCTCGCAGGCAAAGAGGAATTTCCGATCCGGGGTGACGATGGTTATCCCGTGCTGCCAGTGGTTTCCCTGCGTGGATGGCGGGAGCCCTTCCAGGACCTTGTAGCTGTTTTCCTTGCTTCCAATAAAAACTTCCCCTCTAGCAAAAGCATCCTAGGAGACAGAGGAGCGGTCAGGCAGGCATGATTGCGAAGGGGAGCTCTGTGTCCCGGGCAGCCAGGACACGGCTCACCCTGCACCAGCCCGAAGCCCCATCAGCAAAGTGCAGCAGCCAAACACCGAAAGCACCAGTCACCCCATGAAGCCTCACTCCAGCTCCTCCCAAGGGCATCCATGATATAGGACCAACACCAGGGATCCAAAATTCAGCTGCAGAAAAATCAGGGTTTCCAAAGCATTTTTGGTGAATATCTGTGCATGGGGCTACTGCACGCTGGACATCGGGCAGATCCACCTAGCAGTGACGGCTCAGTGCCCTCTTGGTGCTCCCACCCAGCCTGAGTTTCACTGATGATGATGATTATTATATTATTATTATTGCAGGTAATTCCCAACAGACAGCCCAGGCACCTTCATCTTACCAGGGGATCTTTGAAATACATGAGTCGTCGGTCATCCATGGTGAACCATCGCTTCTTGAATCCCTCTGTTTGCTGAAGAGTCAAAAAATGCTGGATTACACACCAAAGCAGCACAGCTCCTTGCTTACCAGGCACGACCCAGGAGCATCAAGGCACTCGGAGGAGCCCAATGGGCTAGGGGAGTTGGGGACAGGTGACTTCTGGGCCACCGTGAGCCACCACAGCCAGGCTCTGGGCCAGCTATACTAGGGGGGCTTGCGGGAATGGGCAGTGAGAGGGGAGATGGGGTGGCTGGTCTGTGAAGTGCTTCTGGATTTTTTAATGTTTGCTTCCAGGTGGGGAACGTGTATTAATGCGTTCACAGCATTAAGGCTTTGCCTCTCTGGCAAAGGTGGGTTTGTGCCACCAGTGGACCTTTCTCAGCCCCGTACAGAGCAAGACTCGTGTTCAGAGGGACTGCAGAAACATTTAATATCCTACCTTTGGCCCTGTTTTCTCCATGTACCCTTCCTTCAGGTAGTTTCTAGAAAGCTTTGGCACCAGCTGGAGCAACCAAAGAGGAGAGAAAAAGAGAGCAGCGTCAGATGGAGCGAGCTGGCCTGGGGGGCCACTTGGAAGGAAAGCCCACGCTGCGCTTGCCCTCGGCCCCGAGCCCACCCAAGACAGCTCTGACTGAACGCTTCTGTCCCACTTCTCCAAAGCCCTCAGAAGAGGCAGGTACAGAAACACAAAGCATCTTTGAGCACTTCGCCAGCAAAGCAATCAGCCTCCAGGAGAAGCCCCTGGGCCAAATCCCACTTCACCAGCCAGCTCTGGTGATGCATCTCCTCTCCCAGATGCAGGGGAGCTCCTCACGCAAGCCCCAAAGTATAATTTGCCTTCAAAACCCCATTAACGTGCACTGCCTGTGCACTCCCCCTTCCTGCAGATATTGCTGACAACAGCTACCAGCGCCGGAGATATTTTTAACGCTGCTTAGTGAAGACAAGCCTGTAGCTGTGAGATCTTTGCAGATGCCTCTAAAAGCCTTAAGAAAGATACCGAGTCTCACCAAAAACTGGGCCGACGAGCCTGGCCACACACCGCTCTGCCTCCCCACCCCTGCTCCTGCCTTTCATTTAAACAGGTTACTAATGGCTCCGCTTGCCAAACCACACGCCCGCAACACCTAACCCTGCCCAACAGCAGCTCTGCTCGAGCAGGCGTGTGCTTGTAGGACAAAGACACCCCAAAATACAACAGCCCAAAGAATCACACAGCTGGGAGCATCTTCATCTTGGATGCTTTGTCGCGGGCAGCAAAGGACTCTGCAGTATTTGTAGCGTTTGGCTCCCGGGACAGGGCTGAGGACACTTTGCTAAGCAATGAGCTCATCACCCTCGGCTCAGAGAGGTTCCTTCACCGTGGAGATGGGTCCCCGAAGCATCCTTCGGAGAGCCTCCTTCCCTGGGAGCTGCAGAGGCAGCCCGGGCATCCTTAGGGTGGTGTGAGCAATTTATACCTCTCTACTGCATTTAGCCTGGCTCCTGTTTAAATTTAACACCTTTTAATCTCTCTGGCAGGGAAAAGGAACCATGAATTAGATACAAATGATGGCAACATCCAGGACTGAGCTACCTCGCGTACATAACGCAACCTTTGCAGAGTTGTCCCTAAGCTGAATGCTCTGAGGGGTTGTGCTTGTAAATTAAACCTAGCTAAACGTTACACTCCTCTTTTTTCCCCCAAAGAATAATTGATGAGAAGGGGATGATTAGTAAAAATATAAGTAGCTTATCTCCCATCGACACTGTCGGGGGGTGAGCATATAAACCCTCTCACCAACTGCTGGCAAATGGCAACTCTATTAAGGTCTGTGGGGTTTTTTGGGGGCAATTTGATTCAGATGTGCCAACCAACTTTAACAGAAGTAGAGGATGTGGAGAGGGGGAGAAGTGATTAAGGAAAAGTATATGCTGCACAGCGACTGTAATATAGCCGGCTAATGAGGCTCTTCGTACAGTTTTTCATATTTGCCCAGTTTAACTTTTTATCAGAAAATGGTCCGAAGTCCCTTGTGCTGGGGATCCCCAGCCGTGGGACCATTCTTCTTTCTCCTCCCCTCATCATCCCCACGGATTAGGATGATCTGGGGCAGGTGATGTCTTGCATGGGTCCGACAGGAAGGCTTTGGCTCCGGTGAGTCCCTGGGGTGCACGGGCAGCCGCGGGACAGAGCCACCCTGCAGCCCAGAGCCAGCCCCGGACCACCACTGGACCCCTCCCAGGCAATTAACAGAAGGCGGGTAATGCAATTAGATTTCAAAATCTAGGAAGTCAAGGAGGTAACAGAGTAACCAACAACAACGAAAAGTCCAGAGCCGGTAACGTTACACAGCAATTACAATACAAGGCACTTACAGTCAGCTTGCACTAATACAGACTCTAGTATTATATTAGCAAAAAGATAATGCAATTAGCAGTCCCGGCTCCCGGAAAATACAAGGCAGATATTCATAAGACAGGCTGCATTGACCTGCACACAAGAACTCATCCCAGGGGCTTGGATACAGCGCTGACACTCTTTTGCCTTCATCTTTTCTACCTTTCAGCCTTTGTTTCAGCTTTTAATATTATAGCAACAATATTTGAGGAAGACACTTAGGGCTTCTGTACGCTTGACAGCGCTGGAGTTACTCACACGCACGACTCCCATTTTGAGTGTGAACAGGCGTGCGTGCACAGGCACGCACACGGTTTCCAAGGCTGGATGCTGGCAACGAGTGCTGCACGTGGGCTCTACAGCCCACCACAATCATTTCAGCCCAGCAATTGTAAAACACTCTGAAGGATGGAGCACTCTCCAAGCCTTCCAGCTTGGTAACTAGATGCTAAAAATGAGCAAGAGGGAAAAAAAAAAAAATAACCGCAGGAAAACTCACATCAACGTCGCTGGCTCCAGGGAATGCCACTTGTAAGTAATGAAAACGTGCTGCTCGGATGGCATTGAACCAATCCACTATTTCCTAACAACGAGAAAGAAAAGCATAGTGAGTAACATAGTCTGCACATAATAACGTGATAATAATAATAACGTGATCCTGCTGCATTTCATCTGTCCCATCACTTTGTCCCAAGTGACAGAGTGCAGTTTAGCAGCATTCCTAAAAAAAAATAAAATACAGACATAAAAGAGGGCAGCAAATGGGTGAAGGATGGGGAACATCCAGCTGCTGTCCCAGGCTTCAAGATGCGCACAGAGCTCTGCAGCCCACAGTGAGCACCAAGGGGCTTTCTGCAAAGGGAAGGGTTTAAGCATGTCTCTGAACTGGCAAAACCAGCATCAAATGAGCATTTGAGATACCGAGCCCAGCATTGAGTTTGACCCCATAAACAGGGCTTGGCTCGTGCTGGCTGGGTGCAGCCTGCCCACCACCACCCCCTGCCCGCCCGGTCCCTCCGGCAGCCACAAGCTGACTGTGGGAAGGACATGTGAGGAACACCTGAATCCCACATAAATTTTGAGGCCTTAGCAACATATTTCAGTGTTTTGCTAAAAGAGCGGTCAAATATCTGTTTATCTTTGTACTCCAGTCTATCAGTCATACCCATGAGTCCTCTAGAGACAAGCACAGTGATACTGAAGACCCAGCTCAATTCCCAGACGCTGTGGCACTTCTACCTTTCCTTGGCAGCAATCTCTCTGGTTTTTTTGGTGGGTTTTTTTCCCTCTGAAATAGTTGGTTTACAACTCCCTTGTTTTCAAACTCATCTATTCCTTTGTTTCTGGTAAGACCCACAGAACTTGGGCTGCACTGAATGCCTTTTTGAAGGTTTCACTGAGAAATGCCACATTAATTTTAAGTGATCTGCACAGCGAGCTCTCAAATAACTGCCTTGTAGTCTAAAGGTATGGGCAAAGAAAAGGCATGTTGGAAGGGAGACGTAACAGCTGCCCACACCGGGATGCTGAACTATTCAGCTGTCATTAACACACGTGGAGCTTCACGCATCAGGGACAGGTTCAATGAGCCAGACTTGACCCTAAAAGAAACACTGCCAAGCTTTCAGGTGAGGTTGCTGTAGCATAGGAAAGACCATATCAAAGCACAAGTCAGCCTTCAGTAATATTTAAACTTTTTTTATGCTTTAAAAATGATTGGGGGGGGAAAAAATGGCTCTTATTTGTAATTTTGGAGATCTCAGTTTTAAGGAGTCAAATTTGAGGTATCTCAAAAATGGTCTAACGTGGCAAATAGCCACCCTCTAAAAGTTCAAACACTTTGGCTTGTTAATCTACTTCAAGTTGAAGGGAAAAAAAAAAAAAGAAAACCAACATAACAGGACATACACAAACGATGTTTTGGAAAACTCTGACCTACTTGTCTGAGGTTTTACTTACTTATCACTTGCTTTCCTACCCTAAGCAGCTAAGCAGATCCCAGATAGCAGCACAAAGAGGATCAGCAAGAGGAATTGTCTCCTGAAGTTAATGATGACCAAACCAGGCTGGAAGTAATGAAAATAAGCTGTAAGGTTAAATGTTGATATTTCACACAGTCACCAACTGGATGGCTCTATATATCTGCACATCTCCGCGATCATGATGCGAGATAGGGTTTCACCCTGCAGAAAAGCAGAGGCTGAAACTCTCACTGACTTCCAACAGTCTCGGACTATTGGTCGTACATTGCTGGAGGAAGGGGCACCACCACCTTTCTTTATACAAACCTGTACCTACATATGCAAAGCCAGAAGACTCAATTGCTAAAAATTTTCTGCGTGCAATTACGAACAACGCCACAGATAGAGTGAGAAGATTACATCTGATGTATTAAAACATCAAACTGCTCAGTGTTTTCAGATGGGAAGGTGTTGTCTCATTAGCTCATTAGCAGAGATTTCTTTCACTGATTTATGTCTCAGAGCCTGCACCTTTGCAAATGGCTTTTCCAGGCTCTCAGCTCCCTCCTGGTCCGCTTGCAGTGCCACCGCAGGCTCCCCCTCCGCATCACTTCGGTGTCTCTCCAGTCTCTATCCTGCACCAGAGCCGCCCACATTGCTGTGGCAGTCTCAAACTGACAACCCCAGATAAAAATGCAACTTCTTCTCACTGTACCTCCTGCTCATCAATCCCTGGGGCTCAAGGAATGAGCCCCTCCGCCACAACTCCTCCTGCTGCTGATCAATCCCCTCATGCCACCTCTTCCCATCCTGAAAGCTGCTGGTGTGGCTCAGGAAAGGAGGAGCACTGGGGAAGAGTGTTTTGCTAATTTGTCCAAAAATCCAAAGATCTTGCTTTGCACCCTAAAGAGTGGCTTTTCCTGGAGATTCAGCCCACCTCTGAGCATCCTAAGGGCGATGGTAACAGCAGGGATGGCAGCAGCACACTGCAGCTCTCCGAGCTGCTCCTGCTGTGGCTTCCAGGAGAAGTCCTGCAGAGGGAGCTTCAGCCCCAGACAGGAGCTCAGAGCGGTGGGAAATCCACTTCTGCAGCGTTCCTGCCTCCCACGCCCAGATGGAGATTTGGGGGCAGGTAAAGGCTGGCTCCAGCCTTGTGCCCACGGGAGGAACAGCCTCGGCAAGAAGCTCCAGTTTGGGTGCCTCCAGGACACGGGGCAGTCTGCACCGAGGAGTCAGCCCACGCCGAGGATCGGTCTCAAGCTCCAACGGGTGCCTCAGCTTCACCCTGGCTGGCTCAGTATGTCTGGTGGTGGGTAAGTGCTAACAAGGGACCGCAAGAACATCCTTTAAAATGGTCACAGCCCAACACACATCTTGCCCTGCAGCTCCAGGCGCCTGCTGTGATTAGACACCCACATCACGAAAGCACCCAGATACGCCCATTTTGAGCAGGGTGCTGGGGCTGGTTTCAGTCTCTCGTTTGCCGTCAGGACACACCGAGGAGCTGATGAAGCCATCAGGCTGAGGACACGCAGGAACTACATCTTCAGCCAAGTCGCATGATGATGTCCCACCCTATGAAGCTCTGGGGCAGCACCACAGCAACCTGCTTCGTCCATCCATCTTTCATCCCTTTGGGTGCTTTACTCCAGGGCTCTCCCAGCTCTTTTAGGGGTTGAATAAACACAGGTGGGATTATCCCATCTGAGAGAGGAGCCCACTTTCTTCTGGAGTATTGCAGCAGAAGAGCCAAGTGGAGAACAGCATGCAATGCTCTGGATTACTGCCGAGCTCCTCAGCAGAAAAAAAAAAAAAAAATTTAAAAAAAAAAAAACAACTGCCCTGGTAGAAGGCCAGCCAGATCGGTGACAGGATTAGGCAGGGAGGGATCAAACCCCAGAAATATGAGACAGGAATCTAAATCAGGCTCAAGTGCTTCAGACTGGGGAGAGGCAGCACCTCTGGGGTACAAGGGGACACCCTGGGGCTGCTGGGGGAGCACAGGAGGGAGCAAAGGGCAGCGGGGGACCACAGGCGAGTCCTGGGGCTGCCTCCAGTCCCAAAGGGTGGTAGCTTACCCCAGGGGGTATGATCTTCTTGCAGCCCTCACTCAGCCGCAATTTCAGGGAAGTAGAAAGAAATTAAACCTGGGCATTATCTGATGGCATCAGAGCGTGTCCTGCCAAACCACCGACACGAAGGCAGGAGCAACTGTGTGAGACCTGCGAGACTGCTCCTTCCACGAGCTCCCAGCAGAAAGCTCAACATTTTAAACCCAAAAAACAAATAACAGTAAAACCCTGACTCCATTACTCGCAGCTGGGCTGAGTGGACCACCAAAGCCCAGCAAATCAGACATGGGCATGACAGTGGGATGCAGCTTCCACAGGAAAGAGCTTCTTCCTCTTATTTCGGTTTAAATTCCAGCCAAGGAGGTACCTGAGAGTGACCCGAGCGATACTTTGCTGTGCTAAAGCAGCACCTGGTGACAAGCGATGCCTTCTCCGCACCATGGGACTTCCATATCCCACCAGGCAGAGCGGATCGAGGGGAGGGCAAATTCGGGAGCAGCCCTGCCAGAGCAGCTCTCCAGGACCCTCAAACGCATGGAGTGAGATCCGCAATGCTGCAGGGTGTGAGAGGCCAGGCAGGCTGACCATCTATTATGCATGTCTATTGTATGCATATATGCATGTGTGTGAATGCGTATTACATGCACATTTCTGTGCACATACAAAACCAGGCGATGCCACTAATTAACCCAACCTGACACGCTAATTTCCTCCTGCCAGGAGCACCTGCACTACACAGGAACAGCATCCAGCTGCTGCAGCGCAGCCCTGCCAGCACGACAGGCATCATCCAGCTCCACCACACCTGGAGCCTGAGCGGCAGCAGAGGCAAGATCAGCTTTGCTCACGCGCAAGTGAACAATATCTTGGGGTTTGGTGGCACTATTGGCCTATACAGTCTGAAGAGGAGCGACTCTTCTATGAGCACAGACTGCTTATCGCTAGCGGGACTGCCTGGCTCGCCGTGCCTGGGTGAACAGCTGGAACAGGCAGTGCACCGAGACAATCCCGCAAATCCCCACTGTGCCAGTCCACAAGGGATCGCCCCCAGAAAGCCTCCCTGGCAGACAGGGCGCTGAATGGGATGTAACATCAAAGGATGAAGGCACCGTGATGGCCGGAGGAAAGCAGACGCAATGTGAACACGACAGATTTAGGCTCTGATTTTGTGGCCACTCCAGGGCTGCTGCTATTTTATGGGGAGCCACAAATATTTGGGGGAGGGAAGAAAGGAGGAAAGATATTAAAATAAGGCTGTGAGATGGTACCCACTGCAAACTCACCTGGGTCTGCTCTCTGCATCGACACCAGTCCGTGGAGACAAGACCCACAGGGCAGTGTGGTGACTGCTGCTGTTCTTCACGGTGGCCCCACAGGCTGGGACCCCTCTGACCCCCCCGGGAGGGCTGGGACCCCCCTCACTGCCCTGGCCTCTGTGTCCTGCTGTCCCCATGCAAACAACCACCCCAGACCCATGAGCCCTCTTCTTCATACCTCCTTTCAGAGGCACAAGGGCATTGAAGCGAGGAGATTTATTTCAATACAAACACACAGATTTGCATTTTGTGAAGACAGGCAGAGAAACAACCAGTTCCTCAGTTCTCCTACAATCCAGTTCACTCCCCTTTTGCAAGTCCTTACATCAAGTCCCCTCACCTTTCATCACTCCGTTCACCCAGTCTCCTTCTCTGGGCACTGAGGAGACTGCCTTAAAAATGCCTCTGCCCCTATGTCTAGTTGCAAGCAGAGGAACAGCAACTCCTTGCATTTGCATCTTGTTATTTAGAAGACACGGTTTGCAACCTTCCTGCTTGGAAGGACACGACAAACATGTTCAAAGCTGGTGGTACATCCCGTACCCTTATCCCTCCCACATCCCCCCAGCAATTCTGAACAGCATCACCCCCCCAGGACCATAACCCAACCCTTCTTTTTGCCTCCGCACTCTCACCTTGCCATCTTCGTGATAGACAAAGATGTTCCTTGTGCTATTGTCCTTCAAGTAAGTGATCTGCAGTCCATGTGGGTTCCCGATTTTTGCAGGCTGGAAAGTCGCATTTAGATGTTCAATCTTCATAATTGCTTTGGGCTCTTTTGCCTGGAACACACAGCTGAGTGAGCAAACACCTGAGAATTGGCTTTCAAACCAGAAAGCAGTTCACTTGGTCAGAAAAAACTCCTGATTGAGGCCATTAGCTAAAAAAAACCCAACTCCCAGCCCACAAAACTGCCTGGTGATGAGATATCAGAGACTTTGCTTGGGTGGCAATGAGTGCTTTCTGCCAGTCTGGTAGAACGTTCTGCTCTTCTGCAAAATTCAGCAGAGTTCAAGAGGAGAAAGGTTGCAGCCCAGAAGCAAGATGAACAGGCCAGGTCTCCTGATAGGATGTTGTGCTATGAAGACAAATATCTTCACCATGCCTCCTGCCCCAGCCTCTGTTCAACTGTCTCCTGACTCCTAGATCAGCCTCTTTACCTAATGATAAATGACCAGCATTTACACCGGGATAAGCACTATCAAAGAAGAAAGAAAATCATTCAGCCAGACAAAACAAAATGCAGACTGCTAACTAATAGGCCAGGATGCTTTCTGCATCTCAAGCACTCACATCCAGTTCATCCTTGCCCAAGAAGCCGGAGGATTATCCCCCTTGCCAACATCAGACCTGGGTGCTAGGCTGGCAGGGGCACCATGCCCACGTCCCCCCTGGTCCCATCCTTCCACATGAGCCATTGGCTTCTGACACTGCTCCTCCATTTGCCCTCCAAACTGTGAACTTTCTTTCCAGAGGGACAAATATATACCCTACAGCCCACCTCTTGGATGGGTTAGCCCCACAGTGAGCCTGGATCAGGCCCTCCCAGGCACCAATCCCACCTGCAGCCTCTGTGGCAGGTCACTTGAACTTTGTAGCACGGTTCATCTTTCTACAAAACATTTCCAGAAGCTTACCACCCTTTCAGGACTGCACTGAGAAGTGAAGTAGCAAGTGTGAATAAAAGATCCCCAAAATAAAGATTATGCTCTTAGTTACCGCAGTTTTAAGGCACAGCCAGGGGCTAGCAGAAGGTCATGCAGTGGTGCCGTGGTCCCCAGCACCACACGGAAGTCCCTGAGCTGGTGGAGATGCAAGCACCGCTTTGGGAACTTGGGGACTTGCCGTGGACACACGGCTGCCGCGGGTGACCATGGCGGGGAAATCCCAGCAAAGAGGACACGTCTAGACAGTGCTGTTCCCACCACGGCTATGGTCAACAACGAAGCAAGGCAGCTTTAAGCTACTGGAGAGGTCAATAGCGACTGAATGGGGGCTGCTGGGACTTTCACTTCTCTCTTGGTAATGACTGGCTTTCTCCTGTCCACGAGGTGCAATTGCACCACACCAAGCTGAAGAAGACAGCACTATCGAAGCTGGCTGCCGGGTGTGGAGAAGTGAGGCTGGATGTTCCCCATCTCTGCACAGCATGGCTCATCATGACACCACGATTGCATCAACTACTTGACAAAACTGGCTGGTGGCTCAGCCTGGGCTGCTCTCAGCTGCGATATTCAGGGGAAACTCATAAGTCAGAGAAAACACCTTGGCATCCTCCATTACTTGGTGCAGAATAGTACAGCGTCTATCCATTCATCACAAATGTAATTTTCATGGCAATAGCTCCATCTCTCACTTAAAATAAATGAAATGTGCTCTGGGGACAAAGACAAATGTTGCCACCGCTTGATGCCGGAACAGAAAACCAGGGGGTTTTTCCTCTGGGCTGCTTGCCATGCCATGCAAAGGAGGCTTCAGACCACTGACCACTGTGAGGTGGTGACACCTTCATCACAAGCTAGCCACAAGTATGAAACCCATGTCAGCTGGATGATGCGGAGTCCGAGCTGAGAAAAACTCCTTCATTGGCTGTTTAAGAAAAGTCTTATTGAGACAACAGAGCAGGAATGTGTAAAATGGCCAGTTAGGGTGTCTCACTGTGACAGTGGTGGTAGACCAAGAGCAAACCCTACTAAAAACACTGGTAAGCTGTACCTGGCACCCTTGTCCTGGAGTGATCAGGGACTCAATGCTTATGAAAACTGTAAAACTATAAATAAAATGGTGGCCTAGGAATTACTTGTTCGAAGATACTTACAGTTGTGATGCCCCATCCACATACAACAACCCCAGGTACTCACGTCATTTTTGTTGAAGTACTTCAGTGCACCTTCCCTCTCTGATAACACGAATTTTCGGCTTAAGAATTGCCCGTTGTCACGTCCTCTCTTCCACAGAAATCCTTCTCGGTACCCTGCGGCAGAAAGCAATTGCTGAGAACCAGGGATAAAATGCTGTATTTAGAAAAAGAGAAAGGGTAAAGAAAAGGAGAAGAGCTTCTACTTCAAAACCAAGCAGACCAAACGTGTGGCTGGATTGCTCAAGACATGAACAAAACAGACCTTCTCCTTCAGATTTGCCCTTCTCACTCTGCTCTTGCTCTTTTCCAACAGCCTGAGCTTCACAGCTGTCCCCGCTCTGACACCGCGATGTGGCAGGCAAAGGGGGATTTCCACTGCGCATCCCACGCTGCAACACCGGTGAAAACTTGAGGAGCAAGGCTGTGTCCCTGCCACGGCTCCCAGCGCCAGGGATGCTGCTCAACTTACGCACATAACTAGGACTTTCGGAGCAAGGGAAAGGCAAGTGAGATCTGTCCTCCTGTGCTGATGCTGCTAAAAAATTAAAAATGGGGTGTGGGCATGCAGGGAAAGTGGTTCAGGGCAGATGGCTGTATCAGAGCAAGCCACAAATATATTTTTTCACATGGAAAAAGGAGAAAATGCTTGCAGTTCTTCCCACTGCCTTCAGGGCACTTTGGTTCAGAAAGCCAGTGAGCCAGACTCAGCATCCTCTCCCCTCGGAGCGGGTCCTTCCAGCCCCCAGGCACCGCGGCCAGGCAGCCTGGCTGGCCACGACGCGCCTCTTCTCTCTCCCTGGATATCAGCCCCATGGGTGGATTTGCTGCTCGGGAAGAACGCTATTCAAAATACACATGCTTTATTTAAAACTCAAAAGAGCCAGAAAGAGAGAAAAAAGAATCTAAAAATCTTAGCTCCTCAAATCAGAAAAGCAATTACAGCTGATCACTGCCAGCACCTCCTGCAGCAGCCACAACACTCAACTTATTTCACAAGTTTAATTGTCACCCTTATTTTAAATGCTTCAAAACCAAGAAACCCCAAGAACTGTCCAATACAAGTTTTGTGGATATTAACAGAGCAGTTTGATGGTCGTCTTCCATTTATTTAAGATATAATTATACAAAAGTTCCACTGAAAAAGTGTTCCTTTTCTCTCTTAGTTTGACACTTGTTAGATTTTTGTTATTGGCTCTCGAGAGCTAGGATCTTAAAGTTAAAAATTATATGTTTTATAACAACTTTCAGCTAAGTAACTAAACTTTTTTTTAATATGCAAAGTGGCTCTGGAATCAGCAGGCAGCCTCTCCTTTGCCTGCCTGCTACGAACCTGTGGTGTGCAGAAATTCTTTATTCAACCTGCTTTTCACTTGTTCATCCTCATACAGGATTGATTTAAACCACAGATGAAAAGACACAGAAAAATCCCTCAACCAGCCCCTCAACGCTGACTCTATAAGTACACGTGATATAAAATGTTTCCATGCCATAAAAACCTAAAGCAAGAAAAAATGCACACAGACACACATTTAATGATCAGAAAAGACAGGAAGAAAAGAGTGATATTGACAACGGCTAAAGATGCTAACCAAAGGGAAAGTGCCCATCTAGCTAAATGTACCTTTGCTGATAGTCAAAAATACCAGTTTCTTCTGTCTCGATTTACAAAACTCTAAGCCAAATACTTTCTCCAGATCCTCAAAGAGACCTTTACTGAACACCAGGGAAAGCCCTCGACGTCTGCCATAAATGAGTGCAATGGCAAAGCCCATGCTGCTGCTAATGCTGAATGCTAACCACAGAGAGCATCATAAATCCAACCGACGCATCCGACGGCTGGCATGCTGGACTGCAAATGGGCCGATAACTTGATGCAGATGGAAGCAGTGGAAATATTTAAAGCTGTCAGCAGGCTTTCCTTTGTTTCTTTATTCCATACGGGGCATATGCTGCAGGGCTGTACTTTAAAATGCAGGGCCTCACCCTGCTGGCCAGAATGGGTGTGCACTGCCACCCAAGAACCGGCATGGGGGGTTTCATTTCAGAGCCTGCAGGGATCCCCTCTCATGCGTTATTTACAGCTCACTCGCACAAGAGAGTCAGCACAAGCAGAGCATGCATCCCTCCCGCCGTGAGATCCAGCAGTCCCTCTGCCTGCGCTCCCACGAACCTGCCGTTCCCCGGGGCCAGGCAGACCCAGCAGCAACCGAGTCCACGTCACTACCTAGAGGCGCAGACGGGACAGCCCCAACCCTCAGTTATCCCACAGCCACGTACAACTGGTGACGCCACAGCAGCGTTCCACCTCCGAGCCCTCCCCATCCCTCCAGTGCAGAGCAAGTGCTCCACCCCATGTGGAGCATCGTCACCCATGTGCACTGGCAGCTGTATCCATGTACACCAGCCCAGTAACCCAGAGGACCAATACCAGATATATCAAAGGAATTACAGGTCTGAAGATCTTTCTCTGGTCCACCCATCCATCCATCCAGCTTGGAAGAGACCTCCCCAAAGCCATTGCTATGCACTTTTTCTAGCGAAAAGACACAGCTAAGCTGTTGGAGGGCACTTGCAGTGTCAGAAAGAGAAGAACCCACAGGGAGCAGGGTTATCCTAAGTCTGAGCAAGAGGAAGCAGCCAAGAAAGCCACTGAAACCCAGCCAAGGGCAGCCGCATCCAACAACAGCATGGGAAAGACGCAGGCTGATGCACTCGTATCACCGCCGTGATAGGAATTAATTGCCGAGGAACTGAAGCTCTGACTGATTCAGAGTCAGATGCTGCTACCTGCCAAGCTCATATCAGCAAAAATGCTACATAACCTACAGCAGGCTGTACACGACGGAGCTGAATAGGAATAATATCTCTCTGACAGGAGACAGACAGGCAGTAGGTGATGCTCAGCTGGTATGTTTATAAAATGCAAGATTTGCTTAACATGAGGCAAAAATGCTGCCGGGGCTCTGACGGCTGGCATTTGCTGACTGCTTTCTTGAATGGCAAAACATTAAGCAGCTTGCTCTCAAAGTGTGTGGTTTAGCAACCAAGGACAGGCAGTTTCTGTTCCCAAAGGGTGTCGACTTTTAACACCGAGCCAGTCAGAGCAACTAGACAGTACTTCACAAGCCATTTCTATTCACTCCACTAAATGGCAGAGATGGTTTCAGAGCCTCTCCACTGCCTCTCCATGGTTGACGTTTGAGGAACACTAACATCTCATATGGGGCTGGAGAGAGCTGGCTTTGGAGGAAAGGACATCGGTGTCAAATGAGAGAGAGGAGAGACAAGGCGAGGACATCTCCAAATGCAAATGCGGGGTGATGCAGAAGGAAAGCCCATCTTTTCCTTCAGAAATCCCCACCTGGGGTTTGCTCAGCTCAGCAGAGCATGCTGGGCACACAGAGCTTAGCTCTCGGCAGCTCCACCTCAGAGCAGCTCAGCTCCACAAGTCTTGGCTGTGGGTCTCATCTATTCATTCATCTTGAGTGTTTCATTACGAATATCTGAATGGTGAAGGACGCCGCAGGCATTCCTTATTAAACTTGCTCCCCTCCACAACTCATTTTTTGTCATTTTTCTTAGCATTTAAGGGATGAAGAATAAAATTACTCTGCATTTCCCCAAAGAGGATCTCAAACAATTGCAAAACTGTAAAGTCCACCTAACGCTTACCCCTGGCAGATGGGCATCGTAAAGGTTAAATATGAAGAGAAGGAAGCCCAGAGAGGTTTGGTGAGCTGCCCAGGACAAGACTGTGAGCCAGTGTCAAAGTCAGGCTGGAAACCCAGCTTTCCCTGCCCTCTTACATAGGGACGTTTCATCATTTTGATCTTCTCTTTCCAACCTTTTGCGGCAAAACACAGTATCCAAATTCCACTCCAAGGAAGAATTAAAAAAACCCAACACAACACTAAGTTTTATCCTTCCATAGTTCACTTGCCGGCTCTTCCCAGGCTGATCACCTCTGCAAAAGAGCTCCTGGCTGCTCTCACAAAGGCAGCTGCTAATTTCACTGTACTTCAGTACAGATTTTCATAAATCTTTTGCTGGCTTCTTTTCTTTTTCTTTCTTCCTTCCTTCCTCCAGGGCTGCGTCCTTGGGAGCTGTTCCTCTGCTCTGCCCAAACCTGCTGCCTGCACCCCTGTCAACACCCATCAGTGCAGACCACCATGAACTGGACTTGAACCCAACATGAACCCATCCAGGTTCCCCAGGCAAACAGCATGTCAGCAAGATGTGTCCTCAATATCCTGATCTAAAGGATTGTGAAAACAGTTAGAGAAGGTGTTGAGAAACAAAACTGAAGGAGGGTGAACAGGGAACAGATCTCACACCGGAGGGCATTGGAGTCGGAGAACTAAACCATCTCTTCCTCGTCTCTGTGGGCTGCACTACCTTAGCAACAGCTTCGTATTTAGAGGTATCCAGCCCAATTCAGATCTTCATGAAGGCTGTTCTGCTTGTGTTGAAGCAAAACGACCGCTACCCCTACACCACTTGCTGATTGCTGGTGTTGGACCACGCAGCATCGTGTCACCAACTCGTTTGCTTCCTCTCCCAAGGCGCAGAACGAGGGATGCGGCCACTTGTCATCATCCCACTTGATCACCAGCACCCAACCATGACTGCAGAAAGGACTAGAGACCTGCTGGACAGCACCTACAGGCACCCTTTAGAAATACATTGCTAACACCACTGCTGTTCGGTTGTCAAGTTTTCTGCATCACTTCAACTGCCTGCCAAGAAGAAAACCCAATTGCTTGCTTTTGTAGGCGGTTCTGCCACAAACCTGTGACACTTGCAAAAAAAAACCACCAAGCAGCTGTGACAAAGTTAGCCAACCAATGTCATGTAATATAACCTGAAATTGCACAGTTGGAATGGCTATTTTTGACCCATTAACGTAGTTTCCCAGGTAAAATGAGGAACTGTCACTTCCACACTCACTTCATCACCACAGCTAAAACTCTGTGGGGGGAAGAGAACAGGGTCATCACGTTGGTTGACCAAAAAGAAGACATTGCATGGCCTGGTGTCAGCTCTGTCGAGCTGGTGGCTGGAGCTCTTCCAGGCCAGGCATCTAAAAACGGCAGGACCCATTGCGTGCTCTAGTCTAGCCCAGCTTTCTTGCCATCTGAGAGGCTACAGAAAATGCAAGGGAGAGGATTCTCTATTGAGACAATCTGACACAGACACCGCCTTTCCATCCAACTTCCGCCGGCAATTTGTTCAAGTTCCACATTTTTAAGAAGAGGGATATTGCTACTTCCCCACCTCAGACAGCTGTTATGGTGCTTAGTTAACGATGGGTTTTTTGGTCTCTGAGAATGTGGATTATAGGAAGTACCCGAAATTACTCTTTCAGTTTCAGCCTTTGTTCTCAGAGAAGGAAAAAACCCTCCTGCCAGGAGGACAATCAGACCCACCGGCTTGGGAAAAAAAAAAAAAGAAAAGCATGGACTTTGCTTTTGCTAGTCCTAAATAAAGCATTATAAACTTGGAATTAAACCACATCTGCTCTTCAGTTTCTTTGGTGCTTTATTTTGCAATTTCACCTGGAAACGGAGGCAACAGAACTGCTTGTTTCCATGACGTTTCTAGGGCAGTGGTAAAACCAGGTCTGGACCAAGGCTTTTAGGAGAAACATGTTAGTGTATTCAAAACCAAGCACAGCAACAGAGCCAATACCATACCCGAGCCCAAATCTATCACTGTGTTATTTCTTGCCTTTTTGTCTCACTACAAGACAAAGCATGCTGAAATAGGAGAAAAAAAATGTACTTATGTGTGTAATCCAAGAGCAATCACATTTTCCTAGAGTTCAGGCAGGGCATCTCCACCTACAGAAGTAGATTTTCTTTCCTCTAAGCAGTCAAAGTGCTTTGACCCCAATTCAGAGCTTTGGAGATTTAAATACAACTACATCACTTTGCTGCTAAAATTGCAGGGTATATATCGCCACTTCTCTGTATGTCAGAAGCCCAGTAGTCTGCTATATTAACATTGTAAGATGTTAATTAAACCAGAATGGTAGATCGGTACTTACTGGAGACGATGTGCCTGCTTTTTCCACGAGGTTAAGGAATTGCATAATTATTCGCAGCAGCTGAGTGGCAAATGCCTGGCATTTCGCGTTACCACTGACACCAGTGTCACAACCTCCTTTTATAACAAAGAGCCTGAAGGGTATTTCTGCTGAAATAAACCACGGCGTCCATAGTCAGAGGGCTGGATGGAGAAGGTGACATATTTTAAGGTTTCCCTATGGACTGGACTTTGAATAGTGTTGCAAAAAGAACTGTACACCTCTTGTTTGGCTGTGTCAGTGTAAATTGTTTGGTTTGATTGCTGTAAGTTGTAATATTTCTTCCTGTAGCGTTCGGCTATCACGAAAGTAAGACATTTCAATGACTTCCATTTTAATTTTTTAAGCATTTGCATTCCAATCAAAAATTATTAAAAAAGGAATACTAAATTTTCTCATGGAGTGAAAACACCACTGTTTGTCCAGAGACAAACTCATCCTCCTGAAACATAAGGTAGCCCCCGTACGAGGTGTTAGGGTATGTCAGATAACTGAGAGCTTGCAGTCAAGGCTGCAACCACTCCCCTGCTCCACTGCACAGCACCAGCAGCTTGCTTCCCCCCCCCCCATCTGCAGCTGTGCCGAGGAGCTTATAACTTCCCTGAAAATAATTCTGCAGTCATCTCCGGATAAATACACTTCCTGCTGGTTACATGTTCAGCAGTGCAGATACAGGCGTATTGGAAATGTCAGCATCCACATGTACAGGAGGCAGAGGGGACCTCGGAGGCTTGCTGATGAGATGGGCATCCTTTCCCCCAGGTGTTCTTCTGCACAGGCCAGGTGAGGAGCCACCAAGAGCTGCTACTGCTCAAGCACAGTTCAGTGCTTTGGAAATAAAAGCCTCAGCAAGGAGCAAACTAGGATGTGTTTAGTGATCCTGCAAACCAGCCTCTTTGCCCCTAGAAGGGCACCTGGGAGTTAAGCTCTTGGTGCACCTCATGTAAGGATGGGTACCTGGCACGTCTCTCATCACACTCTCTCGCAGGCGTGAAAAGGGACTGATCTCCCTTCATCCCCCTTTAGACAACTCTTTATCCCCCTCTAAGACAACATATGCTCATCACATATCACCCAGCCAGGCAAAGGAGCCCAAGACCTCCCACATACCCGCACCCCGAAACCAACACCGACCATTTTCTCCTGCACACACGTTTTAGAGGCGAGAATTTCCCAGCTCTTAATCAATCAGTCCTCTCCTAATGAGCACTTAGCATGCAAATTACCTTTCCTAAAGGCCATTTTGCAGAGAAGGGTTTGCTGTTGCCATCCAGTCTGCCTCTGCTGCCTTCCAGGAGCTCATAAAACAATTATTGTCCTGCTGCACTGTAGCGCCTCAGCTATGGATGCAAGCAGCTGATTAGATTGATTGCTTCCACAATACCCAATTAACCCACTCACTCTGCAAATGATTGACTTAATCAAAGGCAATTAGCGCTTGAATGGCTACATCAGACAGAAAGCCAGGATTTAGTAGATGATTGAGATAACACCTTACAGACATCTCCTTGGCCTTCTAAGGGAAAACATCATCATTTAATGCTCAGCTCAGAGCTAGAAGTACCCGAAACCTTAGGTCGGTGGTTTTAGGTGCCACAGAAAAGACAACCGGCATAGGAACACCTACATTTCCCTTTACTGATAAAGGGAACAAGGACACAGGCTGCTCCTAAGGGGAACTTGAAAAGCGTCGATGTTCTCCTTTTCCCCCTCTTCCAGCTCATGCAGAACTGGGAGCACTGACCAGCTGAACAGACATCAATGACCAACTGTCACAAAATGGCAACTTTTGCCCCTGACAGCTCTAGACAGTCAATCCCTCAGTGCTGGACATAGAAGGTTGTCTCCCGTTACCAATCCCTCAAGCAAAGTCAAACATGCTTTAGAAAACCATCTTCAATACTGATGTCTTGCAAGTTATCTTCTCTCACAATGTAAAAAAGCCACCCAGAGAGATCAGATTTGGAGGCAGTACCATGGCTCTGTAGAAATGTGCGTGCCAGTGTCCTCAGCAACTGTTTTGCCTCTAGCCAAATCACCCAAAACTGGCACAGCCAAGACAAAGCCTCACCATGGGAAGGTCAAGGAGAGCCCCCTAAAACAGAGGACAGAGACCGTTTTAGATCATGTGTAAGACAACTTCAAGGTTGAAGCTGAGCATGGAAAACAAACTCTCCAGATCACTGCAAAAATACGTTGCCATATTGCTTCATCTTGAGCAACAAAGACTTTGAAATGGAAAAAGTCATTTGTTCAGCTACCTAGCTGCTGGGATCAATGCGTGAAATGGAGACAAATACATCATCTCTGGAAAAAACATGGGGCTGAGCTTAACAACACATTGAGGTCCTGAGGTTGATGGAAAGAAGATGAGGTCTGTCCCCATATGTAGGCATGTGGTATTTAAATGCAAGGTCGGTCCCTGGGTTTCCAGTCCCTTTTAATGTCATCATGATACACTTGCGTTGCTGGCTCACAGCTGAAAATCCAAATTGCTTCTAAGCAAAGCCCCAATAATAAAGCTGAAATCCATTAAGCCTGTGATGTTTGCCACTATTTAAATCTGATTAAAATCGTACATGACACCACTAAGCCTAACAGTCAGAAAGCACTCCTGTCAGGTCTGATGTTTCCCTGTGTAATCCAGACCCCACTTCTTGTCATGTACCTAATCCAGCTTCCTAAGCTGTTTTTAACTGGTTTCTTTAATCACATGTTATGATTCCCTATGGAGTAGCTCTCAGGTGACAAGGACGTTAATACAGCCATTCATACTGCCAGAAGGTATCTCGGATGGGATCACGTTGCCCCTTGCGCTGACTGAGTGCAGCAGAAATGAGGAGGCTGCTCCGCAGAGCGCGGGGAAGCTGTCAGCAGAATGAAAGGTGGGAAATCAAGGCAGCAGGAGGTGACAACATCTGGGCAAGCGACTGCAAGGTAAGGCGGTGCAAAGGACACTCACCAAAGAAAAAACTCCTTTTAGTAGAGTGATTCTTGATCTCCCAGTGGGCACTCACCTCCCCTGAAAACACTGCACGGGAGCAAATATCAGGAGAAAATACCAAAATATGCAATTCCCAAGTCTTCACCTGACCGCTGCAGGCATATTAGGTTTGGTGTCCACCGTACAGAACATAGCCACATCCTCCCTTTTATCAGTTTAGCTTATAATCATCGATACAGTACAACTTCCATGGTAACTTAATTATTGAGCAAGTGATTACGTATTAAAGATAAGACGATAGTTGGCTGCTGCAGTGCAATTCGATTGTATCTGCTGGGAGACGATAAAACCCTCTGCTACAGAAAATGTCTTTACTGGAAGTCTTGTGCTTGCATTACTGAGAATTGAATGTGGAATCTAATTTTACTTGGAAATCAAATGCTTCCTCTTCGAGTGGCATCCCCACATGCCCACCTGGGAGCTGCTGGCTGCTCAGAGGAAAAAATCCAGTTACAGGTAAATAACCTTCAGATTTTGATCTTTTGAAGCCGGTCTTTTATTATAAAAAAGCAGATGAAAGCTGAGAGGTTCCCAGTGTGATGCTCATCCCATTTACCAGCACTGAATGCACTCGAAGCCTGATTTAGCTGGAGAGAAAACGTTTAAGCACAGGCACGCAGTACTAAGTCATAATAATATCCGTACAGCAGTGCGGTGTCAGAAGCTGAAGTTTGAGAGCAAAACCACTCCCAAACCAGAGACCAGGATCCTCCTTGGGCAAGACACAAACACCTCAAAAAGTCCTTGCTGCAGCCCCTGCAAGTTACATGCACAAAAGCTGCACAGGAAGATGCACTGCAGCTCTCTCGCTCGGCACCTGGAGGAACTGCTGCCATCATCCCACACCCATCACCCCCTGCCCAACGCTGCCCACACACAGAGCTGGTCCTGCCTGGACCTCTGCAGGGCGAGGGAGAACCCACCTATAGCCTCACATGCAACCACAACAACTTTTATACAGAAAGCAAAGCGGTGAGACACTAAGAGACTTGGGGATGAGGAGCCTTTATGCCCTCAACATGCACCACAGATGGGCTACGCCAACCTACGTGCTGCTGAGGCTTCAGCTCCAAACAACTGCAAAGCACCACGAACCACCTGAAGGTCTGGATTTCATACAGGCATCCTGCAGAGCCTCAAACCACAGCTATGGGATCAGGCTAAAATATCCTCCAAGCCCTGAACGGTTTTAGATGGGTTTTTTACCCACACCAGTAAATAAAATCTCAGCCTGGGCAGCTGCTCACATAGATCAATCCAAGCAAGGATGAGATTAATTTAATTCCCCAACAGAGCTTTACAGAAGTCAGCAGAGAAGTTCACCACCGATTTCAGATGGGTTCAGGACCCTCTCTCCAGGGCATCCTGGAATAAAGCATTCCCCCCACGTAGGCAGCATTGCCGTACAACCATAAATCACGGAAACCCGTCCTCGCACGCACATAACATTCCTCTTCGTTTGCTTTGAAGAGAAATCCAAATGGCTTCGAGCACATCTGCTGCAGTGCTAACGGCTCCTGATTGTCTATTATTGAGTGTTCGACACATTTACAGTCAAAGCTATTGCTTTATGAAGGGAATGGAGAATTTTTTAATTTAGGACTTGTTCCTTTCCTGGCTGCTGGTTTTATAGCTGTCCCAGAAATCAGCTTGTATAGGATGCTCCAACAGCTGTGGTATCAAGGGAGGGGCATTCAGCAGCGCAGCCACAACCTCCAGGTTGCACAAGGACATTTGCACACCTTGTTTTTTCTAAAACTATCACCCCCCATCCCCTGGAGCAGTGCGATCCCACTTTATGAACTCCTGTCATTATATAAATCAAGGCTAAATTCTAGCCTGAATAAATCATTGACCGAAACTCCTGTTGACTTTGCTATGCTAAAATTTCTTCTTCCAGCCTCTGCAATGCGTGGAAGTTTGAAGTTCACTCCCTGCTGAGCAGCCTTCTTGTCTTTTAGGTATTTTGGAGATATACCGTTTGTTACTGATGTGCCACACAATCGCTTCCCTCAAGGGCTGCTCTGGTTATGAAAACAGACCTGGCTCACCTAGGTAGCTGCTGTGTGTGCACCTCAACTGCAGCAACGTTTTTAAAACCAGTCCTATTTAGCCAGGTGGGAAGGCACCTCCCAGCCCCATTTCACTCTAAGCATCCAAGAAGTGGGGTGTGGACAACTCCGCTGCTGCAGACTTCTCTGCTCTATCGGAGATTTCAAGGTGAAAACTCAGGTGAGCTCACTATAGGGGGAAAATGCAGATGGAGACAGGCTGGAGATGGTCAGAAAGAAGCATCACCAAATGCTCACGCTTCTCGGTTGAGGTTGATCTAAGGCTCAACTACATCTTTGGCAAACTCCAGAAAAAGACATGACCTCACTCCGGAAGAATGTTCTTCATCTGGTGAGAGACAGAAACTGCCTGGCCCTGCGCAGGTCTCCAACGTAAAATGGATCTTTCTTTAATAGAAATTTAATTAAGCTAGGACGAGTTGCCATGAAATCAGCCTTTTCCTCGTACTTAGTTACTGTATTGCTTCCTAGTCTCTCCCTTCTCATTAGCAGAAGGGAGATGCACCAGCCTTTTGGTCTTGTGTCACCACACAGGGAACAGGAACATGCACAGTATAACAACACCGAGAAACACCAGGACATCTCGGACACCATCAGAAAGAGAAAGGGATGGTTCCCCTATTCTTTCCCTAGATGTTTGTTATCAAAAACATGGAGAACCAGCCTAATACTTCTCTTTAGCTCTCTCCAGTTAGTATAGATCCATTTATTGACTGTAGAAACCCAAGGTTACAGGAACAGGCAGCCTAAGCAACGTTGAAATGTAGTATTTCAAGTTGGTTGACCTCAAATAGGGAAAACTCAAGGACAGGAGTGACTCGTGCTAATTATAATTGGGGTGTTTCATACACTTATTGATCTTACAGCCTATACTCACTGGGGGGACTGACTCTCCCAGGGGCATAACAGCTCAGGGCATCTCCTGGGAGCATCCAAAGCACATCCCAAAAGACAGGCAGCACATTCAGCCGCCAAGGGAATCCAGGGGCAGGAGGGTCTCAGACCATGTCGCCCATGAGAAACTGTACGAGTTCAGCAAATACAACTGACTTCAAATTCACTACAAATGAAACATTTTTGATTTGAGTTGACAAATGTAAATATTTCTGTTAAGGATGATGCAAAATGAAACAACATTTCTTAGGTGTGCTTTTTGAGGGGAAAAAACCTAACCAAACATTTTGCACAAAGTGCTTAGATGGAGAAAAAAAAAGACCAAACCTCAACTACTTAAAATTTCACGGGCCAGCTTTACCCCTTTCGGTGCTCGCTCCCATGCCTCTCTGCTTCCCCCGAAACAAGCATCACTGCTGCTTTACTTTTCGCACAAGAGCTGCTGCTACTTGGCTAATTATAGAAGCTTGGATCAGAGCTACACTGAAGGCAGCTTGACAGAACCAGCTGTTAAAATTACAGCTGGATCCTAAACTAGCTGTGAACATCCAGCTTTAGCTCATGGCGGTGCTACCCCCTTGCCGAAGCCGGCTGCCAACGCCTTGCTTGGCCGACTGCTGCTCCTCCTCCTCCTCCACCGCTCCAGCTCGGACCCACAGGTCCTCGCCCACAATTTTTGGCTGCCTAAATGCTTTTCTGCTTTAGGGAAGCTGAAGACATCAGTGTATTTCTCTTTGCTAGATGTTTTTCTTCCTACAGCAGCTATCTGTAAGAGGAATATTGATTTCTCTCCACCCCATCACTGGGTCACTGCAATGTTCACAAATTTCTTGGAGAGCATAACAGCAGTCACTGGCCTCTCACCACGGCCCAGACAGGTAGAAAAAAATAAAAATGCACCAGAGTTATCTCTAAAAGAAAAGCTTTGGCATTTGCAGCCTTTTCCTTTGTCTTCTGGTGGTGACTTTGTGCAGTGTCTCCTTAGCGAGGCTGGGAAAGGCGCAGCGCCTTCCTTTGATTTTAACGCAGCCTCACGAGGCAGCGTTACTCTTTTGGAGGGGCTGCATTGAGTCTGAATCAGCACTTCCAAACGCTACTGGAAGGCACTGAAAAGCTGCTCCGGGTCCTGGTCATATGATGCCCGCCCTGCTGAAACGTCAGCGCATCCTGGCACAGGAACGATGCCACATGTGGGTCCCTGTCACACGCCCGCTCCCCTTGCGGGAGAAAAAACAATAATAAGACAAACACGCTGTGATCTCCCCTTGCATCCTTCTCCCTAGTTTAGTTTGTTAAACAGCTCTTTGATGCGCCTTGTCTTTACTGCAGTAGGGTCCGTGTTTGATGTTTAAATCATTTGTATTGCCAAGTTGCTGTACAGAGCGAGGGCTGAGCGGGACCCACCGCAGGCAGCTCTCCAGGAGGACCCATTTTCCCCACTGCCTTGCCTGGACTCACTGCTGATGCTGCAGCGGACGCCATTAGTCCAGCTGGGGATTGTATCTGCTGCTGGTTTCTTTAGTGGATTTTTTCAAACGGATCCCTTTCCTTCCAAGGCATTTTGGCTCAATATTTATTCACCTTGGAGACAGGCTGTTGCGTGATTTTTCACTCTGCTCTGGATGAGGCTGCAGAGAGCAGGAGAGGTGACCTGCACAGCATCACCCTCCCATCCACTTCCCGTAAGAGTGGTGTCAGGGCACGCCAAGGAAGAAAAAGAAGAAGTAGTCGTTTGTTTTAAAGCAGTGACTACATTTCCCTCAAACCTCCATGGAGAGGATGGGGAAAGGTTTCTTGGAGCAAGTCCTGACAGGGAGTTGTGTAATGTTAAACGCAAGATCATACTGGAAAGACATGAAAAGGAGGCTGGGCATCAGCAAACAGTGTCCTGTCTGCTTCAGCTGAACATACTTTTCTGTAGAGTTTCCTCCTTCATCCATTTCAATTTTTTTCCAGAGCCTTTCAGCTTAACTATTCCTCCCCGTTAGCAAAAAATTTGTGGGAAAAAAAAAGAACCCCAGCCCTTAGTCCCCCTTTTCTGCACCCAAAATCCAAGGCACAAGCGCCGGCACATGGGTGCAGACACCAGACCTCGCACCCACCCGCTGGGGCATCGTGCCCTGCCCTGCTCCCAGGGCTGCAAACGCCGCACCCAACACATGCCAGGCGGCTGCGCTGGTGAGGACCGAGGAACAGGGGCTCAGACGCACCAGTGAGGCACACCAAGCAGCGTTTAACCCAGGAACATGTCTGCTCTGAAACAGCACGATCCCCATGGTAAGAGATGTCTAACAGTTCTCTCCAGCCATGGGAGAGCCCACCCGGGGGTGTGGGGAGGCAGCTCCCGGGGACTGGTGCCCGTCGAGCCTGGCTCCTGGCGTGACTCATGTCCCGGCCGGCTGCTGATGTCAGTGCCCAAAGAACAGAAGCCCTCTCTGTGGCCCTGGCAGAATGAGAAGGAGGTTTCTGTGCCCGGCAAGGTTGCTCCATGGAGGGATGCTTGTGCTTTAACCCCCTCCTGACAACAGCACATCAGCTTCCAGTAACCTTGGTACTGGGTTGGGAGAACTGCAGGGTTTGCAATTTCCACCCAGACACTCACATACCCAAGCCCTCTGCTAAATGCTCTTTGATTATAACCTCTCTGGACCAGGGCTGCTTTTTCGGTGCATCTGTACAGCACCCAGAGCACTGCATGCAACCTGTGCATAATGCTCTTGCGCACCCTTGAAATGCAAAAATGCTCTTATCCTTCCTTGAAATGCGAAGAGCGATGAGGTTTTCATCCTTTTTGGAGAGGGTTAGAGCCCCACTGCCACTTAGCTGCCATTGAGCCTGCCCTGCTGTGTCCCCCCCCGCCACACTCCCCACCACTCCAATGACCACAAGAGATGCATTGGCAGAGCTGCGCAGCACCAAGCTCACAGCAGGCTGCAAAACTCAGCCAGGAAGCCAAATTCCCTGGTATGGTCGTTGCGTGCCACAGGCTGTGGTGCCAAATCATTTTATACTCTGGGACATTGAGACAGGGCAGAGGCCCGTGCCAAAGAGGTGCAGCATCCCTGCGCCCTGGGCTCCTCATTCAGACACAAATCCAGCTGCCTTCTGAGGTCACCTCCATCTTCGCATCTCCAGCTCCCCCATGGTGCAAGCACAAACTGCAAGGGGGTTTCAGTGCCAAGCAGAGGAATTGCTTGTGGTTTCAGCTGGGGAGGGTGAAAACGTAGCCAGAGTTTGGGACCAAGCAGCCAAGATCTTACAGACAAGGGCAGGATCAAGCACGGAGATTTGTAACACAATTTTGCTGAAATCCAGTAAGAGTTGAACCTGGTGCTTTGGTTCAGCCAAATACCGGAAGCGGCTGCTGGGAATTTACTGGAAACTGTGATTTAACAGAAGGCACCAGTGATGCAATCGTAGCGTGCACACCAAGCAGCAGCACACGCTGCAGGGAACTGGTGTCACGACTTCCTGCCACAAAACATCTCCTCGTTCGCATCCCAATTTCTGCTTCGCAAAAGTCTACGTGAATTTACAACAAAATACCAGGCTACCCTGATTTTTGCTGCTTTTTAGCTGCACTACTACTATTTTTTTATTTCCATCTCTAGGTTTATGAGGGATCTGCTTACAGGGATAGGAGAGAGGGGCTAAGACAGCGGTACCAAAAAGCACCTCACAGTCATGGATGCTCTGCAGATCTCGCAACAGTCGCATCTTCCCGACGCATGCTGCAACCCTGTATCACAAAAACAAGTACTTCCCATCAAAGAGGGACAGCAGCAGAAAATGCCGGAGCTTCTCTCAAAGCCCAGCTCTAATACTTGAGCCTTTCAAGCATCAGAAGAGGATTTAATCCATTTTACAACTAGCATCAGATAACAGTGACATTAAAAAGCAGTCAGAGCAAAGCAGCAACTCCTCTTTGAGGATAATAAGTAGAAATAAATTAACTGATTTCTTTATATTCAAAATTCCTCTCTACGGACTAAGAACAAGGCCTGCTAAAGCTTTTGACAGCTCTGCCCATCAGCCACGTGAGCATTGAGGTTAAATAGAAATTTACACTCACAGAAACTCCTGAAAAACTCAGATCTTTGGATTGAGATTACGGATGTAGCCAGTATTTTCAGAAGTTCGACTGAAAAAATGTCAGAAGAGCCAGTTATAATTAGGTTTCTTCTAAATTTCTATATATGATGTAAATCAAGAGGCAAGTCACTGCCATTATGGGAAACTTGCCAGCAAAAAAACAGAATAAGGGGAAAATAAACTGTTTGTTTGTATGGTACTATTCACTTTACAGACACATAATGCAGGCTGGGCTTTAAAGGCAATTTATAATTTTGCAGCATTATGTGGCTGTAAAACTTTTATTCTGGTATTCAGAGTCTAATGTAACTTAATGTTTATAGAGTGACATTTCAAATCTCACTGCTGTCACCAGAAATGCCTCCATGGCCATCACTAGGTTTTGGGGAAGGCTTTGGGTACGTTAATACAAACCATTGCAAAGATTTCTCCGCTGCTCAAAAGACCATACAGGTAGCGGAGATTATAAACCGATTTTTCGTAACAAAATACTTACGGCCCAATTACAAAGTGCTCCAAGCTGTTATTGCAAAGCCAGTCACATTAGTCAGCAGATCTGCTCCGGTACTGAACATCTGCGGGAGCTGCCCCTGGGTATGGGCCGCAGCCCCTCGAACAAAGGGCAGGCAGAGCAACGGCGGCTCCGCTCAGCCCCGCGTTGACACCAAAGGCTACTTTTATCACGAGGAGATGCTGTAAACGTGTAGAGGACTGGGGGAAGGGAGAGGAGGTGAAAGAGGGGAAAATAAAAGAAAGCTAAAGTATTTATATACCTTGTCAGGTCATATAAGAGAGGCAGCACATTGCCCCGCACCATGGCCAGGTACACCCGCCCTTGCACCAGCAGCCATGCCAGTGTTCAGGCACAGCATGGAAATGACAGTAGATTATTTCAGACACACACCAAAGCCAAACCAGCCAAACGCCCCCCCAGACCCTGAAAGGCAGTGGGATGCTCCCGCACACACCAGTGCATCCCATGCCTCGCAAGGCACTGCTGCTGAGGGGTGGCCTTGTTCTGCACCACCATGCTCTCCTACAGCACACACCGGTGCCTGGTCAAAGCCCAGTGAGTTCTTGCTGATAAGCCTAGAAATGGTTGCTTTTATCACATGGCTTCTCTTATTGCTCTCGTGAGCTCGGTTTCCTAAGGAACCAAAGCTTCTGTGAGCATCGTCCATCTATCTCCCCCTCTGGCTTCTCAGCATCCTGGAGAATTTCAGCCAGGTGCAGCTCCCTGTAGTTGCTAAGCGCTCCACTCTTTCTTGCTTATAAAGCAATGGGATAATTTGCACACTTACTTAAAAAATCAGCCTCATCCCTGCTTTTTGCAGAACCACCCTTGTAGTGGGCGCTGCCTCTTTTTCTCTGAGGGGCCGGCATCTACCTGCTCTTACCTTACACTCAACTGTACTGCCATCCTGCTCTGCATTTGTACAGTGCTTAGCACAGCATCACCTTAACCACCAGCAGATCTTCACCTGGGAAAAGCCAGGAGAACTTCCCTGGAGTTGGTGGCTATATGAACAGGAACATCAGCCAAGGATGCATGTTGCATTTGGGGAAAAATGGCGACAAAGTAATCTTCACACTGGTCTGTATGCGAGAAGCTGAGATGGCAGCTGGCTACCATCCTGACCACACACATTAGCCGGCTCAAATCATCCCCAGTGCTAAAAGCAGCTCTTGATTTAGCTGATAACACCTTTTCAAGAATAGAGTTTCGGTTCAACTATTTTACTTAATGGCCTTGTCTCGTCAGCAGTTAAAGGATGCTACAGGAAGCACCTACGGCACTTCTTCCCGCTTGCAAGGAGATGGTTTCACACAACAGCTTTGTGTCATCTGTATTGAGTTGTTCCCACAGGACCGTTTCATCAGACGTCGCCAGGGCTTGCATGAGGAAGGGCATCTCGCTGCCCACAGTGCAATGCTCTGACCATAGAGCAGGTCCAACGGGAGGGAGCAGTCTCCCGCGTCAAGGGTTTCAGACAGCATAAACCAGCACAAGCGTTGACGGAGCAATGCAGATTCACACCAGCCAAGGAAGAAATTGGGCAGGAAAAAAAAAACAAAAACCAAACCCACCCTTGCCTTTCTTGCACCTCTCACGGAAGCCCAAATCTGGGAACAATGTGCTGCCACGACCTTGATACCACTATAGGCCCCTGAACTGAATCTTTGCAGATGTCTTTTTCTTTAAGCCTTTTCACCAGCATCAATTTCTGTTTCACTTCAACTGTCCTTCCCCGCAAGGGAGCTGCAGCCAAGCCCAAGGCGGCTGTACTGCAGGGCAGTGATTTATTGGCACAGGCAAGTATGTGTATGTGAAAGGATGCTGGAGAAAACGCCTCTCCCTTGAGCAGCATGCTCTCTTTCACTACCCCACCAGTTCACAGCATAAAAACCTTGCTGACTGCACAGAAGATGCCCTGTTCCCCTGAGCCTGCAGGCCCAGCAAGAATCCCCCTCCTCTCGCAGGGTCAGGGGTGCGATCCCACACCAGACACACAGCAGGCTCCGCTAGCCCCAAAGCACAGCATTTAACTGGCGATCACTCCACGGACTCTTTTAGGCTGCTCCAACAAGCTGTAATACCAAATATATTAGCTGAAAGTCCTAAGGCAGAGAGCCACCATCCCCAAGGTGATCACCAGTGATGGGAGATGTGCTTCCAGTCTTTCCCAAGACCGACATCGCAGCACCACGACATCCTCATAGGGTTGAGGTGGGCTCTCATCTCCTCTGATCCTGGCTGATGGGCACAACCCGTCCTCAGCACCACATCCCATCAGAGCAGGCGGTAGCGCAAACAAACCGAGCTGTGCCCATGCCCATCTGCCCAGGACGCAGCCCTCGTCCCCTGCAAAGCCCTCGCCTCTCCCCAGCTCCCCTTCCCAGACCCCCAGGCTGTGCTCTGCTAATAACTGGGAGGAGGGAGTGCTACTGGCCAGAGAAGAGGGGGTGTTTTTCTGAAAGATTAAAGAATATAACAGAAATAAGTCAACCTCTCAGAAACCCTCAACATATCACAATTCAAAAATAAAACCATTAGACTGGACATGTCTCATGTCAGCAATTTGACCTTCTGAAATTTTCTATGCATGTTTTTTTCCTCACCCACAAATGAGAAGTGGGTGAATAAGTTTGTTAATTCTCTAAATGCATTTTGAAGTTGTGAATTCACTGAAGTTGGCCATTTCCTGCAAAGTTTTCTGATGAAAAAGGACAAAAAGCATTTTGCAGGGAAATTCCTGATCCCCTTCCCTTTGCCACAGTTCTGAGCAGCTGCGACCCTGCGGTCTCCCATCCCCTTCCTTCCCTCAGAGCTCTCATCCTCTCTTTTTGCAAACAACCATAGCTCAGAAGACACCACCTGCCCCTGGCCACTCATCATCCCACCAACACCATGCAACCAAATCTCCTCTTCCCCGTGCCACGTCCACAGCCGGGTTTTACTGCGTGTGCTTGCAAAGCAAAGGGAATGATGCCGGTTCACGTATGGCTTCACACTCCCTTCTGCACAAGCACCTCTTTAAAGACCATATGCATTAACATCTTAGCAAATGACATCAGGAGCCCTCAAGCCAATGCTTTATTTCTTTGCTCTGGTTGCCTGGCAGACTCCCCCCTCAGGTGCTTACAGGCTGCCTGATGTGCCATAAAACCTGTGCCCTTTTAGGCTGCTGTTAGCACTGGTTTGTTCTCCAGGTGCTGCTCAGCCTTGTAATCCAGCAGCGTGTGCAGCGGGAGAAAGGAGCTTTGCTTCTGAGGTTGTGAAAAAACAAACGGCAGAGCTGGTGTCGCTCTGACACTCGTAGCTCCCTGCTAGCTAGCTGAAATGGGGTAAGAGACAGCAGAGGATGAGGTCTGTCAGTTAAAATAATTGGGTTTTAACTGCAACGCTGCTCACCGCTTTGTCTGATCAGGCCCAAAATAAACTGCATTACATCACTGCAGGTCAGACTGAACTAATAAGGGTATCTTTCTCACACCAAGAAAGAACGTATTTATGTCCCGTGCATTTTCTCTAGTGCTTTGCAGTCAGAGCTCCTTCCAACTATGCAAGTGCAGGGGAAAATTAATTCAGACTGCTGCCCAAATTATGCAAGAGCCACATGGAATGGAAAGTGCATATTAACAGATTTTACTATTTTAGGGTATTCTTTCATGCCTCATAATTTATTTTGCCATCATATTTGCAAATACAAAATAACATATAAGCCAAGTAATCTTTAGGGTGTTGACAGAAGACAGTACAAGCAAACAGGTACCTTCAGACAAATACTACCCTTTGTAACTACCTGGGTAAACCTAGAGCTCACCTGAATGAAAACAATAAGATCTAGTCCATAGTGCTATAAACACAGGAATACAAGCCAACAGAGGCTAAAGCCCCGATCATCTTTGACTTTGCTAATATGCCCAAAATCTTGCCTGTATCTTCTTGCTTTCCCAGTTGCTCCAATGGAAGCTCTCAGGCCATCTAAGGTTGCAGTAACACCGTATTATCTTACTCTGCAGTCCAACAGGCCATCCCACCCAGCTATATAACTACCAATCAAATAATCAATGACTCCTCCAACTTCTACCCCAGAGGATAGGGTTTAAATCTTCAGCTGGTATAAATCTGAATTCCTCCACCATTTTTATGGGACCTATCACAATTTCCATCAGCTGAGCAGCTCCAGCCTCCCATGACTAAAGAATGAAAGCAGTGATGCTTGTTGGCATTTATTATCCTTCTCCCTTGCAAATGATGCATTCCCATCCTGAACGCCTTTGGGAACCAAATGTCTCACCATGAAAGATATGCAACAGCATCTGCTGTGAGCAAGGGAAAACCACTGTTCCCCAGTCCTACTGCAAGGGAATCGTACCAGCATGCAGAGCTGATAGCAGAACTTTTTATCAGCTGTACCCTACTGTGAATCTTCTCTGTTCCTGACTACTCTTCCACCACCCGATAAATTAACAGCAATAGGACTTACTGGCCTATTTATAGGAAACACAAGAAGGCAGCATTTGCAACAAAGTTGTGAAAAGCTGCACTTAGCTATGCTGTTGTTTGTGCCCGGTTTACCCCGTGCCTTACTGGAAAGCACCTACACCCTGGTCTAAGAGCATATAAATCATTGCTGAACTACCTCAGGCAATGCTTTCAAGGAAAGGGTAGCAACTGCTTTTGCACAGCCCGGCACCTCTGTCTGTTGCTGAAGATACCCCTCAGTCCTCTCCAACTGCACCAACCACGTCCATCCCGTGGATAGGTGCTTTCACGGTCCTAATGGTGAAGTTAAGCCATTTTTCCTGACAAGCATTAAGAGATTAAACGCCTGGTGTTAAGAGCTCTCCCACTTAATTTGCTAATGTTAAAGCAAAGACCCGAAGATGTGTTATCCCTGCTCACACCTCCTCCCAGGCTGGGCTTCAGCTTGTCCCAGGGCACTGATTCCTCCTGGCATCCCAGTGGTAATGAGATGGGTCCATCAGGAGCCAAAGCCAAGTTCGCAGGAGCAAGCACTTCCCTTCTGCTCTCTCTTGGCCACACGCACATCCCATTCTCTTGTCTGTGGCCTGAGATGCATTAGAGCAGCTGCACCTTGACCAGTTTATAATATTATAGTGCTCCAACCCTGCAAACACTGTTCCCATTTGCTTCCTCCACATCTCCCTTGGTTAAAATAAATCCATTTGATTAAGAGGAATCAAAAACACACAAATGAATTAACTTTCAGCAGGACTTTTGGGAAGCATTGCTGTTACTGCTGCCTATCAACAGCAGAGGAAAATGTCAAAGCTTTCTAAAATTGATCAAAATCTTTTTAAAATTATCAAACCTTTCAATTGCCTTGAGATCCAGATCTGGACTTTGACGGCAATTACCACCATCCCCCGTTTCTAGGAGAATTCAGCACCCATGCCCCATTAAACTCTGTTAAAAGGGATAATTAGCTGGAGACTGACAGTAATTTAGCCAGTTCATTTATCAGAAGGGATAAAGCCAACCTGAAACATGTTAATGTGAGGGTCTTAAAACTGGTATTATTCTGTGCTGTTGTGCAACAAATGTATCACGAGCGGAAGGGCCCCAGACCATGGTGTTAATCGAGATTGCTGGGGTGTAAATAATGTTTTGCTTCATAAAGTCTGGCTAGGGTGAACAAATTATTTAGTTCTCATACTACAGCTGAATTAAGAGCTCAGATGTATAAAAGTGTGTAAAAGGGTGTATCTAAGAATCGATAGGGGATCACCGAAGCATTTAATCACTGTTTTACTAATCTCCCTGCACTATCTGAACTCAAACTGACTCCTCACACTAAAATCAATGGCGCTAATATACTCATTAACGACAGCTCTTTCGGAGGAATGAAACCATCAGAGTTTGAAAAACTAACTGGGGGCAGAGGAGCTGAAAGCTGTGAACAGTGCACGGGCTTGTGCTCCAAGGCTTCCTGGGGGAGCAAGAAACTCTCTAAAAATTCCCTTACAGGAATTTCCACTGCAATCTTCTACCGAGGGCAAGCAGCTGTGACTACATGTATAACAGCACATACCTGAGAGGGGACATCTGATGCAGGGACTGATCCAGGACCCATGGATCTACAGCCACAGCTCCTCTCCAGGGTGAGGCTCAAGAGCTGGCTTCAACGTTCAGCGCTGCCCACACCAGGGATTTCTGCACATGCAAAGTGTCTTTGTTTCCCAATTCTGGTTCTGCTACCTCACATCACTCTGTATCTCACGTTTCCCATCAGTTCATGGGCTATGCAAGACCTTTTGGGGCAGCTGTTGCCTTTGCATCCCACACTGGCTCTTATTTATACTCTTCACCAGCAGCTGAAGAGTTTGCCACATCCTCTTGCCAGGCTTCCCTGCACGACTATCTCAGCTCTGACCTGCACATCTGACACTCCTGTCCCGAGACTCATTTCTCCTCAGTCTGTCAGTTCAGCTGTGATAGCTTCTGCTTGGCATCTACAGGCTCCAGACAGTCTCTCCCCAAAGGATTTTCTGAAAGACATTGAATTTCTGACCAGGGTTTCATCAGACTGCCTGGAAAAGGATGTTGCCCAAAACTATTCAAAGACAGCATTTTCTTATTTTTTATGCAAGTATTGAACAAATATCAGAATGCAAAATTGCCCCTGGGATTGGAAAATGGAATTAAATCTTCCAACAAACATGAGAAAATGGATACCGACGTCTCTATTAGCAACAAAATGTTTCATGCTTAGAAACTGGTAATCTAACACCCCCTCCAGGGAATTCAGAATGGTGAGAAAAATGGTCTAAGACAGCATTAGAAAGAAAAAGAGATATACATACATTCAAGTGAGACACAAACTGGATGTGGGGTGGGCAGGAGGGCGTCCTTGTGTCAGTCCCACCTCGGTGCGTTCACAGGCAGTTCAGGAGGTCATTAGTGGAAAGCAATGGCCCAGATCCTCTGCCGTTCCCAGCCGTGCTGAGCCCAGCATAATCAGGCACAGGAGGTCCACCCCACGCAGGGTGCATCCTCCAAGCCGCTGCTGTGGCCACTAAGCTGTATCGACTCCTGCAAGCAGCGAGAAGGGCAGAGCCAGGACGCATGGTGTGGCTGAGCTGCTTCTGCAAGCACCAAGCTCCAGCCTGTCTTGGAGGGCTCATGGATGGCACGGTTCAGACCAGCTTTGATGGCACTGGTTTACACTAGCTGGGCAAACTGGTGGTCCAGCACCACATACAACACAGTGACGAAACAACCCTATTTCACCCGAGTGATACAAGAACCGTTCCAATGCACACGGGAACATCTCTGTTAGGTTTAGTGGTGGACTTGGTAATGTTAGGTTAATGGTTGGACTCGATGATCTTAAGAGTCTTTTCCAACCTAAATGATTCTATGATCTGCAGCATGTTGCTTTCCTAGAGAACACAGGATTTCTCCTGGGCTCCCTTCTCAAGCCATAACCCTGGGAAACAACCAACTCCCGGCCTAACAGCCCAAGAGCTGAAAACAGTATCATCAACCGAGTGACATCATGCAGTCCTGAAGAAGGAACACCATTTGGTACAGGGTGAAGTACGGGCATGCAACCACACCTGGGGGCTGTTATGGGTCAGCAGAAGGGAAAAGTTGGCACTGTAAGTTCAGTGTGTCCTCCTAGCTTTGTTTTGTTGTAACACCAACCTGGTCATCCTAAGGAGGAACCACCTGGCCAAAGATCCCCTTTGAATTTACTGTCCAGAAGAATCAACAAATGACATCCCAGCTGCACAGGTCATTTGCACAGCTCCTGTGCTTGATTTTAACGATGGTACAATTCTCAAAGACAATATACAACCTAAAAGCACTCGTACACAACCTACAAGATGCCCACCAGCCTGCCTTCCCTTCCCCTCCTCCTCCCAAGAGCACAGTTCATTTAAAATGGCTTACCCCATTCTCTTCTATTCTGCATTTCATGGCTTTTGAACTTCAAAGAGAGGGGTGAAAACCCTATTGCTTCACCATGCAGTTAAATATTATGCAGCCACATTACTGAAGAACACCTACAAAATACGCTGCTAAAATAAACACCCGTTTGAACTCTTCCTATAATATTTTTCACATGCTGCCCTTCTTCCCACACAGCACTGAAGCACCTACTTCACTTTAACCAGGTACACACTCTTCTTGGAGTCGAAAGGACTAATCATGTGCTTAAAATTATGCATTTGCCTGAAGTACCTAGTTGAACCCAAGCTTTTATATCTAGAAGTTGCACAGTATAAATTGGAAACATTATTCCTGGGTGAATGTTATACACACGTTGGCAGATATACTCCAAAACTAACTATGAAATCAAACTATTTATTGTTAATAGGACATGTCCAATTCCAGCAGACCGTCTTGAAAATCTAAAATAAAAATGTGCACAATGTACTACGTATGAATATGGATACCCGCCACACACTATGTGCCTGCCTCATGGATAGAAAAATAGCAGAGCAGAAATGCTCTAAACATAAATTGAGAATATATGAGATAAGATTTTAATTGTGGTTTTAATAACAACAAACTGCTGGAGCTACCTGCTTATTATCAGTCTTGAAAAGCAGCACGAAAATAATATTTTAACCTTTCATCTGTAACATGGTCTTTGCTAATAAAATTATCCCAGAGTCATCCAAGCACATAGCTGGTGTCACCTACTTAATATGCAGAATAAATTAAATGCCACTTACATATAGCAAAGAAATACCCAGCTAATTTCATGCACTTTCATGCTGGTCCTTATGCTGGCGCAGCCACACAACGAACACAGTCAAGCCCTGCATCTCCTCTTCAAATCCTGCCCTTCTGCAAGAAAATCATCTGATCCACTGCTCTACTAAACCACCCCTTTGCAAGGCCACCGTCACTCTGCCCATCATGCTGGGAGTGCTGAAACGAGCTGTCACATATGCTGGGTCGTTGCAATTGCAAAACACTCTGCATTTATTATACTACAAGGAGACCAGGTCCCACTGACGACACTTGAAGTATTGTGGAAAGACAGTAACAGAGATTTGGGAAGAGTGAGGGACCTGGCACGCTTCCCTACCATTAACAAAACCATGCTAATAATCCTACTTCATTTTTCGAAAACAAAAGTCACCTGGATGAAACACACACCCTTATCTCCATTTCAATCCAGCTTCATGCTTCCCACTACCAGAAACCAACTCACTGGTACTTTATCTGACGTGCTGTTGGTGAACAGCCCATGGAAGTCAACAGAAAGACTCTTCATAACCGATTTATTTCCATGAGGTATTAAAATTCCCAATATTACCAATCAAATACAGGGAATGCCAGGAGGGATCTTTCCCAAAAGACTACACTTT
Organism: Platalea leucorodia; assembly: GCF_965183815.1. NCBI lineage: Eukaryota > Metazoa > Chordata > Aves > Pelecaniformes > Threskiornithidae > Platalea > Platalea leucorodia. The sequence continues at coordinate 12,491,993 of NC_138827.1, forward strand.
CTCCTCTATTTAGTGACATACGAGCAATAATCAATATAGAGAACACATAAACAGAGACGAAAAAAATGGGAGGTGCTGGACATCAAAAAACTTATCTGCCAAAAGTGTCTTTCGCTACCTGCAGAATAAGGCTCCTGCTTCTCGCTGTGAATGAACTCTTTTCGTTCGTATTTGGCTCTGATCCACTGTTCACGCAGCAGTCTGGAAAAAAAAAATACAGAGAAAAGGAAACATGGTCCAAGATACACTAAGGAAGAATCTAGAATCATTAATTCTTCAATCAAAATACAAGTGTGATTTCAAAGTCTTCCAAAAATTGCGTTGTACAGTCTGGAGTCAAGGGTTTCTTCTGTTTACTGTTGGACAGCAATAAATCGTTTCCTTGTACATCTAATTTTACTGAAAACTTTCTTAATAGAATTTACAGATTTAGCAGAATAGCCCATTCCCACCCACCCAATCAGCCTCTGTACCCTCAGTATATGAATGATTTTAAACCTAATTTCCTCAAACTACATTCTTCAGTAAATGGGATCAGTAAATGAAAAAAATCAACAAACTGCATACAAAAGAAGAATCTTTGCCCTGAAGCTATCAATATGGAAGCAGAAATTGGGTATGCCTTTTGCGATGCATGTACATGATGGCCTTTAGGCAGTCAAAGCTGCAGAGAGATTGTCTCCTTGTCACGTTGTGGACAGCTATTCAAAAAAATTGTGATGTGTCAGGTTAAAATTATACTTATAATGACGAGGGGAAGCCCAGCCTAAGGATGGGTGACACTTGTGACTCAGTGAACACGGAGCTTGCTGCAGGGCGTCACGCACCTCGCAAACTAGGAACAACAGGAATTCAGATGAGAGGTGACCTCTTCAAAATGAAAGGGACATAGGACAGCCATATCCCAGGCCCTAGCCAACCTCTTGGAAGGAACTGGGGTGTGAAAAGTGAAAAAGCCTCAAAAAGACCAGGAGAACATGGGTGGGTAAGGACGCGAGGGCTGAGCCCTGTGGAACACAGGACTCAAACACTGGAGGGTGGTGAGAACCCGCCTGGCAGAGCTCTTCCAAACTCATAGCCTGTACTGCTAAGTCTAAGAAAGAAATCCACGATGCATGGCAGGAAACATGCCTGTTACAAAGTGCTTTACTCTTCATGTTGAAAATGATACCAATGATTTATACACCAAGACCTTAACTTCCAAACAGGAAAAAAATACCCCAAAGATTATAAATACTTTTTTGCTATTTTATTTTAGCATGAGTGCTGGAACTAATGAAGTAGTTTAGATCTAGAATATGCTAGGAATTCCTTCAAACCATTTTTAACTGCACTTAGTTCTTAATTGCCCTAGAACCTTAAATAGCCCAAGCAGGCAGAAATCACACGCAGAAATAAAGGCATGTGTCATCCCAGCCTCACAGCAGACATTTCAAAGTGGCCTACACTGATGACAGTAAAAGATTCCCCAGCATTGGGCGTGCTCTGTAAAACCCATCACACTTCAACACATCAACTTCTCCTCCAACAAAAACTATTGATACACTTAATTACCTTTTCTTTTTTGCTGACTATGCAAATTTAATACTATCTTTTCAGCAGGCACATTCCAGAAATGCTCAAAGAAGATAGGCGTACTAACATTGCTTATGAAAATTCATCTGCAGGTACAGCAAACACATTCATCAAATCTGCAAGACACTATTCAACGAGAACTGTGGCTGTAATGGTTTTCCTGGTAGTAAAGAAGGAAATAATTACACAGATTTTGTCCCACCCATTGTTTCACCTCCGTGGTTGGGGCATGAGCCTTCTCCCACAAGGCTCAGGGAGTACCACAGCTTCCCTGCACCCAAAACTCAACTGTGAGCTTCTGCTGTAACAGAAATAATGCACCAACTCTGCCTTTCCCCCTTCTGTTCCTGTTTTCAAGACTGATTTTTAGTTGTTACACACACATCTGCAAGTTTGACTGTGAACTCTGAGGATGAACACCCATCTCCCTTCTGCTGTCACCCTGTGCTACACTCTGGCTTGGGTACAACCCATCTTCAGTTCATCTCAGGAGGTTCAGATGCGTTTTGTAGAAGCGTGCAAGGGGCCTCTTCTGGGTTGAGCAGGATGCTCTTTCTCAATTTGATAGCCACAACATGGTAGCCTGCAAGCGCAGAAGACTGATGACCCAAAAGGTAGCACTTAATTGCCTGTTTCTATACTTGTGCCGCTCATCAAGAAAGCTACCAGAATTTAATCATAAAATCAACACAAGTACTTAAATTTGTTACCCTTCTTGCAATTTTTCCAGCCCGGCTGCTGCAGACAGCTTGTTATCACTGTAGCCAAACTTGGACCTTTTCAACAAGACGATTAGGGATTTAACTAGAAGGAAGCAAATTCACGCCACCCTCAGCTCCAGCTGACTTCAGTGGATTCAGCAGGAGCTGCAGCTGTTCTGAGTCTCTGAAAGTCAGCCTTCCAGTATGAATGTTTAAATACAGTATAAATTAAGGTTCATGTGCAGCAGTGGGAAAACACTTTTGCTGTATAATGCAGATAGTACAACAGACACACTCTGCTGGTCTCACGCCTTAGGGAACGCCGCTCTGCAGTGACTTATTTCCCATGACACTGTCAACAGCGGCGGTTCAGTATCTCCACAGCTTTTGTGCAAGAGAGCGCAAACTGGGCAGCCGTGAGGCACCTCGCCCAAAGGGGTATCCTGAGAAGCTGCAAAATGCTCTCGATAACCTCTCCCAGCATTTGGGACAGAACACAAGTGGCTCCGATGGCAGCTCCCATGGCAGACAGGACTCCAGCCGTGCCACTTTCCCAGCTCCCAGCAAGCACTTTCTGACAGCTCACGTATTCTTCCTCTTTCCTCATGATCACAAACCCAGGCTCTTTCAGCAATAGTTTCCCAAAACCCAAGATACACCAAGAGCAGCCCACAGTTAGGACAACTCAGTGCAAGGCCAGTAGCTGCAGATTCTGCTCCAGTGGTTATTTATACAAAGCAGAACAACTCCAGCAAAAGAAACTGAAACAAAAACCCAACGAGGACAGCAAGGAGTCCAGCATCAACTTTCAATGCAACAGAGAAGTTGAGCAGAGACTCACTCTCATGGACTGGAGGCAATCCTGCCATAAAAAGCTGCTTTTGAGTCTGGCGTTAAACCCTAGTTTCACTGGCACAGCTTGGATGAGTTTAAACAGGAGCAGGAATTTGTCCTGGTATCTATGGGATCTGAGAGCAATTGGAGGGCAGGGACCATCCAGAGGTCCCTCAAGCCATACAGTCTTCTCCAGAGTTTTCAGTGGACTTTAGACTTGATCTCCATTTCATTTTAAGTGTGCCTTCAGGGGCCTTTTAAACATCTGTTGCTGTGTTTTAGTTTGAATGTATTTTTCCTGAGGTGAATATGTATGTAAATAACCCAGGGCGGACATCACTTGTCGAATACAGGACCCTCCATTCAAACCCGGCCTTTGATTTCGATGGGAGTTCTGTGAACAGAAAGGACTGCAGCAACAGCCTCATGGTATTTTATTGCATTTCTGGTGATAGGATAATGTAGCAAATACAGCATTCACGTTTGTTAGGAAAATATAAGTGCATCATTCCTAAACTGCAGAGATGCACAGCTTTCGGGATCAACTCCAAAAGCTTTAACAGCCCACCTAAAGTCTGGCAGGCTGCTGGTTACAGGGAATGTGTCATTTTTTGGCAATTAGAACAGAAAGGTCTTTGTAATTATCAAGATAAAAACCTGGGAGCAAAGGAAAAAAAAAAAAACAAACCACCAAAACCCTAAGGAAAAACCACATTTCCAACACAACAAGGGAAAATTCATCCCCCGAATGGAACAGGACTGGGCTGCACTGGGGAGGCGGCAGGTCCAGAGGCCAACAAAGCACCACCAACACCAAGAGCTCCAAATCTCATTTTAGGTACTTGTTTGCTTGCCTGGCCACCCACATGAAGCCAAGTGCTCTCTGTCAAAGGGCCAGCAAGGAAGGTTTCAGAAGCCGCCAGTGGAACAGTTTTATCTTGGTCCCATATGCTCAAAGCCTTTCACTCACAGCAAAAAACACCATGGGAAAAGCTGTTCAAGCAGTTTAACTGTGGCTGCGTGGCTTCATTGCACTCTATGGATAAGTGCTGGCCAGCCTAATTTATAGTCTCCAATTTATTGTTACCCAAGACCCTCAGCTAGACTGGCTTTCCTAGGAGACGTTACGGTGCACACGCTACAGATGCTGCATGGCTGCCATGGCTTTTTGGAGACATACAACAGATAAGAAGCCCCAGCCAGAGGTGAAAGTGGCCTAAAAGACATCAAACACCATCCACTACCACCCTCTGATTGCATCTTTGTAAGCCACCAAAGACAAAAGAAATTAATGTCATCCAGGAACACCATTTCCAAAACCCAAATTTGTAGCTTCTGGAATTTGTCAGAGGTTTTTCCAGCAAAAAGCAATCTGCTTTCCACAGGCAGCTCTGTGGATGCAGTTATGCCAAGTTTCTGTCAAACAACTGTTTTAATGAAATTTTAAGTCCAAGTCCAAATTTTTGCTCAGACTGCAAGAAGAGCCACTGCAGCGCAGACTAAAAGCCCGTCTAGCTTCACACTCAGCCTCCGCGTCTTTTCCTATCCGGTAAGTCCTCGCTGTGAGGACTTGCTTTTAAATGGCTTTGTGGAGGCATGAGACAGCTGGGGGGCTTCTCCCAGACACTCTGTGCATCACCCCGGCTTGCAGAGCCCTGGGAGAAATGTGCCATCCACCCCCTGCAAGACCAGTGGCCAAAAGCAAGCTTCTGGAGGAGAGCAAAAAGACAGGGTTTTTGGCTATCAAGACATAAAAATCTTGTATTATGGATTCAAAGAAGTTAAAGCTGACTTTGAGTATGCAAAATCATAACACACTCAATTAAAATGCTAACTGATTCCTTTTTTGTTCAGTTGTTTTACATGCACAGTCCAGTTCACCACAACACTATTTTTCAGAATGGTTAAACACAGATTAAAAACATGTAGGAAACAGCCTGTGTCGGTACTATCTTAACCTTGTAGCAATTTCCTTTGAAAATTAAAGGAATCGATATGAATTAACAGGCTTACGAGCTAACAACAAAGACAAAATGAATGACAAGCAGAGAAGACCCTGCGGCCAGTTGGGACTGAAGGGGCAGGCAGATCTCAGGCACTCAGCTGATGGTGGAGTGGTGCTCAGGCAGAGACTTCCCGAGGCTGAGTGCCCAGTTTGAGCCACCACAGGACACTCCACCACTTGGGAACTGGTGAGCAGCCGCTCCAAGAGGCCATGCTGCAGCACCTCAAGCTTTACACTGAAGACATCAGGCACTTTTGAAAGTCATGGATGTAAAATCTGAAGACCCTTATTAATAAGTAGGAGCCTGAGCAAAACACTCAACTTTACCCCTCTGGACATTAAGCATTAAAGAAGTCTATCTACAAAATACCAGCAAAAGGAGGTGACAGAAGAAGAGGAGACCAGCTGAGAAGTTTGCATCCTTGACCATTATTATGCCCCATGCATGGAAGGAGAGGGGGCCAGACTGACCTTCAGACACTAGACTGAGGTGGTGGGCTTGGTAGCTCCTCTACCAAATGAACCAAACTTTAAATGATAAAGTAAGAAAAAAAATCCAGGGATTTACTAGGCAATTTTCTCTCCACACATTTTAATCGTACCATAATACAATGAGCCACTTCTGCTAAGAACTGTTCTTCTTCAGATGACTATATAGATGACTCCACAAGCTGTGAGCCTCACTGGGATACATCCTCTATCTGACTGATGTCTCATCTCGTTCCAGATAAGACAACCACCGACTACAACTCATGCCATTTCATTCTGCCCCATTTTTTCCTACCAAGGTACTCAAATGTACTGGCAGTCAGTAGATGTAAGTGTTCTGCATAAGGAGCAGATGTAGCTCCCACTTATGCAAGCACAGAGAGAGGAGCAGAGCAATGCACTGCAGCTCATACGCAGTTCCGCAGAACGATGCTCTGTGTTCCCAAATCAAGCAAAAAGGCAACAGAAAATGATGTTAAGTATTGGGCAGGGACATGGACATACTTCCAGTACTGCAAAAGCCCAGTAAGAGTTTGTCTCCATCTTCTTCTATCAGTTTTCAGCCAAACACATGGCTGAACAAAGCCTTTTTCCTTTGCTTTTACTTGAAAGCGATGCTACCCCTGTTGCTCACTGGTGACTCAAAACTCAACCATGTGCTTGCAGTGCGTCTGCCCCAGAAAAGGCTGTTTTACAGCTGTACAAAGTTGGGCCATGACCACTTGTGACCATCCAATTAGGGTTTTTGTAGTTTAAGTTCCTCACCCAAGGCTCTTTGGGCCAATGCCGCGGTGGTGTAGGAACATCCCATAGTCTGGGATTCGTTTCAGTCTCAGGGACTCCGCAGTGGTACAGAAGTTGGCTGCTCTGCTCACTGCTCCTGATGCACAGGCCAAGTTGCTGGCAGACAGAAGATGAGAGGAGAGGACAGAAGGGGATTTTTTTTTTTTGGTTGAGTGATTTTTTTGCCTATGCACAGCTGGTAAATTTTCCCTGGGCAATTCCAGAGCATCCCTCCAACTTCTCTAACCTTCACCAAGTGCCTGACAGAGGCAGGAAGCCACAATGGCATTTCTGGAGGATGCAGAAGCCAGATGCAGCAGGCAAACACCACGTATTTCCCAAGCAGTCAAACACAACATCGTAGGCAAGAAGAAAAACGGACAAGCTGGCACTGCAGCACTTCTTCCCTCTTGCTCTGAATTTTGCAATTCTTCAAGCAACCAAAGTAGAGGGATTCCATAAGTAGCATTATAAAATTAAGAAGCTTCAAATGAACAAACAGCTTGTCCTTATTACGGCTCATACGTCAGCATCCTGCCACGCCGAGTCTGAGGGCAGCTCCCACAAAGCCTGCCCAGGCGCTGCAGCTGGCCAGCACAGGTTGTCGTAATTAGAAGCATCAAAACCTCTTGATGCTGCAGAACGTGGGTCGGCACACAACAGCACGGTGCCAGTGCTGGATGGAGGTGTCATCCGTTGTGATGCTACCCAGGGCTGCGAGCCGAGAACAACTCATGCTATTGCAGTGACTGGACTGCAGTGAGGCGGGGAGAAAGCTAAATATATACCCCTTCAACAAGCAGTGCTCCCCTGCTCTTGTTTAGCATGTATGTTGAAAGGCACAGAGAGCCTCTAACTAGAGAAAGAAAAATACAACCTGGCACACCATCCCTGAAACATTCCCAACATGCAACGTACCCACAGCTGCTTATACTGCAGTAGCGTCAGAAGGAGATCTGTTACTGCAAGAGGTCACATCTGTCCCAATGCACCCTGCTGCTATGGCACAGACCCAGCAGCACCGGTCCGGGGAACACCTACATGAGCAGAGCTCCAGGTTCAGTTCAGAAATCAGGGCATCCAGGCTGAAAATTGTCCCAGTGCAAAATAGGCACAAGCTGGGAGCACAAAAGGGCCAGAAATTGGTCCTCCAGCTGCTTGCAGGAAGACTAGCCTTGCCTCATCCTCCCAGACAAGAAATAAATAAATAACCAAAAACAACAGCAACAAAAAAAAAAAAACTTAACCCTCCTGCTCCTGTTTCTCACCGGTTATAAGCCCAGCAACATGCCTCTCCATCAGGCATCAGGGAGGGCTGTGGATAGAGCGGCCGCCCCAGCGCCGCCAGCCGAGCGCCAGCACGGTCCCTCTGTGCTCGCAGACAGCTTTGACAGGGCTGCGGTTGGAGCTCAGCCACCACTCGGCAAAGCTCCCCAGAGTGCAACTGCACCGCAGGATGGAGGAAGAAAAATATCATAGCAGCAAAGTCTGAGCTGCATTATCAAAGGAAGCCAAACCAACCAAGCACAGAACCAGCCACAGACATTTCTGCCAGCCCGACAGCAGAAGAAATGAAAATGCTTGTGGTCTCTAAGCTGCCTGAGCTGCAGGGCAAGCTTTCACTATCTCTCAGGCTGACCCGTGCAAGGAGAGCTGGGTTCAATTTGCATCCAGATTTCAGGACGCCCCAAGCTGCAGAGGGACCTGCCCCACTTCCAGCCAGGCTCCCCCAGCACGAGCTCTGCACCCTCTTGGGCAGGGATGGGGCATGGAAAATAACCAGGACTCTGCTCCTGAACAACCTAAATATCAAATAGGCCCCTGCCCTGTAAGGACAAAACAGCAGCTAAGGCTGGAGTGCAACATCTAATTGAATTTAACTGGTGCTTAAGAGTAAACAAAATTAAAATCCCCTGGAATTGTGTTTCTCCTACCAATGACAACTAGGTGAAAAATCTTGCTTCTCCATCCTTGACATGACAAGTACATGCAAGCCACAAAACAGCACAGCCGCCTGCTGGGATTTTGGAGCTCAGCGATACAAACGTGGTACTGGATCCTCTCAGGACCATGACAGTTCACGAGAGCTGTCTGTTCACCGAGGCTGGCAACCACCTCCCAGCTGCTGGCAGAGAATGGTGCATCTACAAAAGGAAAATCACTGATAATTTCTCTCTTGCTTCTCCACAGAGCTGGGCTGAAACAAAAAAGTCTTTTGGCAGAGTGTTATTCCTGCTTATTTCCTTTACCTTCTCCTTAGTGTCTCTTTGATACAAAGAAGAAGAAGGGCACTCCAAGCTCTCCATGCTCCCCAGACTTCTGAGTCCCCAGGAAACCCCACATGAAGTATCTTCCCCACCTTCCCTAAGCCAGGACCTGGGGGTGATGCTTGAAGGCCAGTTCAAGGTAGGAGGAGAACTTGAAAGGTCCTCAACTCCCAACACGGTCAAACATATGAAGGTTTTCCCCCTCTCTGCCTTGGGAGAGACAGGTTTAAAAACAAAAAGTCACTTTGCTGAAGCTGTTTTTCTGAAATGAAAAAACAAACAAACAAACAACAAAAAAACCAAAGGTGCTGCCATGTTCAGCTGAATTTGCACCACCTCCTCCCCCGGACCTGCAGGATTGCTCCAGCTGGGAGTGCCTTCCTGGCATCTTCTCCTCGGGCTCCCTCCCACAAAGGCAGAGGTGTTCCAGCAATAGGAAAGGTAAGAGGCTGGGGCTTTTTTGACTTGAGAAAAATAATCCTAGCAAGATAATCACAACACACGCAGAGTGTGCCCCTCCACAGTACACAGTTGCTTTGCCAGTCCTCAAATAATTTCTGTACTTGTAGGAACCACGGAAGCCATTGCCAGAAGCCATTTTAGATCAAAACCAAGATCTGGGAACACTGCATAAATGGATGGGGTTTTTTTTTATTGTCAGGCCAGGCAGTGCGGCTCACACCTGGGCCTTCCCAGATTTAGCATTTGAGCATCGTCAAATAGCGGGTAACCGATGCATCACCAAGATACTTCACAGGCCTTTTGTCTTTACTATAAAAGGCTTTTTGCATTATGTAGGAAGACAATAACTCTTCCTAATAGCTATTACAAGATTAAAAATATAGATAAAGTCACCTCGAGGACAAGCACAGGTATTCGTGAACCCTTTGGCCCACCTTCAGTATTATTTCAGATTTGGGGAACACAGCAGAGCCTTCCTACTCAAAGGCTAGTATCTCACGCAGGGAGCCCTACGAACCCTTCCAGTACTTCTGTTTTGGGCACCTCTTAAAATGCTTGAATACATCATCTGGCTGCTCAGAGCCTTGCAAACTGTTTTCACACCACTGCCACGCCACCGAACCACACCTCCCTCTTCAACTAGTGACACCCAGTTAAAGCTGCAATATCGGGAGGGATCTCAGGCACCAGTACTCACCAGTTTGCTAATACTAAAGTACTGGCTCTGGAAATTATGCCCTCCAGACCCTCTGTGAAGACTGGTTTTACAAAGATACAAAACCTCCCTGGGTACTCTGCAGGACTGGACCCTAAAAACCAATTGCAGTTCATCTTCTTGCTCTCTGGATGGTACAGCACGTTCTGGCCACTCAGCCCTCTTGGTCTACAAAGTCTACCCCAGCTTACTAGGAAGGTTTACTCTACACTGTATGGTAGACAATATCTTTTCACTCATCTTCACAGAGGATACTATTTGTCACTTAGGCAGAAAAAGAAAATCCACCACTTTGGCACTAAACCCCAGTATTTTTGTATTACAAGTAACCTAGCATCTCATATAACAGATAAGCAAGTTCTGTTTTGATGCAGAAGGACTATCTGAAAAGGCAGAGGAAATCAATGGGTAGAAATTGGCATTTTTGCAGCTTTAGAAACTTGGAAGAGTCTGGGGAACAGACAAACTATTGGCTTCCCTGCATCATCTCAACTGTACTTATTAAATAAGATCCCACACGTAGTATAAACTCTACCATATGCGTGCAGAAGAACAAAGATTTTCAGAGCCTTTTATAAATGAAACCTCCTTTGTGACTAAAAAAAAATGTATCATACTGAAACTAAAATATTACAGAGACTGCAGCTGCACAAACAAATAAATGGTGTTTACCAGCAAAGGTATTTACTTACTGACAGTCAAGAAACGTTGGCTTGTAATAAAACGGTGGCATTTTAGATTCATATTTTGCTTTTGCTACATTGTTTCCATTTGAGGCCATAAACTGTGAAAAGAAGAGAAAAAACAGAAAGAATTAAAAAGTGTTAACGGCATTTTCCCTTGTCCTCTTTTGTTTCTAGAAAGTAATAAAATTATTGGGATGGGGCCTCTATTCACTTACTGAGGTTTCCCCAGGACTGTGCACAGAAGGGATGCTGTAAAGGCTGTGCCTGCAAACCCGGGCTCAGAAATCAGTATTGATTATTATTGCAGGGCTCCCCCCAGCTTAATACGATGCTGGGGACAGGTCTGTGTCCCAGTCACACATGCCCGATCCCCACTGGTCCCCACGGGAGCAGAAGGCAGCTCACAGTGGCATTTCCCACTCATAGGCATGGGAACGAGATGGCTCCCAGGGAATCCAGCATAGAAATTAGGCAAACAGAGGGCAAAACCCAGCACTAACTTTAAGTCTCCATGTGTTACGGCTCCAGCAAGGTAACAGTCTCTGACACTACGCCATTTACTATGGATCACATCACTTGTTCCGAAAAGATAAATTTATTTTTGCAAAGCCACGCCAGCAACCTCAGAAAGAAGCTTAAAATATGAAAAATAAATGAATAAATAAATAATTGAAAAAAAATTTATCTGCCCTGACAGCCCTCCTTTCCTTCTGATTTTTTATAAAGATGACTAATTGAGAACACTGCAAACAAAACCACATATTTCCCTATTATAAGTTTCATTTAATGAAAGTAACTTTATTAGTGTAAAAAACCCATCCTTTTCCAGGCAGCCATGCTAAGTATGTTTTGTCTTGTATCAAATGCCAAGCATACAAGCATAGCAAGCAGCTAAGCTCTTTCTTCCCCCACCCCCAAGATTTTTTTTTTTTCATTATTTTCATGTTTTTGAGCTTCTTGAGTTTACATATTCAATTTACTCTCAAAAAAAATCAGGGAAGAGAAAACCCATGCAAAACAAAGGTTTATTTTCCTCAAAAAACACATGACTCCATGAGCTGCGGCTTTCAGAAAAACCTCAAATCTACAACATACAAGATAAAGATCAATGACCGATAGCGTTCTTCAAGCCTTTAAAGACACAAATAGTCCAAGCATATACGTTTCCTAGGTAGGTTTGCCTTTAGCAACATCACCCAAACCTAGGCAGGCGTGTTGCATAAATAGAGAGAATTTATACTGCGAGGGTTCAGTTCTTCAAGAAGTGAGTTTAAGAGTCTTCAACGCTAAGTGGAACAAAGCCAGAAACAGCCGAGCTGGGCAGGGGTGGCAGACCAGAGGTCCAGCCTACTGTCTAGTCTAGGCTAGAGGTAACGTGATAGACCAAAGGCAATTCATTTAAAATTTGTCATTTCTACACACTCTATTTAATTGATATTTTTATAGGTGTGGGGGAAACCCTCACAACTTCTTCATGAAATGGCTACTCCATTTTTCCATCAGCATCATGGACCTCATTCCCACATTCAGGAATTATCTAGACATGTTTTCTGAAATCACGTTTGTTGTGGCATCTTTAGAAAGGACTGTTTTACAGCTTTGCTGGTACAATGTAGCGACCCAAACTCACTGGTACTTCAAGTCTCAGATGCACGTACCTCCACTTGAGCATCATCCCAGTCATCCAGACGGACCGACTTAACTTTGCTGACTTGGGGAATATTGCGATGGATTCCTGAACAATTCAAGCAGATGAAGATCCCTAGGCTGTGGGATGCCCAATCCGGGTCTGAAAGAAAGGAGGAAAGAGAGAATTGCACTTGACTGGTCTATTGGGTTCAGTGCAGGAGAAAGGAGAGATGGGACAGGACAGGACAGGGCACGGCAGGGGAGTTCAGGAATCACCAGGTCTGAGTTCCCTGATTATAAAGGCATCAAATAAATACACAAGTGAAATACAGATATGTGTTTGTTTATATTGATAGTTATACCAACTATACTAACAATTAACAGATTTGCCATCTCAGGTGCAGCAGTTATCCACAAAAACCCAATATATAGACAAATTCATATGTCCGAGACCTCCAAAACTCACTCCATGCTTACACAAAGAGGTGAATGTCGATCTTTCATCAGCAAATCCCACTCAACGAGCACCACATGGAACAGAAATTGCACAATTAAAACAAACAGCTCAGGGAAACAGCTATGCTGCTCCCTTGCCTTGCCTTTTTTTTTTTTTTTTTTTTTTTCCAATGGGAGTGCTCCACAGAGAGACTTTCTTCCCACAGCTGCGGCTGCGCAGCAGCACAGCCCTCCGTGCCAGGAGGTTTCCAGCCTTTGCCTTAATGGAAAAATGCTGCCAGTGGCAGCTCTGTACTTTGAGCAAAACCACGCGCTGTTTACAGCCCCGAGCTGACGTCTCACACAAAGCACTTTCAACACAAGTCCTTCGCCTCCAAATTCCTCCTTCGGAGAGGCATTGCCCGAAGCACGGGGAGACGGAGAGGAACCGGAGGAGGGCAGGGGCCGGGGGCAGGACACATCCACCAGTGTCCCTGGCGCTGCCTCGCTAATAAAGCCGATACAGGGATCTTTGTTTGAACTCCAACTAGCAAATGTCACCGCCTGCTATTCCAGCTGCGCCCCAGCAGAAAGAGCTTCCTTGCAAGTCACCAAGTCGGCCACTAAATCCTCCAACTCCCCCAGACGAAATCCTCCCCCAAACCCGCACGGGTGAGAGCCCCCCGGCCACCCCATTGCATCAGGCTGTCAAGGGGTAAGGGCAGATCTTCCCTTCTCGCAAACTGTCGTAATTTGTTTATTTCCCCACAGTAATTACGCTAAACACTCGCTCCTCACAGCGCAGCAATTATTTATAAAAAGCAAAGGAACGTGCTTTCTCCTCCTTATACATATTTGATAGCCTGGCTATGTCAGTGCAGTGGGAGCAGGCTGGCGTGGGGCAACGTAGTTCCTCTGCACAGGGTGTCAAGGTCTGCTACCAGCCCCTGCCCATGGGGACAGCCACCAACCTCCCCCAGCACACCCTAGAGAAGACTAATTCGGTCCCCAGCGGTGGTTGTGTTCAGCTATAAACCTGTGAGCGAAACGAGCAGCCTCATCGGACATGGCTGGGCGCCCACCCAGGAGAAGGGAGCAAAATCGCAAGCTGTTGCAAGTCTCATCAGCCACAGTTCCCTTAGCACAGGGCTGGGACCAGCAGCCACAAATAAAGGTGTATTTTTTTCTGTTTCACATGATCTCCCATCCTCATGCGAGACCCTGACAACTACAGCTCAGGCCTGGCAAATACAAAACCAGGCGAGTCGACCTAAGCACACCACAGCAGCAATCAAGTGCTGCCCGTATCCAGCAATGCCAGTGAGGGCACAGGTGCTCTGCCCCACCGGCCCCAATCCCTGCACCCTCACCACGGTCCTCCCACGATGACCGGGTGACTTGGCTTCACATCACGCCCAAGGTCAGGCACCCCCACTTATTCTGATCACAAAGATTGCTGCCAGTTTTTGGGTTATAGGTTGGCAACAGGAATCAAGAGTTTTGCATGCTCACGCACATTTCTGTGCTTTAAGTCCTCATGCTGTCCTCTCCCATCTCCAAACACATGGCTGTAATGAAGGTCTGGGACATGCCAAACATCCTACCACAAAAATAGTCCAAGGTGCAGCTCTGCTGCCCCGTGGTAGCCCAGAACCATGGGACCAAATGATTCAAGTCAGGCAAGGTGAAAGCATCAGGGTCTCTTGTTGAAAAACCTCTCTGATTGATTGCCACACAGAGGATCAGGCATGAGGAAGGGCGAGAGGGTCCAGAGGACGGGGCAGCCACACAGCAGCAGCAGTGGCGAGGAAGAGGAAGCCATGGCAGCAAAGTCTGGAGCCGGGAGCTAACATGACCACCGTCTCTCTGTGCTCAGCACAGCCGCTCCACAATAACCGTGCTTCAAGCCTTCCCAGTGTAACAAGATCTGATCAAAGCAGTGCCCGACTCAGGGAAATGGGTGTCAAAGTATGCGTTGGCCTCCACAGGTTTTATCAGGAGCCCCAACGCTTGTTTCATGTTAACAGATTTATCTTAGGTACATAGGTGGATTTCCTCATATTGTCTGCAACTTCCTAGGCTCAGGTTCCCAAATCCTTTGGAGAAGTAACCCCTCCACTGCCTGCACTGCTGTGTGCAACAGGACCAGGAGATGTCACACCTTTCTCCAGCCAGGGATGAGAACACATTTGGATGGAGGAACATCATGCAAGAAGATCCTCGGGCTCAGACGGAGGAGACTCCAGCTCCAGTGGACACTGAGCCAACTCATACCCAAGCCATCTCTTCTCAACGTGGGTAAACAGCACCTCAAGCAACGGGTTTCAATCACAACTGGGGCTTTTAAAGCATTCTCCTGACACCAACAGTATTTTCTTTAGACCAAACTCTTAAACATGCAACCCCTGCTCCAGACAATGTCAAGCCATGTCTAATTAAGAAAGCAAAAGCTGGGCGATGTGCAGGAGCATACACGAACGGTTTCCAGAAGATAATAGTACTTCAGATGAGCAGACGGAGACAACAGGATCAGTGGTGACCCAACCCTTGGAAGGGATGACCTCAGCTTGTTCAATAAAACCACACCTGCTAGCTATCTCTTCCTGATCACCTTCCTTTCAGTGTTTCCTCTCTTGCCTAGACCCAAGGCCCACATCCATCCAACTCCAACGGCATCCCACACAGCAAACTCCAAGGTGCACTGTGACAGAGCTGCACACTTCACTTGATTCACCAGACCCGATACCAGCAGCCTGCATTGCTGCCGTATATTAATAGCAACTTCCCATTCATTGCTCTTCTGGTTTTAAAAATACAGATCTCTTAAATCCAAAATCATGCAGCAAGGGGGGATGTAAGAGTCGTAGATGCTTGGCTGGTTGTGTGCTGCTTTCCTGTGACAGCCACAGCCCAGAACTACACAAATTTGGCAACTGTTTTTAGTGCCAAAGGGAACACCAGGGAGAGGGAGAGTTCAAAGGCCTCAGGAGCTGAGTTAGCCCCATCCAAAAATTGCTAAATCCCCCAGATTTAGCAAAAACTAGTGAAATCCCCCAGAACCAACTGGTCTACCAGAGGAAGTCTCTCTGAAATGTCACCGTTACAATAATTTATTAGAGATTTCTCATGGCTCTTGCTCTCCTGGCTGAAGACATCTGACTGAGAAAGCAAGCCAGCCTGGGTCTTTCCTGGACTTGAGTTGAAAGCCAAAAGGAATTTGTAAGCATCATCTGAACAAGCCCCAGGGTTATGGACCCACGCAAGTCCCCAGGCTGGCGCATCCCTGTGACCCCCCATGCCACCGCTCTGCTCGTGGACAGGAAGGAGAAGGATTCCCTGACTCCATCTTCTGGAGGGCTCCGCCAACGCCGCTTCCCCTTCTCACCCCTTCCGTGCACTTGTGACACCATTTTCGAAGAACCTAGCTACGAGACCTCTACACCCACACATCTTCTGCAGGAACTGGTGACAGATCCCTGGGCAGAGGGCTGCTGGCCGGGGCAAGCACCCATTTCTGCAGGGATGTTTTTCCAAAGCCCTTTGTAAGGCTTGGGGCTGTTCGCGGCTATGGAGCTCCCTGAGCACATCACAATCCCTCTCTCTTTGTTTCTGCCCTCCAGCATGAACAATGTGCAAAATTCTCAGCTCAGGAACATGGCAAATGATGCCAGCAATCTTGGACCTTGGCATAATCACGGACCCCAACCCTTCAAATGACTGCACGATTGCTTCGAGATAAGACAACAGCTTATCAAGCACGTGAATAAATTCACATAAGCATCTTCATACAAGAGAAGTGAGTTTTGGGGCAGCACCATTAGTTTAGTGACGCAGTGTCCCCAGGCTGTACAGCTGGCAAGCTGAGGTCTCCACAGCTAGGTGAAGTCCACTTTGCTGCTGGACACTTCAACAGCTGGAGCACACTCTCTGCGTTGGACATCCAGGGAGTTCAGTAATTTTATTTAAGCCATTTTATCTGGGCAGGGCCCAAAAAAGTGCACCAAAATGGCACTATATCATAATTCGGGCCTTTTTTGGGCATTGCCCAAAAAAGATGATTTTTTTTCTAAGCCTCCAGAGTTTCAAGCAAACAGCAGTGAAGCCTAATGAAAACTCTCCGGCATGCTTAAGTTCCACACAAATGACTTTATTCCATTATGTCAAGCCAAAAGGAATAAAGACTAACAAGGAGCAAGGGGAATATTTAAGCAAATACACTGCTGTAAGTGCAGAAAGTCTCTTATCCTTCAGCATCATTGCTCCAGAACAACTGATGCCAGCTCTAGAAGACTTTCACTGTTCAACGTGGCAGAGATTTCTAGTCACTTATAAACAGATTATAATGACTTTCAAAATAAAAACTTGACACAACTTCATTTTAAAAATTAAATAAGTAAACAAAGCTAAACTAAACTCAGGAGAAGGGCATTGGGGTGATATTTAACCATCTCATTCATCTGAAAGGGAAGGCACAGCCAGAGATTAGAGAAGCATCCAAAACAAAACTAAAACACTTGGGCAACACAGCTAAATTCAGAAATTAACTTCCCCACCCAGCCCCTTTTGCCACCACAAGCCCCAGGAAAACCTAGCGCACAGAACAATGAACTCTGCAGCTTGAACCCAACGTTACTAAGCATAAGAGCATAAGAACAGCCCATGGAGGGAAAAAACGAAGGCTGGACCGTGAAAAACAATAAAGAAGAACCACCAACATAACACATAGGACAATTTATACAAACCAAAAGGAGAGTAAAGAAGATTGGAGGTGGGATGCCAGCGGAATTTTTCTTTTAAATAAATAATCAATATTTCCTGTATCCAGAATGTAAACATAGGGTTCCAGTTTGAAAAGCCATCAACCCAAGTAAACTCATATGAAGCAGAGCAGTAGCATGCTCAAAGTAGCCATGAGACAAGAGCAAGAACTCAAGAGTCCCAAAAGTTAACTCAGATGGCCCCGCTCCACCTTTTGCCTTAAACCACAGTTATCACTATACATAGCACAGTATATTGCTGACCAAGACAAATATATGCAAGAACGTGGCCAATGCATAGCAATACCCTGTTAACACGTTCTCCAGCACACAAACGATGGCCTGACCCTTAATTAGCTGCCTGGCTGCATCCCCACTGCACCAGCTGGGTGGGAGCCAGTGTTTTGTTGCGATGGAGATTCGACAGACTTTTCTGATCTCTCTCCCCTGTTTGAGGTGATAAAGACTAATTAGAGGGGAGAGAAGGACCTCTCGAGGTAGGCAAAACCTTTTTTACGCTGCACTAGAAAGGTAACTCATGCCCTAGGATACAGGATATAATCATGGGGATTTTAGTGCAATCAACACAAGCAAAAAGCCTTTTCTACTTGCTGCTCAGCTGCTGCTGATTTCCTAAATGCCCCAGCCAGGAGAACCTCATGTGCAGCACTGAAGTTCTGTTGCTATTTACTTTGGGGAAAGATGAGGAGATTAATAAACAGACCCTGGTCATGCATTTTAAAAATAACAATAAAAGACATTAAAACTGAAGCCAAACAGCCTCCCACCGACACTCCTCTCTAAGTAGGAAAATTTTTCAGTGAAGGCACTAGACTTGCCAAGGTCTTTTTATTCAGCTGGCAGGTGTCAGCAGCCCTCTGCTTGCTGTCTGCAGCCCACGGCTGTGCTGCAACCCAGGCATCAGGACCGGACAGAATACACCATCACATTGAACCTCCTTTGTTTCAAAAAGTCCTTTTCCCTGGAGAAAGCAGTATCGAGCTAAACACAACTGCTATGGGATTATTTTTTCTCCTTCTTACCCCCCCACTCTGCTTATGCCCAGAGAGAAGGGTTGACAAATTCCCGAGGAAAAAAAAAAAAACAAAAAAAAACAATATTTAAGTGAGAGGACAATGGAGGTGCGGGAACAAGTTTCCACTTTTAGCATGAAAATGAAAAGCCCGTTTCACGCCATTAGAGCTGCAAAGCTCTGGAACAGCTTTCCAGTAGGAGGTAGTGGGGGCAAGAGAGAACTAGCTGCGAGGCAGAGCCCTGTTGCTCCACGGAGGGGATGGGGAGATGTCGCTGCGGATGACAGCACGAGGCAGGACCCGATGACTCAGTCAGTTGTCTTCCCAATCTGTGCCTTTAGGACCAGCAGTTGGATAGGGGAAGGAGAGGGTTGAGATCAAATCCTTTCGGTGCCCTCCTTAATCCTGAGCAAATCAAGCAATCCCCAGCACTCATGTGTTTCCCTCTAATCACCGCCCTCACTTCATGAAATCAAAGGAATGGAAAAGCTTCACCTGCTTTAGAAATAAGATGATGCTGGGCCTGCAGGAAAGGTGTTTACAACAACCTCAGCTGCACACCACCCACCCCCAGGCTTTTATATATACTGTTACACCAAAATACCAAATCTGCTCAGCTTTGCAGCACAAAGCTCCGGTACCAGACTCCCCTCCATCGCACGCCTTCTACTCTTCCTCCATCCCGCATCACCTCTAAGCCTCGGGCACAGAGGCCGATGTTACCCAGGGCCTGTGTCTCAGTAATCCATACCAAATAAGAAAGAAGAAAATGATAAAAACAAGCCACGTAAACTGCTGCCGGAGGGTTTAAACTGCAGGATTGCTTTGATGGGATTTCCACTTCTGTCTTCAGAGCCTCACTGTCCTCCTACAATGTGAAATGATTCTCGCTCCGTGGAAACACAAGCCTAAGTCACAGAAAAATGGAGTAAAGAGAGAAATACTCGAGGTCTTGTTATGCCCTGAGATAACCATCCGTCTCATGATGTGAGGAAAGATTGCCTGAGACAAAGAATCATTTAGGAAAAAAAAAAAAAAAAAAAGAAGCTGAACTGCCACATTAGTCTTGAAGAAAAAAAGATTATTCTAATACATTGAGAGCCATTACACACCAGCAATTCAAGGAGATTGCTCAGTTTGTACTTAAGACTGCATTTACCATGCTGTCTTCCCTGTGAAAACACATCTTTAAACCCACCCAAAACAAACAGATCTCAAACCAACATCTAGGACCCTGACTCCAACACAGAAGTCTGTAATGACAGGGGACCTGATGCCCCAGATAATGACTTTACTACAGCGGCTCCTACCCCACAACGCAGTCTCAGGGATGTAGTGAATGCAATCTCATTATTCATTACAGACAGATGACATTTTTGCAACGGAAATGTTTTTTATTCAAAACAACTTTTCATTGAAAATTAAGGTTTTGTAAAGATACAATTAATAAAAACCTAACTAGAAGCTTTAAAAAATAATTAAAAACCTGCAAGTGAAAAATGTAACCTCTCAGGTTTGTTTCCACTCTGATTTTCAGTTTCTACTTTAGCATCCTTTCTGCATTCCCAGCTGTCATGGCCGGGGCCACCATAAGTCTGTTCTCCCTACCTGAGACATGCCCTCAAAACCTGGGAGGATTTTTTGGAAGCTCTGCTTTTGCACGAGAAATTTTTCTGCCAGACATACACGCTGGTCCTGGGAAGACACAGATCCGACCTTCCTGAGCATCACATTCAATGTTCCACCCAGCTGCCAGTGCCCAAACCAGTGGAACACACAACTTGAACATAGCAGCCCCGCTTGTAGGACTTCGCCACTTAAATAATCTTCAATCATGATTAAGTGGCAAATTCTGGCCCAGACCCAGGCAATCGGCAGGTTTTGCCTAGATCTGCCCAAGGAGATGCGATGACCCTGCAGGGGACAAAGTTACTTACACAGCCTAGGAGGAAAAGCACCATCTCCCCTAATGCTCCCTGTCCACCCTGGGATTTAATTTTTTGCATGGTCACAGCTTAGCCACAACGAGGCGAAGCTGCAAGCTCTTTTGCATCAGGAACCTAGGCTTTTGTTACGTGAGCATGCAATACCTGGGACAAGCTGTTACTCCAGGGCTATGGCTACTGAGCCTCACCCAAATGCCAAACCAGTGACAAAAGAAAACAACCTTTTTTGACAGCAGGGAAGAAAAAAACCCAAAACTTTCACTGACTGGCTGATTTCTGAAACAAATATTTCCAAGAGCAAAAGAAAACTCAGCTGGCTTCCAAACACGCAAAGTAACTAACAGAGAATTTTCCCCTGTTATATTTCTGACCCATCCTATTCTTTGTTATCAGTATCCCTGAGCTAAATAGCTACTTCTTATCACGGATCCTGAATTAACTGGGGATTTCAGGGAAAGGAACACACCCACCTGAGAAGCAGTAATAATAAATCAGGGATCTTGACCTTTTGCTTACCCCCAGCTGTACCAGCACAAGCACGCTCTGCTTTCCTCATCTTCTGTTCATTCCCCACCCTCCCTCTTCTTTCATTCGCACTGTATTTTCTCTGCTTTGGTACTTTTCCTGTCCCTAGCTGTCCACCTGGTTCCAGCTGTCACCTTTTCTTTTCTGAGAAGTGGGATGCACAGAAAGATACATACTTGCATCCCATTCTGGAGCCTCTCTGGACACCTATCCCACGTTATCTCATACCCAGAAAGACCTGGCCTGCCACATCTGCCCAGGATGAATAACAGAATTCAGCCTGAATATTCTATATATTATCTACAGACACGAGTTATATACCTTAACTTATGTTAAGTAGCCCAGGGCATCTCAAGTTTACTGTCACTCCCAGGCAGACGAGCACATTGCAGCACTGGGAGCAGCTCTCATTTGCCAAAGAAACTGAAGCAAAGGGATCACTAAAGAAATTGGGTTGACGACCAGAGATCCAGTCCCAGGGAAGTAATGCCGTGACAGTTCAGAAGAGAGGCTGAATGGTATTAATATAGCACATCTTGTGTTACAAGAGACACTGGCCCAAATTCTCCTCTCCGAGTTTCAGATTCACTAAGACATCTCTGCATGCAAATGTCACCAAAAGCAAAATATGGTTTTGTTGTTTTACAAGCCCAGTTGGAGCCTTTAACAACAACCCTCTTTCCCTGACGTGAGCTATTTTACTGACCTACAGCTTCATCTCTATCCTGCTGCTGCTGAGGAACTTCCCATTTTGCAGAGGGGCTTTCTACTACACACAGGGCAAGGGAGAATTACCCCCTTGATCTGAATGGCCCAGGCTTGTAAAGTCTTTTCCAGGAAGGAAGAATTTAGACAGACACCTATTCGGTGAGCCCGAGCTGTGCTCAGCAAGGTCCCTAAAAGGTGGGTAGGTACAGTTACACAGCAAGGAGAGCCAGCAGATGGGTGGGAGCAGGCACGGCAGCGCAGCGCTGCAAAGCAGTTCACACTATGCAGAAAGTTCTTTGTCCTTTCCAGCCAGGTACCAGGGGGACGCAACACATCTGAAAGTGAACTGCAGCGTCCTGAGATGCAGATTAGGGGCATAAAAATATTGGTAATGGTACGAGCTGGATGGTGGTACGCAATAGGTCTTGAAATCCTAAATAAATCAATAGCTGGAAAAATAAGGTTCAGCTGAAGTGCTGGGTTTTCTTTAACCTATAGAATGACACAGGCTGAAAAGGACAGCTGTTTTCTACACCTCTTCAGAGCCATTCTGCCCAAGCTAATACAAATTTAGGTGTTTCTATGTGGTGATTTAAAAAAAAAAAAAGGAAGTTACTTGCGATGCAATTTTCTAAGGTTCTTCTCAAAGGCAGGTCCCACCACACCATACACACCCTGCTCAGCAAGAGCAAAGGCTTTCCCACACTCACACCCCGACCCCAACAATTCACCATCCGAAGGGCGAGGAAGATGCCCCTAGCTCAGCTTTTCTCCCCTCTGCGCACGAAGAGGGCCACGGGCATTTCAGCCCCGTCCTCGCACGGCGCCCAGCAGCGCGCAAGGCAGGCGCCCATCGATGGCACGCTGGTCAAAGGCTGGTGGGCAGGGTGCCCACGGCAATGCCTCCGGTCCCCCCCATCTGCTCGCTCACCGGCAGGGCAGGAGCAGCGACAAAAGCCAGCCTGCTCGCCAGGGGACACGGAGGACAAGCCGCCTCCAGCCGCACAGGGCACCCCCCGGGCAGAGCCCCCCAGCCGCTGCCGGGTTAACGGCAGCCGGGCTGCAGTGCAGACGGCGGGGACCTGCCGGGGATGACATCAGCGCTGCCACGGCCGGGCGAGGAGCTGGGCCGGGCCGGGGGTAACCTCGGCCGGGGCTGGTCCGCGGGTACCGCGACAGCGCATCCCCATCCCTCACCCTGCCCCGGAGCATCCCCGCTGCATCCCCCCCGGGGGCAGGGGGGGTCGGGCACCCCCTCGGCGGAGCGCAGCCCCCCACTGTTCCCGCAGAGGGCAGAGCCCCCCCCGCCGCTGCCGCCGCCGCCGCCCGGGCCGAGCCGTGCGGTGCCGTGCGGGCAGGTGCGGCCGCCGCCCGCGCCCCCCGCCTCGCCCTGCCCTTACCCGGGGCGGCGCAGTCGGCGCACGCCGCGTTGCCCGGCCGGTGGAGCAGCTCCACCAGCGCCTTCCTGCTCCTCTCCTTCGCCATGGGCGCGGCGGGCGGTGCGGGGCTCCGCTCGGCTCCGCCGCGGCTAAGGCAGCTTCATGGCGCGGGGCGGGGGGCGCTGGCGAGGCGGGCGGCGCGCCCGGGCTGCTCCATGCGGCCCCGCTCGCCCCGCGCAAGGTGAACGCCTCCGGCGGCCGCGCCGCCGGGAGGGGACGCGCCGGGGCGGTTTCTGCCCGGCCGCCTCCTCGCCCCGCCGCTGCCGGAGCTGCAGCTGGAGCCGGAGCCGCCCGCCCGGGCACGGCGCCGGTTCCGCCTTCCGCCGGGCCCGGGGGGCTGGCGGCTCCCTCAGCCGCTCGCCCGCGACATCCAGCGGCCGCCCGTCGCCGGGGCGCCCCGTCCCCGTGGGGGGGTCCCCGGCCATCGGGGCATCCCGGCCCCCCCGGGTGTCCCCCTCCCCGGGGCGCTCCCATCCCCCAGCGGGCCCTTCCCGCGTTTGATTTGGGGTGACCGCGCCGCACCCTGGCCTCGCTGCCCGCTGAGGGGATGCTCTCGCCCACGCGTGGGAGCCGCCGTGGCAGTGGGGAGGGTGGGGACCGGGGGTCTTCGCCTCGGGGAGGTTGCGGCTCGAATCACCCCAGCGCTCGCTGGATGGGGCCTCGCCGCTCAAGCCCCTTGGCAGGTTCTTGAGCAGTGCTTTTGGGGCACCTCTTTAACATTAGAATCTTTTGAGGGTACTGGTAAACATTTAACTGGTACCCACCTGCGCTCCGAAACCCCCCTCCTTCACCACTGTCCTTCCAAGAACACATCACCACTGCCTTCCACACCTGCATCTTGGCAGGACTGTCCTCCGAGCATCTTCCCACGCTTTCCACGCCCCTCCATGGTGGCAAGGGACTATCGGGGGAGAAGACACCTCTGGGGCAGGGTCACAGCTTCCCTGTGTCATCTCATGGCCATGTTGCTGGGACTGAGGGCTGCAGCCACTCATGCATCTCATCACCTACAGGGCAAGGCTCCTGGCCTTGTTTTACCAGGAGTAGAGGGTGACTCGGGGGTGACGTGGGAAGCCTTTGGCCAAGGAGGGGCTCAGAGCTGTGCCTCATAAGCTGCTGCCCTAACCCCTGCTGAAACCTTCCTCTCAGGTATAGGTCACAGGCTTCTGCAACGCTGCTGTGGCCTAGTTGTGGTTCATACAGCCCTGCTTATGAAAGGTTTTTGGTTTTGCAAAGCAAGTCCCCCATTCAAATTGTCCATCTCTGCTTCCTCCAACAAAGCAGAGCACCCTCCTGCAAAGCTCAGCTCACACCGTTCATGCTCCCCACGAGGTTCAGGGCATGCACGAGTATCTGCAGGAGGAGGGTGCCAGTAGCTCCTGGAAAATTTCCACAACCAAATCACCATCTTGGTCCTGCAAGCGTACACAGATGTGAGCAGGTTCCACGGAGCACTTTGTAGGAGAAAATAGCATACACCCTTAAATACGGGCAGAATCATGGCCTGGTACATTTACAGTGACCCCCCCCTTGCCTGGAATACATTTTCCTAAATGACCTTTGCATTTGTGCTGTCAAGACAAGTGGCTGTAACCAAGTTGATTTTTGACTGTTTTAAACTGATGTCAGACTGTTCCTTGCTGACTCTACGCAGCGTTACGCATCATGCTGGGGTTTGCTGGTTTTACACACGTAGCCTGATGATGTCTGGAAACTTGTTCCCATGCTAACCAAAGGTGTAATCCTGCACACGGGCCTTTTGTGGAGAAGTTGAGCTGCCGCGTCCAGACCCTCGCCTCCTTCAACCTCCAAGTCACTAATACTAACCTGGAGCAGAGCACTGACTTCTAACATCCACTGAGTAATACCAGCTCCAGCACTATATCTTAGCCCTAATCCTCCACACCCATGCTATATTCAAGCTTGTCGGTGTAAATATTTACAGGATCAGAGCTTTACCTATGTCCAGGTTAGGTTAGGTTTTTATTTGCACTCCGGCTTTTCCAGAATATGCACTTGCTGAATTCTTCATGCGATAGCCAGGATGCTGCACATCATCATGAACTTACCGAGGGCAGGGGCTGGGAGGAGCGAGGGGGATTGGTTTTGAAGTCTCTGTTTAGCTTTCCATTAAGACTTATTGATTCTCTTAATTTTTTGTTCTCCTGGTTGCTAGGCAATCCTTCTCTCTCCTCCGCGTGCTGGAAGCCAGGGCTGCAGACAGAAATTTATATCTTGTAATAAAATCAAATATAACAGAGGCTGTTGTCAATGATGAGAGGGGAGCGTTTCGTAAAGGACAGGCGGAGCAGGAGAACAGGGCCAGCAAGGGTCGATCAACAGCGATCCTCAGCATTTAAGTCCCATCACAATTACTCCAGACTTCACATCGGGAAACTAACAGCCCACGTGGGTGGAGGGGATATGGAGAGAGAGGGAGAAAAGTTGGAACTAAATGAGCCAGAATTGAAGATAAACTTTTGTTCAGTGGAAAATCAAAGGCTTGATTCAATCTCACATATACAAGGATATCTCCGTAGATTTGCTCCTGGTTTATCCAAGGTTAAGAAGTTGGGTGTTGCTCCAGTGTCGGTCAGCACAGTGTTGATCCAGGGCAGGCAGCGAGGCTCTCCTGATGGACATTGGCTCTTAAGGATTGTGATTGCTGGCGTAGAGCAGGGACAGTGTCCGAGTTTGCCATCCCGCAGGGGTGAAGGGCGAAGGTTGCCCCGGCAGGTTGGCAGAGGCTCCCGGGAGGCTGACGGGCATCGCTGCTCAGGCCTGTCCACCTCCGGCTGTTCCCTCCTGCCTGTGCCCGCAGGAGCCGACACCTCGTCCGAGCTTTTCCCCACATTTTGCCTGTGGGTATGACCTGTCAGGGAAAGCTTAATGAATTTGCTCCTACTTCTCGCAAAGTCTCTGGCCAAACTCTCTGGAGACCGGTTGTCACTGTCAATACGTCACCCTCGTTCAGATGCTTTCTGTCTCACCACTGCTAAGTGACTTGTTAAGTCTGATATAAATTTATATACATATGTATATAAATACTTACATATTTATGTGTAAAATGTGTTTGTTTGTAAACACTTACACTTTTAACTCAGTCTTTTCAAAATCGCAAGGTTGTTGCCTTAGAAACGGACGTTATTAATGCGATCTCCCGAGGTGCTAAGCTCAGTGGCAG
This sequence comes from Platalea leucorodia, assembly GCF_965183815.1. Classification (NCBI taxonomy): domain Eukaryota; kingdom Metazoa; phylum Chordata; class Aves; order Pelecaniformes; family Threskiornithidae; genus Platalea; species Platalea leucorodia. The sequence continues at coordinate 12,518,167 of NC_138827.1, forward strand.
CAAGGGCCACCTCTGAAATGCCAGACTCTGAGGTCAGGGCAAAGGATGCTCAGAAATTCCTGGAAACCTTTTCATCATCTTTGTGGTGATGCCCTGAAAACGTACAGACATAACTATACCTTCTCCTTGCCCTTCTGTATTAGCTCCTTTTACCCCGAGACTGCCTTGTTTTGTTAGGAAAGATCTGTTTACACTGTTTTTTAGTTAATTTTGCAGCCCCAGCCCTGAAATGGCTAAATCAATGCCACAACCATGCAAGTAAAAGGGTGTTAAACTCAACCCTTTATGTGACCCGGGAGCGCATTCACAGCGTAACATGGGGAAGCATTACGAATTCCTGTCGGAACAGCAAACCTCAACAGAAATATCAATAATTCATGCCACTGCAACTGCATTCAAGCAAAACTCTCTGGAGTAGTAGATACACCAGGCTGGATCCCTTAGGCTTCCTCAGCACCACAGGGGAGGCAGCTCTTGCAGCTGGAGGTTTACGCGAACAAGCCATAGCACTGGCCACCCGCACCCATGCTAAAGCAGCTAGTTTCCGTTGCAGCATGGTTTCCTGTTCAAAAGAAAAAAAAAAAAAAGAAAGAAAGAAACTGAAATCCTAGAGGTTTTTCTTTAAAAAAAAAAAAATTATATATCTTATTTTCTGGGTTATTCAGTTAAATCAAGAGTGGCTACAGCTGAGAGGGAGGAATGCCACAGAGCAGAGAGCTCAGACCAGGGCAATTAAAAACTCTTGAACTGAAAATCCGATACTGATGCCAACTGTCTCTGATTTTGAGCAAATTGCTTTATGGACCCTGTGGGATTTTTCTCCTGTAGAACAGGGAAAAGCACATTCACTGTATCTGCATGGTTAGGATGTGTTGGTGAAGTTGAAGAGGATGATGCAAGAGAAAATTATGCGAGGGTGCAGAAATAACAGACTGAAGCCCTATGTCTGCAGAGCTGCTCTGCACCTGCGCCGGCCCTCAAAGAAGAAAAGGCATTGTGCAACTCTAAAAGTGTCTCCCTGCGGAGTAATTTGCAGATCAGGGTTTCATTACATTTGCATAGTGGTTAACTCTGTTGCAAAGCCCAGCGTTACCAGTGTGAAAAAAAGGGGAGTCCTTTACTCCCATGATTTGATTTCTGTGCAGGTAACATCATGCACACCAGACCACAGAGATCCTCGGTAAGGGAGAAGAAATGGGGAGAATGAGGACAAGAAGGGGGTGCAGAGCAAAATCTCTCTGCTGATTGACTTAAACACTATTTTTTTAGGCTTCTGCAACATCCTGGAGCTAACCGCTCTCTCAGAGCCACGCTGCAACAAAAAGGAAAGTAGCTCAGGCCACTTTTCTGAATCTGCCCATGATGTGCTCAGTACATCCCTTCCATTTCTTTTCCGCCTGTGCTCTGGCCAGGGTCGCCGCAGCGATGGGCTGGTTCGGGAATCGATATATGGTCACAGGGGCTGCTTAGTCGCTCCGACAGGGTGGTTGGGAGCCAAGAGACGTCCTAGAGCATGAAGGGGTAATTGATAGCTTGAGGATGTTGGATATTTGTACATCTGCTCCACGGCACATGGGGAAATCTCAACACAAGAAAAACCGCGCTGCGACAGTCCTGTTGCTCTTGTACCGAACCCATTTCATACGATGTAAAATATGGCACAGAGGGGGCAGCTGGGGGAACTGGCTCCATGGCAGCTACCAGGCACCTGACTGGAGCTATGCTGATTTCTACAGCCTAATGACGGGCTCTCTTCTGCTCTCAGAGAAGATGAAATTAGACCAATGAAGTCAATAATTCACCTATGCCAGTGGTAGACCACTGCTTTTAGCATTATTCCTGATTTATGCTAATTAAAAGACTTAGGCCTGGGAAGCTCCATATGGAGAAAGCCAACACATGTGTGAAGAGATTCGTACGTCATGGTATCAGCTCCTCCAAGAAAAGACAAAGTGATTATTCAGAGAGGGCCATCATCAGTTCAGTCTGAGTCAGAGACAGCAGCAGGACATGTTCGACGTGCAAACCGCAGGGCAAACACTTACCATGGAAATTGCTTTTGCTCAATTCCAATAATTTAATCTCTTCTTGGCTCAAATAGCTCATCCTTCCAGGAACAGCTTGGAGACATTCGAGCAGGAGACTGGACTGCATGATGACCCATTGCAGGGTGGAGACAGAAACGGCCCGGCCAACTGCTGCCTGCTCTGGGGGTCCTGGGAACCGGTGGGTGCTCCTGCCAGGGACCCAGCGCCAAGAGGACGATGGAGACACTATAGGCAGGACCATAGGACAGAGAACAAGGGGCTGAAGCCCAGCATGTCACTTCTGGTCTGGAATTCTCTGCAGCAGAGCCCGAGTGTCTCAGAAAGAAGACAAACCATTTTAAAAGGGCACAGAGAAGATGAGAAAAACGGTACAATTACAGGTCCCAGCAGTCAGTCTCGTATCACAGACTGCTGCTTTCAGCTGCCAGTCTGGCTCAGACATCTGAGACCACATCACTTTCTGTAACATTGCTCAGCTGTGATTTGAATAAAGCATTAGATGGAAACAAAGCTGTGGTTTTTCTCTAGAAAGAGATTAGAAATGATGGCCTGAAGGAAGCTGCCGAACAGCTGGAGATGGTAATTGAGCCTCCCCCCAATTAACTTTGTCCACAGAAAGTTGAGGACCATGTCCTACCCTTCCTCTGGCTGCTGATGGGATTGCTTGGATGTCACTGCGTGCCTCCTAAGAGCTCCCACAACATCAAGATACAGAGCATGCTGCTCACTTATTTGTTTATTTCAATATGCTTTGCCAAAGAAAAATCAGCAAAGAATTAATTAACAGCAATTATTTCTAGCAACAACAGAGCAGCCCTGCTCTAGAAGCCATGAAAACAACATCATGAGACCCCTGTGGCCGAAAAGCCTTTATAAACAGGTGCAAAAATAAACAATTTTATAGCAGGCTATAAAAAGAGCCCAAGCCAGGTTGGGGAATGGCAGGGGAACAGCCATTTCAATGGCTGAGTCGGAGCAGCCACCCAGGTGACTTTTGTGAAGGAGCTTTAATAAACAAACCAGCACAGAAGCACCAACCTGAGTCAAAGAACCAGCAGGACCAGGTTATTGCTGCAATAGAGGGTTTACTATACCCGTCACTCTGTGTTATTAGTGCTGCTAAAGTGATTTACTGTCTAAGTCAGTCCAACCGATTAGAGCTGTGATCTAAAGTACTAGCCAGCTCCGGTTTCAGTGATAAACGTCACCCCCCCCTGCCTATTACTTGCTAAAATAAGCTGAAATAAAGCCATCAATCCAGACATCTCTCTGCTCAAATGAGTCTTTCTAGCTGGCACCACCACACCTGCAAGTCTCCTGCCGTGCACACTGAAAGGATGGAGGTGGATGTTCCAGACATGCTCTCATTTTTCACCCATCTGGTTCTTTTTTCAGCAGCCGATGAACTCAGCGTTTCTACCCCTTTGACCAGAACTCACACACCTCCTGTCACCAAAGCCCTGAGTGACCTGGTTCTTGTTACACCTCTGTGCTGCATGTGCACACGCTCAGCACCTCCCTGCGTGAGGAGGCCAGGGCACATCTCCTGCAAGAGATGTTCACCTCCATGCTGTGTCCTAGTAGGCAGCAGTGGCCAGTCCCTCTTTTCCACCAGACTCTGCAGCACAGTTTGGGGAAGGGGGAACTGGACTGAAAGCCACTTTGCTGGCCTGTACCATTCACACTGATGTCTGTGCACACAGACTATTAGCATCTGATCTGTGGCATCGCCTGTGCTCTCCTATGTAGACACCAGTCTGGCATTGGGCTGTGTGGACCCAGTATACATATACGTCTAGATCAGACAGAAATTTGAATGCCTAGAGAGAGGGGGACAGACTTATGCTGCCTTAGCAACCGCTCTGAGTGTACACATGCACACCAGAGATGTGCCAAACAACAGGCACACCCTGGAGCTTGTGGTCTGTAAGGGCTGGGTCACAGCGATGCGGGGTGAGGACGAGGGGTTAGAGACAGCCTGCTAAATCCATGGGTTGAAGTCAGCACAGCATAACTCCCACATCCACTCTAAAGAGCAAAAGCTGAGGGAGGCAACCCTCGCGATGAAAGCAACCAGCCTCATTACACCCCTGGGATCTCCTATTTGGTACTTGTTCATGGGGATGTGAAGGCTCATTTATCAATGGCGGGTTTTGCTCCTGCCTGGTTCAGCATCCCGAGTTACCAGCAATTTTCTCAGCACTGATCTGACCCACGGCTTCTGTGCGATTCCCGAGTGCTAGCAGGAATTTTTTTCCCATTTGGGTCTGCCTGCCCAAAAACTGGCTTCCTCAGCATGGTGAAATCCTTTGGACCATCCAGCAAGCCATGCTACCATAGGGCTGTCAGAGCAACCCAGAGAAAAAAGCCCTCTGTAGATTGCCAGCAGATTGCTCCTCTAAGCGTGCTGCAGCACACAGCATCACATCAAATGCTCACAGCAGTCATGGTGTCCCAGATTCTGTAGTGCTATCGTTCTCCTGCCTTGTCCACTAAGGACAGATTCAGTGCCTCCAAACCCTGCTGAAACCCAGAACATGGTTTGATAACAGAGAAATATAAGCTGGGCAAACAAAACTGGGGCTGACTCCCTCACAGAGCACCTCCTCCCATGCGACTGCCTTTCCACGTGCTGCCCTTGATTAGCAGCTTTGCAAGCAGCATCAGAACCAGGTGTGTGAGCAGGTTCTTGCTGAGCAGGGCTTGCTAGCATTGAGGAAACTAAAAATCCTCCAGAAATCAGAGCTGTCAAGTCCTAGAAGGTTACTAAAATAGCCAAAGGACTCAGTTCCCCAAAGGGGCTGCAGAAGCAGCCCCCACTGCCTGCTTTTTAAAATCATCAAGATGAAATTAAAAGCCTGGGTCATTCTGGGTAGTCTCCCTGATTTCTTCACCTTCCTGCTCTCTTTTTGCAGGGCTGCTTCCCACCACTGCTCCTACAGAGTTTACCATAGTTCATAAGGACCTGAACAGAAAAGCATATACAGTACTGGGTGGCTTAAGGTATTGCTCATTACCAGTCAGCAGGACACACAGCCAGATGGACCACAACACCCCTCCCACATCAGTGGGAACCTGCCTTACTCTGTGTGGGAGCTGGGAAAGACTGCTTGTGCAGACAGCTACACATCCCACTGGAGCTGGGGAAGCGTGGGAGAGTAACGGCTGGATTCAGCCCACCAAATTTGATGCACCTGACCTGTTTTACACTCAGAGAGAACTGTGGCCTTTGCTGGGCTATATGGTGAATGCCAGGCTTGTCTGGGATGTTTTTCATCCAGCCAAGCCCAGTAGGAATCAGCAAGCATAAGACTGATGCACCTGCTAATGCAAGTCCCAAGATCTCCTGGAATAATGGGAATAAACAATTCAGTGGTAAAACCATCTGTGCAGTGCTAGAGGGAGAGCACAAGCATCAGAGCATCTAGGAAGAGCCATAAAAACCTGTCACCATATCATCAGTCCCAGGAAACAAAAAAATGCATCAAGGTCTATCAAGTCTTCTGCACGCATGCATTGGACTTCTAGGTGACTTTCTATGAAGCTCCTATTTTGAGCAGTGATCAATTATGCATTTCAAGCCATATGGCACCTTCATTCCAGAAGGAAGGCATTTTGTCTTGAAATCTGTAAGCTAGAAAGTCTTCTGCATCCTGACAGAAATGCAACATTGCCAGCTATTCACAGAAGCAGAATCATTAAAAGAAAAAAACAACCAGGATAAGATTAGTTGGACATTTAAACACCCTGGAAGGGGAAATGGACCCTTGCATGTGCCCTTCCAAACAATCTTTTTTCTAATTAATCGGAGTTTGAGCTTTGATTTTTGTGGGAAACCTGATACAACATGCCACATACCCAATTTAGCAGGATCCTTCCAGACAGGATCTATTCCAGGCAGAAAAGTAACTAACGTCCTTTGGGGTCACTGGATATGCTGCCCTAAGTGACTGCACTCTTGCATACTAGCAGAGGCATCATTCCCTTCCCAGGAATCATGGATTAGAAATGTAGAAACATACTGCTCTCCAGTGGAACCAGAACACCCAAGGCATTTTTCGGAGCCTACAGCAACAAGTGATGTTACAGATGCTTTTTGTACAGGGAGCAGGCTGCTCCTTTTCTCACAGCCTGCCTACAGCATTTGCTGATCGTTAACTGCATCCGTGCAACACTCGGGTTTAGTTCCAGCAGCTTTATGGAAACAGCATTGCCCCCCAGTGCTCTCCAGGCCTGCTTGGAGTGAGATAACAACGGGCTGAAATTCAAGAGGTGCTCTAACCGATCTAGTTCCCTCCCAGTGTTAGTGCTGGTTAAGCCAAACCTACAAAAGCAGCAGTAAGTAAAAGTGATTTTGTTTTCTGCTGCAAAGGGCAATGAATCACCAGCAAAGGCCAGCAACTCTGTTGTCTCCAAAGGAAACCAAGTGGGTGACTACTCACCGTGTGATGGCCAGCCACAAGGACATCTGTGGTCTCAAAGCAGGCAGGACAAATTGGGGAGAATGCTTTGGAAGAGGATTCAGGGGAGGACCAAGCGTGAGGGTCAGCTGGCTACGCCCTTTGCCTGTGTGTAACTCTGTGCACAATCCCAAACATCCACTTTACAGGTGCCTACAGATGCAACCCTTCTGCTACACCAGGTATCCCGCTTGCAGACAGCAGATTCAGCAACAATCCTTCCTTAGCACAGAGGCACAGGCTCATTGTGCTCCTACAAAGGACTTTGGACCATGGCCCACTTCCAGTGCAAGCACAGGAGGCTCTCTTTGTATAGGCTTTTCTATCAAAGAATGCTCAGAGCCTTGGAAATGTTTACTAAACCCTTTCTTCTCTGTTCTGCAGGTCATTGCGGTTGTTTGGAGAGATACACCTAGAGCTCAAGGTCTCCCAGGAAGACATTACAAGGGTTGGCTTGCAGCCATGTTCTTTCTGTAAATAACTGCGGTGATCAAGGCTTACCTCTTTGCGGTTGAATTGATTCTAATCTGAGCAAAGAAAGGGGGAACATGCAGGCAAGGCTCTCCTAAGTGCCCACATGCAAAGCTCTGCTGACCCGGAGCCCTCCGGGGACTCCCTGGGACAGGATCCCAAGCAGGAGGGTGCCTAGAGTTATGGCGTGAATGAGGCTTTGCTCTAGAAAAGCTACAGGAAAGACAATTACAGCCCCCTCGCTTATCGATTTCTATTATTGTGTTAACAGCTTACATAGATCTTCACTCCAACAGTGTCAACAATTCCTCCTGCTTTGGGCTATCCCTTCCACACCTGTACAATTACAGCCAGGCTGGCAGTTCCTACATCAATCCCAGCCGAACCTTGTTTCCCAACTGTTTGCTTTTCTCCAGCTCCCAGGGTCTGTCAGCAGGCGGTGCTTCACGGCAGCGCTGGTGCGGGCAGCACGCAGGCAGGCTTCCCACATGAAGATGAATGCACTTGTGTGGGACTTACCTTGCTCCCGGTGCCACACGCAGCAGAGCAGCTCATCAACTCCAAACAGCTCCATAAAGAAATCAGCGCCCTGACAAACCACCTCCCCCACAGCACACACACTTCAGCTCGGCATTTCCAGAATACAGATTTTCCCAACTTGGTGCCAGGCTTCCGGAGAGGTTCCTCCTTGGTACGGGAACAGCAAAGGTAACTACGAACTTATGGCTTTCCTTTGGCCTATATGCTGCTGTCATTTTAAAGGAGCATAAACCAGGATCCCACAAGCAAGGCTAAAATAAAGAGGGTTATATGGAAAGACTCCAATTAATAATCTGGATGTTGGCAGGAATAAACTGAAGAGCATTCTGGGACTTCTCCCACATGACTCTGGTGTTGCAGGGACTTGTCCCATAGAGCAAGTTGGGAAAATTGTTTCCCCAGGCTTGGCATTGATGAATGGCTTGTTTTTTCACCACTTCTCAGTTGCATTAGTTATCAATCATAGAATCGTTAAGGTTGGAAAAGACCCTTAAGATTATCAAGTCCAACTATTAACCTATCACTGCCAAGTCCACCACTAAACCATGTCCTCAAGCACCACATCTACCCTTCTTTTAAATACCTCCAGGGATGGAGACTCAACCACTGCCCTGGGCAGCCTCTTCCAGTGCCTGACTACCCTTTCGGTGAAGAAGTTTTTCCTAATATCCAACCTAAATCTGCCCTGGCGCAGCTTGAGGCCATTTCCTCTCGTCCTATCGCTTGTTACTTGGGAGAAGAGACCGACCCCCACCTCGCTACAGCCTCCTTTCAGGTACTTGTAGAGAGCAAGGTCTCCCCTCAGCCTCCTCTTCTCCAGACTAAACAACCCCACTTCCCTCAGCCGCTCCTCATAAGACTTGTGCTCTAGACCCTTCACCAGCTTCGTTGCCCTTCTCTGGCCACGTTCCAGCCCTTCAATGTCCTCCTTGTAGTGAGGGGCCCAACACTGAACACAGGATTTGAGGTGCAGCCTCACCAGTGCCGAGTACAGGGGCACTATCACCTCCCTGGTCCTGCTGGCCACACTATTCCTGATACAAGCCAGGATGCTATTGGCCTTCTTGGCCACCTGAGCACACTGATGGCTCATGTTCAGGCAGCTGATGGCCGTCACCAGCTTCGAGCTCACCTTACAGCTCCACTAAACATATTCTCTTCTCCAGCTAATGCCTTACTGCCTGAAAATACATGTCTCTGCCAATTCCCCGAGCCTTCAGCTATCCAGTCACAGCCCTCTTCTTGTCCTGGCATGAGGGGGACAGCGCTGTGAAGCTGACTCACCGCGCTGGCAGGCAGGATGAAACGCACCCTTGGATCTGGACAGGATGAGGAAGTTATCTTCGTCAGGCCGGTAAAGGGTGCAGAACTCTCACCCCAGCACTCCCTATGACGACAGCAATTACTATTTCTGTAGTTATTTTCTGAAGGGCGAAGCATGCTCTGGCCATTTTGGAGGCTCAGCAGCAGTCAGGTCTGTGCAATGCATGGTCCCGCTGGCTACACTGCCGTACCACCACAGGAGGACTCCAGGCCTACGAGTAGCACAGACCACTGTTCACTTCAGCATGCCATGAAGTGTTTTGAAACTGCTTTTTTCCCCTCACCATCCCTCCTACAGCAGGTCCAAAATTTGGGCCTTTGTCCCTACAAACAGAGTCCCCAGTGGCCCCTCCTTCAGTGTGTAATCTGAGAGAGTTCATTTAAACAACAACTATCGCTCCAGCTCAGCAGTCAAAATTCAATCACTCAAGACTTCAACAACTCCACCTCTTTTACTCTGCAATAATCTGGAGGAGCGAGGTGGTATCAACTGTCTCAGGAGAAAACATGCATCTAACTCATGAAGTAACTGTGTGGCCAAATGACAGTGCAGAGTCACATCCCAAAGATGAAGCTACCACAGCCGGGATTACTCCACCACCACTGGTGGGTTCTTTCATACCTACCAGGGCTTCACTTCACCTTATAATATTCAGGGAGCACAGGAGCATGAAATTTGATTTCTTTCTTCTGAAGATGCTGGAGATTATTTTAATAATTCTTACTCTGTATCACTGAAAGAAAGCTCTTGTTCAGTGGTTTAATATAAAGTCTTTTAATATCTGTTTCAGCAATAAAATCTCTGCTTTCTCTTCTATAAATGTACTAATCTCACCAAAGGATATAATTTAAACAGTAGAATGAAGTAGAATAAAAATATGCAGCAGCAAGCGAACATTCTTTTCAAACAGGGACCCACTCTGAACTATCTACGGTCTGTTCAATCAGATTAGACCCAAGCAACAATTTAAATCCCAGCTCCAACCATCAATATGACGAGCAGAAAATGTTCTTTTACCCTTTCATGGATCTCTGTGTGAACAGATGCACAGTGGGGAGAAGCAGAAGCAAGAGGAATAATAGCAGGCAGCAGAAAAGGTGAGAGGTATCAAACAGAGGACACCAAATAAAGGAGAAAGTGTAGGAGAACTGCCTTGGCAAACAGTGTGTGTATCGCTATCTGCAGGCCCTGACCCTAAGGCTTGCAGTTTGAAAGTCAGATACACAGAGAAATGATTCACTGGGTTTAAAAAAAACAAAACCAACAAACCAAACAACCAAAACCAAACAGGGGGACAGGGCAGGAAATACAGTGGAAAATACATCCAGAGGATTTACAAGTTTATTGTCTGCTTAAAACATACTTCTAGGGGGCTAATAGGCCAAATTATTTCTGCTTGAACTCAGTGTTAATTAAGAAAGACTCATTTGCATTAGTATATGCAAGAGAAATACCACTGGCTCTGATAATTCATGGTAAGTTACACCAACACCTGTCAAGGACCTTAAAGACATACTCAGACCTGACCGCACATCTTCTGTATGGCCTGCTGCATTACCTTCTCAGTGTACGGGCTGCAGCTACGTGGTTTGGAATGAAATACTGTAGTTCTATCTACCCTGTTTTTTAATACAAAACATTTGTTTTTAAAAGAATAAAATTATCCAGTCATGTTTATATATACAGTTAACAGTTACTTAGAACACAAATAAATACCATTCCTGTGTCTACACTGATTTCACCATAAAGATATTAAAAAAAACATATGGCAGCTCTACTTGCATAAATGAATACGTTCATAATGAAAGATTCTCAGTTAAATGATGAAATAAAGTTAGGTGAACACTGTTGGTATAGTAAATAAAAGCAGAATCACTGCCTGACTGGTGTCTGGAACTGGAAATACTCTCCCAAAAATGATGAAGGTTAAAAGACTGAAAAAAACCCCACCCCAGTACCTAACTGTTTTCTATAGCAGGGTGAGGAGGAGATCACCCCAAAGATGGGGATCAACACCAGTATTTAATAAAAAGCAATTTGCAAATTCTACAACAGCTTTATTTCCACCTAACAAGTAATTGTGTAAGCATATTAGTAATGCCCACATAAGAGTAACCTACAGTTCAAGATGTACACAATAAAGGTGGGGGTTTTTTTTGTCTTTTTAAAATAAGACTTGACTGTTCTTACAGAGATGTGGAGAACGCTTCAGGCAGTCCCAGGCAAAATGTTCTTATGGATCTTTAAGAGTAGGCTAGAGAAATTAAATGAAAAAAGTTAAGAAATAGTTGAGGAAAGTAGACAAAGGCAGTACTTTTGCTCATTTCAAAAATCTTATTTTAGGAAAATAAAATTTTGGAAAAGAGGTTCCTTCAGGAAACACTTCCTATTGCAATATGAACAGAATGTACAATATGTACTACATAAGAGTTACGCTTTCCATACATGAGTGAAGTTGTCTTTCTTCATTACAACTTTTCAGGTTTTGCTTCTGATTTCTCATCTATCAGGTCTTTAAATCCCAATTTTTCCAGTGGTTCATTAGCCATAAGTTGCCTAAATTAAAAACAATAAAACGACAAAAACATTATGCAGAACACAGTCTATAACCAAGAGAACAGCAGCATTTTCTATTTCATTTAATATTATTTACTCTAAAGAAATCCAAGACGTCCATACGGAGTGACTGCCGCTTGGCAAAGCCTCAGAAACTTCAGTTTTGGGAAAGCAACATTCAGGGATACTTTTTTTCTTAACAGCGATTTGGCAATTAAATGTGTTGTTTCCTGATATTAGATATTGGATAAGAGTTTCCTCAGAAACTGACCTGACTCTTGGTTATCTTTAATTACCAGACTGCATAAGAGCTTCCTAAAATTTTATCTGTTGCATTTACCAGATTTTTAAGCGAATGTGGTTTACAGCAACATTTGTGGTGCAACTGCACTTTGCTGTAGTGATTTTCAAACTGTTTTTTATTTGCAGCCTTCCTCAGCACCAGCCCATGCAGCGTGTGCAAGCACCCTTGTATTGAAATGCACCTGGAACACCCTTCGTGCATTTCCCAACGAGCTCCCTGACTCACCGCAGAATACAAAGCACTGCAAAGCAATGCAAGACTGGAAACAACCCTGGAAAACCAACCATCAACGCTTTTTTCACTTGAATTTAGGAACAGGTTAATCTGTTAAATTGTAACCATACCTAGTAAAAAAAAAATACAAAAAAAATACATTGCGAAAGACGGTTGTGTAGCGCGGAAGCTGGCCAAGCCTCGCCGTTATCCCACCCTTCGGGCTGGGTATCTACACCTCACCAAAACCGTAAGCCGAGGGACCCGCTGACGCTGCGAAGGACACCCGTTCCCGACAGGGCCACAAGCTTCCTGCGGGCACGCCTCCACCCCGGGTTCCCTTCCCCTCCCCGCAGAGGGAGCCCCGCTGCTTCCCCGCCCCGGGGGCCACCCGGCCGCGCCTCAGCCCCCCCGCCGGGCCGGGCCGGGCCGGGCCGTGCTGCGCCCAGGCTGCGGCGGGGCCGGGGTGCCACTTGCCTCTCCATGCGGCACTCCAGGTAGGCCATGGCGCGCTGCCGGCAGGCACCGCTCTCGTAGCCGCTGTCGCGGAGGCACTCCATGAACCGCTCCTTGAAGGCGCTGCACTCCCCTGAAAGAGATGGCGAGGGCCGCGCTACCGCCGGGCTCGGGCGGCGGCCCCGGGCCTGCGTCCCCCTGACCCGGCCCGCGGAGAGCCGAGGGGAGGCGACGGGGGGAGGCCCGGCGCTAGGCCGCGGGGAAGCCGGGCCCGCGTGACCGCACCGAAGTGATCCAGCGGGAAGGCGCCTTTGTCCGGCGGCCGCGGCTTGAAGCTTTTGCTGCCGAAGTTCATGGCGGTGGACATGGCGGCGGGGGCGGCGGGGGCGGCGGGGCGGGCGGGCGGGGGTCCCTGCGGTCACGCACTCGCCGCCGGGGGGAGCCGAACACCGATCGTCGCCAGCTTCTGCGAGCGCCGAGCGCATCGAGCGGGACACGTGACGGCTGCCGCTCCGCGGAGGGGGCGGGGCCACGCCGCTATGGCAACGGCATCGGCATTGCTATGGCAACCGCAGCGCCCCGCTCCTGCACGAGCGTTCGCCGCGGGGGGGGGGGGGTGGTCGTCACGGTAACGCTATCGGGCCGCGCGGGGGGGCAAGAGTGACGTCACTGCCGCAGGCCTCGGCCCCCGGCGCGGGTCACCATGGAGACGCCGGCGCTGCCCGCCATGTTGGGCGGGTCGGCCCCACCTGAGCGGGCGGCCTTCCCGCCGCGCTGCCGCCGCCCCGGCACCCCGGGCTCGGTCAGCCTCGGCGAAATAAACCGATTCCTTCTCATAAAAACCCTGGTATTTGCCTAATTCGCCTCTGAACTCTCTGAATGGGAAGGGTGGGAGCGATGGCGACGGGCAGCCTGCCTGCCGAGGGGCAGGGAAAAGTGGTTTGTCCTCTTGCATTTGTTCGTTTGGAAACGAAGGGAAAAAGAGCAAAACTCAGAGCCCGGCGCCAGCAAATCCGTGCATACGGGATCCCGCCTCCCCCGGGTCCCTCCCGTTTCTCCCCAGGAGCCGGCGGCCAGGGCCCGGGCTGAGGCCGGGCTCCTCCGTCCCCTTCGCCGCCAAGCAGAAGTTCCTCACCCGCCACAGCCGAGCACCGCGTCTTGACTTAAAACCGCATTTTTCAGGACGCGGCTCTGGCGGGTGGTGTGATCCGAGAGCCCCGGGGTCAGGCGGCAGAGCTGAGGCACCCCCGGCAGGCACTTCTCTGAGAAATCCCGCGGGATTTCGGAAGAGCCATCCCTGTCCCGCTGCAGTGACGTGAGCTCAGCCATCAGCTGCCCGCGGCGGCAGCGACACGTTGCTCGTCCCTCGTTAATCCTCACGGTTTAATGCCCAAACCTGACGGACAGCGCTGAGTTGTTTTATGCCTCCTACAAGCGATGGGCAAGCGGGCGGCTTCCCGCCACGCGGCGCCAACGCCGATGAGGCCAGTAAAACCACGCGGTCGTCGGCAGATGCTTGGGCAATGGCGAACTTCCAGATCCTAAAGACAGCTAACCAAGGCGAGCAGCCCTTTTGCCCACAGGTTTACAGCACGCTCCCTGCAGCGCCTCAGATCTCATCCTGAAAGGAGAATGAGAAATGGCGTTAATTTAACCCACCCGAGTGTTAACCATGGATTAGCTGTTAGTCTTTTTTTCTGCTTTGCCCATAGCTGCAATTGGTTTAAGATGGTCTTTCATCTGTTTTAAGTTGATTTTCTTTTAATTAAATGACTGAGATAAGTAGAAAGAATTCGAGACTGGGGGAAAAAAAGGAAACAGCTGCAATTGTTAAGGACAGCCATTATGGAAATATTACCTGCAGCCCCATTTAAAGCGCGCTTTGTTTATGCTTTGATTGCTTTCTTATTACAGTATTGAAATTGTAAATGGAAAATTACACCATGTTCTATTACATAAGCAACTGGTTCACACAGCCTGAAATATAAGGTTTTATTTATTATTATGTTTTCAGGGCTATGAACAATAGATGTTTTTTATTATATGGCAAATAACACTTTTCCACTTGACTTCGTTATAGCACTTAACAGTAAAAGGGAGACACTCCCCTTTCATAAATACATGCCAGCAAATTGTCTCCCAGATCTCAGAGGACTGAGCAGCAGAGAAGCAGCTTTGGTTTATCTGGACAAGTTTAACCGAAGTGTCAAGGCACTTGTTTTTAGCAGCTGCCCAAACTATGTCCCTGAGTTTCTGGCACAGTGGTTGACTTGCTGATTCCCCATGTGATGAAGGAAGAAATCAAAGGAAGAAGATATGCAGGAATCCCACAGTGGAATTATTCCCAAACAGACAGCAACAATCCTATGCAAAGGCTATATCAGCTTGCTGTATTATATTATATCCAAATGTTTTGATTGTTTATTAATTAACTCAGTGTCTTTTTTTGGAGTCTTAAATTTTGTAGTTACCCAAATTCAGGTCAGTAGCAGGTGTTTGGTTATGCTTAATGTTTTTATTGCAATTGCCAGTCGTATCTTCTAGAGTTTCCTTTAAAGGTACAGTTTGTCTTAGAATCTAATACACGTGCTTTAGCAGTTTACTATGTATTTTTCCCAAGGAGATCAAATGAAACCCCCATTAGATAATCAGTGTGAAGAAAAAAAAAATCTCATTTGCAGATTAAGCCAACCAGTTCCAAAAGAATTCAATAAAAACAGCACCACGAAGAGCAGTGCTGCTAACAGAGAATTAAATGCTTTTCACATATTATCTTTCAAAGAAGTGAGAGACTTGCATGGCACCAGGGAAATCTGAAATAGCTGTTTCAGTAAAAAGATGCCCATTGTACAAGAGAGATCAGATAATTTGTAAAGCATCCAGTGTTTTACAGTATCTCTAGTCTGGAGTCCTGAGCCCTTTCCAAAAATTAGAAGGCTGAAGTCAGAAGGCTCCCCAAACTAGGGAAAATCTTGGACCTTCCCCTTTCAAGTTACACAACTTGATAGAGTAAAAACAAAAATTCCTTTGCTTGAGTCAGAGCTGTTAGTCATTAATTATGGACTTAAGAGTCATTAATTATGGGCTAAAGGAACATTTGAAAAATGTTTGCTCTTTTACAGTGTTGTCAGATCACACTGAAAACTTACTCCACTATTGGTGCTTATCTGTCAGTTGTACAAACGTACCTTCAGAAGGGTTTTTACACACTTAGCATTACTTTTGGAAGGACCAAATTGAAGTACTACATCAGAGCAGAACCTTTATTCCTCGTTATGGGCAGGGTAAAGTCCGAGACTTTCATTATTTTCTGTCTCTCACCATACTGCAATCTGAGCCTACAGATTCAAATTATCAGGTAGCTAATTCGAAAATAATTTATTGACAAGCCATGAAATGCTTTGAGTAAAGTACTAGGGGATTTTGTAGCTTGACTTGGGATAACTGTAAGAAATTAATCAGTTGAACAAGACCAAGCACATTCAGACGCTGGAATTTGTGCCCTTGAGACTGCTGTTCCCAGCCCAGGCACAGAACACACCTCAGAGAAACATCCTTCCAGGATCACTCATTCCTATGCCTCACCCTCGCGCTGCGAGCACGCCGCCAGCTCTTACATAAGGTCTCTTGCTACATCACTGCCACAGGCTGTTGTAAACCATTTTTCTACCTTTTAATTCAGGTTCCTAGACAAGCAAAAATGCAGAATATTGCCAGAATAGTCTGGGGAATGGGGATTTCTGTTGTGGATGATTAATGAAATATTATTGTTTTGCACTTACAGGGAAATCATAGTTTCATGCCAGTAAGGTCAGGGCCTTAATACGTTATGTGCTTTACAAAGATGTACAGAATGATAGCTCGTTTACTGTTATGGCTGAGGCAAAACCTCATCAGGTTACAGGGGAACGTGGTAGAAATAGCAACACTGTGCTGAAAGCCAAAGCAAACTTTTTTCTTACCTTGCTAGTTGCAATTCTGGTATATCTAAATCCACGTCTCTATCTGCATCAAGACGGGGGTGGGAGGCAAAAGTAAGATGTTGGGACCCTGGCTCTGTAGATACCTACCATCCTTCATGATTTGCCGCAAATTGCCCTTGGATTAATATAATTTCTGCAATACTGTGCTGAGATAGACTGAAGCTAGAGACCCAGAACAAAAAGATCCTTGGAGCTATGTTGAGGCATTTGATCTGTTCAGTTGTATTTTGAAAATAAATTCTTCATAACCTGACCTCCTTAATACTAACTTCCCAGGTCAGGCTGCCTTGGCTTGTTGGCGTAAGTGTGGGGTCTGGAAGATCATGCTTCTGGTTATAGTCGCAATGGATTTTTCTGCAAATATTTTGGTAGCTATGCATATTATAAAGTACATTACCAGCACCAAATCCCAGCATCTCCCATGTATTTTGTCACTGAGTGAGACTGATGAGGGAATGACATCTATTCGGTCCAAGAACAAGGCTTTTAAAAGCAACAAAGTTCCTGAGAACGGTTAGTTGCTAAAAGGGGTAAATGCCTAACACGAGGGGGAAATACTGTCACCTTAGGCTCTGCACAGAGACAATGCACTAACCCCATGCACAGATTTTTTTTACTTTCTTCTTCCAGTGACCAGACCCATCATATACAATCCTTCAGCTCAGAGTATGGAAAAAAAGCCAAGAATCTTTCACTGAAATTTTGCAGTAAAATAATGATTTGTAAAAGTATTTTTCAGGAGTCTTTCTTCCCAAAGTAGATGTGCAACACACACTGATTTGAAAGATAAATGAAAAAAAATTCAGTACAAGTTATTTGTATCAAAATGAGCATAGGGAACACTTGAGATACTAATCACTAGCCTGTACTGATCCTATAGAAATGCCGATCTGCAGGATGGGAAGAAGCAGATGTAGTCCAATAAAACAATGCAATAATTATGAAAAATGGAAAGAGGTCAAAGTGAGAAAGCTTTTGATTTCTTTTTTGCACTGGCATTTTTCAAGGTGAGCAAAATCCATTAGCAAGGAGCAGCCTGCATTTTAACACATCTGAGTCTTTAAAAATGTTAATGTTTAATAGGGTGTGCTCATGCTTTATATATCCCTGATAACAATGCACGGGCTGATAGGCATCTCTTGAGGTTGTAAATCAGTTGCAGAGCCTTGCAAGGCACACTTGCTGTTCACTCTCATGGTTTATTATGTTATCAGAACTCATTGACTGAATTATGGCCTTATAACAGCTCTTTCTCTGCATTATGCTACTGTTACTGTAGCATTATTAACCTATGTCCTATTAGAAGATTATATGTCCCTCTCCAGACGAGCACACAGAAGTTAGATGACTCTGTGGCTGTTTAATGTACAAGCTCATTTTCTAGGAGGAACTGATTATTTCCCTGAGCTATGCCCACAAAGTCTGCTTACCTGAAGATGGTATCGGTTCTGGCGTGGGCCGGTAGACAAAGACACATGAGCAGGGAGCAATGTTTTCTCCCCGGTCCTGTGTGGGATGCCTCACCTGCAAGCCAACAACTCAGTTTTAGGCTGTGTTCAGGATTGCATACTGTAAGCCAAGGTATGTGAGGAAGAAATGGAGGTGAGGACATCACGCTAGTTGTATTTTAAAACTGCAATGGTTCCCTCCCGCTGGAGAACTTACCTGTCGTTTCCCGCAGTGCATCCATCAGTCCAGCAGGTTGCAAGTTCATGGGCTCACTGCTTGAGAAAGGATTTCACCCTGTATTATCACCAGGTCCAACCTGAAGCTTTAAACAGTGTGAAAGCCCTTGAGAAGGTGCTCTTGCTGTCTATGGCAGTAGCCAGCTCTACTCTAACAGAGCAGTAAATTCCCTCCATCGGTACCGAACTGCACCCATGTAGGATTTTTTTCCTCCCTCTTACTGTATCTTATAAAGTCTCAACAGTCCCAGTGGTCACACCATTTGCTCAGAGAAGAATCTGGCAGAACAGGATATTCTTGGAAATGCCTGAGAGAAGAGGATGCAGACCGAGACCCTCACTGTTGTGCAGCAAATCTTGAGATGGACATGGCCACCCATTGCCCTCCTTTCTTTGCCCGCCCTGCCTAGTCCTCTTCTGCACAGGGTAGTTCCCCCTTGTGAAAAACTCCCCTCCTGATTACAAGCCTTGGAGAACAGGCAGACGTGCGGGCACCTTTTTCATGTCAATCTAGTTAGAGTTTATTGATTCCCCTTGCCTTCAGCTAATGTACTTTTATTATTATTATTAATAAATAATCATCATTTTTCCATCAGTGGAGCCTGCACCTGGGAGCCTTGGAGGATTCTAGCAAAAGTGTTATTAAAACTAAAGGTTTCTAAAGGGTTGAACAGCAGCACAGCGCAGTAATCTGACAGAATCTGCAACTGGGGAACGAAATATCCCCACTTGAGAATACGTGATAGAGCATCAAATTGGCTCCTTCCCCCAGAGCCACCATTTAAAACTGTGGCCTCCTGTTCATGATCACTTCTGCTTTGTTATCAGCCCCCAAGGATGCAAAGGGTGCAGGTGGCTCTTGGGGAGCTGTCGCCCGGGCACGCAGGCTCATGCAGGACCCTGCCGTGGCATGGTGCGTGACTCACTGCACCCGGAGTGCCAAAGCTGCTGCTGCGTGCTCCTCCTGGCTGGCACCCCCTCTGCAACAGCTGCCCAGGCAGCCTCTGTCCTCTGCTTGGCCAGCTGCAGAGCCTGGTCCTGGCTCCTCCCAGGTTACAAAGATCCAGCATCTCTTTCCCATTCTAGGCAGAAGCATTGCCTGGAGGGGACGGTTTCTCCTAGAGGATTGCATGCATCTGCTCATAAACAGGTAGGACAGCCGGGAAGGAGCCATCACCAAACTCAGAGACAGAGATGGACATCCAGGCACACAGTCCTCTGGACAGTAAACTGCAAAACAGTGACTGAAGGGGTTTCAGGGGCATTTTGGGATTGCTGGTAGATTTTTGGGACAAAGATCAATAACAGTGTCAGCAATTAAAACACTGTGTTGCTCAAGGAGGTGATTTTACTGGGGTGGCAGGAAAGAAAAGAGAATCAAAGCTGTCACCTGTAAGTGGACCTACTCCCATCTGCAATCCTGAATTAGCACATCTTCATGCCACCACCATTCCAACTCTTCCTTGGTCAGCCTTGCCTTCCCTGAGGACTTTCTTGCCAGCTGCACCATAGGCCATGCATTATTGTGGGCTTTCCCTGCTGCGTCCTGCTTCCTCCATTGCATCACCAGTGGTCCAGCTGAGTCCTGTGACCTGGCACCGTGACAGCAATCCAGCACACGTCCTGTCCCTTAATTCTGCCCCTGAAAAACACGTGGACCACAACATGCCCATAACACAGATTTTCACTAGAAAACAAACACCTTGCCCCAGTGTTGTAGATGAAATAGGAGCTCCAGATTAAGATAATCCATGGTTCAGAATAAAATAGGGTGCTTTATTTGGTAGGAAAAAAAATACATCTGGTCTAAATGGAAGTAAACAAGACCTCAGAGTCCTTTGCTCTGTGTAAAGCCACTTGCCCAGAAGGTGTGTTCAGGCAATGACAGAAAGGCTATAAAGGGACCCCAAGATGCTCATACCCACACTTTGATCTAGACATGGCCATAGAGAGTTTGCTGCAGTACATGGGCTCTAGCTCGCTGCTCTGTTGGGCAGCAGGGCTGGTCGCTCTCCTTTATTTCCTTAACAGCTTGAAGAAGCCCGTTTGCAGTTTGCCTCCTGGGCCACGACCTCTTCCTCTGATCGGAAACTTGAATGTCGTGGACCTGAAAAAGCCGTTCCAGTCGCTGACAGAGGTAGGGTCTGAAAATGTGCAATTCCTGAAGCGAGAAATGCAACTAGGGAGATGGAGATGCGATTGTGTTTGCATTGTGTGGAGGGCAGAAATGAGATATTTGGCATATAGGCAGGTTGGCAGAGTGACTTTACCTTCAGAGCTATACACACATATACATGCATTTATATACATAAATATAATACACACACTCCTTCCTCCATACACACACAAGCATAGACCCCCACCCCTTGCAATGAGCAATATTGTTGGTACTTCGAGCCCCTCAGAGGCCGCAGGTAGAAGACTCGAGCTGGGCCAGTCTGCTGACAGATCAGGAGCATTTGCCATCAAGCCATGTCTCACTGCAGACAGACCTCTCCCACTGAAAGTACAGAAGGAAGGAAGGAAGGAAGGAAGGAAGGAACAAATGAACGAAGGGTATCAGCCCCACAGCAGAGGAAATGGGGTCATGTGCACATTTATTTCCAAAGTTAATTATATCCCTGCAATGCAAAGCTCAACTCTGCCTCCCCAACCCTTCCCCTGCACACACACTGGCCAGGGTTATTTAAGACTTGATGCATGGCTTTTATATGTCTAGGTAAACAAACTGTTTTTTCTATGCAGCTCCATGGATAATTTTATTTCTAAAATAGAGAAAAAAGACTTAAATATTCTAAAGCCAGGTGCAATGTTTGTTTCAGAAAGTGTCTGCTGTGCTCCGGTAGGGAGGTGGGGACAATTCAATGTGAATTCAGATTTCTTCTGGTTGCTGTAGAGACGGTTGAGGTGCCGTGAGTGACCTGTCCATACCCCCTGTGTGTGCTTACTGGACACTATGACAGGGGAAACCCGGTCCCCAGTGAATTCCATCAGCCCACCTGAAAGGGCAGGGCAGACACCAAAATTCTCCAGTTAGTCGCAGAAGGGCATCCTGGACTGCAAAAGTACAGAATTCCTATGGCAGTCACACAGTGTTCATCTGGCTTGACTTACGGTGCAGAGGATTGTGCAGAGCACAGTTTTGATGGGCTTCTGGTCCTGAGCTCCCATCTGATCATAGGTATGTTTGAGGGTGCCGGTATGGAAGAGCAACTATTTTTGGCGGTACTGGGGCATTTTATGATACAAATGTCACGCGAAGGCACGAGACTCATTTCCTATAAGCTGCCAAACAGCTTTCTTCAGGCTTTCAGGCCTGCCACATCCAATACTTGTGTTGCTGAGAAAAAACAGCATTGATGCCAAGAAGTACTAATGCAAACAAATGACCAAAGGAAGGCTGGGAGGAGGCTGTGATTCCCTGCCCCTGGCTCTGCCACGCACTCTGTGAGCTGCCAGGGAGGGAAGAACCAGTGTTAATGTTATCTCCCAAGCCGTCAAACCACCATTTGATGAAAACAAATTCAATTTGTCTGGTGTAATAACAGGAGCTGCTTCTAATCTGAAATTCAATTTTCGGTATGTATCTAATGCATAGCAAATGGTAACCCAGGCACATCGGAAACAAGAAGACATTTGGAGCGGATGGCTTGCAGTGTGTTTAAACGAAGTCTAAAACACTGAGTGAATGATTACATTGTCAAAGCCACCCTTCTGTGTAACAGATGATTCATACTTAATTTGCTATAAAAGCCTAGAGCTCCAGTGACATTATCTACAAGAATATGCTTCCTAGTTGGATTCAAGTTTCTGGTGGCCAACAAATAATTTTGCAATGACTGCAACACTACCCACCTTGCCGTAATTAGAGACAAGCGCTGTCCTGAAAGAAAGAGTTATTGTTGAGCTTTGTTTTTGCAGTGTTTGTGGCTTCAGCCTCAAAGATGTCTGCACGCGTGCTTGCCTCAGGTCAACAGCATTAAAATAAACAGGCCTGCCTGCTACGGCATTTTCTAAGCAGCCTCCGAATGGTGGTATCGCTATGCTGGCCTGTTACTGCAGAACACCACAGGAATGCAATGGCATTTTATTGACTTCTCCTCTGATAGGAGCAGTGATAGCAGACACCTTGTTGTGCAAACAGGGTGCAAGCAGAGATGCTGGCAGTTGATAGCTGTTGCTCATTAGTTGCATTACAGCAGCACCTGGAGACTTCAGGCAGGGCTGTGAGGCTCCTTTCGGGCTAGAAACCACCCAGGGTGGTTAGTGCTAGCATTTGGGTCCAGATCTGGTCTTGAATGAACATACTTATTCACCTTGACAGCTCTCCGAGATATATGGCAACGTCTTCACTGTGCATTTTGGACCCAGGAAAGCTGTGGTACTGGCTGGATATGAAACCATCAAAGAAGCTCTTTTAAATCATGCTGAAGAATTTGGAGAGAGGGCAGAAATACCCATATTTAGGAAAATGACGCAAGGAAATGGTAAGTGGCCTTTTGGTTGGTTGGTTTTTGTAGTTTGTCTATGGTCATTATATTCTTACAGCAGGAGAATATCATCCTCTTACAGATTGCTTTTTGTTTATATAACAGCATATCGAGCAGCTTTGGTACCAGTGTGTAAGAAGGCCTTACAAACATTTATTAACCACAGGTAACATAAGGATGTTACACCTTTATTTTAGGCATAGCATTCAGCCATGGAGAGCTATGGAAAACTATGAGAAGATTCACCTTGTCCACACTGCGAGATTTTGGAATGGGAAAGAGAACCATTGAGATCCGAATCCTGGAGGAAGTAAATTCCCTTATCAAATATTTTGAATCCTATCATGGTGAGTGTCAAGACTTTCATCCAGAGACAGAAAACATGTCTAGTGGAACAATAAAGATTAATGAAAGTTTAACTCTGAGCAAATGATATCTCGTGGTTAAAGTTCAGCATATGCTGAAATAGGTTATTAAACTGAGACCTTAAAACATTGAACCTGAGTTCCCTGCTATGCATTTTGGGTGGTGAATAAGTTTTGTCTTTGGGAGCTCAGGACTACATTTCCATAGGAAACCAGACCGACACGGGCATACTCACATTTTCATTTGTTTTCATTGCTTGAAATACAGGGAAACCATTTGATACAAAGATGATACTCAACAATGCTGTATCCAATGTCATCTGCTCGATATTGTTTGGAGAGAGGTTTGAATATGATGATCCTGTATTTCTAACTTTGTTGAAGCTGTTAAATGAAAATACTAAG
Organism: Platalea leucorodia; assembly: GCF_965183815.1. Taxonomy (NCBI): domain Eukaryota; kingdom Metazoa; phylum Chordata; class Aves; order Pelecaniformes; family Threskiornithidae; genus Platalea; species Platalea leucorodia. The sequence continues at coordinate 12,541,467 of NC_138827.1, forward strand.
CTGTTGGGCTCCCCTATGGTGCTGGTAAGAGCTTGATTTTACATTTTGTCTTTTAGCTTTTTTGAGGATATCCGGTTCCCCGTGTTTGTCCTCCAGGCCTCCCACATCTTGCTTCTTGAGGCGAGAACATCAACATTATCAGCCAGCCAGCCTGTACGGAACACATCTGCGGTTCTGTATCCGCAATGCACAGATCCCCTGGGCTTAATCTGTGAAGCTTATTAATAAAGGAAAAAAACCAAAGTCTTTACAAAAGGAACCATTTTACCCTGTTTGAAGAGCAGAAGCACAATACATCTCTCATATCAGAGACTGGCCCTGAAATGCCATCTCAAATCTGCCTCCATGTATTATGCATTCAGTAACTGTCTTAGTTCTGCCGCCCTAGAACCAGGTTTGACAAACTTCTTTTTCCTTTGTTTTGGCTACTGAAACTCAATCTTAGCAAACTAACAGCTGATATAAGCCCGTTCCTTCCTGACACAAAGCTTCTGCTTTGAATACCAGTGGAGTCATCTTTCTGAGCCTCACTGAGTTCTGTGGCTGGCTGTAACTCCAGACTAGCTAAACCCAAAAAACACCACCTGAGCACAGGTCAGAGTTACACACTGCATACAGACAGTCTCCCAGGATGAGGCACCAGCTAACAGCTAATGGTGGGCATTTGTTTAATTGTCTGGCAGGGCAGCTAGTGGTCTCCTTGAAGATGTGCACACCTCCCCTGGGATGATGGGGGTTAGATCCCTCCTTTCTCCTGGCAGTATGTCCATATGACATACTGCAATGCTGTGCTCAGTCCAGCTCCTAGGAACAGGGTAGTTGGGTTAGCTCAGTGCTGTGCCTGAGATAATTGGCTTGGAAAGCACCGTGTTGACACAGCAATATTGTCTGTCTGTGGAGGTGGCCAGTTCAACTCCCTTCTGCTGCCATAAGATGTGACACATGCGAGGGCTTTCCCTGCAATAAGTACAATGCTCACATTCCCACCTTTCACATTTGAGACCTTCTGTCCCACCACCTACACAGCTGGAAGCTCTGAAAGATTAAGCTGGTGAGTCTCCCAAAAGTCATGGCAAGGACTCATGCAGAGGTATAACAGAGAGAATAGTCTATTTCTGCAGCAATTCATAGCTGCTTGGACTGTATGGGCGAATGTGGGGGAATTACAGCCTGAAATGTCAGGGCATGGGACAACGGACCAGCAGTGTGATTTGCGATGCCAGTATGTGTTCAAAATGCCAATTAACAGTAAGACTTCTCTTGCTCCACAGTTATATAATTTCTACCCATCCCTTGGATTTCTCTCTGGAGCTTCCAAGACTGTGCTACAAAATGTCAGTGAACTGAATGCATTTCTCCAGAAGCTCTTCCAGGAACACAAAGAAGAGTTTAATGAAAATAACTTAACAGGCTTTGTTGACGCCTTTCTGATGAAGCAACAACAGGTACTTTAAAGCTGAGTCTCAGAATCTTTCTATTCTCTTAGCTCTGACTTATTATTAGGACTGACCATCTGTCAGGGACTGGGAGTGAATGGAAACGGAACTGCAGCGAGCAGAATGTATCAAAGCTCATACTCACAGTGAGCTGAGCTGTACTCGTTCCATGGCTCCACTGAAGCTGCTGGTTAAAGGGATCTAGTTGTCAAGATGTCCCATGTGGGTGAAGTAAGTTACCATCCAGCACACGTAAGGAGGAGATCATCCCAAACCTTCCTGCAAGAATGGTACAGTGATAAACTTCATTGCAGTAACTAAGTTCCAACTAACCTAATATCTGGACCTGGGGATTGCACATACGCTTGGGACCAAACAAATTCCATATAGCTTAGGCCCTAATGCTAAAATACTAAACATTTAGTTTCCCAGAGCATATAAAGTCACAAAAAGCTAAAATGCAGATAAAAGTGGTGGCAACACAGTCACATATTGGTATCACTTGCTGTGGAACTTATGGCCATTACCTATATGTTTTGAAGGAGTCAAAGAAACCCCACACTATGTTCAACAATGAAAGCCTGTTGTTTTCAACCCTGGACCTCTTTGCTGCTGGGACTGAGACTACTTCTACAACTGTGCGCTGGGGTCTTCTTCTGATGATGAAATACCCAGAAATTCAGAGTAAGGCTGAGAAGTCCTCTTGTACAATACGCTGTTGCATGCTTAAGGCTTTGGTTGTGGAAGGGAGTGGAACTCATTCAGTGTTGTCTAGAGTAATTATTCTGAGTACTCTGAGAGAGATAACAACCGTTGACTTTACAAAGGAATTTTATTCAGCTGGATTGCAATAAACCAGCCCAGCCAAGTGGGAGAGGCTAAGGGCCAGGTTACAGTTACACTAAAGCTCCCCCATCGTTATTCTCCTGCAGGCTATGGGCTTACGTCAGTAAAGGTCTCCTCAGGAGCTGATTCTGATCTGGTTTCTTTTGAAGGCTATGGGGTTACAATGGTGTGTAATCAGAATCAGGCATGGGATGTACTGTAGTGACTCTCTTCAAGCTCCCTTGGCTCAACAACAAACCTGAAAGAACCATGCCATGCCCTGACTTACCCACTTCTGCTCTTCCCAAATACCCCTCAAAGTTTTCCCTTTTCTTCATCCTGGCCAAACTGCAGGCCATTTCAATTGCAAGATAAGAGGGATATCAGCTTCTTAATCCTTTCCTCCCTCCAAGGAAAGATTCAGGAAGAAATGAACCAGGTCATTGAACCAGGAGAGCTGCCTAAGTTGGAGGACCGGAAAAAAATGCCTTATACAGATGCAGTGATACATGAAATACAAAGGTTTGCCAACATTGTCCCAATGGGCGTATCACGATCAACTCCTACCGATGTGAATTTCCAAGGCTATGTGATTCCTAAGGTGAGCTTTGAGGCTAGCAGCTTACACTGCGTGGATTCCTTACGCTTTTGTTTAAAGCAGGCAAGAAGAAAAATATAAAAATCTAAAGACACCGTGATGTGTGGTTTAATCTATGATGCGATCCTTTTTCTTGGATCCAGGGTAGCTGTTATAAACATGTACTGGCCTGTGGTTTGTTACAGCTGTTTGAATCTAGAATAACCAGACAGTTTAATTAAATCACGCTGGTTTGAATCTCTTATGCCAAATGTGGAACCTCTACTTCAGCATCTTTCTTGAAAGATCTGGTTCTGTAAGAAAGGAATGTTTTGTGGTCCAAAAAGAGAGCAGCAGCCACAGATAACAGGCAGAGCCACAGCGGGGCAGGGAAGCATCCCCCAGCTCTGTTTACCATGGCTCAGTCTTACTTGCCTCTTCACATTAGAAAAAAGAAAGCAGCCCAGCTCAACTAGGAAGGTGGTCTGCTCCAAACACCTCCTGTGGGTTTCTTTGATCCCTTTCAGGGTACAGAGATTATTCCGCTGCTGACCTCCGCTCTGAATGACAAGTTACACTGGAAAACCCCGGATCAGTTCAACCCTTCGCACTTCCTGGATGCTGATGGGAACTTCATTCGGAGAGAGGCATTTATTCCATTCTCCATAGGTGAGAGGGGTGTGTGTGCACCACCTGGGGCTAGGCTAATGGCACAGTTCCCCCTGATTCCAGGAAAGTATGACAGTCAAGCACACAGAATACAGGATAAGGGATTTCTGGTCATTTCTCCTGTCCACCATTGCTTTAGGAACCACCTCTTCTTTGGGAGATCTGGGAGACACTGATTTACCCACAGTCACTGAATAATTTCACATACCTGCAGGCTTGAGACAAGTCAGAAGCACCTCTAATATACAGAAAGAAGGAAGGAAAAATTTCCTACCTCAGCAGCCTGCTCTTACAGACTGTACATCCAGTTTAGACGGTCTCAGACATCAACAATAACAGTTACAATGCTGATCATTTACTTCTCTCCTGGTTGTTTTCAGGACGAAGGGCTTGTGTTGGAGAAGGACTGGCCAGAATGGAGCTGTTCCTCTTCTTTGCAGGCTTGCTCCGCAAATTTGTTTTCCAAACCCCTCCAGGAGTGGACAAGTCAGACCTAGATCTCACTGCTGATGTTGGCTTTACCTTGAACCCCATGCCTCACCTGGTTTGTGCTGTGCCCTATGAATGATCAAGTGACGTAGAGTTAGAGTAGTGAACACTTCAAGCTTGAAAGCAAGTCTAGTTACAGGGGAAAAAAGCTGTCTATACCTGAGCTTTAGGGGAAGGAAGACACTGGGCACTGCTATTTTTCTCTTGTTCATGCAATTCTTTCCAAGAGCTCTTGTGGTGTCTGCATAATGCAAACCCTTCAGACACCCCTGAGTACTGCTCTCAGAAACAGTGTGCTTCATTCCTGGAACAGCACATCAGAGATGCAGCTTTCAGGGCTGTTTGAAAGCATGAAATGGTTTCAAGCCTCCTCTATAGATGTAACCCATCAGAGGCTCTCCCCTGAGAGCCTCCATGGAGAATTTCTCAGCCCAAAGTCCAAGCTCTATAGCAGAGCTGATTATCGATGGCCCAGCTGGAGACAACAGACACTTCATGGATCTAGAAATCTCCCCAGGACGGTTGTTCCACTGAGCCTCAGACTGAGCTTCCATTGTGCGATACAACCTGCCTTATCTTTATTACAGAGTCCCAGACACCAGGGTGTAACATGGGCTGATGCCAAGAGCCAGGCATGGGACAGTTATCAGAAAACATCTAAGTGGTTTGGGAAGTGGGTTCATTCCAACTCACACTAGGCACTTTATGCTGAAAAGCCTATTTATGACGGGGCCAATCTAGCAGCTTCCTGCTGCTGCTAAGAAAGGCATTTCCACCACTCCCTCACCTCTCCTGGCTTCATGCTGGCTCTGGCACTTGTCTGATCCCTTACTGGGCCAGCTTAGACCCCTAAACTGGCAGAAAATGACCAGCCACAGAAAGTGAAGCGTTTCTGAATCAGCGTGGCTAAAGCTGGAGACGAGCCTGAGGCAGCGTGAGGGCGATGCAGCGTGGGGCCAGGCAGCAGGACTGCCATGCTCCCATCAGAGAGCTGAGAGAGGCTCAGCCCTCTTCACTTGCACCTTAGGAGCTGTAGTTGCTCTCTAGATCCTCTCTACCCTCCACAGAGAGAGAGAGAGGATTCTTCAGTGGATGATTCAACTGCCATAAGGTCTGAATTGCTCACTCTCTCCATTGACTGCAGGGTGAACAGGCTCCTAATTCAAACTTCAGTCTCATGTATCAGGTGTGTTGGGATGAATAGGGACAATATTTTCCATTTGACTGAAAATGGGGCTTAAACTCTTTAGAAAATGTTTCTGTCTGTCTTCAGCTCTACACCAGATACATAGCCACTGGCATTTCAAACTGCTTTCCTCTCCAGACGTTCCTTGTGTCAGGGATAGGCAGCAAGGTCTCCAGGCAGGGTAACAAATCAGCCTGCACTGCTGAGCAAATACCACTGCCACCGCCTCCCATGGAAGTTGTATGTGCTCAGTACACAGCAGGAGCAGGGACATCACAGTAAGAACTGCAAGCAAAATTTTGGTGCTCACAGAATTGCTTTGGCCACTTAGGTAGGAACTGAAGTTACAAATTCAGAGCTGATAATGCTCATGTTCTGCCGGCGGAGATCCTGCATCACTGTCAAGGCTAATAGGATTTTGAATGTAGTCACTGTGAAAATAGATGTAAAACTGGTAATAGAGTCTGGAAGGAGAAGCAGGTTAGACTTTGTTACCAAGTCGCTCGCCTGTACCATTAACTCGTCATAAGGGGGTCTCTGTAGAAAGCTGGTGACACCCCAGAGACTGCGGCTGTCCTAGAGCAGCTGTTTGATTACTACAATTAATGATTTATTTCATGTAGCAGCCATTAGGAGTAGGAACAACTAGCTGTACCTGCAAGGCTACACTCATTGAGGGAAGTGTGATATGTGTGTGAAATCTGAATGGTGGTGCAGGTACAAGAGAGGAGGCTTCTTCATGTGCTGCGAAACAGGCAGTAAACCACATGTGACTTAGGGAGCACTGAGTCACTGAAGATGCTTTTGTGTTGGGTTGGAGGCAGGAAAGGCAGGTTAGGATGAAGAATAAAGGGAGAAACAGAAAATTACAGAGGCTGAGGGAGAGGTTATGGTAAATCTATAGCATAAAACTAAAGTTGTTGTCTTCTAAAGCTGATCTGTGCTGCAAATGGAAGGAAAGAAAGGAGAAAGAGAATATGAAGGGATGACAAAGTAGGGCAGTCTTTGTTTGGCCAAGACACCGGCTCTTCTCACTAGCTTTAGTTCATGCGACTAAAGGCAACACTCTAATAGTTGTACTGTGCCTTGTATTTGTACTGGTATTGCACTTGTACACACATTGTACTGTGGGGCCAGCTCCAGCTTCTGGATATATCTCAATGAGTCTGCTGAACAAGCTATGAAACAAGAAAGCCTTTGCTGCTACACTTGCTTACGTTTGGTTCGCTGTTGCTCTATTTGCAGTCTAACTACTGCAAGCCTGATATAAATAAATATTTTGCTCTGTTGCTGTTGATCTGGCGTTGCAGGATGAAACCGATTTTGGGTCAAAATTATAAAGTTGGGCTGCATCACCTTTAATACACCCACATTAGAGAGGTGAGCACAGGGATCCCTGGGCAACATGCAGCCAGAAGATGTTTAACAATGCAAAGAGTGAGCAATACTCATAGCCACAAGCAGCTCAAAGGAAATTATTGAATTTCTAACTCCACAAAATCACAACTGAAAAGGTCTTTTTAATACTTAAATAATTGTCCCCTTGAAAAGTATCTTCTATCAAAATCATATGCACAGTCCATATGTTGACGCGCGTTAATTTAATTATATAAGAAACCTGGGACCTTGGATCTTTGTTAGCAAGTCTATAGTTGGGGTTGTATCCTTGCTGACTTAGAGGTCTTAGAGGAACAATTTTCAGAACTCACTATTTGGTGAATTAGGGAGTCCTCCCAGATTCCCAAAGCGCTTAAGACATCATGCAAGGCTTTTTCTTGCATTAGTCCCAGGGAGACAGACAAGCAGCTGAGACAGTATTATGCTCTGGATACCACATTTCCAAAAGGATATGCTGACTTTAGGAGAAGTTAGGACAGGAGGAGAGAAAAATGATGATGGAGAAGGAAAACCCTTCACATGCATACTGGCTTGGAAGATTTGGTTGTTTGCCTTAAAGTGGAGATGGAGAAGAGAAGCAGGAAGAGTAAGGCCATGCAATGTCCTTACATAGAAGATGAGTCATCTGCTTCCATCAGCCTTTTCTCATCACAGAGGCAAAATGGAAAATTAAAGTGAATGGCAGTAAATTTAAACTAATAGAAGGAAATAGATTTTTATGCCTGCTACAGCCTTTTAACACTGGAGAAGGGATGCAACTCCATGTACTTCAACATAAACACTAGACTCCAAACAAGACCAGGAAAAAACATTTTCTTGGCCAGGGAATACATTATCTTACAGTGCCCTCGGAGTTCCCATGGCGCCTGGGTCTGGCTGCTGTCTGAGACAGGACGTGGCTCTGGATGCCTCTTTGATGTGGCGTCTTACAGTGATTCCTGTGGCTCCTGCCCTTGCTTAAAAGGAACTTGTCACAGTAAATGCCAGCAGGAGTTATCTGAGGCTGCAGTCCTGGATGCACTGCTGGTCAAGAATGGGACTGGCAGGGAAGGCACAGGGATTTGGGGGGATTTAAGTTCATTTAAAGGATGCAGGGCTGGTGCTTTACTGGCTAGCTCTCCCCAGGCTGGCTAACTGGCAGCGCAGTGGCTGTGCTTGGGGGTTGTTGGATGATGCCCATGCTCCACATCCTCACCAGCGCCACCTGGTTCACATGCTGTGGCACGGGATTGCCACATGGCCACGAGGGACCGAGGACAACCCAGCTGCACCCTGAGGAGCCTGGCTGCCCTAGGAATGCACCCGAAGCAGTGTCCGCGCCTGGCAGGTGTTTTGTGCTCAGCTCTGTGTGCTCAGGCAGGGGATCACGTAGCAGCGCGGCTCCGGAGTGAAACACGTACCAGACACATTACTGAGACAGGAATTTCTTGTCATCGCAAGAGCTTGACTTACCTTTGTCATTTTAATGCATTGCACTCAGAGCCTGGTTTAAAAAAACCCAATACACTCCCCCCTGGCTTTTCAGAGATAATTTAAGTCTCTTTCTGAAAGGCCTTTTTATGATTTCAGCGGCTCCCAGGGCAAGGATGAAATAAAAGGAGAGCGGCAGCAACATGTAACTTTTGCACTGCAGGGTGCTGCCGGTCAAACAAAACCCTGCAGGAACAAACATTTTACACAGGGCACAGAGCACGTGCCATCACAAGTTCTCATCGCAGTGCCCACATTCGGCACCCTGTGCCAGCCCTCATCCTTCTTGCCTGTCTTTACAGCCCTTCTGCCTCTTTGCTCACTTGAGCAGGCAGGGTTGAGTCATCCTGGGCATGCTCTGGAGGAAACCGTTGCCTCCAGCCCATTTCTTGGAAACTAATAAAAAAAAATAATCCCAGAAATGTTGCAACACACTTGCTTCTGCTTCTGGGCAGCTGCTGTGCTGTAACATCTCCACACCACGCAGGCAGCTCCAGCGTGCAACCAAGCAGCCATTTGCTTTGGGACCGTGCTAACCATAGCTGTGCCCTCCTTCACATTAGGTCCACTTCCTTCCCTGCCTTCTTTACATTTGCAAGGCTGAGGACCTATATTTGCTGACTAATAGCCTTTATATGATCTCACCTTTGGATAAATGTACCTTTAGCCTTGTGCTTCCTGATCATTTAAGACAGCTCTTTCTTCCCTGAACAATCTTATTCCATTGGCTGTTTATTCCCAATATCCTCCTGAAAGCCACTATTCAACCAGGTAGATCCCAATTCCTTCTGTACAAGATTTAAACCTTTGTGAGGGATGCGAGCTCCAGGTGTTTCATATCTTTGACTTAAAATAATTCATTCTCCTGTCTTGTTCCCCTTCTGAAGCCTGCCAGGTCAGCTGACTTCATTAACTTCATTAACTTCTTCCCTCTATCTCTTAGAAGCTGCTCTTGCAAAATGAAGAAAACTCCCAGAAGTTTCAAATCTAATTTTGTCTTTCCATTCCACCTATGAATCCACTCATGATCACTTGATCCAAGCTAATTTTCCATGGCTAGCTATTGCATGTCCTCTACTTCAGACACAAAGTCTGAAATCACATCCCTTCCGGGCAGTTCAGAGCCGACTTTATGAAGAAGTTTATGGGCTACAACCCCCAGGGATACATGGGCTTTACCATTATTAACAACCTTTGATCTCCACTTGACATCAAGAAAGCTAAAGTCTCCTGTAACAATACTATTTGTCTCTCTAGTAACACGGAGATCTCAAACCCTATCAAAATCTGAATCTGGAGGTTTCTAATAGGATTCAGAGAAACCTTTCTATTTCCCCGTGTCAGCGGAGTGTTTGGAGGGTCACAGTACTGCTAATAAAGGACCTTGAGGTCCCAGGGGGAGGAGGAGGTTATAGAGGAATGCCAAGCACCTTTTCCCATGTATATGTTCTTGCACACACATGCATGGGTTTGTAATTTGAAACTCTCTTTACTTCTGGACAGGCTTTGCAAACTGCTTAGACCACATTCTCTGAGGTGTTTAAAGAGGGTGGAGTATGCAATATTTATTTAGGTACTCTACAAACCTTAATAAGAATCGAGTGCTTGTAGCAGTTGCAGAGAGCAAACAGCCAGCTGGCAGAAACGGAACAGTGCCACTGCATTTTTATTGCTTCTAATCCCCTGAAAAATAGATTATTACTAAAAAAATGTCTTTTTTAATTTCATTTATTTCTGATCCTGCATTAATTTGTCTGCTATGTGCAGCAGTATTATTAGCTGGACTCTATTTTTCAACTGGCTATAAAAATTCAGCTTTTAAATTTCCTCCTGGTCCAACTCCTCTTCCGATCATTGGTAACCTGCACTTGGTGGATCTTAGAAGGCAAGATAAATCAATAATGAAGGTAGGACAAAAACCCCCAAACCCAGACCCTCATGCATTTTAAAGCTGCCTGGGATATATCAGTGAGAACTTTTTGTCTTTTTTAATTCAAACTAAATTGTAAAGGTGTGAAAATTGCTTTATAATACTTTTCTGGGCTTCTTCTAGCCAATCTCTGTGTCGATGCAATGTCATTTATAAGCGATCGACCATTAAAAAAAGACCTGTGGGTAATATGGGATTTCTTCATGTAATTGTGATGATGTACATGAAGTATATAATGCTTGTGGGATTTGAAATATTAATTTGACAGTTCGGACACCCGGAAATCTTTTAAAGCAGTAGGACATAACTAACATGGAATGAAATTTCTTCCCTCCCTTCCGCCCTGGAGAACTGGCAAGGGGAATTCCACGATGCAGTGACCCCAAAACTGCTTTGGAGAGGGCCAAATCCAGATGCCCCACTGCAAAATCCACTTCCCTCTTGATGAATTGGATACGCATTAAAATCTAGACACCAGTACAAGAGAGGGCTGGAAAAGTTGCGCTAAGGCACCAGAATGAATAGCCTCTAAGATATTCTATTAACCTGTAATTAAGACAACTTACCCCGCTTATGGTGGTAAACTGTTCTTCGGTGCAAGACGAGGCTGGCACAGCCTCGGGTGTTTATGTCAGGCTGCTGTGTGCTCACTCCTCCCCTTAGCAGACAGCACCCTCGAGGATCAACGTGCGCCAGGGTCAGGGACCCAGTGAGCAAACAGACAGCGGCAGTTCACAACCAGGCGTCGACACAGCTCCCGTAACACCGGTGCTCAGCAAACACCGGTGGTTCTCTGGGAGCAGCTGAGCGGTGGGTTAGCACCGCCGTGGGGTGAGGCTCCCAGCACCTGGTGTTGTTATGGGCAGTGTCAGGGTTGGGGTCAGTTTACCCAGCGGGGCTGGGCAGATGTTGCTGCGGTCTCTGAACGGCAGTTTGGAATTACCCCCGCATGCTCTCATCACCTGCTGGGCTATATTTGGTATTGCCTATGTTTGCCTTTACTTTGGGATTACTCCAGAGGGGTTATCCCTCCATCTCACCCCACAGAGAGCAAAAAATGGTGATTGCATTGAGCAGCAGGCACCAGCGTTTGCTGGCTGGGCACCCTGATGGGGGTGTTTGCAGGGCGCGGGGGGATGCCCCCCTCTCCTCTGCAAAAGCTGCTGGTGGACCTGGCGCAGGTGAGGCTGCGTGCATACACCGTGTGTTTGCTTAGGCAGCGGATTTGGACTGTGGCTTCCCATCACCTTGCTCCAGCCCAGCCCACACTCTTCTTGGCTGTCCCCGAGTGCTGTTTCCAAGCTGCTGGGGAGCAAGATGCAGCTGCAGCGGTGGGGCGGAGGTAGGCAGGAGTAGTCAGCCTCCCACAGTCCCCAATGCAGCGCCGAGGAGATGTGTGGGCTGGGGGGGGGGCATGACAGTCTCACCCTTGTAAAATGCAGGGATGTAGCAGCAGGCACACACACGACGGTCCTTACGGAGCGTGGATTTCCCTGTCAGCCTGCCTCGCTCTGCGCAGACCCCTTTCCTTGGCAAAGAGGAGCGGGGATCTGCGCAGAACACAGCAGCTCCGGAGACACGTAATAGGACATGCCAGCAGGACTGCACGCTCCTGGAGGGATTTTCAACCCCCTGAGGCACTGTGTTGCCTTTGTAAGCTGCCAGCAAGGCACAGCTTTGGCGGGGAGCTGTGAAGAATTTATCCTGGGGCATGTGGCAGTGAAAGAGTCTCTTTGCATCCTGGCAAAGATACCTCCAGAGCCTTCTCAGTGCAAAATGAGCATCACTTTATGTACAAGCATGGGGACAGCCAGCAGTTCAGGCAGCCTTCTGCTCCTGCCGTGGGTTTCCCTGCTGTGCCTGGCTGAGCTCTAGGTACCAAAGCCAGGTCTGAGCAGAGGGGCATGGATTTGCAATTTGTGGTCATCCAGGGCAAACTAAATGCCTGGTGTGGGAAAAACAGCTCCTCTGATCTAGTAGCAGGGATGCAGGAGTGCTTTGGTATGAGAGGAGCACTGTACCAAAGCTTTCCTGTGTGACAGCATCATTTTTTGCACTGAAATTGTCTTCTCTGTTTTCATCTTTCACCAGTTTGCCAACTTGTGTTGCCGTTTGAGGTCCAGTCTTTAACTCTAGGTGGTTTTTTTTTTTGTTTTTCATTTACTTTCTCCTTAACAACAAAACCAGATTAGTAATGCACTGATGGGGGTGGGGGTTCTTTTGTGGCAAGAAGCCTAAAATCCATACGGATGCTAGCCAGGCATCCGTACAAAATGCCTCGTGCTTGCCCGTGATGAGCTCTGGCTCACAGGCGCCGTTCTGCAGGTAGCGGCTCCGCAGCCGTTCCCAGCAGGGCACCAGGAGGTAATATGTCCTTTCAGAAAGCAGCGGGCGCTTGCCCTGTGCACACTCCCTCTCTTCCTGACCATCACAGCTCGCCTCTTTTTCAGCTTGCGGAAAAATACGGCCCCATCTTCACCCTCCACTTTGGGTTCCAGAAAGTTGTGGTCCTGACCGGGTACGAAGTTGTGCGGGAGGCGCTTGTGAACTACACAGAGGAGTTTGTAGACAGACCATCCATCCCAATATTTGACCAAATTCAGAATGGAAACGGTACTAGAGAAATGAGCGGGAGCGGGCGGGAGGGGCGACACCGTCGCTTAGTGCCAGCCTAACTCTACTTCCCCAGAGCCTGGCTTTTAAACATCCCCCTTGGACCCTTCTGAAGCCAAGCCAACAGAAAATATTTGGCTTTCCTCGCTTTCATGCAATGCATCCTGGCTTTTCACTACCATTATTTTTGCTAATGCACTTGCAGCCGATCCATATCCTAAACGTTCGAGGGTGAAGAGTGGGATTTTTAAAGGCACCGTGGTAATTCTGGGGTTAATTTCTGTAAGACATCAATGAGAGTGGCTCTCCACCACCACCACATTTACAAACCTTCCCCACGGTTTCAGGGGACTTTGAACTAACTGGTTTGGCTATTTGGAGCTGTAGGGTTTTTCCCTTTCTCCCACTGCCAGGTGCCACAATTTTGGACATCATCAGCCCCCCCCCCCATGACTTGCCTCCCCACAAAAGCTCTTGGGTGGACCACGTGAAACAGGTTCAGGCAGAAGCAATAGGCTGAGGCTGGAAATTTGCCCCCACAAACCACCTCATGGTTTTTCCAGGGCAACTGAGTATTTCAGAGGACTTTTTGCCTTGTTTTTCCATCCTCTGCTTCAGCTGAGGCTTTAGCTCTGAGCATCCAAAAGGCAGCTTTATATGCTGGTCACAGGCTGAAGTTGGGATCACAATTAGGAATTAAATTACCCAGCCATAATATCAATAGATGAATTTATCGCTACATAAGGAAAAGGAATCGATAGGGAGAAAAACATTTTTCAGGGCTAATTTACATGTAAAATATCCCTGTGGGAAACTGTCAGTATTGCACTATAAGTCCTTTCACACTTACCTTCTCAGCCCAAGTCTGAGCCACTTAGAGGTGACCCAAAGCTGCAAATTCACAGGGGCTATTAAGTAACAATGGTCACAAATTTTCCAATGAAACATTTTTTTATTCAGAAAATGCCAATTTGTTGACTCTGAAGCTGTTTGCAGAAAATGAATTATCCAGATGAAAGTACCTGAATTAAAGGAAAATTAAAAATAAAGTTTAGAAATTTGCTTTGACATTTTTAGAGAAAGAAGTTTTGCTTTCCAAATTAAAACTACATGGCTCTAAAATACTGTTTATTCTAGAAAAAGCAAACACATTTTAAAAACCTTGCAGTGCCGGCATCCAGTTTTTCAATTGACACAATCTGAAACAGTCTTTGGATTACTGACAAAATTTTTTTTTTTGCTGTTTCCAACACTTTGACAGGATGAAATACCCATCCCTGCTTGGTGGTGTTAGTGATCATCAAGGCATGAGCTCAGTGACCTCTACAAAATGACAGTATTTTTGCCACTGCTGAAAATACAGTGTTGCCATAAAACAATTCAGCACTGGCCAGGGTTGAGGAGATTGAATGATCCCATCTGACATAGATAAAATATCTTTATGACTGGAATAGGACAAAGGGAGAAGCTTCAAAGACACAAGGTCGTTGCTTGAGGCCCTAGACTTGCAAGCAAACAGGGTCAGAAAGGTCACGTGATTAACTTAGACCAACATCTCTCCCCAGCTCTACAGCCAACCAGTACTGGTCTGAAAGCCATACCTGCTTATCTTCCACTCAGGAGAGCACTGGGGCAGACTGGGTTGGGTGGGAGCTTGTTTTTCCCACACTACAGGCTCAGTGAGACGGGGAGAAAGGAGCTGAGAGGATACAGGGATGGGGCACACAGAAATGGGAGACCCTTAGTCCCCAAATCCATGGGAAACCGGGCAGCAGAAACAATTGTGGAGATCCCTCTTCATCCAGTCCCCTGTTCTGTTTCGCGTGGTGGGGCTCCTCCGTGCATGAGCCCAGCAGTGATGTCTCACGGCCTCCCCAGGTTTGTTCTTCTCTATTGGGGACCTGTGGAGAACAACTCGGAGGTTCACTGTATCCAGCATGCGCAACCTTGGCATGGGGAAAAAAATGATAGAAGGGAGAATTTTCGAGGAGCTTCACTTCCTTATTGAGATGATCAAATCATTCAAAGGTGAGCTGGAGACCATCATGGTGCTGAACAGCCTCATATGTGTCACTGCTGCTGCAACATCTCACTCACATTTCCATCCTCCTCCCGTTGCAGGGGAACCTTTTAGCCTGACGTCCTTCAACTGTGCTCCAATCAACATCACCTTCATCATGCTGTTTGGGGACAGGTTTGACTATAAAGACCCAACATTTCTCACTCTCTTAAGACTCATAGATGAAATTATGATTCTTCTGGGATCTCCGTATTTGAGTGTAAGTAACCTGTCGACAGATTAAAATTTTTTTTTACGCTGGCACATCACATTTGTGAGCCACACAAACCACAGAATTTAGTTCAGCATTTTTCAGATATTCAGAACCAGCCATTACACCTAAAATGTGACAGTTCTCCTGTCATATCACCTTGGTCACTACGAGTGTGCAGCCAGAATGACCTTTGCTACTCTCCTTTTGAACCACCTTGCACATCTGTGTGGAGCTAAAATGAGGACTGAACTATGGTTATTTTAGTTCCACACATATTTTTTTGTCTTCTTCAACGTAATTGCACCATCTAGGCTTTCTTTGCCTTTGTTGCATTTTCTAAAAAGGGACATTCAGTGTTGATGTCCAGGTGAATAAGATTTCACAGACTGCATTAAAAATGCTTACTTGCAGAGTACCAGGAAAACTCTGCTTATCTTCAAACTATCACACCCTGTTCTTCATAACTGATGTTGGAAAAAAACAGCCTGTCTCATACTGATCTAAACAGACTGGTGGCCTGGCACACTGGAGCCCCAACTCTGTTGAGAGGCTGACCAGGCTGTCACTGGTAGAGGATCTGTTCCCACAGAACAGCATAAATACTTAAAATTAGGTAGTACTAAAAAGAGGCTCAAAGGTTGCAAAGCACTCCCTTATGAAAATCTGCCCAGGAAGTCCCTGGGATGCTAAGATACTACTACTACAAGACAAAACTCAACTGATATGTCATGCCTTAGGAAGAAGCTGTTTCAGCATGCTGATATTTCTGCAGACTTAATGCTTCTCTTTTTTAATTCCTCATTAGTATTTCAATTTCTACCCGTTCCTTGGATTTCTTTTCAAAACCCACAAGATTATGCTTGGGAAAATAGAAGATGTGCGTGTCATTTTAAGGCAATACATGAAGGCAAGCAGGGAGGATATCAACGAGAACAGCGTGAGGAGCTACATTGACGCACTGATATTCAGGCAACAAGAGGTATTTGACTGCTTAGCTCTGTTGACTGTTTGCAATGTCTCCTTTGAATTTTCTAGCTAAAAGTGTTGCTGAGTCTTGATTTCAGTCATGTCATGTAAACCTATTGAAATCCATACTGTTATTCTAGTGGCATTGAAATCAGATGCCATCTCTTACAGTTGGTGTAATGTACTGCAGGGATTTTTCTATCAAAATTCAGATATGAAAGGCACTGTCTCAGTCCACTCCTGAAATAGCAGCGGTAATAATGCGAGATCAACTCCTTGTTCCTAGTATAAAATGCATGAATTCACATGAAAGCTGACTCTGCCTTTCTTTTTACAACAAATCAATTAATCATTGATAGTGTTGCTCCAAGATGAATGATACACTTACTTAAAGTACTTGAATGATAAATCATCAGTACAAGTCCTAGCCCTGCCCTGCATCTTACTTTAGCAGAGACTCTGCAGTTTCACACATCAGTTGATTTCATTCAACACAAAATATGTGGGCCCTGAGTTTTTTCTTCTTTCCAACTGGATCTGGGCCAACTTTAGGCACTAAGTATTCTACATAGCTATGTGAAGGAAGGGTCAGTACAGTCCTAAAGCCCAGCAGAAATGGTCTGAAAGGTCATTTTGAACATTGTTGGGGATTGAAACCTGCCCTTGGGCAGGAGGAGTCCCTCGGAGCTAGGATTAGCTGAATCTCCTTCTGTACAGGGGAGAGACCAGGCAAGGAAGGAGAGGCGGTGGGGTAGCCCTGTATGTTAGGGAGTGTTTTGACTGTCTAGGTCTTGATGTTGGTGATAACAGAGTTGAGCGTTTATGGGTAAGAATCAGTGGGAAGGCCAACAAGGCAGATATTATGGTGGGAGTCTGTTACAGACCACCCGACCAGGATGAAGAGGCAGATGAAATATTCTACAAGCAGCTGGGAGAAGTACCACAATTGCTAGCCCTTGTTTCTGTGGGAGACTTCAACTTGCCAGACGTCTCCTGGAAATACAATACGACCGAGATGAAACAGTCCAGGATGTTCCTGGAGTGTGTGGAAGAGAACTTCCTGACACAGCTGGTGAGGGAGCCAACTAGGGAAGGTGCCCGCTGGACCTGCTGTTTGTGAACAGAGAAGGACTGGTGGGTGATGTGATGGCTGGAGGCTGTCTTGGGCATAGTGATCATTAAATGATAAGAGTTTTTGATTCTTGGAGAAGTAAGGAGGGGCGTCAGCAGAACTGCCACCTTGGACTTTTGGAGGGCAGACTTTGGCCTGTTTAAGAGAGTCCCTTGGGAGGCAGGTCCTGCTTGACTAACCTGATCTCCTTCTATGACAACGTGACCTGCTTAGTGGATGAGGGAAAGGCTGTTGTCTACCTAGACTTTAGTAAAGCCTTTGACATTGTTTCCCACAACATTTTCCTGGAGAAACTGGCTGCTCATGGCTTGGATGGGTGTACGCTTCACTGTGTTGAAAACTGGCTGGCTGGCTGGGCCCAAAGAGTTCTGGTGAATGGAGTTAAATCCAGTTCATGGCTGGTCACAAGTGGTGTTCCCCAGGGCTCAGTACTGGGGCCAGTTCTGTTTAATATCTTTATCAGTGATCTGGATGAGGGGATCGAGTGCACCCTCAGTAAGTTTGCAGATGACACCAAGTTGGGTGGGAGTGTTGATCTGCTGGAGGGTAGGAAGGCCCTACAGAGGGATCTGGACAGGCTGGATCGATGGGCAGGGGCCAACTGGATGAGGTTCAACAAGGCTCAATGCTGGGTCACAACACTCCCCAGGACCCCCTTGGGTCACAACAACCCCATGCAATGCTACAGGCTTGGGGAGGAGTGGCTGGAGAGCTGCCTGGTGGAAAAGGAATAGTGCAGCCAGCAGGACTAGGGAAGTGATCGTCCCCCTTGTACTCGGCACTGGTGAGGCCACACCTTGAATACTGTGTTCACCTTTGGGCCCTTCACTACAAGGAAGATATTGAGGTGCTGGAGCGTGTCCAGAGAAGGGCAACGAAGCTGGTGAAGGGTCTAGAGAACAAGTCTTATGAGGAGCGGCTGATGAAACTGGGGTTGTTTAGTCTGGAGAAGAGGAGGCTGAGGGGAGACCTTCTTGCTCTCTACAACTACCTGAAAGGAGGCTGTAGCGAGGTGGGGGTCGGTCTCTTCTCCTTAGTAACAAGCGATAGGACAAGAGGAAATGGCCTCAAGTTGCACCAGAAGAAGTTTAGGTTGGATATTAGGAAAAACTTCTTCACTGAAAGGGTAGTCAGGCACTGGAACAGGCTGCCCAGGGCAGTGGTTGAGTCTCCATCCCTGGAGGTATTTAAAAGAAGGGTAGATGTGGTGCTTGAGGACATGGTTTAGTGGTGGACTTGGCAGTGTTAGGTTAATGGTTGGAGTCGATGATCTTAAAGCTCTTTTCCAACCTAAATGAGTGTATGATTCCATGATTTTTTCTGAACCTGTGAGGCTGAGTCTGTGAACAGCATCTGGCTCTGGGCGTCAGCCTGCTTCTGGGTCGAGACAGATGCCGAACTAAAACTCTACTCCAAACCTTCCATCTTTGGTGCTCCCATCTTTGGTGAATGCTGTGCATTCAAGATCAGGTCTATTTTATCACCTATTTCACAAGCACAAGATCATAGCCAACAGTGTCGTAGGCTATGCAGTATTTCCCAAGCTTGCTGAATACTAAGACTGATGGTTTTAAGACCTTTCTTACCATTTGTGTTTTTCAAGGAGAAAAACAAGAAAGACAGCCTCTTCCATGATGACAACTTAATAGCATCCATACTCGACCTGGTCATGGCGGGAACAGAGACCATAGCCACAACACTCCAGTGGGCCATCCTGCTGATGATGAAATACCCAGAGATTCAAAGTGAGCTCCTTTCACCTATGCTCCATCCGTGGTGTGGCAGATATGGGGAGGGGAGAGGCCTGGCCTCAGATCCACAGGAGCTCTTTTGCCTTAATAGCTAAATCCCATCTGTTTATTATTATGAACTCCTGATGTAATTGGATGCTGATCTAAGTCACAACCAAATAGTCCCCACACCTTGCTGGGAGAGAGGATGAGTGGAGATCAAAGTATGATGCTGGGGAAACAACCCATCCATGTGCCTGAACTAGAAATAGAGCGGGGAAACCCAGGCTGGCATTTTAAGAATCCTCTCCCTCCAGACCCTGGAAAAATATGTTTTTCCCAAAACCAAATCAGGAACTGGCGTCCTTGCTGGAATCCAACAGTGTTTGTTCCTTCCAGAAAAGGTGCAGGAGGAGATTGGGAGAACCGTCAAAGCTGGAAGCTGGGCTACATATGAGGATCGGAAGAACATGCCATTTACAAATGCAGTGCTACACGAAGTGCAGAGGTTTATCACCCTCCTGCCCCACGTTCCCCGTTGCACTGCTGTTGACACCCACTTCAGGGGCTACTTCCTTCCTAAGGTAGGTAACTGCTCCAGCCCAGGAACACACCACCTCGTTTTTGCCAGTGCCATTAAATACTGGTTTCTTTAGAGGGAATTATAGGACTGAAGCCCAAAGTAAGCATCCAAACTCACCCCCAGAAGAGTTTCTTCCTCTCCAGTGACTATGTTGAGTCCAGAGAGACCGGCATTGTAGGACTCAACTCAGTCACTCTCATGCTCAGGACTTGCTCACTGCACAAATGACCCTGGTTTACCTCCTTGATGCCATCTGCCAGGGAATTTACAGGACCTGACCCTCTGCTTGAGGTTTTCACAGCACCCTGTGGGGTTTGGCTTCAATCCTTAGCACTGCTGGGAAAATCTCACTGACTTCTCTCTGTGTTGGCTGATGGGATAAAACCCTCAGGGTCTCCACCTACCCCAGGTGGAGCAAATCTCCTGGGACACCAAAGTCTGTGTCACAAAATTAAGCAAAACAGAGCACTTTTGCTATCTTTTGTGCCTTGATGTACTTTTCTTTCAGGGTATAATTGTAATCCCGTCGCTCACCTCAGTGCTGCTGGATAAGACACAATGGGAGACACCACATCAGTTCAACCCCAACCACTTCCTTGATGCTGAAGGGAATTTTGTAAAGAGAGAAGCTTTCCTGCCCTTCTCCACAGGTAACTAAAGGGCTGATCTGCACAGAGCTGAGGCTGTGACAGGACCATTTGATTACAGTATACACCAATGGGGTCTTCATGGCTAAGTACTGCCTTTAACTCGGTCAATAAGCAATGAGACAACTGAATGGAGTCAATTGTTCTGCATCCAGGCAAATGGCTGCTCTCAGAGCACACCTCTCCCACCACTGAAGGGGTTGGTTCCCAAAGGTTCAACAGGAGAGAAGACAAAGAGATATATTGTGTCCAAGAGAAGGTGGAAAAATGCCTCAAAACTGTCAGGAGTAGGTGGATAACCAGTAGGACTGGTGGGGCTGCCAGCATAGCTCTGCACGGGGTTTCGTGAGCTCTCCTGGAAGTGAGGGTACAATCCAGGTACCCTCAAGTCCTGTCTCGAGGCAAGTCCCACGTGTCAATGGGTCTTGACAAGGCCTCATCCATTGCTCACAGGGCCAAGGAAGAGAGTCCCAATAAACCCTGCACCTTGGCTGGGTATTGCAGCCAGCAGAGACCCAATATAGGACAGAGTACACCAAACCGTATTACTCTCTCTGTGAAATCTTAAATCCAAGGCCCTGGATTGTTCCCAAAAATCACCTTGGACAGTGATTCTTCTAGTGGCACTTTTAAGAGCTCCCAAGGATTCCCAGCAAGACCTGTTCTTATAGAGGAAGAAGCACAGACCCATGGTTAGGGAAGGTGGTAGAGCACTTGGCATCCTGACACTACCTCTGTCTGTCATTTTGGTCAAGTCACAGACTTTTTCTTTTATTTTTTTAATCTCAATTTCATCTGCAAAATATGATTAACATTCTTTCCCTGGAGTCTCATAAACCCAACCCCCTTGGGACTTAAACTGACCTAATGGTAGGAACAGTTGTTAGATATCAGAAACTCTCCCCTGAGCCATCCTAAAAGAAGAAATATCACTTATGCATTGCCTTCCTGACAGCCATAAATGCTTCCAAAGGTTGCGCATTTCCAGAAATGCCTGCCCCCAACCCATGCCCTCCATGGCTGCAGCAGCGTGCATTATGAGAGGGCACAGCTGGATGGAGCAGTCTTGATGGGAGTTTAACAAATCCCAGCACTGTAGGAGCCCGTAAGTACTATAAAGGGAGATCTCCTGCAGAATCCTGCAAATCCTCCCATGCAACCTTACACTTTCCAGCTGTTCCTCTGAAAGGATGGCTTGAAGGGATTCCAGAATGTGCTCCAACCACAGCCCCGCAGCAGTGACTTCTGACGTTAGGAAGCCAGTTCTCGCTGTCCACCAAGTGCTTCACCTGCACAGGGACCATCATGCAAGGGATGGGAATCTAACACAAAGAGGGGGCAGGAAAGAAGAAACGCAGTCTTTTGTAAAAGTGGGATGTTAGGATAAATTCCACAGGAAAAGCGAGTTTCAAACCATTCCGCTTTGGGAGGAGGTGGCATTTTTCTATCATCAGGCTGCTTTTTAAAGAGAAAGGGTTATAGATGCTGAGAGGGTTGGAAGAGCTAAGGAGAGGAGAGGGTACATTATAAATGCATAATAACCCTGTAACATGGCTGTGGTAGGTAGCTGTGGGATAAAAGAGACCAGGCAGGCATGTTGGGCCAGTGTGACTGGGACAGCTGCCTTTAGCAACACGGGCTCCTTTGCTCTCAAACATTCTGGAGCATTTCAAGGTTTCACTCCTGCTTTCACTGCAACATCTCAGATGCTAACATGTTCATGGCAAATATTCTAGTTTGATCTTTCCATCAAGTAAACAGACTGCTTTAATCTTCAGGGCGAAGGAACTGCATTGGAGAAAGCCTTGCCAAGATGGAACTGTTCGTCTTCTTCGTAGGGTTGCTGCAGACGTTTACTTTTCAACCCCAGCCAGGAGTTTCAGAGTCTGACTTGGACCTTACCGTCCCCCAGACAACTTTCACATTAAGGCCTCAGCCTCAGGCAACCTGTGCTGTCCCGTGTGAATAACCACAGCCTTGCTGAAGAGCAACTCAACAAGTGGGGAAGCTGCTTAGACCAAACTTATCTATGCTAGGACTCGCCACCCCCAATCCTGCCACATCACCCTCTTTCACATCCCCTTCCCACTGTCTCCATCCACTCCCACTCCACTGCTTTCCACCGCTACATCTGCCCTATAGTTTGCTGACCCCCTCTTTGCTCCCATGCTGTGAGGAGGTGCATATGATCAATTAGAAACCATGATCGTGGTTGACAAACACACACTTCTTAAGACAGACTCTGCATGGAGCCAATGGAGGGGCCAAGGAGGTGGTCTGGTGAAGGGGGTGCAGCCCATGAGTAGGAGATGTGACACCCTGGCTCCCATGGCAAAGCAGTGAGGTTCATAAAGTCACAGAAATCGGCCCAAAATCCTGAGGAAAGACGCACTGCTGCTTGCTGGAAGCTACAGAAATACACTGTGGGTCACACACTTGAACCATCCATAGGTACCTCCCAAACTTTTCCAAGCTCTCTAATTACCCATAGCTTCTAGCAAAATCCTACCAGCCTAGGCAGCCAAGTCAAACACTGAGAGTGAAAAAACAGATCGATTCATGTGATTTGAGGACGAAGTTACTTCTGCCTTGGAAGAGTGTCCTGAAAGATGCCCCAGAGTCTGCAAACCTGTTTAGATAAGCAAGTGCTGCTACCACCAAGTTCAACACTGCATCACAGTCTGAATGAAACAAGATCTACATTTCTAAGTTTGCAGTCTAAATCATAAGGCCACGTGAGATTTGTACCAGCAACCGATCATGAAAGGCTAATAAACTAGACCCATTTCTAGGTTTATGATCTCTGTCTTTCCTGACCTTGTTAAATAGGAGCAAACACTGTTCCTCTCTTCAGACTTCCTAGGTAATGCTAAGAGCCAACATCAGCGTTCAATCTGGTATTTGGGATGGTATGGCCATTGGAACCAGCCATGCAATTTCCTTGCAAATGATGTCAAGTTTCACAGTGCTTGTATTGCACACACACAGACAGAACTGGGATCAGGCATTAGATGACACCTGGTTTTGGTTGTTTTTCTTTCCTCTGTAGCTTTGTCTGGCTGTTGTGCCTGTCTGTAGCACTCTTATCTGCCATCATATCCTGCAATCTTATTCCAGTTGATGTATAGCTGAGGCAATTTTTTATCCACTTATCTGCCTGTGAATTGCCACTTCTCCATATGCATTATCTCATCATGTGCTTTATCGTATTGTTTGTTTCCCCCTTCATGGGAACCCAATAAAGTTTAAATCCCACGTCTTCATTATATTTCATATGCCTGCCACCCAACTTTGCATTACACAGAAATGCAAATGCCATGAAAGGTTGATCCTGAGCCCAGAGTGACAACGAATATTGTTAAGTTTTACTTATATCTCACAGGTTCTGCATACCCTGATCCTACTTAAAAAAACAGTTCAACAGGAG
Source organism: Platalea leucorodia (assembly GCF_965183815.1). Taxonomy (NCBI): domain Eukaryota; kingdom Metazoa; phylum Chordata; class Aves; order Pelecaniformes; family Threskiornithidae; genus Platalea; species Platalea leucorodia. The sequence continues at coordinate 12,564,818 of NC_138827.1, forward strand.
ACCGTCCATATCTGCAGAGTGGTTTCTCCAGGGCAAAGAGCCTTGCCTTTGTGCTCAGCTCTGGGGATAGCCTTGGTTTTTCACTTTTTTTGTCTTTGCCTCTTGCCCGCAGAGGCTGAATGAAAGGTTCCCATCACAGCTTCACTGATGCTGTCCCTCTGCTTAGTGCCTTGGACCCTGAGCCTCTCACCTCTTGTTCTCCCAAAGCATCACCTGCTGGCAATGTCCCTCTTAAGGAGTGGTGGCAGCAGATGGGGTCTTCTTCAGGGAAGGCAGAGAGAGACAGGTAAAACAACTGAGGAGCAAGCCACATATCAACTCAATGAAGGAAGTCTTGGCCTTGCTGAAATAAAAAAAGACTTGCCTTCAGAGAGGCCAGGACTGTTCTTGTTCTAGCCCCCTCTAAAAGTAATATGATCTCAAAAGACAGATATGGCAACAATCTAGTGCTCCAGGGGACAAAACTGGGCTGGGTTCAAATCTGCATGAATTCATTGGTGGAACCTCAGACCTGACCCCTTGCCATGGGCTTTCTGGGTCTTGGCTTCGAAGGTGAGAGATGGATCCCTTCCTGCATGGCATAGCAGCCTTCAGAGCCTGTTCTTTTTGGACATTACCTTCTGCACTAGCACTCCCCGGCAGGCAGAGCAGAGCCTGCGGCAGTGCCGGCCGCGTACAGAAATCCAGCAGACTGCGCAATACCCGTGCCTCAACAAGAGCCGTGAGCCACCAGGTGCAAACATCAAAGGAAAACAGGTTTCTCTGATTCCTTTGAAAAGTGCATCCTACTTGTGCTTGTGTTAGCAGATGGATGGAAGTGATCACTCCCCAGCACACTGAATTAGACAGCTGAATATACCTCCGCAAAATAAAGTGCCTGCCTCCCATTTATTTGTTCAGCCAAATGATGGCAGAACATAGATTATGACTCAGCTACAGATTTAACTAGCAGAAAACATTGGCTCTCAGGGGTGGAAATACCATTTCCACATTCCTCAGTGGCCCCAAGGGTCTTCTCTCTAGCTGCAAAACATGTTTGTGCCTTGCAACACACTGACCTGAATTGCAGGCAAACATCTCGGGGCAGGACAGGTGCCTTGATTTTTAAAGTAAGATCTGAACAAGTCCAACTCACACCGTGTCTGTGGCTCATGCCACACGCAGCTGGCTGGGCAGCATATCCATAGCCCAGCCTGCCATCCCTAGCACTGCATGATGCTGGGACCAGGGGCTCCTGCTCCCAGAGGGGCAATGATCAGGTGCAAGGATTGCAGCAACTGTAAAGATTTGTAAAACGAGGGCTGCCTTGTATCTGCAGCCCCTCTGCGCGCGGCGAGAGCAATAAGCATTGTACAGAATATAATTTCTATTTTCTTTTTGCCACGAGATGGCACCACGATCCCTCGGAGTCACAAACAGCCCAGCCCTGCAGTCCTTACTGGGGTAAAACGCCCTGCCAGCCACAAATTAGGGTTGTATAAGGAGGGTTTCTGAACCCCCAGTCCAACTGCATTCACCTGCGAGCAAGGCTGGGAGCAAAGACGTACACACTATGTATTTACCATTAACCTGGAAGAATCAGGTAGTATGCAGGGAACAGGAGGTGTCTTCTCCTCCCCATCCTGCAGCAGACTAGGATCCCTCCTGGGGGTTAACAGCTCTAACACCGTGTGGGCCAATGGCTCAACCCACCTCCCATTGCAGTCCTACCAGCTCCTTCACTCAGCATTTCAGACCAAGGAAGAAGCCAGCTGTTGTAGAAGAGTCCTGTTGCCTTCACTGGCGAGGGGATGTGATGAGGCTCCATCTCTAGTCATCTCAGAGGAGGAGGAGAAGAGATGGGAATGCCGGGAAAAGACAGGGTCCTGAAAGATCTCACAGAAACCTGGGAGAAGTAAGGAAAGGGGAGATGGACAGGTTTCCTGTCACTTTGCCCGGATCTGCCCAGCTTCTGTGCTGCTTAAGGAAAGAGCATTTTAGAAGCACCTTTTCAATGTTTGCATGCTTGCTTGTTCACACATGGTGCTCTGAAAAGGAGTTGTGCTTATGTGTCTGAGCTACCCTTGTAAAAATGTAGTGGCGGGAGTGTCTTCACTTGTCTGGGGAGAGGTGTTAAGTCCCACATCGGTGCAGACATAGCAGGGCCTGTACACAGAAGGGGCCAAAGACTCCCAAGGAGCTGTGCTGAGGTCCCTCAGAGCAAGGGGAACCTAAAAAGTCCAGGGTTTGGCATCTGGGATTCAAAACCAGAAGTCTGGAAAGTGTTGGAAGGGCATCCATCAGACACAGAAAGAGCAGGTATCTGGGAATAATTTATCCCGTGTGCAGCAGGGAATGGGAAAGGAGCACCGATGAGACAATGATCAACGTTTGTATCTAATATTGCTCTCCAAGTGCCAAAATGATCCACTTTGGAGAAGCGTCCTCTCCCAGAAGCTCAGAACTAGAACAACTTTCTTATGTTGTCTATTTGATGTGTAAGGTAGTGGCTGTCCTGTCATTTCCAGTCATGTATCTGGCTGGGATTTTCCAGGTAACCTTACCCACCAGTCCTCCTTTGCTTCTTAGAAAAATATTTGTTCAACAGATATTTTAAGCATATAGCCAGTACTTGCAAGGCTTTGAGTAAGAAGACACTACTTATATCTACTGCATAAGGATCTGGTTTCTCCTTTGCGCATCTGCTAGGCTCCACACAAAACAATTACGTAGATTTTTCTCAGTTCAGAGCCTAGGGCTTATTGGCGTAGCACGGCACAGGCACACTGTGGATGGGGTCTCATGGTGAATCCAGCCTCTGCAGTCGTGTCCAGCTCAGATTCTTGGACCCCAGGTGGAGGCTTAAAAGTAAATTTCTGGATCAAGCCTGTGAAGAAGATGAAGAGCTCCATCGTGGCAAGACTTTCTCCAATGCAGTTTCTCCGCCCTGAAATGTCAAAAGCATGGCTGTTGGTGGAGTGATTGGGTAAGTGGTGGCTCAGCCCGACACCTCTTCCTTACTGCTTGGTAGCAATAGCCTGAGGGACAGTATAGGTCTCAGAAATGCAAAATAGCATGGCATGATATTCAGCAGCCCTCACTGTTGGTCTCCTATAGGCATTTGAACAGGGCTGTTTCAGTCAGAGCCTGCAAGGAATTGATCTGGGACACCCTAGAAACTGGCCTTCCCAAGGCAGAGGGAAGGCTGAACTCTTGCTTGAAGGCGTTGAGTCTTCTGTGGGTCCCAGTGGTGTCTTCAAACACCAGGACCCACTGTGCCTCCCAGTGTGGGCTGAGGGGCTGTTTCTAAGCCATCAAAACCCAGGGCGGGTATTTCTAAACCATCCCCACCACTGATGGCTGTGCTGTTCCCAACAGAGGCTCGGATCCTGCACTGGGAACTTGGTGCCTTGTGCAGGATCAAACACTTCCATTACCTGTGGAGAAGGGCAGGAACGCTTTTTTCTTTATGAAGTTCCCATCCGCATCAAGGAAATGGTTGGGGTTGAACTCATCTGGTGTCTCCCACTGCGTTTTATCCAGCAGCACGGAGGTGAGCAGAGGAATCACCGTTGTTCCCTGCAGCACAACCACGCTCTGCTTTAGCATGTGCAGATGTAGCAAACTTCTGGCTTTGACGATTCAGCCACATAACCATTTCTCCCTTTGGGCTCTGTCTGCAAGCAAACTTCTACCTCTGAAGAACTAACTTCTGGGCTTGTACATGACCATATGACCCTTAGTTAGTGTGGATACCCAGTTCACTGGAATTACTAATATGTGATTAAACAACAATGGATTTTGGCTATTCCTGAGTTCCAAAGCAGAAGAAAGACATGGGCCAGGCTTCCTTCCTTTCCTGCCCAGCTGCTCTCTGCTTGGCTCAAGCAAGGCAATGAGACAATGTCGTGGTACTCCAGAGGCAGAACTGCTCTAAAGGGCACGAATGGCAATGGGGAGTGAATAGAATAAAGAACAGACTCCAGATTACAAAGACGGAGTTAAGGGAAATGGGAAGATGCGTGCCTAACCCTGAAGTCGCACTGCCATCGGACGCGGAGCAGTCTGGCTATTAGGGAACTGGTTCTTCCCCACCAAAAGCCCTGTGCTTCAAGCTCCCCCACTCCTTGTGACATTTTGCCCTGTGGGTCACTGGTGTGCTGCACCCCACTCTTCATCTGGAGAGCAGCAAGTACCTTGGGGATGAAGTGGCCTTTAAAGTGGGTGTCAACAGAGGTGCACCGTGGAACATGTGGCAGGAGGGTGACAAATCTCTGCACCTCGTGGATCACCGCGTTGGTAAATGGCATGTTTTTCCGGTCCTCAAAGGTAGGCAAGGAGCCAGCACCAAGAACTCGCTCAATCTCTGCGTGCACCTTTTCTGCAGGGCAAAGGAAAGGCATGAAGTGAGTTTCCATCAGTGGTAAGGCACCTCCAAATCCCAGCTCGTGCTGACTGTTGGTTGGACTACCCCAGGGCAGGAGGTTGCTCAGCCCCTGGGAGCAGAGAGGGAACAACCCCTCAGATCCTTTGGTCCTGAATGGCAGCATACAACCCTTGGACAAGTTCCAGATGCTCAGATTTTGGATACATGAGAGGCTACGAAGGTTTTACAGGTGAGCAGCACTTATGAAGTCACTGTAGAGTACTTCAGTATCCTACATAAGAAAAGCAAAACCATAAAGGTGTCTTACCTTGAATCTCAGGGTACTTCATCAGCAGCAGGATGGCCCATTGCAATGTTGTGGATGTGGTCTCGGTGCCAGCCATGAGCAGGTCAAGCGCAGAGGCCAATACATTCGCATCATGAAAAACTGTATTGCTTCTATTTTCCTCCTTCAGGGAAATAAAAAAAAAAGATCACTGCTGTTAGTATAGAAGGAACTAGGACAGGTAACCTAGTCTTCAGAGACATTACAGTGTAATGCATGTGAATTACAAATGCCAAGGTGCACCGCACTGACATACCATTACAGAAATTCTTCAGTTTTCAGCAGAAATATTTTCACACTTGAGATTTCCCCCCCCCCAAAATGAACTAACTGGACAAATTCATTGATTTTCCAACATCACATGACATTTATCTGCTCTGGGCAGTGGTTATGTGGTGGACTCAGCACTTCCATCCCCTGCCTGTAGATCCTGAGAAGGTGGATAATTGTTGAAAGGTGCAGGACAGAGCCTTCCCGAGATGGGGAGCTGGGGTTTGTCCGTGTGTGCACCAGCCCCTCTAGGAGCTGCAGGAAAGCCCAGGACACCACTGGCACATCAACTCTGCTGCCCTTGCTTCATGCTTGCTGATGGGAAACACTTTGCCCATTCCTGTGTGCAATAGCTGAGGCACTCGCACAAGGCATCAAGCCCAAGTGCCTGTCCTGCCCACCACCCATCTCAAGTATGCGGATACAAATGCTTGGAGAAAAAGGGCAAATACAGACTAATCCTTCCTTGCTATACTCCCACACTATCATGCCTGTTGGTAAATCCACTACGTGGGAGCTGGTGATACGTTTGCACAAACACAATAGGAACTTCTGCATCTCTGCAACTTGGAATCTGTCACCTCTTCCCACGCCCACCTGGAGTGCGTTGGAAAAATGACATTACCTCTCTCACTCCAGCAAGGAACAGACTGTAGCTGACACCTGAGGACAAGCTTTAGACATTCATGCGATATGGTCTAATTATTTATTTCTTGCTTCTCCTTCAGTATGCAGTATTTAGCATACTAAAATAGGAGGATGTTTACCCAAAATTTAAATATTTGCATATAGACCATAGTAGAGCGTGTTCACTAGACAAGCAACACAGAGCATCTCTGTATAAGACACCACACTAGGAATCGTCATATTGTTAAAATACCTCTTGTTTGAATACCAATGCATCAATGTAGCTTGTCAGGTTTGTTTCATTAATACTTTCTTTGCTTTCCTTGATGCACTTCCTTAAGATCACACACACCTCTTCTACTTTTCTCAGTATCATCTTGTGAGGTTTGAGGAGAAATCCAAGGAATGGGTAGAAATTAAATAACTAAAAAGAAAAGAAGGGGGGAAAAAAACCACAGGAAAAAATTAAATTCACCCATTACCTTGTAAAACTGAAGTATCATAACGGAGAAATAACTTACGTGAGGAACCAAATGACATGTGACTGGAGTCTCTCTTTTTTGGTAACTAAAAAATTTTAATATATAAAAATGCTTCCTCTTATTAAAAATTCTCTACAGAAATGAATGGAGCCTATCAGACTTGTCTAGACGGAGCCTATAAACACGAATTTTAAAAAAATACAATTAAGGGAAAGTGATAGTAAACTCATGAAACAATGAAATTACATTTTTAAAGAGGTAATAAAAAAAAAAGATAAAGCATTATGCATTACGCAAAGAAAACTCCAAATGTTTAGCGAGACAAAATACTTATGTTTTAAAGTTGTTAGATCATCATTTTTAACTTTCACATGAATTATAAATCAATTACACTCAGTTCTCAGCATCGTTAAATTTCACAGCACAATAAACAGTTGCATTTTATGTGCAGGGGGGTTACTTACACCATTTCTCAATGTTATAAATAAACCAGCTGCAGAATAAGATTCACAAATCTCTTGCTCTTGCTAACTGGTTATAATTTTTGCTGGTTTCTGCAAAAACTAAACCTGCCATAGAGATTAAAGGAAAAGGGATGTTGTACTATTGTAAATAGTTCTCATTCAGGTAATAAATCTATCAGCATCTTTTTTAACAGCTTTTGGATGACTGTTTCAATATTACCTTAAATAACTAGTAGTCTATTCTTTGTGACGGAGGATTAAGTTTAATAGGAGCTCTCGGCTTAGATGAGAGCCTCTGAGTTGGAATACTCTTTTCATGCAGTTCTGTTAAGCACGTATTGATTTAATGCCACAATAGGAGGTATGAGAGGTCCGTATATAATGTCTGCAGCTCTGTACTTTGTACTACTACTCTGTAACTTCACTAGTTTCTTAAACTGTAGCAAGAGACCAAAACCTAGTAGCCCCTAAATACACGTGCAATTGTCCTTAAGACAAGAGGTTACTTTTGGGGTGTTCACACAGCATCCAGCAGAAAATAACTGGAATGAGCCTGGGTATTTTTCTTTGTACATGTACAAATAAAGTAATTATTTCAATAGTTTTATCACCAGTGTGTTTTTAAAGAAATAAACTCTGGCCATGCCCTCTAAGAGGCATCTGATTCCCTCCTGTCTCTTCCACCTGAGCCTTCTTTGGACCAAAAATACTAGGGAGTAGGAGATGCTGGCATTTTGTGTTTTATTCTGGGTACTGCTGGACTGACAAAAAAGCAAAAAACATCAAAAAACAGGTAAGCAGAGGCCTTCTGAACTCTCTGTCAAAAGTGGTACAAACATTTTTGAGACACACTCCAGGAACATTTTCCTGCAGTTATTGTGAAACACTGAAGACAAAGTCGCCCAGATCGCAGTCCTACATTAGGGTCTGTTTCCTCATGGGAGACTACAATTCACCATAAACTGTAAAGCTCACAAAATAATGTGACTAAAAATAATAACATAAAGGGCAGAGTTTATAGCGCTTCTGTGGATTTCCACTGATGCTCCTGGGCACTGCCCGCCCCAGGTCCCACCACGCTGGAAGCCTCAGTTATTGCACCTTCTGACTGTAGAAGAATCAAGCACATCCCTTCTGCTGGCAAGGTCACATCAGCATCTCAGCCTAGTGCCACCACGTGATGTTAGACCTCCTTTGCAAGAGGGTTTCATGAAGGAAGAAAACCCCAAAACAAAGAATCTTGTCCCTGCCCATGGCAGGGGGGTTGGACTAGATGATTGTTAAAGGTCCCTTCCAACCCAAACCATTCTATGATTCTTATGTTTCAGTACCCTAAAGATTCTCCAGAACCATCCAGTAATAGTAAGTTGGCTTGATCTACCAACTCTGATGAGATACTGGAGCATCTCAGCACAGAGGGTAACTTACATGCAAGAATGGAGAGCCAAGAAGGTGCATCACTTCATCTATGAGTCTTAACAGAGTGAGAAACGTTGGGTCTTCATAATGAAACCTTCTCCCAAAGAGAATAGCAAAGGTGATGTTGGTGGGAGCCATATTCAAAAATCGTAATTGGAAAGGTCTGCCTAGAAATGAACAAAATCGTAAATGTATTGGTCATTTCTGGAGCAACCCAGAGGTCTTCACAGTGGCTTTGTAAAGTAGCATGAAACACTTGTCCATCTCCACCTCACCTTTGAAGGATTTGATCAACTCAATGAGAAAGTGAAGCTCCTCAAGTATCATTTCTTCTCCAAGATGCTTCCCCATGCCGAGATCCCGCATGGTGGCTATGGTGAACCGCCGTGTCGTCTTCCAGAGCTCTTGAGAAGAAAAGAACACACCTACGGAGGGATTGCATGCCCTGTTTGCCAAGGCAGTACAGGATTTTCTCAGAAACACCAAAAGCACAGCCGGGGACCGCAGGTATTTTGCAACCTGGTGGAGCCTGCTTGGGAGAGGACTGGGGTCTCTGGGGGGGGCTGGCTTGGGAAAGCACCACCCTAGGTAGGTTCAGGAGGGCACAAGGCAGTATTTTAAAGTCAGGTGCTGTTCACACCAAAGGTCTGGGTTTGGCTTGTTTATAGCTTTGTCTCTTTGCAGCCATAGACAGTAAAAAGCTCTATGCATGGTATTTGTCTAAGGCTGACTTGTTTTTTCTTAGAAAAAAGACCCAGCTGTTTCAGAGAGCAATGCTAGGAGCAGATGACACCGCTCCATCCCTGTCATGAACAGGACAAATGATTTCACTGAGCAGCTTGCGTTTTAGAGGATGAACGGTATACCATGCAGGGGGACAAGGAGGCACCTTTGCTTACAGCTGGGGAATACCCTCTAGCTGGCTAAACCATTGGCCAAAAAAGGTGCTCAGCCAAGAGGGCACAGAGGTGTTTGGGTACAATTCAGAAGTCCTCCCTTCCTAAGAGGGCTTCCAGGGCTGAACATAGTCTACATCTTCATATGGTGGTTGGGAAAGTAGCGTAGTGTACCCTTCCTCACACTGGGCCTCACTTTTAAAAACAAGATGAAAAAAAACCCCACATGCTGTATGCATTATATACATATTAGGTCATCAAATCTTTTCCCTTCAGCCCTGGATTATTCCCTTCATTGTTTTTCAATGTCTAGTCTTGGGCAATGTATTACTTTTTAACATGCAATTCAGAAACATGCCAAAAATCTGTTTACAGAAGTAATTGTTTGAGGTACAAACAGCCCGTGCTATTGCACTCGTGCCAGTTCTTGCAGTCTTTATCATGAGTCATGCGTGATCCACGCTTTGTCTGAACTCCCAGTAACTGTAGAAAAGAGATTGCATAAGGACCTCAGCCTTCACGTTGTGAAAAATAATTTCCTTCCCTCTGCGCTGCAAAAAAAAAAAACCTTGAAATGTGACCCAAGTGCCACTAAAAGCAAAAAACTGATAAGGCAAATAAGAAGATCCCCAGAAGTATTTTTCTTAAGAAAACAAATACTGTCCTCAAGCCCCACAAAATGTAGCCTGCAATGATAAGGACACAGCTCAAGACTCTTGAATAATGTTGCAATTGAAAAAACACATTTGAGAAACAGCATAGCAAGCACATCCTTATCTTTTCAACCTGCCAGTACCGTTTCCATGTTGGATGTGATAGAATATGGGTATAGCTGGTCTGTCCTCAAACACACCCGCCGTGTTCAGAAGGGCATCCTTTACTGCCTCGTAGCCAGTCAGCACCACCACCCTCTGAAACCCCAACTGGATGGTGAACACGGGGCCATATTTCTCTGAAATCTAGAAGGAGAGAAAAATCAGAGTGCGGAGGTCATCAGTGGGAGCGGTATGTCCTCTGGGGTGGATGAAGAGTTGCCTTCCCTCCTCCTTCTGTGGCCAGAAGGGCTAGAGGGATGCCAGAGATAAAGCTCTGAGACGCTTAAATGGAAGAGGAATCAAAACAAATAAACACTGGTCTGTTTAACCCAACAGCTTTCATAAAACCACTGTTTTTCTGAGCTGGTTGGGCTCAGTTTGGTGCAGTGGATTAAAAGAGGCAGAAGGTAACAAGACATTTTGAGCACCACCAGCAGCATAAAATCATCACCAAGATCTGCCAGACAGCTACAGAGCAACTGCTGACCTGGCAGGCTGTAACACTTCCATCCACCACAAGAGGATGAAAGAGCAGAGGTGTTCTTATTTACTATAAAAAGTTAAATAAAAGCTTTGTTGCAATTAATGCAAAGAGGTATGTAATATGATTCACTAAGGATAGACATATTGAAGGCATAAGAAACCATTGCTCTTTCAACTTGTCTTACAAAATTACCACAATACCACACTCTACTTTTTATTTCTGCAGTTTCAAGCCAATGCACAGCAGGACTTTATCATGAGATCTGTGATACCGGGTAGCAGGAGCTTTCTGGAGGCTCACAAACATGGTCTTGCCGGGCCTTACAAGGAATTAAGACTTGACTGAGAGCAACGGACTTGAAACTGCATAAAGCTATCTTGAGATCAAGCCTGGTGTACCATAAAAGGAGACCCGTTCTGGCAATGTAAACCAGAGGAGGCTACAAAGCTTAGCAACCCCTCCTGCTGTAGCAAAGCAAACAGGTAGCCCAGGCAGAGTCTAATCAGTGCTTCAGCAATATAGCCGGACTCGTTGAATTTATGTAAAAAAAATAGTTCACAGGACATTGATTTCAATCATTTGTTCAAAACAATGTTCTGATTGCTGCATCACCTACTGTGCACCTTTTATGGGGAAATCCTTTAGGGATTCTCCTTTCAGGGAGGATTTCCAACTCCAGGTCATTTGTTTGCTAATACCTTAAGTCTTCTGGCAAGCTTTCAGGTCATTACTGCAGGTCCAGAAGCCCAATATAAAATCTCATCCCACCCACAGCTGCAGTCTGGAGGACCCTCTTGCTGTCCTCTGCCCTTTGCAGTCAGGGCAGAGCAGACTGCAAAGGGCAGAGGACGGTGAGAGTGTCCCCCAGGCTGCAACCATAGACCCTTTTCCCAGTTGGCTTCTTGATGCTACAATTCAATGGGGGAAAGAAGGCATCGGTGTGGCCAATATGCCCAATACCTTCCCCTGAGTCTGTGCTTCACCAAGATGCCATCACCTTGCTCCTGGGTCCTCAGGTCACCTCCTTTCCAGCCTCTGCTTTGCTTATTCTTCCCAGCACATCCATGCACGACCCCAAAACCCCTTCTCCCCTACCCTCCTCTGCAGAAGGATTTCTGGTCTTGCCAGAAACAGGAACCACAGTCCAAACCGTTTCCCACCTCCCAAGCTCTGGGTGTTGAGGCCACTGTGAGCCGGCTGGTGTAAGATGAAGATGCATCTCCACAGACATCTTGGAGGCCCCTCGTGTGGCATGGTGATGGGAATGAGACAGGGAAAGCCAGCTCCTCTTCCCTACCTAATTCTAAGCAGGTCAGAGGGCTGCTGGCAACCTGATGTTAAAAGGCTTGGTGCAAGGTGCAGGATATTCACACCCCATGTCCTGACATGAGGAATGCCCACTGAGCCACATTTTGGCTCTGAAAGACTAAATACATTAAAATTTTCCCTTTTTTTCTGGAAGACAGATGCGAGGCAAGTGTGACTCCTACAGAGAACCTTGTCTTGCATAAGTCCAAGTAATTCACCGTTTCAAATGATTTCTCCTACATCTCTTCTTCAGGCTGTGCTATATTAATTCTCATTCTCTTGAAAAACTGGTAACACAAATAAGAAATACAAGCTATTTTGGCAACCACAATTAAGCATCCATCTTTCAATTTGGCTATGTGGACACTCAAAGATTTTAAAGTATTTCACAACACAGGGAAGATCCCAACATTTAGGTCCACTGGTCTGATCTGATGCAGATACTCAGAGTTTTCAATGTGTGAGTAGTTCTCATGTAAGCACTGCTCATATTTAACATCACCCTCTGCAGAGTTGGGATTTAACAGTTTCCTTGGTCATCCTGAAACCTTTAAAACGCCAGTTTTTTAAAAACGCATTTGGCACCAAAAATCATCTCAGAACTGTCACCAGAGGAGAATTTTAAATAGGTACAAGCTGACATTCAACACCCTAGAAGCAAAGGACACTTGTTCTTACCTTCATTAGTGACTTGTCTTGCCTTCTCAGGTCTAGCAAATGCAGGTTGCCGATGATCGGAAGAGGAAATGGACCAGGAGGCAAATTTAAAGCTGACTGCTTAAAAACTTTTAAAATATAGAGTGCAGCTGATAAAAGCAATGCACAGACCCCATAGATGAAGAGGAGTGTGAAGGGAGCCATGTTTTGATGGAGGTTGCCTTTCTGGAAAGCCACTGAGACACCTTTATTAGAATGCTTGCATTATCACATTATATTTATTCAGAGTAAACGATGTCAAGGTTTTTGCTGCACTTTGCATCATCTTCCCCTCCACCCCCGCTCTCCACAAAAACTGGAATTTATGTCTGCAAAAGGCAAAGTCCAAGCACAACTCGTGGAGGTGCAGGCTTGCAGGCTCTCCGCTGAGTGCAGTGCAGCAGGTTTGCTTCATTTCCACAGCCTAGCTCAGATTCTTCTGCCTGCAATAATTTCCTAGCACCTGAGAGTCCCTAATCTGTTTTATTATTATACATCGACCATAAAATTTCTCTTTAGATTTCCTCTTCATCCCTCTCTTCCATCCTCTTCATCTAACCTCTTCTCTGAACACAGACAGCTCTTTGCCTTCTGCTTTCAGCTCTTTACCTTAGAAATGCCAATCCCAAAATAATCCTTCAGGGTAGACAAGCATTGCTCGTCCCACGGTACAGTGAAGGAGATGCGGGTCCTGCAGGCAAAGAGACTTGCTCCAGGCCATGTGTGAAGCTGGGTGGACAGCATCCTCCCTCCTCTTCCACCTTCTTGTGTCCTTGCAGTGAAGCATTTTCTCCCAGTGATGGGAAACAAAACTGGGCAATCTTCATGTGCAAAAAAATCAGGATCCAGATTGCAAGTTCTGTTGCTTATCTGTGCACTCTTTCTATTTATTGATGCTTTGAATCTAGGCTGTCCTAAAGACCTATATGGTGTGCAGAGAGAAAGCTACTCCTCCTTACGTTGTGTAGCCCTACAGCCTGGCTTGAATGATTCTCCAGCCCTGTGTAAAACACCTAACAAGGGACTTTTACAGTTCTTACTCTTCCTTACTGTGGGCTACATTATATAAAGCTCAATAAAATGCAGAGTTGCTGACCTCCTCTTGTTTATTTCCCCATCAGAGGCCAGTGAAAAACTAACTCACTGCTGCAAACTCCAAAGTCGTAATTCAGCCTCGTGCCTCCCTCTTTCATGAGTGGGTCTTTTACTGAGGGGCATTTCTTCCTGCTCCCCATCCAGTGTTAACTGGTACCACTCTCACTCTATGCACAACAAAAGGAATACAAAAATCATGTCTTGGAGAGCTGGATTATTGCATCAATATGAATGTGGAGGTCTTTGTAAAAGATCTGCTGTTCCCACTGGTTTCTGGCAGCGTCTAACAGAGTGAGACCCATCAGAAATTAGTGGAAACACTCATTACTTTTGTAAAATCACCTCAATCTCACAAACAATGCAATGGTCCTGTAGGCAGGAAAACAGCATTTGATTTTTTTTTTTTTTTTTGAGCCCTTTTAGATCACAAGGACTTTGTACTGCTCCATAATGTGATACGAGATGGTATCAGCCTTGAGGATGCTTTGGGACAGTTCCAAGGTGCAGCAAGGTTCACACTTACACTGAACTCAACAGGCATTCAAACCTGGACTCTCCCATCCATCTCAGGCAGGCCACGGATGGACTGGAGAGGATGCGATCTCAGCTCATACCCAGTCCTCTCTCAAACCGTGCACCGCCCAGGAACCATCCCTCCATCCCAAACCCACTTGTGTTACAAACAACAGCATCTGTGGTAAGAGAGGAGACTGGGAGTCTGCATATGTGTGTTTGCGTCCTTGCTGGGACAATGACTTGTCTATGTGGCTTTGAGGAGTGCAGCACAGGGCTGTGCCCCGGGACGGCCCAGGAGCCTGTGTCAGGGCTGGGCTGTGAATGCAGCCCTTGTGCCCGCAGCCCCGCTCCCCTGGGGCTGACTCAGCTCCTACCCTTTCTCTATAGTCATTTCTGGGAGGTCTTTTGGGCTCCCTGCAGAAAGGAGGTAAGCGGGACACAGTGCAGGAAGACATCGTCTCACACTGTAAGAATTACCAAAAGCAAGAGGCAGAGAGATGTCACTCTGACACTAAAAATGTCTTTATGATTCCCAAAGAGAAGGGAGCAAGGAAGCAATCAGCCTACCTCTCCACGCACCCCCAGCCTGCCCAGGGGGAGGAAAGGTTACTTATTACCTGCGGGGTGAAGCAGTCCGTGAAAGAGGCAAAGCTGAGCAAAGATAACAGCATCTTAGATGGCCTGCAAAAACATTTTCACCTAAGAGATTTAAGTTAAAAATTAAAATGAAAATTAACCTTTCTTTAGGAGTAAATGATCTCTCTGAAAAAAATCAAACCTCCCCAGTCAGGGCAGGGTCATGTCACAAGTCACAGGAGAAATTACGGAAAGGGAAGCACAGAAAGAAAAGCCCTTACACAGAGTGCCCTGGGACCAAACCACCCATGGATTTGTAGTTGGGAAAGGAAGTAATTCCTTGGGCCGTGTATAATTATTTGGAGGTCAAGCCCCTCCACATCAGCCACTCTTGGGCAGAGAGGACTAAAAAGCAGAAACCGAGGTCTCCTTCCTTGCATCTGCCCTTGGAGTCAGCAATGGGCAGGTGGGGTTAAAATTCAGACTGTGATAATCACCATTTCTGGATGTATCCTACTGTAACTTTGCACAGCAAAGGGCCTCAGGAATACCATGCTGCTCGAGTCCCACTCCTGCAGGAATGAGAAGCCGAGAGAGCCTTCAAAATCTTGCACTGTGGTATTCAGGACTACATTTATGAGGTGGATAAATCCGTCTCCCAGAGCATCATCTGGCAATTTTGAGAAGCATCGTGTTATTCACCAGCACGTACAGCAGCTGCACACAGAGCACGTTGGGATGTGCTCTCCAACCCTGCAGCAAAGTCCCTGTCACACCCAACTGTGTCCCCAGCCTCTCCCGTAGGTGGGCAGCACTAACGAATTAACGTCCCTTCTGGGCATCTGGTGCTTTGTGCAACAAACAGGAAAGAATTTGATTTCTGCTTTAGAGAAAAGGCCTCAGTCCCAAAGCAGGTTGCCCAGTTCCTTTATTCTAGAATATTTTTCAAGGTGATTACAATGAAGTAACCTTGCAGCAGAGGCGAATGCTCTGTCCCCTCCCCTAGCACACTTGGCAGCTCCAGTCTGAAGCTGCTTTACCTGATGAGCACTGGGCCGAGACATTTAGTCTCTCCAGGGGCCAGCCTGGCAGAAACTCTGCTCTCAGACCTTTTACTTTTTTCTGAGGCTTCAAGGTTTGCTCTTCATCCTCACACGGGGCTCCTCCTTCCCCAGCACCACTGGCAAACCCAGATGCAGCACACTGTAAAGGAGGATTTGCCATGTTTTTTTAAGTTCTCCTTCCCTGGCATTCTCATCCCATCTGCCCGGTCTCTGATCCTTGAAGCTTCAATCCCAGGTTTTAGCTGGTGCTTAATTATGCATAAATGGGACATGTTTAAGATAAACACTTTTTCGCTCCTCTCTTTCAGCATGATTTCATGCATTTCTCCCCCTCCCTTTTCTCTCTGCAAAAAACTGCTTGCTGCCCAGGTCTGCTCCCTGATGGCACCCACGGGCAGCCCTGCCCTGCCTGCACTCCATTTGCCTGCACAGGTAGCTCTGCACATCCGAGCCTGTGCCTGGGTGGCAAAGCCACGCCGCCCTCCCCGGCGCTGCGGGAACAGCCACCTCTGCTGCCCACATCGCCCTGTACCATCCTGGGATGCATCTTCACACCACTGCTTTCCTCCTGGCATTGACAGAGCCTGAGACCGGCAGCTCTTCCAAAGCAAACACAGAATCACGGGCAGGCAAAGCCTCCCACCTCCACAGTCCCACAGTGCTACACACCAAACAATAGCCAGCCTTGCCAAGACAAATAGGTCAGGCCTCCAGGTTGGGATTTCAGGTTGCGACTGTGAAAACACCATTCCCCCTCTCTCTTTCCTGCCCTGCCCACGAGTGGGCTTTTCCTCCCCATCTCCACGCAGCCCCCCTCAAGCGAGCACGAGAATAGCAGGGGGCTGGGCCCTGGGGTGCCGGTGGGATCAGCGGGAGGCGGCAGGACCCGCGCAGAGGGCAGATCAGCCGGGAAGGAGCCAGCAGCCCTCCAGCGTGGGTGGCCTCGGCAGCACTTTCTGTGCTCCGTGGCCACAGCCTGCAGGCGGCCACAGGAAAAAACTAAGCCCTTCTCCGTTTATTTTTCTTGCGAGCTCTGTTTTAAATGTTACCCTGAACGGCCCTTTGAAGCAGCACGAGCTGCCTCAGACCCTTCTCTTCAGCTAATTAACACGTGCCGACAACCGTGACAGCCAGGCGCAGCAAAGCCGGGACAGCCCCGAGCAAGCTGTGGCCCAAACCCCTCTGCGCCGTGCACAGCCAAAACGCTGTTGACCCTGAAACCAGCAAGTGCCTTTAAGTCATTAATCCACGCACAAGCGTTGTCTTCTAGGTTGGAGCTGCCTACCATGAACTTGTGTCTCGTAACAGAGCTCGGGAGCACCAGCTCTTACTGGGTTTGGAGAGGTTTGGGGTTTTCTGTTCAGAGCTGCAGGCCAGGCATTTGTCAGAGGAAGGCTAAAGTGCTTAAATGGTGTTAAGTGGAATACAAGCTTCTCCAGTCCTGTGTAGGTTGTCTGTTAAAAAGCCCCATCATATTTCTGCTGCACTCTCGGTTCCCGGGGTCCATCACTCATTTCAGGGATGCTAGCTGTTCTCCAGCGGCAGCACTTTACCCATCACTTGAATGTGAAGTGCACTCCAGCAAAAGAATTGCCATTATCCCTGGTCTATAGAAGGAAAATCCAAATGGGAATGGGAAAGAATTAGTTCAAAGGCCACATGAGACAGTAATAGAAACAAAAGCAGAATCGCAGTCATCACTAACCGGTGTACCCAAAAGGGTGACACAGCAAAGGTGCTCCCAGCAGATAACGAAGTAACTCAATCTATCACAATTAGGATATTTTATCACCCATGGAGCACTTGAAACATGATTTGCAGTTGTAAAATCCAGCCTGCGGTTTTCAACCTGTAGTCCCAGAAGTGGCAATACTTGAGAAATGAGCCCATCTCCATTTGGTCGAGAGCTGTTTTAAACGAACCCAGACCTCCCCTGGAAGCATTTTAGGGATTTGCAAATTGTGGGGTTCAGAAATGCTAATGTATCGCTGCACTGCATCACCAGCCAAAGGGGCACCACGCTGCTTTGGAGGTTACAGATTAATATTTAATCCAATCAGTAATTTTAAGTTAAAATGTAGCAGCATTATCTGACCAGGTTAACAGTGTGGACGGTTATCAACCTGCAGTAAGTGAATGAGGCACTTACCCGTTTTGAAGAAGGATTACAGCACTAGCCACCTTCATTTCCCTCTTGCTAGCGATTCTTCAGGAACCAGGCAATAAATCCTTACAGGTTTGCTCCATAAACCGTTAGCCAGTAAAAGCCTAATTAGGTCAGAGACATAGGTCTTGAACCAGTAAAAAAATTCAACATTGGTGGCTACAATGTTATTAACCTCACAAAATGTGGACGTATTTCAGAAGCTGCTGGCTGAGCATTGAAAATTGCAGCATGTTCAGGCTTCATCAGTGAAACTTTTGCTCTCCTAAGCCAGTAAAAAAGGGAAAAGGCAACGGTTTTGCTAATGAAAACTGCTTTTTTCTTGCTATCATATCAACTATGAGCATGAAGACGACACAAAAGATATTTTCTGAACAGGCTTTTCCCAGCCATTAAAATAGTCTTAGAGCTCCAAAGCCTTAGTGAAACAGGAAAGGTGGGAAGTGAAGCCAGAAATAGTCAGTACACCTTATGCATTGCAACTTTATAGTTATGATAACGTAAATCTAGTTGTTGAAATAAGATCTTCTAAAGGACTCGTAAGTATTCTCCTTTTTATAAAGAAGAGCCCACTGTAATCTCAAAAAATATTGCAAGAAGAAATTCCTAGGTCTTTATCTCAGCTGTTGACTAACACCACAACCAAAGCTGAGCACATCTGTGCAGGTTAGCTGGGCCGTTATCCCAGACCGGTGAACCATGAGGTGTCAATCCCACATCCCCGCCACGTCCCCACTCTCCGGGCAGGTGAGTGGCCTGCAGGAAGCACCACTTGGTCCCAGAACTCGTTAGATCAAGGAGCTTCAGATTCAAGTTCCCTCCAGAGAACAGGGGATGTCCTCAGGCTTGCCACCATGGTTTAAATTTCGCCTCATCTCATTTACTTTGCGCTTCTGCCGAGTGAAAAGGGATTCAGAAGGAGCTGAGCTCTGGGGTGGGATGTCTTAGGGAAGAACTTCACCAAGGCCAGCTCTTGTCCCTCTGACATCAGCTGAGTTTTAGCATTAGTTGATATTACAGCTTGCCATTAACAACAGCAGGAATTTGGGACGCACTGCAGGGGGGCTCAATCCCCTCCACAGGCTCCAGCAACACTTGCTTTCTGTTTCAGATGTCCCGATGACGATGTGTCCATGATCCCTCTGTTCATGTTCACAGTTTTGCTGGACACAATGGTGAGTCATGCACTGCTGTCACCAGCTCCATGGGGGATTTCCGAACAAGTGCAGCTACATCTCACACCATTCCCATACAAAGACATGTGCAAGAGTGACCCTGGCAGAATTTCGCCCTAATTTGCAGCATTATGGCCCTGTAATGAGCGCAGGGAAGTGTCTTTAAAAGGAGACTGCTTTCAAATTGCTTCTTAAAAAAGCCTTTAACATGGACTCTCTTTGGCATGACTCAGGGATGCATTTCTAAATTCAGTTTCTCCCATGAAGTTTACTCTGGCTGTTTGGTTGGGTTGCATCCACATGATCAAAAAAATAAAAATAGCATCAAGCCTGTTTACAGCATAGAGGAACAATATGGGAACAGAAATAAAGCTGGGACAAACCCAAAGGAATGAGACCATTAATGGTATTGCCAGCATCTCTGGCTTGAAGAGCAAGAGGCCCTGCAGCTGTGCAGTACCTCAGTGAGACTCAGTTCACTACTCCCTTCTGGTTATGTATTGCAAACCTCAGTTGTGTTGGATTTACCCATCATCTGCAAACTTAATACCAAACAGTTAAAATGCCTGCATGTCCTTAAGCTGCCAGCTTCATATCTGCGGTACATTATAAGAGAGAATATTTTCTAGAATACAAAGGCTGAGGGACTGACTGTCACAACAGTATCACTTTTGGCTTCCTTAAATACAGTAATCAAAGTATTTTGAACAGTAGCCTACAGCTACTGAATACTTTTCTGTCTCAAAATAGACACAAGCCTCCTCCCACCTTCTGCCATGAGCTTTCTGGTCACTCTGAGGTTTTGGTGGTTCAGTCCAGCTTCCTTTGCTATACGCAGTGAGCGCAGCCCATCTGGTTGCTGAGTCTTTGATCCAAGTGCTACCAGCTTATTCTGTGAAGTAGAGAGTCAAAAGGACACGAAATGTTAGCGGGGAAGGTTTCAAAAAGGAAATATTTTCTATATTTGCATTTACATTTTTAATATAGTCATGTTGTCTAGAGGCCAGATTTGGGGAATGGAAACCAGGAGCCTAGTTTCTATTTTCAGCACAGCCACTGATTGCTCTGTGTTGCTGGCAAATCTTTTAATCTCTTTCCCTCTGTTTTTCCCTTCTGTAATAAAGGAATGATCAGACCTCCCCAGCTATGCCTCGTGTAGCAGCATCCTCTGATGAAACATGGCAAGGACGAAGTATTAATAATCATTCCATACAGAAAAGCCAAGGGGTCACAGGTATTTAAGTACAGTTTAGCTATTCAGTGCTCCTTTATGCATGCACCATGCCTTGATGTTAATGGAAGTTATATATTAATATGGAATGGAAAAGTAGGCCCTTCAGGGCACAAAAATAACTATATCCAGAGCATCACTGAATAAATACAACATAAAGATGAAATCACTCCAAATACTGAACAAATTGAAAGGCAAGGAGATATTAAAGAGGAAAAACAAAGTCATCCAGCTCTCCTCTCAGCTGGCATCTAACCGCCCTCAGCACAAAAACATGGATGAAAAGGCCAGGCACCAAGAGGGGACACAAGAAGTGGTCCCATAAAAGGTTAAGTGCTCCCAGCCCTCCGTTTCTTTACCCCTCTGGCATCTTCCTGAGGAGGTATCAAGGAGGTAGGTAAAGGATTGAGCTCCCTAATTGCGATATAGCAAAGCATGTGCTCAATCTCATGTGGAATCGACCCTATAAATTATCCCATCGGTCCATGCCTGCATCCTCCAGGTCTGTCACATTGCCACTTGTCCTTTCCTCCCACAAAACTACCCCGGGGCTCCTTCCACGCAGCCATCCTGCACCGCCAGGTACCAAACCCCCTTTCTGGGCTGCTCTGCAAAGCCTCCGCCTTTCGGATCCCTACAAGTTCGTCACAGCTGGGCTACAGTTACCTTGAATCTGCCAGATCTTCTGAGCCCCCTGGCTGCTTAATGGCAACTGCTGCACCTCTGGCCAGATGTTACCCTCTCCTCACACCCACCGTCCCCATCACTTGTGCGAACATTGTCTTGTATGAGTGATCTCTGATGCTGCTGTCAGGACCAGGGGATGAGCAAAGCCCTGCTGTTCCTATCATCTAAGTCACCTTTGCTCATTTTATGTGCTTGAGCAGCTGCACAGGCAGATTTTGGGGAGGATTTGGGAGATCTTGGTGATGAGCAGTCTGCAGTAGAGATCTCTCCACTGGACCATTGCAGCCACAGGAGTGTGTGTCTTTAAAACCTTGAACATCCTCCTCTCTATTCCTTCAGTCCAGTTATTAAAATAATTTCCAAAAACATCAGTATTGCATGACGTTGTGCAACAGTCAAGCTGCTTATTCTTTGCACAGCCTCTTGGATCACGCTGAAACAACGCGCATATGCTTTTGGGGCAGAGACTAGTGTTTATTTTAAGAGGTGCTTTAGGACCAAGACAGTCACCACTAGCTCGTCACATTTACTATTCAGGATTATTGGACCACAAGTGACCTTTCAGATTCTTAAGACTTGGATTATGAAGGGCTTTATATACTAAGCCTAATGACTTGAATTATAGCCTTAGCATCCTGACAATCAGAACAGGACTATAAGCATTTTACTTGCTTCTATCCGCAAAACAGCTTGGGCTGGATTGTGAATCCATTTCAAGGGTATGTCAAGCTGGTGCCCATTATAATGATCTAGTTGAGTTGCAAGAAAGATAAGATGACCTAGGTAAAGGTCATGTCTGAAAGAAATGGCAGGATTTTCTAGATAAGCCAACTGAGACATCTGTCTTCCTTCCTCCGAGACAATTACTTTATCATTTCCAGATATTAAAAAATCACTCTGAAATGCTACAGCACATTTTAATCCATGAGGCTGCAGTAGCAGGACATGGTATTTTGTCATTTTCAAATCTCTGCAGCAAAAAGTTTCGTGGGACCGATAATTATCTTCCTGTAACTGGCTGAACTGGAAATACCTTTCAGCTCTCAAAAAAAACCCCAACCCCTAAGTATCAGCAACTTATGTGGCACCTGATCTCAAGGCACGCATGCTGTAGTTGCCGTTTTCAATCAGCATTTACACAGTTCCACGTTACAGTGAAATTAGCTTCCTGTTTAAAATGTCTGGAGCCTGTGTTCTCCATTACCTGTGTTCAGTTGCCCTTTGCCAGGACCGACGCTGGAGTCCGCAGAGCATCCTCCGATGCGTTCCTGCAGACAATTCAAAACACCAGTGGCTTGCAGCCATATAGCAGGTCGAAAGTTTAATTTGACCATTAAAACAATTTTATGAGGTATACAAGACCCACAGCCATAGCAATGATGCAAATAAAGGTTGACTGATACATTCTGCTGCTGAAACGCCATTCCATTAACAAGGAAGGGGAACATCGGCACAAGCAGAGCAGAAAAGCACGCAGGACGTGCTGTTTGCAGAAGGACCGCATTTGTCACATTCCCTTCGTTCCTCTCCTGGAGTAGCAACCATCTGTAACGCTCCTGTAGGGAACAGCATAAACCAAGACTCACCTGCCATGCTTTCATCCTCTGCTGGCACCCCCCCAGAAAAACCCAAACAACATGAACTGAGACACTCTGTCTGCTCCGCATTTACAGGGTAATTCAACAAGAGTCAGTATTTTCTCATTAAACAACGTCAAAGATGTACTCTTGATCTCTCTGTGGTCACTTTTTTTTCCCTCCCTTTGTCCAAAGACAGCTGAAATAATAAAAAAAGGATTTAGAAAACAAAGGGGGAACCCCTGGGTTTTTTTTTAGAGAGCCAATGAATATTTTGTAGGACTGAACCAACCTCTGGAAGTAATTGTCAAGCTCACTGTAGTTTTCCTTCCACATACTGTGTTCTACAGTTGGCAGTCTTGGCTGTTCAAAAGAAAAGTAATACAATATCATAAAGTGCAGACAGCTATTTCATGCCATATTGCTGCACAGGTGATCATTTTTGAATGAGTTTTATTTAAATATCACAGACTCAGAATCCAGATAGCTATACCTGGCCTGTTTTGAAATAAAAGTTAACTTCTGCATTTCTTAACTTTGATGAGCTGTTTTCCTCTTCATCTTCTTTGCTAATTCACTCAGCTGAACTTTTCCACTTATCAGTTACTGTGAGTTATAATCTGCTCAGGAGCTCGTACAGGAAGGAAAGAAGGATGCTGGTGCAATATCCATAATGCAACCGTCTGCTCACTGCAGATTTTCCATCTCTGAGTAATTTCCATCACTGGTAATTAAAATTATCTAAAGGATTTTCTTCTTTTTGACAATAAAAATATCTGACAACAGGCTGAGTTCTGGCTGAGGTGTGTGCCCTATACAAACTGTACAAGGAGATCATAATTTCTAAGAGCAGCATTTCACTGTGACTGTACCTTCACCCTGTTCATCCTTCAAACCGCTGTCGCCGACTGTACAAGGGGTGGAGCAGTCTCATCAGCAACTCAGTAATTTGGCCAGTAAGTGTTCATTTATATGAAGGGACAGCCTAGAGAACGATCCTCCTGAAGGTGGTACTGCCTGGAAACCCGAATCAAGGAGCAAGGGGAGGTAAAGGCATGGACTGAATGCTGGAAAGACCGACACATATTTCACTACCCAAACAAAAGGCAGATGCTCACAAGCGTTATCAGAGCACCGATAATCTTTTGTTTGAAGGTTTCTTTTTAGTCATCTACGGCAGTTTTAAAAGTGCTTAAATAATCTCTGCCATCTCCCCCATTTCCTACGAGTCACACACAATCTGGGATGAGGCTTAGACTGGCATCATCTCTTCCAAGTAAAAGCAAACTACACATCCAGATGTAAGGTCTGAACTTGCTTGATGGGACATCTCCCCAGGGAAGAGCTGATGGAGATTGAAATCCAGAGCCATCCTGGGAAAGAACTTGGGGTGAATTTATACGATAATTCAGTTCTTACAGACCATGATATATTGAGACCTTTAAATCCCCAGTGCCTTCTGCTATCCTAGCTGAAGTGACAAGCACCAGAAAGCACTTTTCCACAAAAAGATGGATAGTGGAAGGAGATCGCTGGGTAGACAGAGATGGTGTAGGTAGAGCTGAGGGCCTAGAAGGGAAGCATGAGGACCACCTGCTGATGAATGCTCCTGCTTACAACAGGCACTGGAAGCTTCCAAAAAATTTTGGTAAGGGTTACCAAGTAACAGATGTACTGACCTGAAAGGCATCATAGCCGACCAAGAGATGATGGGTACAGGCAGAGCTGTGCAGCTGAACTGGAAATAAGTGCTGCCTGCTGCAGTCCTCAAAGCTGCCACTGAAAAGGGAGAATTTGGCTTGGACACAGGCTGCAGATTCATCACAGACAGCATCTCACATTGAGCGTGATCAGGAGGAGAAGGCGGCGATTTGTAGGACTCAAAAGGAAAACCTGAGCACTACTATCATTTCTGATTAATTCTTTAACTGAAACCAAAGCAGGTGTTTCCGTCGTGGGACTGGAAGTGACCTGCACACAGCCGAGGTGGGGTGAAAACAGTTTGTACTTCTGGAGTGAACTTCAATTTCATCCGCAGTAACTTCAACAGCTTCTCTGTTATCCATTTTGTTGCAATAAGCAGCAGATCGTGGCCAATGGACTGCAGCCATCCAGAGGGTCTGTAGGCTAGTTTGAATACAGAACTCTGTATTTCTGTTACAGTAACATGATCATCACAAAAAGGAACTAGAAGTCCTTCCCGGGGCTGAGATGTCACCAGTGCGGTGAACTGGTTTGACACTTAGACACTGGAATTTCACCCAGATTTCGCCTGTTTAACACCAGCAGTTTGTACACGGGGCCCTGCTTACAATCAGCCCTGGTATTTTCAGCTCTTTTGGCCCCAAGCAGTAACCGCAAATAAGAGTTCAGAGAAGCTCCATATTTAATCTTTCCGGTGTATCATAGTGCCCCATTAAACAAGAACAAAAGATTTCCTTATGTAATAGGGATACTATTTGTTATTTTTAACCTTATGGCAGCCAGGATACGTGCCAGGTGGCACTTTGCCTTAACCAGGCAACTTCAGGAGGTTACATTCCCGCCTGTCATCCTTGCCCTCTGGCATGTTTGATGCCCATACATGGTTTCTTGGCTGTCTGTCGTTGCGACTATCTGCTAACATATATTTGTGACAGCTCACAGAAATATCGTTCTTATTTAACGAGGTAAATCAGGGTGCTGGGCAGTCATTTCCAGGATCCTGCAAGAGCTTCTCCTTCTAATAAAGGGTACTCTCTTTGTGGAATCCGTAAAGTCTATTTATATGCATCTATGCTACCAGAGAAACACTATGGCTGTAGCTTAAGCTTTCAATATGCCAAAATAGCTTTAAAACAGTTTGTTTAGTCAAATTAAGCCCACAGAAAGTGGACAAATAAAATGGTTGTGACTCCCAGCAGCCCGAGACTGAAAACGGGCAGCAAGGCCAAGGAAGGCATTAAGCTGTGTGCTGAGCATCCTGAGCAGCGGAGATCCTACAGCCTCACGTCTCAAAGCGCTCCACAGATGAACGCTGCTGCTCACTTGGCAAATTCCATAAGCAGCGTCACTGTACCAGATTCGGGCAATTTCATGGAGCTTAAGAAAGCCTGGCGGATACAAAGGATGGTGCCAAAGCCTGTTGTACCTCTAGACCAGTCCAAGGAAACACAGTGTCAACATCCTCCTTTGGGTCCAAAGGAGCTCAACAGCAAATGATGATTTTCACAGTGCCGTAGCTAGGTCTAGCTACTTATAAGCAAATGAGAGTGACAGATTCTGTGTCCCAGGGCTTTATAAAATACACGTAGGACCACGAGGAGAATAGATTTAAGTTGTCACAGCAAAATGCTACATGATATTTCAATTAGCAGCAAACCTTCTTTAAAAAATCTGAATAACTAAAGCTAATAGGAAATGCAATTCCACCTTCCTATGAATAGAAGGGTAACTGGTAATCTTTAACTATGTGCTCACATAATTTAGGGGGTTTTGCTTGTTTGCTTCTAACACAATCCTCCTTCATTCAGTCTCCAGGCTGGAGGCGCAGAGAGGTAGAATTTGAATTCTTCTGGCCATTCATATACATGTGGCATTTCTTGGCCTTTAAGCATTTGATTTTGAAACCTATTCAACTTTTTGACGTAGGTGTTTTCGTGGGTTTTGTTGGGGAATGCCAAAAATTTTCTGCAGGGCGGGGGGAGGAATCAATAGGAGCAACTGTATGAGTGTTCTGTTTTTAACCAAAGGTCTCTCCCTCTGTGTCGGTAACACCAGCCAAACTTTCTTAGTAGCACAAGCTTCTTATTCAGCTTTGTTTTGACAAAGAAAGATAAACCACTGTTTTGCTTTGCCCTTCCCCCACCATCTACTCATTAGTTTTATTTAGTTTGGTCTTCCCTGCTCCTTGTAGGAAAAAAAAAAACATATTTAAAAAAAATTATTATTTTTTTACCATATTAAGTTGTTGACTATGAATTCTTATGAAGAATTTGAAATAGAATGTAATTATAAATCACTGCTAAAATGAGCTTGTCCTGCAAAGGCAAGGACATTTAGTTGTGTCCTTGTATGACTGGAATTACTGTAAACAACTAATATTCCTATTTGCAGGGACAGAAATAACCAGCTCATTCAGCTGTACAGAAAGGAAGACATAAAAGGAAACCAAAGACTAAACCAGAATAAGCCACTGGAAAATTTTATGTCAACAAAACTGGATTTAAATTAAGTAACATCAATTTAGTATTTTGACTGTAAATGAATCAGAACATTAAAACATGTTTTAAAGGGAACATTTGTGATGAAACATCTATGACTAGTTCCTACACTAAATGAATAGGAAAGTTCCCACTTATTTCTTCTGTGCAGGACCATATCCACACAGCAAAGTTATTTCTCTAGCTTTAGTACTACTTCGTAGACCTAAATTTTGAAAATGAGAATAGCAGCAGAACTTCAAGGAAAACACTGAATAAATGACTTATCAGTTATACACAATGGAAAATACAGAACTGATGCCATAGAGGTTGCATCATACTACAAATGCATGAAGGAGTGAAATTAAAATTACACAGACAATTTCCATTCTTATGTTTTCTAATTTTCTGAGTGCTTGACTTTGCAAGTTAAATCTCTTTTATGATTGTTTTTTCTGACACTGATTTGCAGAAATGTGAGTAGATTTTCACGTTAATTACTTTGCCTTACTCAGTGGCAAAAGTTAAAAAAAAACAAACAAACAAACCCACAAACAGAAAAACCAAGCTCAAACCAAAGAAGTGCATTTCTAAGCTATTTGAAATGATGGGAGATGAGTCAAGAGTCACTTTGCTTTAAAATCAACAGAAACACAGCAGAGCTGTTCTCCAGTGAGAGGAAACAAGGAAATAAACTACACATTCAACAGCTACGATACACGCTTTCCAAATAAGAACAGAGAATTAATTTACCCAGCAATTTTACAATGCTGATAACAAATTAAAATTGTGGGCAGACAGCAGAGAACCAAGAAGATATACAATCCATAGCAAGGATCAGCCAAATTAAAGGGAACTTTTTACATTGTCAAATTTTGAGTAATTAGTACTTCCATTAGAGGCACAGTTCCAGCTTTAAGCAATTCTAAGTAATTAATGTTCCTTTATTTTGCCTAGAAGTCCTGACTTCAGCATTCTCTTAGGATACAAATTCTTCTAGCCAGAGCTACGCAATACAGATTAACTCAACTAGAAGACAATTAGAGTAGGCAGATGAAGATGTAATTTGTCAGTCTGTACACGCTGTTACTTCTAGCCTTGGATGCAATTTTTATTAACATAGCAGTCTGATTTAAACGGAGGCAGAGACACGATTTTGTCCTATCTGTATCCATACCATTGCCTAAGCTACAAGCGATGTTGAGATTTGAATATTCTATGTGACCAAATGACAAAACAAAGTGAATGAAGTGCCAGATCATATCTCCTGTACAGCTTTGACCAGCTACAGGAATTCAATAACTGATTATATACTTAATAATTTAAAATACATCATTCAGAATACATGATGGAGAAAATCTTGCTATACTTATTCATCATGCAATGTAAATCCCTAAATTAAAACGCCAAGCTGAGCAGGAAGCAGAAGCTGGCCTGGTGGCTAGCATATGGAAAAAATGGAATTTGATTGCCAGAGGTGTTATTGCATTTGCACGCTGTGTTGGGTAAGCTGTCTGGGTCCTCATAATCTTGTCTTTAAAACGGGCCTAGCGATACATATCTCCCAAAAATGTGTTTGGTTTTGCGTTTCCTGGGTGTTTTGAAGATCACTTGTTTGCCAACCAGTTGAAGATTCTTTAAGAAAAGGGGCAAAGTAAAAAAGCAAAATGCAATTAAGTGTCCTTTCCTATTTGCACTACAACATCAAGTATAAGACAACCCTTTAAATGTTTCACATTGAGCTTTGAAACCCAAGACATATACAGTAACAATACAAAGCAGAAGTTTTACAAGCCTTTTACCCAATTTCCAGACACCACTGGCCATTGAACAGCACCATACACCAAGAGACAGGTGGCAGAAAACATCATACTTCACTTTCTCTACCAAACCCAACCATAGCAACAATTACCTTAGTTTTTAGCTTCTGAATTTTCCATAACTGCAAGAAGTGGAGGCCAAAGACCACGTCCTTCACCCAGTAACTGGTAGCACTGAAGGGAAAGTTGGAACTGCAGCTGAGGAAGAGGAGTGCAGAGCAGGACCTCACTTGCAGAAGGCTATTACTGTACTGGTGAGAGGCTCTAGCTGTTCTTTTCCAAATGTTATTGTTCACATGGACTCCAGATTGGCAGGCCTTATGTGCTTTTAATATTAATTGATATAAAAAGAAATATGACATTCTTGATCTACAAAGCCTGTCTTCTCACAGAGTTGTCAACATTTGCATATGGCCAGAACCCAGGTCCAAGAAATACAAATCTTGCCAAATCTGTCAAAATCATCAAAGGTTCACATCTTTTTGCCTGGATCTTACCTTTGCAATCCTTTTTACAAGTCTCTTCCAAAATATGGTTGCAATGTGTTTGGGCTTTTAAGCTACAAGGTATATGAAGTGCACAGTGAGGACCCACATTTTTGTGTGATAGAGAAATCAAAAGTGGCGATTTTCAAATATTTAAGGGAGAACACAAAATCTTCTCTGACACCTAAAATGCAATCATAAAAGTCACAAAAAGACACTGAAAATTTCATCCCTGAGAAATTGTTATTTTTCCCGATGGAAAGAAAAAAGTATCAACTTCTGCTTGGAGTCACAGTAGTTTTTCTCAGCTGCACATTCTCAGACATAAAATATAAGATCCAAAGGTCTTTCACTAGTTCACTTAATGCCAGTATCACTTTTTATTACAGACTCTTTTCACCAACTTTTGCACTGGAAGCTCAGTTTTATATAGCTTTGGGCCTCAGAAAGGCTTCAACACTGCATGCATCTTCTGCAGCCCCCATCCAACTGTGACCCCATGGTATAGGACCAGCACCTGAGCTGCTGACGAACCACCGGCAGCTCAACAGAGAGCCTGCTGCTGAATTCTGCTCCCTGTCGTGTTAAACTCCATCACAGTTATTGTGTTAGAGCAGGGCATACTGGTCTCTAGTCTTTTTTGGCTGAAAACATCATCTTCAAGAAGTCAGAAAGCAGAAGTTATTTGTTACTAGTAACGTATTTCATACTTTTAAAGATTTGTAGTAATCCATGACTGTGAAGGCTGTCAAATCCACTCAAATGCTTCTTATTGAAAAATTAGGCCTGCATATCCATAGATCCTCCCCTCCTTCACCCATCCAAATTAAAGCCGTAATTCTCAAAGACAGATACTCTTCTAAAACACTACACATTTCATATAGTTGTTATTAATAAAGCATGACCGATGTTCGCAGAAACATTAAAGAATCAGGTCAAGAACGCTGTCTGAACACAAGTGTTATTATATAAGCCAATCATCCAACTTTTGCGTAATTAATGTCCTTGGTTTTTACTTGAAAGCCTCATTTTCAGCACATTCATAGGAGACAAATGTCCCACGTCAAAGCGAATGAACACAAATTAACTCTTTTGGATGCCAATTACAAGAGAAAGATGAAAATGCAGTATTGGCAGGCTAGATACAGCACTTCTCATCATAGGGTAACTTTAGGTACAATCAGATGATTTCACTACATATGGTCAAAGGATTTGATTTGTTCCCATCTGTGCATTATCTGAATATCTAAACAATTGCCATGAAACATTTGAAAACCTTAAAATATAAAAGGAAAACTAACAAAACTGATGGTATCTCCAGATCACCACGTGAAGTACTAATAAGCAACTGTGTTATACAATCCATGTTCAACAGACTGAAAATGATCTTTCCCAAATCCAAATGACATACTTCTAAAGCTGAAAGTGATAGATTACAGCTGGCTGAGCAAGCACTGTACTGTACGCTCATTTTAAAAGCTGCCATTGTAAAAGACCCTCCAGGCTTTTTGTTGGTTCCTTCGCTCTTCTTATTAAAAACTGCAAAGCTCTTCTTATTTAACAGTAATTACATGGGGAGGTAGAGAAAAACTAACAAGAAAGAGAGGTTTATTTTTCTAAAGATATGCAGTAAGATTACTTTCAATCAAAATAGCACATCTATGGAACAAATATGATATTTTTATTTCATCTTCTCAAAACATGATAAATATTTGCAATTGGAAACAATTA
This sequence comes from Platalea leucorodia, assembly GCF_965183815.1. NCBI lineage: Eukaryota > Metazoa > Chordata > Aves > Pelecaniformes > Threskiornithidae > Platalea > Platalea leucorodia. The sequence continues at coordinate 12,595,272 of NC_138827.1, forward strand.
TGAGTACAAAACCTGAAAGTTTAATATAAGGATTCTTATTAGAAGATATGTCTTTGCAGCTAATTTATAGTCTCTGTATAACACATCCTATCCTTCTCTCCACCAGACAATCATTAAGACACAAAAATACCCTCAGGACAGCAGTTGCAGAACTTGTCGTATGCGCTCGCACTTCTCCAGCAGGTTTGGGTCTTCTGCATCAGAACCATCAAATTCCTTCATAAAAGCTTCAGCTTTCTGCACAGTTATGTCTCGTGCACCACCTTGGAGCCCTTGCAGATAATCCAGTAGAATGGTGAAATACTTGTCTGGAACCTTTAAAGAAAAAAACAAGGAAGGAAAAAAAACCTGCTGTATTTTCTTCTCTCTCAATACTCATTCACAATTGTGTCAAACCATCACCTGAAAGATAATTAGGAGAACTGCATGGGCTTTTGTGTTTGCCAATGCCCACCTCTGAGTGTTTCTTGCCAAGCTTCAAGCTGCCAGGAGGGATGGACCGTGGTGAGAGGACCGTCATGTGCTCAGATGGGCAAAGCATCTGAGAGGAAATTCTAAGCAGATGCGGAAATGCTGATCAGCAAATGCAAACACTCCCTGACAGTGAGCTCAAAGCCGTGAGGGTTGTTGGAAGAACAAAAACCACTAGCCAAATCCTACTTTTGGAAACATGTATGCAAACCTTACTAAATTCAGTGAGAATTGCATGCGCATGTCTGAGGAAAGAATTTTGCTGGAATTACCCTTGCCCCTACCCAAAACTATTTGTTTGCTGAGATGAGATACCACCCACCATCAAGCACTTTGACAGAATGCTTATACAAAGGAATAGAATTTAATTTGAAAAACAAATTGGATTCAGACATATGGAAATAATTTTTAAATCATGCTGACTAAAACTGATAGGCTCTACTAACATGTCTAACATTAAAAGCAGTTTAGTCATCTACAGTTGCATTACCCCCATTTCACTCCCTTTCTAACTAACTAGTCATAGGTTAAATTTTAGCTTATCTGGTATAATATACAATTTAAATTATCTTTACATTAAATAATCTTGGCAATAACCTAGCAAAGACTTTTGAATTATTTATTTAGTATTTCAAACCAATGTATTTTCAAAAGTCTTAGGTGAACAGACCTACGTTGAAGCATACCTTAACTTTATGTTGTGTATCTGTGGAACAGGTTTCAGCCAATAAAAGAATATTTTTGCTGTGAATCAGGAGATGTTAAAATGACCTAATCTTGCAAATATTTTTCTCCATGTTTAACTTTACACGTATAACTTTAAAAGGCATAGTTGACATGACTCAAGTTAAACACATACGTAAGTATTTAAAGGATTGGAGACTAATTATTCGAGGGCTGTTTCAATTCTGCAAAGTATCAACATTTCAGAGAAGACAGAGCTTCAACAGATACTTAATTTACAACTTATTTCGCCATCGACATTTGGCAGCATAACTTTGATCACTAAAACTTCTATCACTCCAAAAGAAGAGGAAGAAAGAATATTCCAACACTGCCTTCATCAATCAGGGATATTACAAAGTAATAAATCAAAACTAAAGTCTGCATTCAGCCTCATAACTTACACGCTATGGAAAACCTTCTAATTCTTCACACAAACACTTGTGTTAAAGAAACAATACGGATACAAAAAAGTATTAATTTTACAGTGACTAACACTGAAATGGATGATATATGAAGTGTTGCTATAATATACAAATCAAACATATTTAAACATAATAATAAATGTCTGTATTTTTGAAACCTTTTTACTCACAGTAAACTGGTGCTGATAACAGACAAAAACATTCAGACACAAACAATTTCAGCATGATAGTGCTCCTTTAATGCAGATGCTCAGTACTGGGTTTTTAAAGCTCAACAACATTTCTATGTTTCAAACCTTAGCCAAATTATCTACATAATTTACACCTCTTGTTCTCAGACCCTGTGGTATAGTCATACCTCACTCTGTGGAATTACAGTTATTATTATATCATTTAAGCAAAGTGCTTGAAGGGGCAATTAAAAGCCTGCTCTAAACTTAGAAATACCAAGTGTGCAGACAGACATGTGGCTGCCTGAAGCCTAGAAAGCATTTAGCATTTGGCCCTAAAGATAAGTGCTCGAGTGTGCAAAAAGTCTGATTTTTTTTCTTTAACACAGCTATTAGGTTTATTTCAACAAGAGCTTACAATACAGTACCATGTAGGCAAGATAATATATTTTTTCCTCCTAAGTTACACATACAATAGAGCCATAGCAACAACTGGACAAGAGAACATGGAAAGTGCCAGCAAAAAGTTAATGAAATCCAAGTTTTAATTCTTAAAATACAGTAGTACAAGAGCTGAAATTTCAGAGGCTCTTGGCAAGGTTTTAGGGAAGGATCGTGTTCCTTCTTGTAAGATCAGCTTTTGGTCAGGCTTGAGATTGGATATCAAGATCTCCCACCACAGCTGTGGCAAGTGGAAGTGATGCTTATGGGATTTTATTATTGTTCTTTTCTAAAACTGTTTTGACCTTTTTCTTGATTCTTATTCTCTTTCACACACCAACCTTGCCTCTGTTTTAACTAGCTAATATGCACTGGAGCTGACTAATATGGAAATATCCCAAAGTGAAATAATTACTGTCATCGGGAAAAGGGGAGAAACACTACAAAATAGTAGCAGGAAAAGAACAGTTATCACTTTTAAATTATACTATGTAACTCAAGAGTTTCCAAACTTTTTAGACTTGCAGATGCCCACAAATTTACAAAGCAAATACAGATATCTGCAGAGTGAACTTCAGCTTACTCCCGCCAAGCTTGCTTTTCTTAGTTACCTTCTGAGGAAGCTTCAGAAACCTCTCCACAGGGCCTTGCAGTCCAGAAGCTGAAGACAGCTGATATAGTTACTTTCTAAAAATGCTGTGCCAGATTTCAAAGAGCAACAAATGATCTAGTGTTTATTTTATACTGGATCCTGAAGAGGTATATACACCGTAGGTGTACAGGCTTGGGTTGGAAGCTGTCAGCCAACCACCAGATGGATTTTAAAGGGACTTAAAAAAACCTCATGCTGTAAAAGACTTTAAAACATCTGCTTATTTCTTACAGAAAGAGGCCTATCAGTACAGGAAACTCAGTTCACTCCTTTGCATGGCTGTTCAGTAGGCATCCAAGTGACACCATGAGATCAAAGATGTTGCTTAGGAAGGAAGGCAACTCATGTCTCCTTTTGTATTTTAGTCATGCTTGGATATCCAACGGATTTTATTCTGTAATGGACAGGAAGTTGAATTTGGGTATAAAAAAAATATCCAGAAGAAGCTGGTCTGCCCTCCCTACAGTCCTGACGAAGAAAGAGACTTCATCACATGCTTAATTATAAGCACTTGAGCAGTTCTACTAACTTTACTGAATCTGGATGTAGATGTTAATCATTATCTAAAGCTCATATTCAATGCATCTCTGATTATTAAACTACAAAAATCTGTGAATTTAAATAAATCATAGCACTTTAATCAGATTAAAAAAAAATAGAAAGGAAGTTTCATTTCAGTGTTGAGAAATAAGGAGTTAAGCTGTGTTTTGATACATAAAACAAATGCTACTTAGAGTTAATTATTTCCCAGTATATTTCAACACAAAACCCAAAGTAAACAGGTAAAAAAGTAAAAACATCATTCTGCCTGTAAAACAATTTCTAGGTAGCTTTAAAGAGCATACCTTGATTTTGAAAGGTTGATAAAGACTTTTAAAGGAGAAACTTAAAAATAGAAGACAGTGCAAACAACATAGATATCTACAATCAAATTCGTATTCTGAAACTAATCTTTTTAAAGTATTACACTATGTGCACATTTTTGCCTTCATGAAAATCTGCTTTTAATTATCTGGTTCTCTAAAAGTATTTTTAATCATAAAGGTAATAGCCTATGTCAGGTGATTGGCTTCAGAGCTGCTGAGTAATTTGGGTCAGGAAGACTGGTATGCTTAAATGTCTAAGTGCACACAAAAAATCAACAAAACCTAACTGAATGTCAACTAAATGAATCAATAAGTAAGGCACTGTGCAAGTGGCTAGATGTTTGTTCTATTGCACAACAAAATGAATGACCTGAAACCCCCATTCAATATCACGATGGTCAGATGCTTATTGGAAATTCCATCTATGTTGTTTTTTAAGTTATGAAATGAATGGATTTCAGTAATGATGAAAGCCTAGCTTCTGGTTATACTTTATGCTTTTTACAATCACCATCAGGTTTCACTTATATTTTAATGAGAAAGCTATTTTAACATCTTGGCAATATGGCTGTACATCTTATATGGAGCCAGAGATATCTGAAGCAATATGAGAATTGTGGTTTACGGTATTGGGTTCCACATTCAGAAATTCAAATTAAGGGTATGACTCAAATTCTCAGTAAGCTCCAGATTTATGTAAAACATGAACCTGCTCTAGTTATGTTTGACATATATCAAGTATAAAAATCTAGCATACCCAGGAGAATATCACCAACAAAATAAAAAGATTCATTACAAGCAATTAAAATGATTCAGCATTTTGGTTAAAAACAAAGTAATTGATTTTATAAATTATTAAAAAATTATTGGAAAAGTGCATGGCTAGTACTAGCAACTTTTTGTTAATAAAGAATAGCTATAACTAATGTATAAAACTTTGTATCATATTTGTTCTGAGAAAAAGCAGCGTTAATACAAACCTTCTCTTTATCATACATGTGCAAGAGAAGCCAGGTTTGTCTTGTCTTTTGAAACTTCCATTCTTCTGGGTTTTCAGACCAGCTGTAGCAAATTAAAAAAAAAAAAAAAAAAATTGCTTAAATGAAATACTGTGTGATCAAAACATTCATTATTCATAAAATATTTCCTACAATGACTCCAAGTGACTTTGTATGCAGGACACGGAGTTTCATGACATTGTGTGAAATAGACACTAGTACACATTTTGTACAAGTGGCAAAAAAGAACACAAGGGACGGCTACCTGGCTTCCATGCAAAAAGTGAAAAGATTATAGGAAGACATTATGGCCAATAATGTTATGACTTTTCATCAGAAAGCACTGATTCCTTTAAGTTAAAAATCAAGTCCCACTCCTCAGCTTTGACCAGTCCTCTATGAGAGGTCACTGCCCACATTTAACCCATGACAACCAAGCATCCCAATTCCTTACCCCAGCTGGAGGGCTACCTGAGCATTTTGGGAGGTGGAGTGGATGAGGAGTCAAGTCTGGATTTCAGAAAGCTGATGTTTTGCAATAAACTGAAATTCATATGAAATTAAGCAGTCTCTAAAGCACTGGAAGGAGAGACTCATGCTACAACGGTCACCTCAGCAATGGCTGAAGCCCATCACAGATGACTGTTCTAGAGCTGAGAAAATTAATTTTGCAGGGGCGTATGTTTTAAGACTTGGATTTGTCTAAAGGTGTGACTTAAATATTGATGTTTACAGGATAGGAAAATGCTTTTTATGTCTCACTCTCCCCAGGAATTCTGATTCCAATATTTAGTTCAAAACTTCAGACTGCTTTAATACTGTTAAAAGTGAGTGGGTAAAACAAATTAACATCTGCAAACGTTCTTTGACTGTTTAGCAAACACATTTTAAATAAACAAAATTTTAGCTGGGTTAAAACAGCACATTTACATACATCTTGAACATGTTTTAAAGCTAGTATATTATATTTTAGATGAAGAAAGAGACATTTATCTCTATAAGCAAATGAGCAAACTAGCAAATCTCACTATAAAATGAAGACTGCTTTCTAAAAGTATGTGCTTGAAAATTAGCATCTTAACATGTACAAAATCTGTCAGTACACTGAAATATCATTTAAAGATCCAGAAGAAAATATATGAGGAGAAAAAACAGAAAATTTTACACTTATTTGATTTTTCTCTAAAGAAAAACAAGTCTCCAGAGGGTAGCATGCAAGATGTCTTTAATGTTCCAGCTTGTTTTACACAGCAACAGAGAGCACAGAAATCAATAGAAAAGCCAGCTGGGTATGAGAATTAGTATTGTTTAAACACTGTCAAGTCTAATAAAGCAAAAGAGTCCTCATATTTGGTGAATGTTGCACCAGCAAATACATTGCTCAGTCAATTCAATGAAATAGAAAAAACCAAGACCACAAATTTGCACAGAAGGGTTTCATGGAAGCTTCTGCAGAAAACCCAAAAGAAAAAAAATATTGTCTTGACTTTCAAATTCAGGATAAAGAAAAAGCAGGAACAACTCATTAGGGTTATCACTAGCTAAATTCAATAAAAATGTCTGTAACCAACATATACGGTAAAAATGAGACAAATAACAGTAAACTAGGAAGGACAGACAAAACACCAATAACCACAATATATCATGTTTTACATGCTCAAAATTAAATCCACAAATGAACTGATTTAGAGGTCTCTTTTGGGAAATTGTCAATAAACAGGCAAAAGTCTGGAGAACAAATACTGCACAAGAGCAGGAACCCAAAAGCTGACTGCCAAAAGTTACAGAATCAAATTAAAAAAATATTATTATGGGGAAACCATCCTTCTCCCATCATCACCAACCTAGAAGCCGAAGTACTTGCAATAGAAAGATCATTCAACCCTTGGTGTCACTTGCCTTCACAGCAAGGTGCTCAACAGGACGATGCCTGTCAGAACTACGACACCTGTGATGCAAGGAGCCAACAGAGAATGAAGGAAAAAAGGCTTTTCTTGTGGGTGTAGTTTGTGGGGCAAGCTACTTGCTCATTTGTACCCAATTTCTCTGTTTGCCAGACAAACACAGTAGCTTCTAACCGAGAAACTGGAACTTCGGCAGGAAGTGACTTAACTTCTGTTAGTCCTTTAAAAAAAAGAAGAGAATAATGGTGCTTGCTGTTAAAAGAAACCCATTCTTTTATGAAGTTCATCCTTCTGAAAAATTACATGGAAGAAATTACAGGAAATATTGTGTATTTGCACAGCACAAAGAAGAAGGTAAGTTTAAAATTCTTTTTTAAATAAGCCTGGAAACAGTTTACATTATAAGCTTTGCAAGGTGACAAGAACAAGCTGAATGACAGATCTGTGACCGCATCCTGTGAAAACAGTCCCTCTTCTAATGAAAACCTTTAACACATGTTTTTATTTCTTTAAACTATACTATGTATTTATACATTTGTGATTATATTCATTGGTTAGACACACCACATAGTACTCTGAATATTTTATTCTCTGCTAATTTTATGTTTCTGTCGCTCACACTATCACCTGAGTACTGTTAGGCATTATCTTGAAAAACACAGCCTGATTTCACTAATCTCTTATAAAGCTATAGGATGGTAAAATATCTTTATTACCTAGTTTATAAACAAACCGAGACCAACAAATAAGTGCACTATAAGGTTAATTGCTCTTATTAGCCTATTACCAAAACCATATGCTCTCTTCTACACGCTAAGGCAAGCCACTATACTCCTCCATCTAAGATCCCACATTGACTTTCACTCTAGTAAATTCTCTTGTAGAAACAAACAAAAGTTTCAGCTAGTCTTCCTGAAAGGTTTCACTCTATATACACCATAATAATTCATATAAACAACAAATACTTTAACATAATCAACCACAGAAAGTATGTTTGTGCCCATTATAGCACCAGAGCCTCGCAAACTGTTTCTTTTGGTTTGCACTCTGTCCTATTAGAATCAAATACTAAATGAGCATGGTAAAAAAAGTAGTATTTTCCTTAATAGACTATGGATGTACTCGTATTTTCAGAAAATGCTCCCGTTTTTAACTGGTGCTCTATCCATGGTTGCCTTAATTCCTGCTTTGCCCCTTCAGGAAAATGGTCCTTCTCTTGACCTTAATCCCTATCAAACTGCAGGCAAAACACTCATGATAATGGATGCACAATCTTTAAGACAGATAACGTGGCAGTTGCTCCCTGTAATTGGACCCCCCCAACAGTTATTAAAATAAAACTTTTCCACTGATTCCTATGGTGGCTTTTTTCCTACTCCTATGACAGCTTTAAAACCTATGGAAAGTATCGCTTCGTGACAAAGTGAGAGGGGTATCTTCTTTTATCAGAATGACATAATTAGTACATTTTTAAAAATGCTCAGCTTCTAAACTACAAAAGTTAAAGTTTGTAACACAAGAGGTCTCATTTTGCTGTTTATATGCAGATAAGCTTCCTTGACATACTACAGCAGTAGAAAAAGCTTTTCCTTTGAGTGATTAAATATACAGAGTAAGACCAACTACATTATAGTTTAAAAAACCCTTTTTATAGACAACCACAACCTCTTTCACAGTTTGAATTAATTTGGTAGCCTTTAGGAGTATCTATGTCCAGATCTAATACAAACTATGGAATTGGATGAAAAATATACATGCATAAACCACGTATTTTTCCAGTATGCCTAGGGCTAATTTTCAATATATTGTACAAACACTAATTGCCTTCTTTACACAGTTAATGTTTGAGCCTTTCTTATGAGCTCTAGCTCATTGAAAAAACACATTGGTTGACTTTAGTTAAAGAGAACTTTTATGTTTGTGCAAATGATCTTCCTAAATGCCTTTGAAATTGAAGATACAGACGAAATGAACCAAATCAATCAAGCGGCTTAGGGAGTTTTACATTTGGGCTTTTGGTTTTTAGCATGAGAGTTTCATGTAGAAAAGCTGCCCAAGGTTCTCACTGGTCTATCTCATAAATGACTTTCAGTCTCTACATTAAAGTAATCTCACACAAATCTATTCCCAAAACATGGCTGAGCTGTACCTTCCCAGCTGCTCATCACAGATGTAATTTGCCTTTAAAATGCTTAACCACGTCCCTTCTCAATACTGTGACAGAAAAATAGGGCATTTTCTGAGTATGGGCAGCATAAATAGGCAAATAGAAGAAACTGGCAGGATGCAGGACAGAGCGCTCTCCGGGATGTCCTAGCAGAAAGAGAAGGGGAAGGGAAAGTAGTCAAATTGCTTCCAGAAACACAGTAAGAGAAAAACATTATTGTTACAAATTGGATTCAGGAAGACAACACAATGCATCTCCTTAGACTACTGGCCAGGACAAAGCACTACAAACCTGTCACAATTACTAAATAATCTCCTATGTGTAGAAAAGCACTACGCTGAGCACCAACCATTTTACTCATTCAACTGAAAAGATTATTGGGTAGGAGACAAGTCTTAAGAAACCAGGAAGAAATAAAGACATGTGACTGCTGATAACCTTCCAAAGACAGGAGAGCACTGCTGCATGTGAAATGCAAGGGCATCTGCACACAACTTTGGGCCATTGACTGTCCAGCCTACCTCTGATACACCTTCCAGCCTGGATATCTATCCATGGTAAAGCAGACTGTCACCAAATTTAGATTTCTCCAGCATACAGCCCAGGCTTAGCATCAGGGAATTAATTTGAGTGGTTTATCCAGCCCTGAGGACCAGGTCAACGTGGAGCCTCTTCTTGCTCTCCTGTGATTTACCCATGGGGACCCTTATGTCTTATTCTCTCAAGCTTCACTGGATCTCAAAAGAGGGACAGATCAACAGATCTTGTTGATTACACCATATTCAAGGCTACATTGAAAAGATCTACTGAAAACGTTAAATGCAGTGTACTGCCAACACTATACAGAAATTGTCACATTCTTCTCACCCCATTTAACTGGGTACTTTTCTGTTTTGATACACTCAGTTATTCATCACCCTGAAACCTTTCTTTAAGGATCACCTATGCTCTTCTACATGCCCCACACAAAAGGCTGAACAGAAGTTACAGCACATGATTAAGGCTTGCAGGAATCAATTTAAGCACTTTATTCCCCAAGCCCTCTGCAAACGGTGCAAAAGGTACCATTTCGGCACTCGATGCCCTATCTGTAAAATCTGGATAACAGGTGCTTCCTCAATAAAGAACAATTATACTCTAAAAAATTCGCTTAAAGATATTTAAAGCCTTGCTGAAACACTTGGCACTCAAGTGACTTGCTGTCATATTTCACAATGCAATACATACAATAGCAGCAACTTTAAAATACCATGCACTTATGTTTAAGGCAAGCTCACTGCCCTTATAAGGCCCGAATTTGGAAACTCTGAATACTGTTACCAAGTCAGTTCAGCGGCGACTGTAACGCTACATATGGCCAACAGGTGAGCACGGGAACCCGGCACCTCAAAGAGGCTCCCTGGAACCACTGGAAGCAGCACGGAGGGAGCAGAAATTTGGCATAAGCTCATTCTTGAGGGAGAAGAGCCATTCTATGGATGGAGGTTTTATATGGATATATAAAAAATATATGGATGTGGATGGAAGTTTTATATATGCCCTATAGTGCACATAGTGAAGTAGGAATAATAATTTTTTGTCCAGTCATAACACATACAATTATTTAAAGGGAAGTGTAAAAGTCTTTATTTTTATTGGGGGTATTCAGAATTTCTTCAGGGGCATTTAAAACAAATTCGATTTTTAAAAGACAGTTTTTTCATGTCTGTCTTTGTCAGCACCTGCATGCCCAGAAAGCCACCTTGCAGTGCGCTTCAGTGCTTAATGCAAGATAAGAGGAAATCTCATTTCAAATGCGTGTGATGCTGATTTTCCTCATTTGGAAAAAATATCCAAAATTTAAATTCTAAGTAGATTTTTCAAAGACTTGACTGCAATGGCTGTAGTTAAAATCTTAGACACATCAATCTGTGGCAGGACTCAAGATATAGATGTAAGAGAGAGCCATAGCCTGTATTTTTAACTGGTTTTCTTGCATTATGGATGACTGTTTATCTCCCAACTCCAAGTCCTGGAGATATTTAATATATTTATACCGATATTCTCAAATCCAGTTTGTGAGCTAATTAAATTATGACTGAGATAAAGGTTTTCTTTATTTTCCTGGAAGAGAAGAAGAGACACTAATGGAGCTCTTTTGCTAGAAGAAAACTTTCTAAAATTGTCAACAGATTTTAGAATCAGTTCCATGTTTTAGGCTGAAAATCCTGGCACCATTTCTCAATCTGTGGTTTAAAAACAATTTTTAATATATTCTTCCATCTGGTTTAGACGCAGCATAATGACTAAAGACTTGTGAAAAGGCGAGGGGAGGAAGCTTTTTTTTAAATTTAGGAATCACACATGCAGGAAGAAACAAACATGCTTTTTACTGTCCCATTTTTGTCCTGATGTCCAATATAAAGACAGACTGTATCTGATTGTATCTGTACAGCAAACTACACAGGTCACACAATTTTCTTAGATAGTATTTATAAAGCCAAAGGAAAGGGCCTTTGTGCCTTAAAGCAAAACTTTGATTAAATCTACATAAAATGTTTATCACAGCATATCTTTTTATTGTACGGACTTTTATCACTTGCCATTATTTGTAACGTTTTATATTATGTTTGCATCCTGAAGCTTCAGCCAAGCTAGAAATCCCCTTCCTCCCTCACTGTAGGCACTGTTCAAACACAACATGAGACATTCCCTTGAAGAGCTTCGAGTATAAACAGATGAGACAGATGATAAGTGGAAAGGAGAGTTGACCCAGAAAATTGTAACAATGCCTCAAAATCATACAGCAGGTCATCAGTAGAGCTCACATCTCATATATGGTACAATACACGTAGTGTATCTTACTGTGATTCAACTTGTCAACTTTTCATAGACACCAACCTACCTGCAAATGCCACCAGCATTCCACTGGGGAAAAAACCTTTTCAATTTTTTTTTTTTTTAATTCTTTTGCTAGTACAGTTATTTAGTCGCTGGTATCTGTATTAGTCTGCCTGCAGCAAAATTGCATTTTAATCTGAAAATATATATAGCAGTAATAATATGCTGAGAACTTTCTGTTGTTTTCAGTAATAACAAAAAGGTCAGCAGTAGGCTTGAAAGACGACAGCTAATATTACTATATTACTAAGCTAAACATGTTTTTTATTTTACATAGACTCATAAAAAGAAAACAAAGCAGGAGTTGAATTATCACAGAAAAAGAATAAAAACCAGAATTTGAGCCCTTCACAGCCAATCTGTTCTGCTCCTGCAAGGAATATACAACTAAGTGCTATCCCAATGCTGTGCTGAAGTCCCATCTCCTCTCCAGATGTCCATCTTTCCTTGCACTTAATTATGGTCACACTGATGCCCAGACCAGAAATAAGGGAAAGGAAAAATGAAAACAACTGTTATGCTTCCCTCCCATGAAGAACATCCTGGGGGGTATGAGGAGATAAAGAGGGCCCCATAGTCTGTATGAAAATCATGTAAGAAACCAGCTGTGAGTAAAATCATTTTCAGAAGTTGGCAACAATCCATTTATATAAATGCTTTCTGATGATCAGATGACGGATATGCTACCAGACCCAGGAAAAACAAATATGGTCACTTCTTTTCTGTCATACCATTACACCACATAACGTCCAACTGTGGTAGAGAACACTCCTGCCAAGGCACGGATTCAGGCTTAGCTGCAACCAGTAGCTCATTTTCATTGCTTTTTAAATTTTAAATCAGCTTTTATAACTTTTAAAGATTTCTGCCTTTGCAAAGACGTGATGGACTTCCACAGCCAACAAGATCAGAAGTGCTCTTCTGCAATTCCAAACTCCAGAGTAACATTCGAATATAATATGAAAAAGCAATGCTCTCTCATTCTGTTAATGAGATGCCCTCATGCCAAATGCGTGCCTGCACTAAGTTCCAGCACCATGCACGTTCTTCCTTTCTGACTCTCAGCATCCAGGACATCGAGCCCCAGTTGCAGGGAGCCCGACTGGCCTCCTTTCCTCTCCGCAAGATTCAAACCCTGTTCCTGCAGAATTCCCAAGAGGGCTTCCTCACATCCTTGAGGAACAGGAGCTGCTTAGACCATGGAGTGTGGTCTCAGTGAACTTGAGGGGTACAAGGGGTGCAACGCACTCTCTGCAATCTGGAGGGTGGCCAGGCAGGCTAGGTGCCAGTAGCATCTGTGAAGAAGTAGTTCCTGTGTGCTCTCCTTGCTTGACAAGCAGAGATACTCACACTGACAAATGGCTGGACTCAAATCAGTCCCATCCGTTGTGATGTCCAGGGGCTCCAGCTGAAGCCTCTAGGAAAGGAGAAATCCCCCCCTCAAAGGGAAGCTGAACCTTGAGCCTATGCTGTAGGACTGGCCCCTCACCTCTGCTGCAGTGCTGGCCCGTTCTGGTGGTGATATTCTGTAGGCATATAGAAGCCATCCCGGGTTGTCAAATTCTTCCCTAGCCCCTTTACTTAACTGAGTTCTCTTAGGACAGTATTAAAGAACAGATAATTATTAATTTGGATGCCAGCCCTAGATTCACTGTTGCAGAAATTACATTTGCAGGCTTTTTTTTTTTTTTTAAATGAAATCCAAGTATTTTTATTGCTGGCTAATTAGACATAGCTCATCTTTGTTACAGGAAGCCCTGCGCAGCCCTTTTCAAATAACCCATCACACAGATGGCTTTTACAGTGCATCTGAGAGGACACCACGTTTGGGGTTATTCTGGACCAACAGCACGAACATGTATAGAAGCTCTCAAAAAAAAATGACCTGTCAACCACCGTCATCATTTTTTACACCCGAATTTGGACATCCCACGGCTGCATTCATTAGGAAGTACAGCAGAGGCAGAAGGAGTGAGAGTGTCATAGACACGTGGCCATTTGAATCTCATAAGTTGTAACCTTTCAGGATGATTTACTCTTCTTCTTGCAGAAGAGTTCTAAAAAGGGACAAGCCAATGAAAATATCAAGATCAACCTAAAAGTGTACAGCAGTAGACAGCCCACTCGCATTTTCTTGATTTAGCTGACATGTTCAGGTATCTCTCACTGCATAATAAAATCTGCCACTGCACTTACAGTATTCAGGACAGTATCAGATTCTCCTCTTCTAATATCCTGTGATGTGCATTGCACTACTAAGATTAAGTAATCTACGCTTAGAGAAACTGATCTGCCAATTACTGCTTCCTGCAGATGGCTCTCATTCCAATTCAATTTTATTCATATAAAAGTAATTACTGATACCTTTTTGGGCATCATCATATTAATAAATGTGTGAAGCAGGAGATGAGTTTTATTAAGGATCCAGTTTTATTATTTCAAAAATATTGCTTGTTATTCTAACTCTGGCTAGGAAGCCTTGACGGCTCCCTGGAGCTAATTGATTAATAATCATTGCCAACTGCATTTTAAATTTTAATTTTGGCTTTGGCTGACTAGACTAAATGATTCCCTAGAGCTACGAAACTACTCTCCACTATTTTGAGTATTTGGGCATTGGATGAATAGTTTAAATGTGTTTGAGGAAGTGAGCAGCAGCGTTAATTCTCCCAGATCTAAATTTTATGACACAAAGAAAACATAAAACCTTCCTTTTGCATTTCCGCCATGTCAAGAACGTAGTGTGAATGGAAGAAGATGGGAGAGTAGAAAATGCCTTTCCTTGAATCCAGAAGACGGGTTAAGGATGGGATGCCTGGGCTCAGAGCCAGGCGCTAGGCAAGGGGTTCGGAGAGCCAGGGGAGAGCAGACTTCAGAGGCTGGGAGGAAAGAGCTATGCTTCATACTCCTTGAACAAACACTCACTGCAAATGGCATTTTGTTCAAATAAAGCAAATAATCCCTGCAACCTGCTTTTAGTTTAAAAATATCAAGAGGTAGTTTGTTGTAATACTTATATGTGAAATGGGTAATTTTAATTATTCTGGTTTTATTTGGCCTGAATAGTGCACAAGCTTTCCTCAAGACAAATGGAAAAGGTCAAAGTGATTGTGTGAAGCATTGAGCACTCACAACTCCAGTGGGCAATGAAGGTGTCTAGTTACTGTCGGGGTACGGTCCTGAAGCAGACTGGCCTGTTATAACAGGTTTCTACTTCTGAATCTCCCTAATATGTCTTACAAGGTTTCTAAAAGTTATTTCAGATTAAATAATATATTAAAGCTGCTTGATTGTTCAATTAGATGCGACTTTTTTTGTATAATACCACAGACAGATGAAAGCTGGATCTGCACGAGAAATATCTAATGACTACATTTAATAAACTGTTAAGAAAATTAATTTATACTAAATTTTATTTTACTGGAAATGAGAGTAATTAAGAAAGGATGCATTAAATTTTCTTAACTAGGTTTGGAAATAAAGACACTGTTTTACAGGAAAGAGAATCAGGCAAAGAAACCTTAACTATTTTTACCCCTATATTTAACACACGTAATCTAGTTTTTCCCATCTGAGGAAGCTCTTTACAGCACAGCGGTTAATTACTGCTAATACAATTTATAGCTGCAACAATATATGTGAAAATTTATGAGGAATCTTAAAAATCCTACTGAAAAAATTATAAATAAATAAAAGCAAGCTAAACTTTGAAAAAAATCAATTCACCAAGAATGCATGGGAAGCCTCCTTAGACACATGAGAACGAGCCACCATTCTCATCTGATACAAGATTGTATGCAGGAGAAAAATCTTGTATATGTGACTGAGAATAAAAATGCTGTCTGTAACCTCCAGCTGGCTAACTTAGGAATTTTTGTTCCTAGTTTTATCAGCAGCAATAAAGTGGAATAAAGCTGCTCTCGTCATTTGCAGCAATACTGCAAAGGACCACAACTACAAGGAGACCCCACCCATAGAAGACAGAAACCTCTCCCAAAGCAGCTAGAAGGATTTGGAATATTAATCCATGCATTGCATGCCCACCCAGAGATTAGTATAGGTGCTAGTGGCCTTTAGGATTGTCTTGAGACACCAGTACAGGAAAAAAAAAAAAAATCCATGCAAACTCCTCTTTCAAAATAAGGAATTGAGAAAAATCCTACAGGTCTGTTGGGACCAGACATTGGTATAGGGCCAAAGAAAACAGAGCCTGTGTTCAGATGAGAAGAAAGTTATGTCTAGTTTCCCTTGTGTCACTTGCTTGAAAGGAGACCTTTGGATAGTACAAGGACTTTGGTGAGTCACTAACTTCATCACTGTTTAATTTATCCATCTGAGAAACGGGGTAATATAACAATTTCTCAAAAGCTGTCATAACAAGAGTGAATAAATTAGTATCAAAATATTTTTCATTTATTTTGTCAAAATACAGTTATGATATGCTATCAGGAAAGGTATTATGGAAAAGTAAATTACCATTACTATGACAGGGAGAAGACAGAGAAAATATTTTTAAAAAAACAAAATAAAAATCCCTTTAAAGATGGGGATGGTTAGTTGGTAACATATTTTTCAGCTGATCCTGTAAATGATAGATGTCAGATGAAAGGATTTGTGAATTCATGTTAATGACACTATTAAACACAGTATTTCCCTATGAGAATGTTTGAACCAAATGCCCAAGTAAATATTTTGACAGCTTTGTTTCACACTGAAAAAATTGTAGAAGTGCAAAGAGACAGAAGGTTTCAAAGTAAATCATTCTGCAGCTTTTACTGAAATATGCTTTGAGATGTCTACTTGTGACCTTCCATAAAATTAATTCAAAGATTT
The DNA here is from genome assembly GCF_965183815.1 of Platalea leucorodia. Lineage (NCBI taxonomy): Eukaryota > Metazoa > Chordata > Aves > Pelecaniformes > Threskiornithidae > Platalea > Platalea leucorodia. Next base: position 12,611,802 of record NC_138827.1, read on the forward strand.
AGAAAGATGAATTATTTGATTTGGAGCTGTAAGGCAGGATTAGAGCTTCCTAATCTATTTCTCCATTTTGTTAAATTTAATGACCATTTATGGTTATGGAAATTACAAGAAGAAATCTCTTTCCTCTGCCATAAACTAAATAGGACAATGAGCGGATTTAGAAAGATAGAACAGCTACCGACTCTGACCAAGAAAAATTTAGCATGGACATAAGCCTCCCTTGCTTTCTCCTCTTAAGCCATGCATTAGCGCTAAGCAAAGGGGTAAGAAAGCTACTCCAAAACCATTCCCTATATTAAGGAGTTTACCCAGAGTAATATTAATAGCTAACCCGGAGGAGGTTTGGTTCAGGGAAAGTAGCGTTAGTCCGGCGGCTTTTCCAAAGCTCAGTGGAATTAGTTGCATCATAAGCATTTACTAATTTGGCTGGAAAATCATGCAATCATTGATGTTTCTGCAACTTCCTACTTCTGAATGAGTTGAAAATACGACAGAAATATCTGCAACATATGAGAACTTCCATGTATAACTAAGCTTAAAAGTCTTAAAACCTGACATTTCAGAATCTTCAAAGCAATCACCTGTTTTCCCTCTAGAAACCAGAGTTGCTTAACCTGCAAGCTAGAAATGGCAAAATGCATCAAAAAATATTTGTTAAGTACCTAGGTTCTTCAAAACTTGATAAACCAGTATGGAGAGGACTTGCTAGAAACAACTGGAATCATAAAAAAAAAAGTAATTCTGTCCATCTGGAACATTTCCAGGATAGTATTACAGATACCCAGAATGTATTACTATGGTTCATTTTCTTCCCAGAAATTCTTGGTAAAAATAGCAGAGATTGGCTCCAAGCTACTTAAAGTTGGTTTTTATCTTGTTGTTTCTTTTGGTTGCTGTTTTTAGAATTATGTAGTAAATAATACCATTATTTGTCAGCATTAGCTTAAACTGACAACAAGTTTACCTTCAGTAACAGATAAAGAAGCCTCAGTGCCCGCTCTCGCACTGAAAGTGGTATAACTTATAAATCAGCTCCGTGCAGTGCCTGAGCTCATTTGCCAAGAGCCATGACTTCTTAATTCAGGCTCATCTGGGTGTTAACCTGGTTACTCAGCTTCCAGACCCGAGCCAGTATTTCTGCACAGCACTGTGGCATGCAGGCACCTTCCTCTGTTCAGCGCCGGTGCAGGCATCTCTTTAATCAACCGCATTGCAAAGCCGGACTCGTGTGGAAGAGCTGTGGAGCAAAATTGTTGCCTTTGTTTTTTTGGTGAGCCTTCTTCAAGCAAAGCCTGGATCTCAGTTTGGATAGCTGTAATATTTATAGATGGGAAAAGAGACGAGATATACATAAGGGACAGTAAATTAAAAGTAAGATGTTAACGTGCTTCTTGCAAAGCAGCAAATTCTTGTATTAGAACCATAAAAAGCAGCTAACCCACCAAGAAGTTAATAACGGTTTAAAAGCAATTCCTGCACAATATGACATCCTGTGGATGTCATGTGGGGGTTAGAAAAACACTGGCATGGCTCCAACGCAGTTCTGCGTATCACTTGCCACCAGGATACAGAAAAGTGAATCCAGAAGTCAGTGAGTGTATCACAGGGACTGAAAATCATCAAGTCGGGCTGCTGTCAGACATCTTGATTAAACAGGCAAAAGCTGTATGGTGCTATTACTGAGAGTGTAACGTGACATTCACAGAATCCTAAATGCATAGTTTGAATAATCAGATGATAATGAGAACACTAACATCTGGAAATGTGTATCATAAAGCCAACTGTGAAATGGCAGGGTATCTGACTTGCTGCAGCAAGGCTGAAGTAGGATGAGAAGCACTGTCCCTTTTACAGTCAGTGAAAAATTTATTATGGCTATAGTTGGCATGTTTGTGCCAACACTGTCATTAACATAAAACTGAATAATATTTTGGGGGGAGGAAAAAAGCAAAGGTTTTCAGCATGCAGCAAATAAAATGTGAAATCTCAACGTGCTATGGCTCAAAGATGAACCCAGCGTTGTTGCCTATAAACCAAAGCCAGAGTGACAGGGAGCAGGAAGGAATTGGACACTCAGTCCCTTCTGCGTGAAGCTGGAAGGCGGCTCCAGTAAAACAGCATGTTTGCTTCCAGGCCTTGCATTTCCAGCACAATCACAGACACAGAAGTTCAGAGAAGAGCAACAGAGCATATCAGTGTCTGGAAGGACTAGCAACAGATGAAGGATTACGGATGTGCTGCTTCACCGAAGGGGCAGTGAGATTGAGAAAACCGATACAGCCGTGTGAAGGATGTAAACACCAGGAAGGGGAGAAGTTATTCACAAAATGTGGGGCAATACAATGATTTAGAAAGCCTTGCTCAATAACAGGTCCAACACAGCAGAACAATTTTTCTGCTTCATACAGGCTAACAGCAAGCTTTGCCTTCTGCAGAATATAATATGCTTGAGTACGTTTACAGAATAGCCATAAGCAGCACCAAATCTGCAGAGTGAATATGCCCTCTCCACCTACCCCCACAAGAATAACTACCAGCATACCAGCGCCCTAAAAATAGGAAAGGTGTGGGCATTGCAACAGAGAACTTTGTAGAGTTTCTGAGTAATGCCGGGGCTGCTAGGGAACTGCAAACAAACTGAGGTGGCTTCATCAGATGCCATGGTGTACTTATCATTACCCTACGCTCCCTTGTGTAACTCGCTCTTAATAAGATGAGACTATTTTTCTCTGCCCTGAACAGAGACAGTGGCTTCCTTTAAAACAAGGAAAATCTGTCCAACTATTAGCATCAATTGGAAAACACTCAGTTTTACAGACATGCTGATTTAGGCCAAGGAGAGGAATCTCACTTAGAAGCAGGGCAGGCCCTGGTAGAAATTAAAAGTCAAGCAATATAGAAAGTTGGAGAACTGCTTAAACAAATTCACTGATCTCTAGCGTATTAGGAAAAGTGCAAGCCTTTGAAATCAGATAGTAGCAAGTGCCTGCCCAAGTTCATATAAAACAGGCACAGAACAGCGCCAAATGCAAATTTATCCTGTATCTGACTCTCTGGATTCATGAGGCTTCTTATGGAACTAATGAATGTGACAAAATGACTAAAAGCATGTATGAATAGATTAATTACATCTATAGTTAATGCTTGCCCCACAACCTTTAAAAAATAGCCCTATGATTATTAAAGCAAAACTAGCTTCCATTGCTATTCCCCTAATCTTTGAGGAAAAGCTTGCTCTTTCAAGACACCTTAAAGCCCCAGTTGTTGAAAGGAATTCAGCAACGTTGCTGTGTCTAATTACAATAGCTTCTTTTAAGTTCACATACTATTTTTGCTACTGGCTAATTGAGATTCATCACTTGAGCAGTTCTCCGATAGTTTATGAAATCCAAGATAACGGGCGAGCTTTTATATATGCTGCACCTCCCTATCAGGAAGGAAACTCATTCTCTGTCCTGGAGGGTGGAGGAATGAGAAACTACACCAAACGCTAATGTTAGTTGCTATCAAACCCAAAGCGTCAGTCCCAGTGAGGAGAAAAAAAAATCTGTGTATGTTTAGATTTCTAGTGCATCAGTTACTCTTAATATCTAAAAGCTTAAGCCATCGATGGTGAAACATCAACACCAGTGCCAAGTTTGAAATTAAGAAACATTAAGGCCAGCAGCAATGAGAACGACTTAAATAAGTTCAGAATCAAACATCAAAAGCCATCACTGACCGCAGCTAAAAAAAGTACTTAAGCTGTGAAAAGAAAATCAGTTTCAAAATGTTATGGATCAACGAAGCAAATTAAATCTGACACAAGCCCACTCAATATAAATTTAGAAACTACTTTTCAACATCAGTGAGTGTGGTTGTATTTGTGCAGAAGCTCTCTCAATACAGTCATGTGGTCCCAAATGTGGTAGGATGAATGGTTTTGTGACTTCCTGAAGGGCCACCTTCATCTCAGCTGTTTGGCCACAAATCTCAAATGCTGCTGCCTTCTTTACAGCCCAGGACAAGCTTCCACTGGTTCCTTCAAAAATCAGAAACTTCCCAGATGCTAACACTGAATGAACGCTAAGCCACCTATTAATCCCCTTCTTCAGATGGCCTCTGCTCCAGCAGGAGCAAACATCAACTTGATATAATTTACACATAAAATATAAATAAACAAATAAATATATAAAAAATACATCTGTATATATGATGCTTACAGCAATGCCCCTCAGATTTCTACGTTCTTTGACAGGAAGAGCAATGTTTCAGCTTCAAAATCTCCCATGCTTGGCACTGTTTGTAATAAAGTTTGATCGAGGACTGGGATGTTTCCATTCTGCAAACACAGCAGATAAACAACCGCCCTGGGTTGTACACTGCTTTCAGCAGTATTGCCACTGCGCTCAGCAAAACCACCTTGTGTTCTGCAGAGTCAGACTATTTCCCCAGTCGGTGGGAAATTCTGTGTCTCACTGTTGTGTTTCTGTAATGTGTCCTTGCTTTGTATTATTCTTACAAGCATCTCTTTTTTTTTCCCTAAAGAAGACTCTGACATTCTCTGAATCTCACCTAAATTTAAGTTAGGGATGAGAAAAGTGATCTATAAAGGAAACTGAAAAGACAATGCCTTGGGAAACATTCTGGTGACACATATTACTAGTATAACATAAATCATTACAGAGAGAAAAGAAATATACTCCAGCAGCTTATTTTTGAAATTTTAACACATGATAAATAATATTGCAAGGCTTAGGTAATTCACAGCAATATCCAGATAACGATATTATCTATTACTCCTACTTAGGATGATATCAATCTTGTAATTCCACATACTTCTAGTGACAACTTTTCAGATCTGTCTATTCCTTTGATGGGTGATGGAAAAAACCATATGGGCAGATCCATACAGCAATGAACTTTCTAAGCCAAACACAAGAACAGAAACATTTCTAGGAGAGAGTGGCTTGCCAAGACAAACAAGTTCTGCCAACATTTTAACACCACAGAAGGTCAGTTAGGTTATAATTAAGTCTAATTACTATTCTCATGAATTGCAACATCTTTTCACTTGAAGGCATTTAATGCTCAGAAAAGGATGAATTTTTATTTTATATTTTCCAAGAATCAAAGTAATGAGACATTCTAATCTTGGCTTTAAACTTGAATCATCACTTACCATCATAAAGAAAAAAGGCCTGTCATCATTAAAGGAAGAAATTTCTGCAGTTTATTCGACCACTGATATTTCCTTACACCTGCTCTTTCCTATTCCTCTGCAGTAATTTTACAGGGTTTTTTTGTCTTCTGTTCAGTACCACTCTGGGTTTTTTTCATTATTCCACATTTTGTTTTTTCCTTCTCATAGTTTTATAACCTTTCTGCTTCCTTTTTGACTGTAGCTCCCTATTTTTAATCCTCTATATATCTTCAGATCTCCCTCTCTGCTCCCCCAGCAAGCTGGAGAACCTGAGAGGGGTGACTTTCTTCCGTTTCCACAGGCATGCTGTGATTGCTGCATTAGACAGAACCGTGCTGGGAAACCGCCTGAGCTTATCTCATCGAGGGAAAAGGTGAGATAAAAAATGGTGAAGCGAAGACATTTTTTCTCCCCCTTTCCTTTTCCCACAAGCAAACACAAAGTGAGAGAAGAAAAAGCCAGGAGCCATTTGGCTGCTTCTCCTCTATCAGGAGTGCAAAACCTGGTGAATGCCCATCCTGGTCTCATTCAAATGAGAAAGCAGCTGAAAAGCCTGGGCTATCAATGTCACCCAGCTCACAGGGGAAACCCTTCAGCACCCTCAGGTCTCGCTAGGGACTGCAGTTTGCTAGTTGGCATCATCCCATATGCATGGGGGAAAAAAACCTCTCTCAATTGCTAGGATGGTCCTCCAATAAAATGATAATTTGACCTCTCCGGAGGCTGGTAAATCATCAAGAACTATTTGTTTCTAGACTCTAATAACAAACCTGGAAAACTGGAAGAACTGGTCAGCTTGCAGTACACTGTACCCAGTAGTGCGAAGGTTTACAAAGACCTGTAGCAGCGGGGGCATGTGGCGGCAGTGCTGTCACGGATGGCCACATGCCTTGGTCTAGCATTGCTCTTCATGCGAAGCATCGCCGTGAATCTAGCCCCGTTGCTGCAGTGCTGGTCTCAAAGCCGTCAGGAAGGACAGGAGGAGATTAGTGGTCCTGCCCCCCGCATGCTGCATGCCTCACTCCCTCTCATCAATGCTCTCTTCATTAACTCATTTTGACTAAAAGGATGAGGCACGTCTTTGTGAAAGTCACCTCATGCCTCAGAGGAGAGGAGTGCTGCCTGTCGGCTCCCTGCTACTTCCATTTTATTTTTAAAACGGAACATACAAAGCCATTGCAGAGGCAGGGCTTTCTAAGCACAGGACCCGCCACAAAACAGTAACTGTTTTTAACTATGCTTCATCTCCTCCAAGTAAAATTTTGCTACTTCTCCCTGACCTTACTGCTTGAAACAGAAATTTATTCTCCTGGTGAAGAATCCCGCATACCAGAAAAGATGATTCTGCACTCTGAGGGAACTACTACCTCTTAAAATATGTATGACCTACAAAATAAGTTGAATTTTCCATTGCATGTCAAAAGTCTAGATGTGTAACAAGAATCTTTCACTGAATGCTTTCTAAGATTTTTCTTTTAAACTTATCAAACAAAATTTCACTAAAACAAAGTCAGTATTTTCCTGTCATGGGCTAAAGCTTCACATGGTTGTGCTCTCATGCTGTGGATAGTCTCTTAGTAAATAAAAATGACAGTGTTAGTTATCATATGGTATTCAAGTTCCACCTGTCCTACAGGAGATTCACATGTCATCAGGGAATTAAGATGCCACTTAACTTAGCAACCCTTATGCCATGTAAGGCTTTTTATTGCAGGTGGGGCAAAACATAAATCCATAGCACCCTCTTGTTTACTTCTAATTATATTAATCTCTTGCATCTATAAGATTAACTTATCCTCCCACATATTATTCACGTCTGTAGCCCTACAAGAACACATAGACTGAAATCCTTGACCTACTGAAGTTGCTGGGGGTTTTTACAATGGACTTCCAGAGCTTGGATTTTAGTTTCCCCTCCCCAGCTAATATATTACTTCTCCGATTACTTCAAATCCAGTTGTTTCTTTTTCCAGTCTTGCTGGGTTGAAAAAACATCTAAGGTGTAAAAGGATTAAGCTTTTTCTTTAATTTACAATGGTGCAAGGTGGTCCTGGGACATTTGGGTCTTCAACACTGTCTATGGTTGTTTGCTTGGCAGTTCAGCATCTTATGACTGTGCCTGTTAAGTCTAGAAAATACAAATTGTCTGTTGCTGAAATAATCTCACACAACCTATTGCTGTACATATAGCCCTTGGACTCTGTGTATGACAAGACCAAATGACATAGCAGGTTTACTATTTCAAGGTAATTTGGTACAGGTTAAGTGAAACTCTAGAATCAAATTGGTTCAAGTATTAGTTCAAATATAGTTTCATATTCTCTCACCTATCAAGGCAAAAATCCATACAGATAACAGTGGAATATCAAACAAAACCCCATGGCTTGTTCCTTTGCTTTCAAACCTGAAAACCATTATCTCTAGATCCACCACTTACTAGCACACATACCAGAGTATAGCCTGAGCAGATGGTTCAAAGCTAACTGTCAATCCGTTTGCAGTTCAAAACAGTGGTGAACTACTCCAGCTGTTTTCCAGATCAAAAATATTATTGTCATTTTGCTATCGCTGCGTGCTGAGGGTTATGTAACAAAAATGCACAAGTCCCTCTGCCTGGAATGCAATTAATTTCCTCCCTCCCCACTGAGAGTGGTAAGTAACAATTCAGACAGTCTGGATGCTTCAGTTTTGAGCATGGCCAGAGATGCAACCCTGGAATTATTCCATGTGGTAACCCACTATTTGTAACACGCCAGTCTTCTGGAGGTCTTACAGACAGGGTATATTTTGCAGTTTGGAAAAAAATAAACACTATCGTCCTGTTTATACATGACCTCTTACTGTCTGTAGGGTACTATGAAAGCTTTGTTGTAGTTCTTTATTTCAACCATAGACTTTGCTTTATGTTGGAATTCTAAGTATTCTAAAAAAGCGCACTAACTAGATGAAGTAATTGCTTCTGATCTGAAATCAGCCACTATACTTGCTATATACTTTGGTACGCAAAAATAAGGCATTGTACGCTATTAACTTTAAAATAGTGGCATAATCGCATCTTAATTTACAAATATCCAAATATTATGCAGGCAGTTAAATTCAGACTCCATGTTTAACCACTTCATGCAGTTTGCTTATACAAAGAGATTAACTGAAACTCCTCTGCTTAAAGCAGTGCACTCAAGAAACAAAACTAGTTTCCTCCATGCAATCTTTTCTGCAATATGCCTTTCATCTTTTTAAGCACAGCTAACCCAGTGATATTTATATATCAACAATAAGATCTTCAGGACAGGAGCTGTCTTTCTGTAAAATATTTGCACCATACTTAACATGCTTCAGTTGTTCCTGTGATATAAATACAATGGGGTGATCAACTGTATGCTAGGGTGTTAACCGAGATGAAACATTAACTTAGTACTTAACTGCAGCAATTTCCTTTAATGAGTTATGACTTGGTTCAGCTTGTTCTGGATTTCTGGCACAGTTTACAGATTACTTCTGTAGGGAGCACATACAGTGGTTTTAGTATTCTTACCTGGTTAAATAGGCCAGAGCCAGCTCAGATCCCGACTGCTTTTTGGGCTCCACCTTTTTAGTAGAGATTCCAGCTTCCCTCATCAGCTGTTTTTCTTTCTTCTTGCGCTCTTTTTTTAATTTTCTTTCCAGTTTCCTTCTTTCCTCTGGAGTAAGCTCTTCCTCTTCTTTTGTTGCCTGAAATAATCAACATTTAAATAAAGTGTTTATATTTCTATAAGAAAGTGAACAAAATATGCAGAAATGCAATTGAAGGGCACAGGTAATATTTAAAACCAGAAGCTTCAAGCTTCATAATTTTACTGTTCAGTATACTTCCATCACCTCTCTACTTTGCTCAATTCACAGAACTGTAAATACTGGACTTGCAGAAATCTGCGGAACTGCCCTCTATAGATGATTATACTGTTCTCAGCAGTACAGTAACGTGAGCACCTTCTATCCATGTATTAAACATAATATCTAAGATTTGTTGTGCTGTTTGTTCTCATACTCAAACCTGAGGGGGGAACGTGAACAGCAGAGGCTGTTTCATAGCGGAGGGAAGGTACAGATTTTTTTTTTTTTAACATACACACATTCAAGTGGGAGAAGTAGGGTTTCCTTAAGATCCTTAGTTTCTGTTTGTTGTGTAACCTCACACTTCCCTGGACTGAGAAAATCTCTGTCTGCCACACAGGGGCTTCATCTCCATTATGCCAAAGGAGAAGATGTGACAACTGCCATCTTCATCCAAGTCCTCTTGGAGATCCTTTAGCAATCTTGGGTAAACATAGGCACAATCTTGCATAAACATACACATGTATATCCCACAAAGGTTGAATTTTCCTTAGGTTTGCAGACAGAACAGTTAATGATTCATGTTGAAAAACAAATTACTATAAATATATGCATAAGTATGCCCCAAATGAAAATATTTATTTCCCGTACAGATGAAGAGCATTAAATAGATACGCTGCGTTTATCACGGAAAAGCCAGTGTGAGATCATGCAGTGTAGGAATAAAAAGCTGTTCCACAGCAAGATAAGACTGACTGCAGGGACTCCTAGAAGTCTGTGAGAGGTTCATTCACATCTTTCCAGGCAATAGTCCCACTGAATTAAGTATCAACTAGAAACCTAAAAAAAATTGCAGCTGGTCTAATACGAGATGGCTGTTTACTCAATGCCCTCCTCAAGATTTCCCTGAGAGACAGAGATTTACTCGTTACAGAACCCTAACTACTCTGATGATCACCGTACATAGACCTTCACAAAAGTGCAGACGAAGCTTCTGGGTATCCAAACCCCTATGTACCTCAGGAAGCAGGAGGGATTTGGACACTAGGAAGCCACCTCTTCTGTGCAACTTCCCAGGAACAACTAAGCAATGAAAAAAGTATGAAATTCTGCAAACAAGACTCTTGCACCGTATTGGTCTTGCTTTTAGATATTTCTAAGTCCAAGATTGAAGGCGTGGTGCTATTTCTTAGCTTATATGATAGTTACAGACCTCACACAGTCCCAAATAAAACTTTGATACCTTCATCGTGGTTTAAGGAACTACTGCTTCTTAGCCACCTCCACGGGTCAGGCACTGTGATAAAATGCAGGCTAAAGGTATGCACAAGGACTATTTAAATATCACCTTCTCTTCCAAGTTAAGAACAGAAATCCAGTAGCAAAACCACTAGAAGTGTTAGCTCTTGTGATGAGCTCAGGGGTTTTAGCTCCTGTTTGCTGTGCTGTACTACTCCCCTACTATCATTTGTAGCCAACTCAAGATTGCAAACATTGACACACTTCTAAATTATGGGCTCAGACAGGAATAGGTTGTCAGCCTCCCATTTTTTTATCTAACCATATTCAGCACCTTCTGTCAAGACCACTTAAATGTCCTGCTCATGACATTTAACAAGAAAAGATGGGGCTGTTGGCAACACTGTGAAAACTGTTTGTAGTAACGTGAAATGTAACAGAGATGTTGCCCAAACAGTAATGATTTGCCAATGACTCCATTAATTAATCCACTTGCTCAGCAACAGTTGTACCGGGTTTGTTAAGACAGCCTGAACAAGGAACAGATTCCTGCAAGGCCAGGCTATATTTACAAGAAGGTGTGGTCTCTGGGTAGGGAAAAACCACCCACCGACAGCAGTGGAAATGGCACAGATGTAAGCTGGCCCACGAAATGTCTACCTTCTCTGTACACAAGTGGACTTTGAAGCAGACCCCTATATGACGAGGACAGAAAAAGGGGAGATTCCATGCAAGTGTTTGTTGAGTTATTCAGATCCGTAATTCTTCTGCTCAAAATAAACACTTTCTGATGTTTCTTCCAAATCTGCTTGTCCCTCAGACACTCTTGCTACAAGCCAATGAAGGTGGAGTACACTGAGACAAGCAAGGCAGTCTGGAGGTTCACCCGTGCCTATGGCACCTGCATTAGCCTCTCGCATCCCAAGACAAAGGGAGTCTAACCACCAGGAACATTGCCAAGAACAAGAACTGCATTCACAGAGCGGACTTGGTTCGGATCCAGCAGCTTTACTATAGCATCGTACTTGCCAGGTGGGGTGCTCTGCTAGAGCATCGGGAACCCACGGAGGCCAAGCTGGGGGCGAAAGGAACGTTCTTCCTCCTCAATCTGCTCCCTCCTCACCTCCTTGAGGAACCCATAAATGAAACCTGAATGCACAAGAAGATCAATCGCTTTATGGAGAGACTGATTTAAAAAACCACTTTATAAACTGGCAAATCCTTGGTGTTATAACAATTAGTGTTTGCCAAGTGCTTTCAAACGAACATCCAGACATGGTGCTAACTAAGATTATTCTTGCTGACTTTCAAGCAAAGGCTGGTTAAACAAGACAATACCTGAACACAATCTTATTTGCCAAAGACACCTGCTGAGGACTAAACATTTGTTCAGTGTCAATTCATGTATCATCTAAGTTTACTCTGACTCATCTTTTCAACTTTGTTTTCAAAGGCGAACAAAGGGCAAGAAAGAAGAAATCAGAATAAATGGAAGAGGGACAGTAAAGAGGATTTGCTTTTTTTGTTTAAAATACTTTTTAGCTATTTTTATAGAAAACCCAGCATCCATGTGCAAACACATGCAAAAAAGCAACATATGTTGCATTTGTATAGAAGACATTTTATAACTCATGCTGAGAATAAAATAATATTTAGGGTGAAGGTAGGTACGTAATTGTTACACAGGAAACAACGTTTTCATTTGAAAAGCCACCCTGGTACTTACTAAAATAACAATCCAGCCACACAAAGCCCAGGAAAACACCGAGGGTGGTCATTTATAAAGTGTTTGGAAAAGAGTACTACAGCAGCTGTCCAACAGACGACACACTACAGTTAATCTTCTTTTAAAAATAATGTAATGAATTTGTTTACTTTTCTGTGAGCCATGAAGCTTTCAAATAAAGTGACTGTGGCACATCATTAGAGCTGGTCTGATAAAGAGGCCTCTGCTTCTTCATACTTACAGTAAACTCATATCTCTGTACCTTCCCTTCCCCCCACATTCCTTGCATTATCAAAAAGCAAGGAATTCATCCCGCTCCCCGACCGCTCCATTAAAAACAAAACAAGTTGCTCCCTCCTTGTAGGTCGCAACGTAAATACCGAGCCCTGACAACATTTGTTTCCAGCATCGCAATTGATGCACCGCAGGCTGTCTGAAGCAAGAGCAGCGTTCTCCCTGCAGGGCTGGTGCTGTCCCGGGCATGAAGGAGTCGGGATTTACAGCGGGAGGTACCTTCTGCTAGCCCACAGCATCACCCGGGGAAAATCGGGTTCATCAGGCTTCTGTTTGGGACTCCCAGCACACATACCACGAAAGCACTCACAACTTTACAGCTTGAACAACTTTTCTAGTTGCAAATATACTTTTATCCATCCTTGTCAACTTGAGTAATCTAGTAGTGCGCATCACAATCTGTTCTTGACTGGTTTTTAATTTGAAACCCTCAAGTTTTATTTGCTTCATAAAATAACCTACATTTGGTGGTATAGTCTCCACTGAAGCTGAGGGGAGTTTTATCGCAATTTAAAAAAAAACAACACAAGCAAAAGCAACCTTTCCCAAAACCTGGGACTCAAAGGAAAACAAAACCAAACCTTTCTCTAGAATTTAAAGCCTAGCTGTATTTATTTTAACTTGAATGATCTCTGTTATGCTACTCTACTGATGCATCTCTCCTTTCTTCAAATCAACAGCCTTATTTTTTAATTTCGCTTTCCCCGCACCACTAATGTGACTATTTTTCTGAAAGATGTGTCCAAAGTTTGTGAGCCATTTGCATTAAGAGTTTTAGTATTATGTCATTATTTAAATTTTAAAAAATCCAACCAACAGGACTTCATTGTTTTGAGGTCATAAATATTGCACGTTGTCTCCTTCTATATTTATAAAGTGACATCACAATTTGTAGTGCTACAATTTAGTCTTAACTACAACATTGTAAAGTCTATATTTGAGTGTGTGAGGCACTTGTTTATTGATGTGATAAATTTAAACCATATGCATACAGAAAAACACAACACTTGCTTATTTGCAAAGCCTGCTGAGAGCTACCACACCACCTTGGATCGCGGGCCCATTAGATCTCAATCTAAACAAGGTCAGGCTAGGTCAGTACACTTGAATGACTGACATTCAGAGGAGAGCCAGTGTTTTCTTGTGATTAAGGAGGTGGGAGTCTTCCACTTGGAAACTTTCCAGAAGGCCTGAAAAGGTGCTAAAAGGGATATTGCCACTGGATGCCATATTTTGAGAAAAAGACAGACCCCCAAATCTTTAACACATATGCTCATAAAAACCCACGTCATCTTTGCAAGGGTATGGAGATGCGAGCTCAGACATCTTCATGCAAATTCCCGAAGTTCATACTATATGATGTCCATCTGCATGCAAAGGGCTGTGACTGCCAACCCAGCGCCCTTCATCAATGCCAGTCTCTAAATTTCTGAATTGTATGTAAACATAGTAATATACTGTAAATAGCCTAAGCCATCTGACTCAAAATATCTGGAGGCTTCAGCTGTGGCAGTTTTAGATACCAGTTAAAGTTTTCCATTATTCTTTGTAATCTGGAAGTATCGCACAAATTTAAAACATTTTGTAAGTCTTCTTCAGAAATTAGTTTACCCATCATCAAAGGGGAGTCATTTCAAACTGAAGTAAAGCATTTAATAGTGTAAAGCAGCCCTGCTAAGCAATTCAGAACAGAGAAAAATAACTCTAACTGCAAGAGAAACTGGAAAAGGCAGAAAGATGTGCTCAAGACAGAATTTCTTGATGATATCCGACCCTTTTTTTCTGCAGCAAGAGTGGCAAAACCAAACAAGAGTAGTTTTTCAGAGATTGCATCTGCATAAAAGCTTACACTGCCAGGGGACTACGAACCGTAATATCTGGGCAACCAGTACTAAGATGGTATTAACAGTACACTAATTGTATTGTGTTTCAGCAAAGCAGTAAGTGCATTTTAAAATTTCTTTCTAGATTTATAGTTACTCAGAGGTCCTTCAGTGCCTCATACTTGAGTAGAGCTGCAGACATCTTCTAAAGACTTCTGTTCCTCCTCCTCGCTCATCACCGTTTCAGAGACTCCTACATTTGCATCCCCAGCTGTCTGTTGCCAGCACAGAATAAGGTTGACAGAGTCAGAAACTCTGAAGAATTGCCACAATGAACCGAACACTCATTTATTACAAATTTGCCTTTGGGATTTGCCTGTGTAGGTCTGAACTTTCCGCCTGTTCAGGGGTTCAGCTTTGCTGCCAAACCTATAGCAGTAACCACAGTCCAAGCCACAACACCGAATTTACTATTTATCAGTACCAGTGAATAGAGCTCCTCCAAAAGCCAATAGACTTTTACCCTTTTCTACCAGCACAGCAACACAAGTCTGTGCAACGGCAAAGCAAGCAACATCAGAAATTCAGAGGCATAAATTATAACTTGACTAACAGTGACAAATGTATAAAGAGGGCACCAAATTTTTGAACTCCAAAGAGAAAGATGGGGAAATGGATGATACGGCTTGTTTCATAGTAGGAGCATTGTATCGCCTTGTTTGTTCATTAAGCTCATCTTATTTCATAACTTTTAATATAAAGAAATGTCAAAAGGGGCTTTGTTCACTGACCAAGAACTGATGAGGAGGTGCCGACCTGTCACATAATGCCTTCTGCTTACAAGTAGCCTTTTGCCCCAAAAATGCTCTGTGCATGGTATCAGCATGCAAAATGTCCTGTTTCTGTCTTACACAATACATATGAACCCAGATAAATAACTGGCCATCTGCCAGCTTAAAAACAAAAAGCAGAATCTATAAACACAGTTCAAAACCTACAAAGAAGAAAGACTGGCAAATCCTTAGATGCAAGGTTCATAAAAGAAAGATTGACAAATAATTTACTATCTGAGGCTTGCCAAGGAACTGTGCTACAACTACAGCTATAGAATTTGCATAAAATAGTTTACAGCTATATTGAATTTAACTAACTATTTTCTATCATTTAGCACCTTATGAAAAGACGAAGTATGACCAGAGAGGGCATATGAAACTTCCTTACCATGCAGAAAGCAAATTTTGAATGAAAAGTAACATTTGTAGTAGTATACCTCCTTAAATCATGTCTCTAGCACTTACAGAGGAAGATTTTTTTTTTTTAAATTATACATTGCTCAAAGAAAAAATTAAAAGTTTTCATAAAAGCTAGGTGCTTCTAGAATCTCAACTCCTCACAACAAAAACACTGGGAATAACTTACATTAAATTGATTTGGAAAGGTTTCTGTAGATGCAACCCAGGCAGAAAAGCCTCAAACAAGTTCTGCAGGAAGCCAGATTTACATAAGAACAAGCTTTATATCTTTCTGATCCAGGAAAGGATTTTTTTAGTGGTCATGTAAATGCTTTAAAAAAAAAAAAGTGTCCTTATGTACACAGCTATAGTATCTCACAAGCACAAGTGATCAGGTAGTACCCTAAATTTGCAGCTGTAATTTAGAATAGATGCACCTTTATTAGCTTGAAACCAGGCTTAATTTACAACTATGTGATCTTTATATGTTTCATAGATTTACATCCAATTCTGAAGAGCACATAAACTGTTATCATTAGGAACTCCTGAATAAGAAGAAATTGAGCAATTTACTAAATTAAATGAAAGCATTTATAGGCACATAGAACAATACGATTTACAGAACCTAGCTTGTTGAATTCCACTTTATAGATTGTTTGCTCCTATAAAATACATACTGTAGCAGATTAAGTTCTAAGGCATAAATTAATACCATATTTTATTTCTCATTTTTCTCCACCAGTATCACAGTCCTGAATACAACAGAAATATTTAAGACACCACCGCAACTGCAGGCTTGGGGAATGCAGTTTTGCTTCATTTGCAACTACAGCACTGCCAGGAATTTTCACGTATTTGTCAAAGGATGTTGCTTACTCTCTTACCCCTAATTAAACCACGTTAACCAATCAGAGGAAGATGGAATTAAAAAAAAAAAAAAAAAAACAAAAAACCAAAAAAAACCCCTTGGAAACCGTTTGTATCCACATCCCTGTGGCTTACACACAGCCCTTTTAACCCTTCCCCAAAAACACACAGAGGTATTTTAATAGAAGGAGCACGAGAGTGTCGCACACTCGGTGTTAGCATTGCCACCAAAGTCGTCCCCTTTAGGGATGCTGACAATTTATTCCGAAGTTTAAAAAAGCTTTGGGCTGCGAGAGGAGGTAGAAGCAGAGCATAGGCTGTTTTGAAATCCTTGCTGGAGAATTTAAATAAATAAATAAATAAAGCAACCCCAAACCACGAGCTCCATCTCCTCCAATGAAAGAGGTACCACAGGGTGTAGGCAGGTTGCCAGGCGAGCTCGGCAGCGTGACCGCACTGCATTGAGTTTCTTTAATGAAAGCCAGGAAAGAACACATTACACAGTGTTTCTTCTGAGAGCCAGCTAGCCTCCAGTGATTGAAATCAATAAAAACAGTCGGCAAGGGGCCCAGTGGGGGAAGAGAGAAATCTCCCCTACAGCATTCAGTTTGCTTTCCACTTTCTCCCTCCCCCCTGAAGTTAAACTCTGAAGATCACCATGACAAGCTACTTCGCTTCCAGCGCAGGGAAGACGCTGGTGGGGATTTAAAGGAAGCGAGCGCTTTCCTTCGCCTCCCTGCCTTCGCTCTCCCTGCTGCGTGAAGGAAATGAAAGGCTTGTTTGGAATTTGAATCCTGCCTGGAAAAACTTCATCGGACAAGTGCATCGTTCTGCATTTCAGGAAAGGGATGGATTTTACAGTCGGAGAATGCTAAAAGGTGAGAGGGGAAAGAAAAGCAGGGATCTGATTCACCCGGAGCCAACGTACAGGCTAGAGAATGTCCACCACGGCAGAGGGGACCTCTGAAGCTGCGGGAAGGACTGCAAGCAAGCGCCTGAGACCAGCACGATCCACATCCTAAAGTGGCCGAAACGTTAGGGAGCACGTGACCGACGCGCCGACCCAGGTAAGCAGCACCCGCTTTTAACGATTCTCTGCACCGCGTCCGAAACCTTTCCGCTTCAGCCTCTGCAGACCGCCCCACGTCCTCCCTCGTTAACCTCGGGCAAGCTAACACTAAGCTTGTCCTGTCTGAAAACGGTGTTGGGCCACTAATCCTCACTGAACTATAAAACATGCACAAAAGCCCTTTGTTTACTGTTTTGGTGTTGAATTTGCTGGTTGACAAGGTAGGAGGGGGCCGTTGCGTAACTCCAGCCCCTCCAGAAGGAGCTCACGCTCCCAGTCCAGGAGGGCCCGCTCGGAGTAAGGAAGCACGACTGACACCGCACGCTGGAGCTGACTGTGATCTGAGACAGTGCCAGTAATGAATTTCTAATATGGTCCATATTTATCTATTTTATTTATGTATTTTAATCACCATAGCAGCCACATACAGTACATACTTGCACTGAGCT
This sequence comes from Platalea leucorodia, assembly GCF_965183815.1. NCBI lineage: Eukaryota > Metazoa > Chordata > Aves > Pelecaniformes > Threskiornithidae > Platalea > Platalea leucorodia. Next base: position 12,629,496 of record NC_138827.1, read on the forward strand.
CCATGTGCTGATCTGCACCACGAATTACAGCAACTTGCATGCATGGGGGCTAGCCTGATAGTTTTGTTGAAAAGAACTTTGCAATTACTTGTTAATACAGCCAAGGGGGATTTTCTGGCACGTTGTTTAGGAATGACCAACACAGAGTTTACCCAGCACATGTATATTCTGCCATTACCCTAATGCATGCAGTTTTTATACAGATACCCCTATAAAAAAGGGCAAGACACAGATCACAGCTGTAGATCACAGCATCCTTCCCAAGTTTTTGGCCAACTTCAGATGATTTATCTAGACTTCAGTGAGACACGAACGGTGAAATCAAAGCCTGCCTTTTGCAAGGCAAGCAAAAACGATGATAGCTACATCTCTTTTCCAGCAATGTCAGGAATTCACTGGGACAGACAATAAATAGGTGCCTACGGAGCAAGAGCAACCATGCTTGCGCCCTCTGTGCTGGCCACCATTAGGCGTTGACAGCAACACACATGTTCGCTGCCGGAGAGAGCTGGGGAGGGACTGGATGCCTCCACTTCCACTCAGGACCCCTCAAGGGGATGTTTTGGCACTTATCCCCAACCTGTAGGGTACAAACACAGTCTGGATGACTGATGGTGGAGAGAAGAGACTTCCCAGCATCTCTTCCATTTCAGTACCACCAGACAGAATGCAAGAATTTAGTACAGCAAGTGTATGTGTATTTCTGCAGGTGCAAATGTTGCTCTTTCTTTGGAAAATGCAGCCTTTTAAGGGTGATTTTATTATTTTCTCATCACGTGTAAATGGAAATGACCCACACACTTACAGAGTTACCTGGAGAACACCTCCATGACCAAAAGTAAGGGACTGTTATTTTTGAATGTAAGTTTGAGCATTTTTAAAGCATGAACTGTTCTGATCAAGCTATGAAAATAACTGAGGCTATATTTAAATAGTAATAAATTTTACGCTGATTTTATCAGTCCGGTTTTGAACTCTTCATACAGAACAGTCGTACAATTATAGCTGAAGATGTAATTAAAGAACAATAATTTACAGTAAAAAAAGGGCACAGTTGTGATTCATAATAGAAGATGGCCCCATGTAAGTTTTTGGGCATATCCACAGACCCAAGATTCACCTCACTTCCCACAGTTTTCAAAAGCTGTTGCATGTTTTGCCTCCCCCCCCTGCACAGATCCTTTGCAGAAATGACAGCACCTTCACAGTTCAGGAATCACAGCAATCACTCCCACACCAATCAACAAGTCTGTTTTGCGCTCTTCTTGGAGCTAAATTTATCATTATGCAGAGGAACTCATTGAAGTCTTCACTTAAAATTTCAAACAAGGAAAGCTTAGGTGAGACTTGGACCATGCATATCACTGGTACCGACATTCTCAAGCTCAGGTGATATTCCTCCTCATTACTCTCTCAGCAGAAAATATAAATATTATCTTTAAAGCAGAGTGCAGGGTATTTTTGTTTATAGCGATGTGTTTTTCAGAAGCTAAGTGGAGTTTCCATAGCATTTACTGTTAATGGAACGTGTTCTTTTTCAAACACACAGCATAAAAAAAAAGTATCATGTGTTTTCTTATTCAGAAGACATTTTGACCGAATACAGATATTCTAGCAGTCATACCACAAGGCAAGACTTGTCAAAGTTTTTCAGTCATGCCAGTGTTATTAAAGCAGATTCCCTGAACAGTAACCCAGTCCTTCAGGGACTCTGCCTTTAGAGTATGGGTATCTGGAAGAATCCCATGTTGCTTTGCCGAGTTGGATACAACAAAATAGAACTAAGGGGAACCTACTTCTCACATTTCTTCTAGTCTTGATAGTCTCATATCATCAGGACTACTTTGTCCTCAACAAGAAATCACATCTTCACCATAGTCAAGCGCTCCTACTAGTTCATTCCAATCGTCTTTACAGCAATATATGGCATATAAGGTTTTGTAACAGTCAGCAAAGTAGATGAAATGCTTTCAAAGGTGGAAGGACAAACATTTTGTTTTAATCTCACCTATCTAAATCTTTATGAAGGGAAAGATCTGGGATTCTACAAAACAAGTTAAATGGCTGTTCCCAAAATGCTGAAATTCAACAATAAAAGGGCAAATATCGGGGTCTGCTGAACACCTGGATAGCCCATCTGGGGCAAAACATAATACTTGTGTCTGCACTGGTGGAAAAAGAGTGTTGCCATCCCTTTCAAATGAACATGATCTGACACTTCGTGTATCTCCTTTCGTATTTACACCAGTGGTTCATGCTCATAGTACTGAATTCATTCAGCTGAGCAGTTCACTCAGTCTCGAACTGACAGCTTCTCTGTAACGTACCCATTCCGACTCAAAAATGGAACATATTTAAACACACAGTTGGAGAAGGTACATTTTCCCTCATCTACGGGAAAGACTAGTGAAGCAGAAGACTAATTATTAAACAAAAACTAAAGGGTTATCAATCCCTAGGAAAGGCAGTTTTCCTTATGATTCAAATAGGAATCCTTATGTTTTACTTACAAAGAAATTTTTTGTTAAAAACAAAAAAAGCTATCAAAACCCCTAAAAAACCTCATACCTCTTTACCAACAAATTGTCATTAGCTTCAGCTCCAGAGTTCAACAGCATCTGTAGCTACAGGGAATTAATGTCCTGGTACATATCCTTTACTTTCAAACTCTCTGTGTTCTTACATTCAATTAAAAGAAAAAAATAATACCTCAACAAATTCCTATTCATTAATTTCTTATTTAACAAAACTAGTACCACTGTACTTTGCTCTGCTAAGGTCTTTTTAAAAAAAATAGTTAAATATACCAGAACGTATCTCGTATATATGTCTATCTAAATACTCAACTGCACATGCACACATATGCAGGAACATGCAATTTTCAATTTGTGATGAACGAGACCCAAAAGGAGACACTCAAGAAAACGGAGTGGGCAGGATTCAATTCTTTAGCAGAATGTGTTCATTTCATGATTCAACAACCCTAAAATAGACACTCACAGCAACAGCCACAACACAAGCAGCCCCTCAACTGTCCTGCACATTCATACCATGACAACTGAGCATAAGGGTGTCAACAACCTCTGCTCATGTCTTGCCACTTGATTTGCTTTACAATGGGATAAATGGTTTGGGAGACAGAGAATTGGACCCTAAGTTTGGTTATGAAGCGAGAGACATCTTAACACAAAATAAGGAATGGATGTGATGGACATTACAGATTTTTGCATTTGACTTTATGTCCTGTGATAACCAGAGATGGGTGACTGAGACTGTGACAATTGCTTCCTATGAAATGACTATTCTTGTAAATATATATAATTTCCATGAATAGACCTTTGAACACCTGTATGCAGAATCTGAACCCGTTTAAAGAAACAAATACTATAAAGCTCCGCTTGTATCTCACATACAGTTCAGTTCCCACCGAACATCCCGTTTTCACAAGTTTTGTCTGAAGGAGAAAGGTAAAGGAATAATGGTTCTAAGAGCTGGCATGAATTACACAATCTAGCTTTCCTCCAGGTCTGCTTGCTGCTCTTCCAATCACAATGATCAAGGGCAAATAGTACTCTCTCATTAAAAACAACTGGTAGGAAGAAAGAATTTGAATACATTTGTCAGTCTGAAATGGTCTCCTGAAAGTGTCTTAAGAAAATTCCATCCATATTTTCAGCATTTTGAAAATCTCTGAAATTAAAGTGCAATCCATTCCCAAATCCTATTTATTTAGCAATGCTTTACGCGCTTTCTTGTCAGCTCGCTGATAACTGTATGCCTATGATACTAACTCTTAAGCTCTCCAAAGTTATCACACAGTCCTGGAACACTGAAATGACATCTGGTTTTTATAGCATCAGGTGTGCCCTCATTATGCTTTTGTGAGGCAGAGCAGAAAATTGAAAAACAATTATGATTTAAGACCCTAAATTAAAACCTGTCGACTGTTTAGTAAAAATGCTCCATAAAACCTGTTTGTATTTCAACAGACCACACCGAAAAATATCATTGTAAAAGCGGCACAAAACAAGGTGTTGGTGGTGTTTGCTTATTTTGGAATTAAGGCACCTAGCAAGTTATCCTAAAATAAAATCGTATTCATCTACATTTCAATAATAATAGCTTATACATATTTATAAAAGAAATACTGTAATTTATGTGGGTTGAATTTAGAACTCATGTTAGTTTCAAAGTCAAGCTTTGCATGCAGAAGTTACATTTTACATTTTATTTTTGATAAACCAAGTATAAACACAACAGAAAACGGCATTTGCCCACATAATTTTAAAGTTAAGTATAAAATAGAGTGGATAATTACAGATGGAATAACATGTGAAATACAAGAAAACACAGACCAACCCACTAACAGAAGGATTATGTTTATCACATACCTGTTCTGTTATCATGTATTTTTGCAGGGATCAAAAGAAAGGAAACTTTTAAGGTAGGAACAGCAAGCAACTTCTTCATTACACACAGGGCGGCACAGCATAAAAAAGCACTGGAGATGGTCATTAGAAAGTGCAGACTGTTGAAGGTAAATGTTTCAATTGTTAGTGAAAGAAGAGTCAACATTTCCATAGCGCATATGGGATAATAGCTAGAGTGGGAATAGATTGCAGAGCTTTGAAAGTGAAGTAGTTTATGCTTGGCAGAAGAAAAGGAGAACAAAGGAAGAGAGAGATTAATAGCAAATGGAAGGTCCACCTCAAGGGAAATTCTAATCTTCAAGAAATTTTTTTAAAAATGTAACTGGTCTGGAAAAAAGCCAAGGTGTCAGAATTCTTTTTTGAATAGCAACAGAAAAGCTTCATATTTCTTCTTATTTGCAAACAATACAACATACTTTAAAATAGAAAAATCAAACTAAAATAAAAATTAAAACAAAGATTCTACTTTAGCATGAGACATTCCAGTATTACAAATGTGACATGAGAAAGTAGATATCGCACTTCTCTGCTGAAGATTAAATTAAAAGTCAAGATGTTTCCTAAAACACTTTAAATAAAATTGCAATCTGCAAACGGGGAAAAAAAAAAAAAAAGTTTGACAAAGATCTTCTCATTTTTTCCTTTTATTTTTTAAAACTTTCTCTAGAAATGAGTACTTTCCCTTGGAATACTGAGAACTAAAATGATACTGGAAGGTCATATGGTAGAAATGGAGAGATAACCTCCTGCCAGTGATGATGCAGGCAGGAGGTTACTGAAATGTGAAGTCAAGGTGAACAGGGAACACTGGAAAAGTTAGCGAAGCCAGAAAAGTCAACACCTAGTTCTCTTTCAAGATAGCAAAGATAAAAACATTATACTTCCTGCACAGGATTCTTCCAGATTCTCTGAATGAACTCTGCCTTTATTTAATGCTTTCATAAAATCTGTCACTGACCTTTAAAAACTTCTATTAATTGACTCCAAAAATTCCAAACCAGTTTTGAAGCACTGACTTATCTCCCACTGGACATGACCAACCAGGCATCCAGTAACAATAAGAGGTGCAAATTCATGATAAATTCCAACTTTCAAGTTATAAACAGGAGCATGATTCATACTTTTCCTGGCTTTGAAAATATTTACAACATTTTTTTTTTTTTTTTTGAACCTCTACACCCAGATCTTGCTATGATTAGACTTGGGATACAACTGGAAATGAAAGATGATAATCTGATTCATCAAATACTCTTGACAACTTTCATGACAGGAAGTATGGTTCATGTTGGCAGTTTTAAGCCAAACTTTGCTACTTGCCCACAGTAACATAAATTTAAACCAATTGTGGAACTTCTCAGCTTAAAAATTCCTAACTTTCAGGCACATGTTCAGCACAACAATGTATCACAGAACTACATTTTCTCCTTTCATACAGCACGTATTCATTTTACATTTACATATATAAAATCGAAAAGGCTTATAGCTCCTAAAGCCTCCAACTGGATAAACATTCCCAAACTATTTTGTTTTGTATACATTTTTGCATGTCAGCTCTTTTGCACATTTGTGTCTGCCTGACTTAGCTGCAATTAGCATGGCCCAATGTGGCAAACAGAGCTGACAGCCATTGCTTTCTGCATCCCACCCAGGGCCTTTTGCACTCCCTGTCCCTTGCAGGGAGCCCTCAGCTCAGGAATTACGGCAACAAAGCACAAAGCCCAGTTGTGCTTGGCAAAACATACACGACAGAGAGAGTTCTTCACCAAGGTGGAAACGCTGCTCAGAGACCAACAAACAAAATCAAAGAACCTTAAAGAGTTAGCCATGATGCTGTTCAGTTCCCAAAGGTGATACAGCTCCTCTCTCATTCCAGATCTGTCACATCAACATTTATATAATTTGATTAAGTACTTGGTATTTTAAATCCGCCATACCTTATGAAGAACAGGAAAAGAAAATCTGAAATAAATACATGAAACCACCTGGACAATATTCCAGAGTTTTCTGCACAGAGAACCAGCAGGAGGGCCACGAGAGAAGACCCTTGTGCAGAATGACGACAGACCTGGGCCCTACAACTTCCACGCAATGTAAAGCTGAGCTTAGCTGCCAGAGGAATTCTGCAGGAGAGAAACATAGTGAGCAAAACTCCAAGTAGTAGGTAATACAGTTTGCATAACATTTTTCAGCTCCCAGGTGGTAGTTATTTTAGGCAATTTGAGAGTTCAGAACGGTACCAGACTGTGTTTTAACTACTGTAATTAACGTAACTAACAGTTCTGGTCTATGCTGTCTAATGTTTAGATGTATGATTCAATTCTAGTTGCAGTCAGACCTTCTAAATTTCATGTGTTTTTAAGCATCAGCATAGCCTTCTATTACTACACTGCTAGGCTAGGCTTGGCCAAGGGCGAGATATTGTGGTTAGCAGATCTTATACATTCGTTTATCTAATGACTAATCTGAGATGCAATTTTGTAATTACTTTGATGATTCCTGCTGCTCTAAAGAAGGGCATGGGACTTATTCTAATGACCAGCCCAAAGAAGAACAGTGGAGAATTCAAACGGCACACAAAATGGAGAGAAAAATATAAACTCTGCATATATGAGGCCCTCACTGGCAAAATACATAGAATGTTCTTAAGTTGACAGTTTTATAACTCTAAATGGTTTTGCAAATGAAATCCAAACAAAAGAGCAGAGATGTACTCTAAATCACTCAGCAATTGCTGCTTAGAAAAACCAGCAACCACTAACTCCAGCAAACAAAAAGAGTTGCTTTAAGTAAGCTTAATGAATGGAAAAAAATGTCAGGATTTTTTGTTGTTGTATCTTTCAGCTTTATTTTTCTATATTCTTGAACCTATACACATAATGATTCAGTTCACCCTGACAAATATTATATAACCAACTATCAATCACATCAACTTTTTATATGTTGAGAGAAGTCAGATACCAAGTGATAAAACGAGTTCAGGCAGAGGGCATATGTTAAGCAGCTGGGAGTCCGTTTAAGCTGTCTATACGGCTAAAAGCTTAATGTCATTACACAGAGCTCTGATTTCTTCCTTCCCGCCTTACACTAGACTATCCACATTATATATAATAGAAATTATTAACTTACTGGAAGAAATATAGTCACACAGCGACTGCAGCAATACAAACAATATGCTTATAAATTAGATGTACTATATTTTGCTTACAGTGAAAGATTACACAACCAAATACTTCCGTTTAGGCTCTAAAGAAAGCTCTACTTATGAATAAAAGAATCTCAGGTAATAGTTTCAGGAACAATTTAAACCCGCATAAGTTAGTACTGCTGCCAAAAGATACACTCTCCAATTTCTCCCACCTCTTCCTTGGGTTGGCACAAGTGTTTGTAGTCTTGTAAACTCATCTGAGTTAAAATTACCTCTCTATCCTCCCCCAAAGGTTACTTTAAAACCAAATCAGTTCCTCAATTTAATTCACTGTGAATATTTCTGCCAGCAAAAAGAGGAGGTGACAGAAAGGTGGAAGCAAGTGGCTGTGCAGCTTGTGGGATCCCATTTTTTGCAGGCTCAGGCTGAAGACACCATTCCTTAAAATAAATATAAGTGTAAAATATGTAATGTAATAAATATAAGTGTGAAATACGTAATGTTGCTATGTGTATCCTACCTTTTAAGTACAGGGATGATGAACTTCAGCTTGCCAACTCTGAAATTATCACAGATCTTTTGATATTTGCTGCTTTTTAGGAGTGCCATGCATTGGACAGTTTTGGACTTTCACTTATTTCCCTCTAATTTCAAAATGACAGTAGAGGCCTAGTAAAGGCAGAAAACATAATTTTGCTTCCGAGGGCCTGAACTCAGGCTGTTCCCACGAAGCACAAGGGTACGTCAGTCACCAAGAGGCTGGTTCTTATGAAGACCGGTGACAACATTTCCAATGACCTCAGTCAGAGGCTGCGAAAAAGTAGACAAAGGAGGCAGCAGGGAGTGGGAAGTGTTTTAGTAAAAAGGAACAAGAAACTGAAGGGAGTCAGAAGAATTAATTTTTACATGCAGGAGGGAACAGAAGGAGAACTGAAAGTACAAAGAGCAGGAGTATCTGGTAAGTGCACAGGAGGCCACTGCGGGGCAGGAGGGGGACCCTGCGGAATAGATGGGGTAACACAAGGAGCAAAACAAGGTTGATGGATGCGCTAAAACATGTGAAATACCACCAAAGGAGAGTGCAATGGAAGAAAGGGAAACAAAGGCAAAAGTAAACATGTAAGAAAAGTGGAGGACATAAAACCCTTGAGCACATAAGTGATATGACTGGAATAGCTGTTGTTCTATGTTTAGAGAGATGGTTGAGAGTAAAAATGGCATCTCCCCAAACAAAGCACAGGACAGAGCAGGTAAACAGAAACACCTCCAAATGGAGAAGAGGCAGCTCTCCCCGTTCATTGCTCAGATATGGACGCTTAACACTGCATACAGAATCTGAGAACCTCACCCAGAAGGCAGCTACTATTTCTCAAAGTTAAGCAAATCAGAAAGCAAACAACGAGGTGGTATTATTAAATGTATCATTTCCAATTTGTGATTTAACCCAAGACTAGCAATATTGTATACTTCATATTTTTATTATTCAAAATGTGTCAGGCAAGAATCAGTCAACGGGGAATCCAAGAAAACCATTTTCCTTCTACACAGAGGGTGAGCATTTGCAATAGGACTGTAACAACGTGGACCTAATACCTCCATAAGAACAACATTTTGAAAAAGCTGTTTTTCCTGCAGACACAAACAAGTAAATTCAAAAAACTTCAACAGATAACCAATACAGCAATATATAGATTTTTATAGCATACAGAATTCACATTTCACAACACTGAAAGTATTCGTATAAAAGCGAAGTCCCTCTCTCCTCTTAGGTGAGCTATTTGTCCAATTATTTTCTCCCTTTAGATGATGCTCTCGGCTGCTATCGCTGTTGTTCCTTGAATGGCAGCGTTTAACCGTTCAGCATATACACTTACCTCCTGCCCGTCAAAAACTCTGAAGCACAGCCGGGAAGCAAACAGACAGGCAAACAGACAGACTCCAACTGGAGTCGTCAGGTTTTCTAGACTTCTCAAGTTATAACTGCAGTGAGAAGATGCTGGTTAGCTTCCTGCGTTTTAGAATGAGCAAGAAAATCCCCTTCACTTACTACCTACCGATCAGCGGTCAACAAAAACTTCAGATGTGATTTTTCCCTTTGGTTGCAAAAATTCTTTTTTTTTTTGCTTGCTAATTCTGGGATGGGTAATGGTAGCAGTCAATTATTAAACTGCTCCAGTAGTTTAACAGATGATGACTGAGTTCAAAATAAAATTTCGCTTTTATTATTAAGCTAATTAAATAAACAAATGCTATCATCTAATAATAACCCATACCCATAACTTCATTAAGGTATCTAATCTAATAAAGAAAATAAATTATCTTCACATACTATACAAATGCAAATATATGACAAGATGTGGTCAAGGCAGTTAAAGATAGAGGAGAAAACAGGCTTTGCCATCCTCCGTCCTACCCTTTGCATTTCCTCTTGGAGTTGCATCATGCCTGAAGACATCATTCAATTCAGCAATTACTCAAAGCAAGCGGCAATACCCTGTTAAAGGTTAAACTCTAGCAAACTTTTTAAAAGGGTCATAATTATGGAAACGCAACATACAATAATCGCTGAAGTCTGTAACCTCAGAGCGGATACACACTGTGATACGTTGTACAACCCGTAGTACACCACAGAGGAATCATAAGCACCAATGGAGAATTTGAAATGTCATTGCAAAAACTTTAATTTGATCTACTTACAACTCTTAGCCATAGGAAGCATGCAAAAATGTATTTTATATGCCTGTGTTTCTGAGTACACTCACGTCAGGTACTTAGTAGAAAATTTTACACTTACACTGAGAAAAAGGAGTTCACAGCCTCTACTTCAAGAATAGGAAGAGGAATGGTACCTCACCCAGCTTAAGTACATGCCACGCAATGGCACAGCCATTGAGACAGAAGGCAATCAGGCGCCTAAATCAAACACCCCTCCAAACAGAGGGAGAAGTTCCACCTGGGACTGGTTTTACTTAGTGTCAGGACAGAAGACTCCTCTGCCTTTTCAACCTACCCACTTAGAAACATGTTTATCACAAAATTAAACTGATGTTCAACTATCAAGTGGGGTTTTTTTGCTAAAAATATATAGCTAATATAAAAGTAACCCAGCAAATCAGTGTATCTACAGTAGAAGTAAAAACTTAAATTTGACACACTGGTGCACTTTTCTCATAAGCAAAAAGGTAAAAGAAAATGAGTAAGAACTTCCATGTTTTCCTTGGTTTATGCAGAACTTTACTGATTTAAAAAAAAATTATAAACAAGTTAGCTTAGTAATTTTATTCAGCTTTGCTGTAAAATTGCTCCATCTTACAACTTTGTTTTCTCATTTAAATATTACGTATAGGCATATGAAACTGATTTCACCCAATACCAACAGACTAACACAACACTAATTTTAACTGTTCTTTATATTTTCAGTTGCTTCAGGGGAAAAAAAAAAAATCCACATGATCAGCATTAAAGAGCAGTGCAATTTGGTTGGGCTTTCCCTAGTGGAAGTACTAGAATTTAAACATACAACTGCGCTAATTTAACAGGAGTCCACACAACAGTAAGAATTATCGAAGTTGCAGAAACATTTGACTAATTTCATCAGAAGGGTCTTTCATTTTGACCAAAGTACTTGGGGTCATTGGTACAGAAGTAATGACACAGAAAAGTGTCCAGGTACAAAATGTCTAGTTCTTCAAATGCTAGGTTAATTTGTTTTCTAAACCTAAACCAATATTTGATCAGTTGAACAAATATTTGAAAGGCATTTGGCTAGTTATCTATTCAGAAAGAGAACAAATTTATTCAAAAGGACTTTTCCCCCCTCAGGCACCACAGAATAAAATTTAGATTGAGCTCACAAGACTTCAAGATTTTTTTTACCTGGTCTTGGATTAGACCCTTCCTAACAGATTATCACTGTAAGGACATTAGTGCCTAATGGGAAATGCTTTAGGAATTAGGAGTGCTTTAATAGGAAAGAACAGATACACTATAAGAACTGATATGGCAGAACACTTTTCATCTACTACTTAAATAAGGAGAGCCAGTTTAGGTAGCAGTTTTACCATTGAATCAGGTATTATTAAGTATGAGCTGCTTTTCATGATGGTTTTTACTGCAAAAGTAATGTCTGGAGGAATCATGATGTCTTCCAGTTCTGTCTGCAAGTAAAATTTGTTCGTCTGTTTAAAAGAAATGCTCAGCCTCTGTTCTCCTTGTAATTCCCTCCAAGCACATCTATGATATTCTTAGACATATTTCAGGCTGTATCCACCTGTGCAGCTGATCACTTTCCCCTCGTGTCAGGGCAAAGTAGTTCAGTATCTGAAGAATAACAAATTAAATTTGGTCTCAGACCAAGTTTTGAGATCAACTTTTACAGCCCAACAAGATTTCATCAGAGACAGCTTTGATAGCAATCGCTGTATGAAGGTGAGACAATGTGTGGGGAATTTGAGCAAGCAAGGGGCACGCAGAAATCAGGATCTGCTCCCCGCTCCTGGTCCACCAGTGGTGGCTGCAGGCGAGGTGACTCGGGGCTTTCTCCAGCTGGGTGTGGAAAGCCTCCCAGAGCAGAGATCCCACGTCCTCCCTGGGCAGCGTGCTCTGGTGCTTAATTGCAGTGAAAAATGTTTTCTTCATATTCAGCTATAACGCCCTGTTTGACTTTATGACCATTTCTCACACCTTCCCGCTCTGCACCTCAGCAAGGAGCCTGGCTCCACCTTCTTGATGACCTCTTCGCAGGGAGGGGATTTGGCCAAAGTAGAAAAGGAATTATACATCGGTTACTACGTTACTATTCTACTAGAATATTTTTATCTATAATATTTAAGTAAATAACCTTTTGAACAATACAGTACTCAACAAGTAAATATTTTAAGTGCAAACCTACAATGTTTCCATAAAAAATAAAGGTGCAATTAACATGCCACTCAGGTACCGCACAAGCTTTATTAAAGTGCAGGTATACGCTACTGCTTGCTAAATTCTGAACCAGAGAACACCTATCCTTACAGCAGTGGAATATGTCACTATACCACTTAGGTGAAAGGAATAAATATTTGACAGTCGAAACATTCATATTAAAATCGATGCAAAATTTGTGACAGGCTGAAAAAGACAAAGTCTAAAGAAGCAAAAAGCATAATCGTCTCAAGGTTTATCTTCAGTTTAAAACTGGAAGTATGATCAAAAGACTGAAAAAGAGTTGTTGTTTGCAAATTAATAATTAACCTGGAACGCCTCCTAAACTCCTCAGCCTATAAATTTACTAGAAATAAAAGCAGAAAAATAACTTTCTAATACAGTTCCTCTTACAAGCAATTGTCAAGCTTTTTTAAGCATTTTTATCTATTCAAAGAGTAGATCTACTGCCAAACTGTTTATCTTCCCTTTCAAATAAAAAAACTGCTTTAAATCCCACATTGAGAGGTGTCAGAAACGTAACCCATATAAAAGAGCACACAGACCTCTAGAGGCTTCTGAAATCCTTCACCCATCATAAAAGCCTTAAAACTTTCATTACTTTCTTTTTAGCTTTTTAGAATAAGGTTTGTATTTGGATTTCAATCAAATTAGGCTTAATGTTCCTGGTACTGTAACAACTTAAAATATTAATAATTTTCATAATTCTGTCCAAAAACTTTTAAATGATCGGTCTTCCTTACAAAGTTATGCAGTTACAATAGGACACCAACTGTACTTCAAAAGTTACACTGAGGGAGATGGCATTTGTGAATTCTGCTTTAGCATATGTTCAGTATATAAAGTTATTTAAGTGCTGTACAATAAATAATACAGCAACATAGGCTTTCAACACATTTGGAAGTAAAGTCATAAAAACAGTCTTGTTTTGGCCAAAGTGCAAAAATTTACACACAACAAATGTTGCAAATAGGAAGCCGCGAAATCCACTACAAAGACAGAAAGTTTTGTAGCATTTTTGTGGCTCTTTCTCCAGACGCATAATCAGAATTTAAAAAACTAGACCATAAAATACCTAACTTGCTTGGTTAGCAGGGTCTTTTGTAGCTGTGTCTCCATCTCACATGCTCGTCTGTACATGACAGCCAGCAGCACGAGGAACAGGCCACAGCAGCACCTCAGTACCTTCGTTAACACAGAACCCAGAATACAAAGGGCTCCATAATAAGTGGAGAGGAAAGTGGATTTATGGTATCGATACAGGCAATACATTTTGAAGAGCTGTAGTGGCTCCACAGTAATTAACAAATTCTTGGGATAGTTGTTCACAGAGTATTTGGCTTGTGGTGACTCTCGGACAGTGATCTTGCAGAAATGAGTAATTAGAAACTATTACAATAAGACTAAGATGGCTTTCCCAGAACAAGCGTTGGACATAGCATCATCCTTCAGGAAGAAATGAGGGGCGAAGGTGTAAGTTGCTAAACTCTCAGATGGAGACACCTTTGACAAAGCTGCAGATATTCTTTCAGTGGTCGTGGGGGCACTCTGGTCTACACACACGTGCTCGGTTGGTCCTGCAGTTGGTTGGTTGTTCAATGTCCATGTCCAGCAGGGCAGGTACCACTGAGGGTGGGAAGATCTCCAGGGTTAGGACCAGGAACACTGCTCCTGGTACATGATGTAGCACAGGGCTTCTTGGTGTCCTTCACTAAGAGCAGTACTGTTCGGTTTTGGTAGAGCTGAGTAGCTCCATACTGGCTGGTTTGATGCTAGCATTTTGTACGATGCCTGGATCATTTGGGAAGCTTTTGGTATGAGGTGTCAGTCAGATCACTGGCTTAGGCTTTCCATTTTTGTCTACTGAAGGAAGAGAAATCTCTCTTCCTCGCTCAAGACCAGTGCTTCTTTCTTCTCACCTTTTCAGTGAAGTGAATTGAGGAGGGGGAAGAAGTAAAAATACAGGGAAAACTTGTAATGATAATTCAGTTCTGAATGCTCATACAGCTCACATGGCTGACACAAAATCACTCACAGTTGTAATTAGAAACTCTCACTCAACAGATAAAAAGTGTTTGTAGGCAAAACCACAATCAGATCCTCCCTTGCAGTTTGTAAAACTGTCTAGTAAGGTCTGAACTTCTATATTTGCTCATACTGTATCCGAAGGCATCTCAGTTCAAATGGTTTCCCCTCCTTGCTTCCTGGCTAAAGATAACATATGGGACGAGAAAGAAATGAGTCTCTCCAGAGCTGTAGGATCATTGCACATTCAGCACTGAATCACTAAGAACCCTTTAATAGGAAAATTACTGAAATGCTATGTCTAGTGCAGATACCAAAACTAAACTGAACTTGCTGTGCTGTGCCTAAAAACTGCAAGAAATTAAACAGAAGAATTCATATGCTCTACAAAGAGGATCTCTGAAGGGCACTTGTACCCTGGGAGCCAGCTTATCAAATACTGTTCCAGTCTGGAAGTTCAGAAAGGAAAGGAAACATTAGCATTTTTCTACTTTAAGAAGGAAGGAGAAAGGAAAAATCTTTGAATACAACTCTCTTTCTCAGCACTGGATTCGTTATACCAAGTCACCATAAACCCATATATTCCTGGTTACTGAAACACTGGTGGGTTAGTAAAGGGGGGAAAAAAATGCACTAAGAAAGTCCAAGTTTATCTGTACTGTTCTTACAATGTGGATGACATAATGTAATAATTGGAATTTTTTCATTTTCAGTATTATCTCTGAAATAGTTTGTTCCTTCTGCTCTGATTTACAGTATAAAATCCCCAAAATTATAAAAATACATTTCTATTTCAGTCTTTTTGGTTTTGTTATATTTTTTTGTTACTTTATCAGACCTTAAATCCTAGGAATTCCCTTGCTCTGTCTCAAAGAAGAAAACTAAAATGCTGTTATGTACACATGCAAAAAGAACATTTAGTATTCAATCCTTTTAGCTGCAAAATCAAATGCACGCAATGGAACAGAAAAAGGAACCGACATCAGGCATACATTTCAAACACATTACACAAGTGATCAAAGAAAAAAGGGAAGAAATCTAAAGTAAAGCTACTTGCATAACAGACTGTGCATAAACCATTGAGTCTTTTGAGTGGGATAAATACGTTTCAGACTGTGCCACTAATGTGACATTTTAATGGTGTGAGAACTATAAACAAAACTTCTTAAAGATAGATAATAAACTATGAAGTCTGCTATAACATTTAAAGGACCAAATAAACAAATATACCTGTTTCTTTTCCTGCCAAAAGTGGACATCACACGAATCCTGGTGATGGATGCCACAGCTCTGAGAATGTTGTCACTTTTTCTGGACAATGAAACAAAACCACAGAAACCAGCAGGAGAAGCAGCCAAGTTTAGCCACCACATTTGGGCATCATGATCCTATAAATACACACGCAGCATCTAGACAAGGCTACGATTGTCATTCCCCTTGTAAGAAAATGATTAGTTGTACTACGCTAATAATATACTCTGAAATACCGAGGAATCAGAATCAATTTTCATGTAATAATACCAGAATGTGATTCCACACTTCAGTAATAACATTCTGCTGTAAATGTGCAACAAAGATGTGTGCAGCGAAGGCTCAGTAATACAGATCCAGAGAATTATGCAGCATCTAGTCCAATCCAGTTACCAGTGAGGGCAGGGGAGGAGGACACAGGAGGACACATACTGAGCTACGATGGCTTACGCTGATGAAGGAGCTGGCTGGAGCTACTCCTCATATGACCTCATTACATACTGTGAGCATGACGCTATCGTAAAAGTGCTTAAAATGAAAGCTGACAACATAGATTCCTGTTATTTTGCTTGACTCAAAAAAAAAAAAAAATTTACACTGAAAGCTTTGTCTTCATTCATATCACGAAGAGTACAATATACAATATGTTATCACAAGAAAAGCATGTCACAAGAAAAACCTCTTGATTTCATTTAATTTAAAAAGAGACAGAACTGGGCCAGTTTGATATACCATCATGACTCTGCTTTGTTTACCAACAAATACCATGTACTACTGCCTATAATTCAATTTTAGGAGTATATTACCTAGCAGTTTTATAAGCAAGATCATTTTTACTACGGGAAATGATATAAACTTGGACAAGGATAACATTCAACATTATCAAATGGGAGGCATCAGAGTTATGATTTCTAGGCACAAGTGGTAATTGGATTGGAAGGCAAAGTTCAAGAAAACAGTAATACTCTTGTGTATTAACAGAAGGCCTGTTCTGCTCTGTAGTGCACTACCCAAGGCCATTTCCTTCCTTAATATTAAAATTCTAACCAGCCTTCATTTCATCTACAGAAATTTATGACCCAGTCCAAGTTCTGTGTATAGCTTTAGAAACAAACAGACTTGGAATATGAGACCCAGCATGTTATAAATTCTTAATTCAACTATAAAAATCTGTACATGCACAAGTGGAGAATGTTTAAAACATGCTGAGTTCCATGCTGTGCAACACAGTGAATTATTGCTATAAACACTGCAAATATCTTAGTCTCTAAATGCAGCTGTATTAATTACAGATTTGATGTTAAGATCCTAGATATCAAACACTGAGGAAACTGGGCCCACTGTAGATGAAATGAAAATGGATAACTATAACCACAAAAAGAAATTCCTTAGAAATTTGTCTTAAGCAGTGCTTTCCAAACTGTGAGGCACTCTCTACACGCAATATGCCTGTTTTTTCTAAGTGGCTTGCAAGCACTGCCAGGAAACCTGAGCACGTTCTCCTAAGCACTGCTGCTGTTGAAGTCGGTGCCTTTGGCTGGACCTGTGTTTGAGGACTTGCAGAATACTGAAAAATAAGCTGTTGCTTATAAACAGAGAAAATAGTTAGCTCACTCAAATCCTTAGCTGTTTTTTTCTTTCACTGCCAAAGAGACACTTACCTCTGACTTGAATATCATATCTCAAAATTAAGCCAACAGCAAAGAGAAGGAAAAGGAAGTCTGGAAAACGGAATGAAAGCACGTTTACTCTGCAAGGTAAATCAGGGAAATGGCTGGAAGGGCAGAATTATAAATCTAAACACTTAAGTCTCCAGACAAAATATTAAAACATCAAGCTTAAGCTTCAAAGAGTAATAACAAACCCTGAAGACCACACATCTGAAGGTATGTGTCTAGTCTTCATGCCTCCGCACAGCTCGAGAGTAGGTATTTATGTCAAAACAAATGGGTGGGCCACTGAGAACTGTCGTGTAGCAATATCAACCACACCACTTTCTCCTCGTTGCAAAATCCCATGCTTTTCTATCATAACAGCACATTCAACCCACCCCAGCTTCTCCATTCACGAGCACTACAGCACTTGCCGTCCTTTCTTCTGCCTCCCTTCTACAATCCTTACCCCTAATAATACTGACTACTAATAAAAGACACAAAGACAGCTCTCTTCTGTTGCCATCTGTCCCAGTAGCAGGTTAGCTGAGAAATAATCACATGCCATCAGGCATATACCAGAAAGGGAGGCAATGCAGACATCGCAGCTGCAGCTTGTCAGGAGGTGGTCAGGTTCAGATGGGCCAGCTGCTTGGCAAGAAAATGCCCATGTTCAAATCAGCTGGCGAGCCAGGAGGCACACACGTTCCCTTTTGGGGAGCTGCTTGGTCAGCAATGGTGCCATTTAGCCCAACAGCACCCGCTGCCTCTCAGCTGCCAGGAGGTTAGAGAAAGCACTCGTCAAGCTGTGAGCTCCACAGATCTGACTTAAAGAGACACGAGAAATGTAAGCTCTGTGTGTGTGTGTATGTGTGTGAATATAAATAAAATCAGATCAGCCTACAAGGTTGCGACATTGCACAAAATAGAAAACGGGATGGGCTAAATCTCATGGCGCATAAATAATTTTCAGCGGCCATGGTCAAAGAAGAATGGATGGTGAAGTGCAAGAAATTGCTCCAGCTGATCATGTAACCACTGCTAAGGAATTCAGATCATGCCCCTGGACCATAGCATTGCCTTCAGACACCAAAAACAGCTTTTAAATCTGGAATAGTTGCACTGGCTTACACCAAACTCAGAACCAGTATACTACATTACCCTGGGAGAAAGGCGAAACAGAAGGAGGAAGAAAAACCTCACTCAGTCCATGCAGTTTGGCAGCAAGCAGAATTGCATAAATCCATCAAGTGAAATTGCATCTTAATTGTAAGGCCATTTTCAGTATTTGAATGCAATTTCCTCAATACTTTTCCACTCTGTAAGATACGTCTGACAGTTAGAAGCAACTCTGCAAACGCCCTAAGACTGATCCGCCTGCAGCTGAACAAAAATCTTGATTTGCCAGACTTAGCACCCTGTACATGCTGTACTAGCAGGTGCTGCTGGGGCTACTTACATTTCAGACTGCAGAAGCAGTTCACGGATTGATCAATGGCTCTAAAACATATTTGGGAAAGTATCCCAGCCCTCAATCTGTCTGTTTAGTCTCTCTGAGCATTTATGAATAAATAAATAAGAAAATTTACCAAATACCACTGCAAACTGGCAACTATAAAAAGTGAAAGTAAAGAATGTAATTAGATTATGAAGTTTATAAGCTTAATTGCAAAAGATTTCTACAAACTAGAGCTTGTAAATACATCTTTACTTTATGTAAGGAGTAATGACGAAAACCTCATACGACATACTGGAGATTTAGCCTGACCTTCAGTGTTGCAGTAAACACGCAGACCCTCTTGGGTGATTTTTGATTTTTTAGCCTATGTCTCAATTGTTTTAATAAAATGGGGGTTTTGCAGTTTGTTTTGGGTTTTTTTGTTTTGTTCTTTTTGTTTGTTTTGTTTTGTTTTTTTAAAAGAAAACAAGCTACAGTCACGGCAAAGACTTTTTTCATGTTTTGTTTAGTTTTGTTTTAATTTTACATTTTTAAAGCATGTCATCAGATATCTTCAGAAAGGATGTGGCACAGCATTCATTCTGCCTACTTACTCCAGATTAAGTTACTCTTAAAAAAAAAAAAAAAAAGAAAAACCAACAAATAATCCCCTGCTCAACTGATAAGCACATAAATTTCAGTGGGAGACAGAATGCCGAAAAGAACAGGTAGTTGAGAGGAGCTGACACACATTGTACTAGAACTCTAAAGTTTAGTGCCATATTAAAGTTGTCTTGTCAGAGAAAACTCCAACACTAATATTTGCAGTGAATTTATTTGCAGAGAGCAGACATACATGGCTACAACACAGTGGCGAAGGCAGCAAGCATCTGCCACTTACATATACCGCCTAAGTGACCACAAATCTCACATTTGTGCATATCTCTGTGTACTGTAATCTAGCATAAAAATATTAATTAGAGAAGCCTAAGTGACTACAAATCTCACATTTGTGCATATCTATGTGTACTGTAATCTAGCATAAGAATATTAATTGAGAAGCATATCAAGTTAGGCTTGTCAGTCCCAATATTTTCTGGTAATTTGAACAAGGCCAGAGAATAAGATAAGCATCTTTACAAATCCAGTTGGCTTTACTTCAAATCCAAAAGCTTGTTTCTAAGCTGCATAAGGACAGGAGCCCACAGAAAATCAAATTTTGAATGCAAAGCCAACCCAGTTCTGCTCATCATCCTCCGTTCTGAAACCTACCTGCAGCAACCGTTTTTTGGGAGCTCACTGTCCTTCACTGAAATACTGTACAACACGCAATTATTTTTGTAAGAAATTATTTTTGCATCAGAGTTACACTTATTTTAGGGACATTTATCATTTTTTATTAAAAAAACACTTTTGTGTTTTTTAAGTTTATGCTAATGAAGTATTTTCATTGGCACTCATGAGTTAAAAATTACTTCAGCTTTCTTTGCAGGTTTTTTTTTCTTTTTAAATCAAGCTGGTAAGTACTCCCAATTTACCAGTGCAAATCAGCTTAATTTGCTTAGGAGCTAAAACTTGGAGCAAACAACGGTATTTTCAAAACAAATACACCAAGTTAAAGCGAGGGCAGTTGTGGTTCATCTGAATCATATGGCTCCAGATTTCAAATCTAAGCTAAGGAAATAGAGGTTATGACATCCTGCAGCTGGGACAAGTAGTGTTCATAAAGCAGCGTTAAATCAAGACCACTTGGCCAGTTCAGGCAGTTGCTTGTGTGGAAGTGAAAGATCCCATGAGAGCATTAAAAAAAAGGAAAGGTTTTGGTGTCCTAGCCAAACCCCCCTTCCTTCACTTAATGCTACCAGGGACTAAGTTTCTTCACAGCAAACGACTGTGGAAGGTTGCTGCCAAGTAATTGCTACTGATTTATTTACATCCAATCACAGAGAACAGGAATTAAACACTTTGCAGAATACATGGGCAAGTTAATTACAAAAGGTCTTCCCATGCTACGCAAATGCCAAGTGACTGAGCCTGCCGCTTGGTAGGTTAGTTTTCAGACACATCAGTTCGGCGAGTTGATTCACCATAAGGCTACGCAAATGCTTATGCCAACACAAAGACAGATACAGCGGCAGGGAGAAGTAGCTGGGAGCTTTAGCAAGGCAGCGGTATTCCTGCTGGTAGCAGGGGCACAGGCGGATAAAAGTTTTGATTCAGTCTGGGAAACTCAGGACAGAAAAAGGACTGGATCTGGAAATGTTATTTTCCAGTCTCCCATTCAGTAGCATTTTAAGATCTATTTACTGATACATTAAGCATTGATAAAATACCTGAGAGTTGACATTTTCATTTATAACAGATGAAAAAAGTTTGTTTTCTAAATTTTGTGAGACGATACTGGTGGCTGAAGCAGAGGGACCGTTCACTGCTTCCCTGAACACCACAATAACTGCGCCTGTAGCTTTTTTTTTTTTTTTTTTTTTTTTAAAGTAGGGAGGAAGCATGAAACAGTAGTACTGATTGGAGTCTTTGACGACACTATCTGGATGCCAGTGTCACGCTGTGTAAACATGTGGATGCATTAGACAATTGTTGGAAGCAGTGAATTCTAAATTTGATCTAGTGATAGGACTCATGCTGTTTGGAAAAAAAAAATATGGGGTTGCAAAACCACACAAGGAAAATGTTTCAGACTTGTTAAAAAAAAAAAAGTACAATGTGAACAAAGATGTATTGGATGGCCTGCAGATCTCGGCCTCTGGAGAGCCTTGACAGACAGAAAAGACAACCTGAACTCTTGGCTCTCAAACCGTTAAATAAGTTTATAAAATGTATTCCAACCTGAAAGGATAAAAACATTTTCATAGAGAAAAATTTATATTCACATGCAGAATACAAAAGATTTTCCTTGCTAAAAGACAATCTGCAACGATGATTTACATCCTCTTCCACATTTCTAGTGCACACTACTGCCTGAACTAATGAATCATTTTTAGTGAAGCCTGAGCTCTACGGTATCCCCAGCGATGCCGGCCCGGGGAAGGGAGTGGTAGTTAACTGCCTTCCTTTGGTTTGTGCTGGCGACACAATGCTTTTTGCTTTATAGTACTCAATGGTCTAAAACACAAGTTGAAATTAACTCCTTCATTAGCTATACAGCTGCTACTCCTTATCTCTTTCATTTTTCTTAATTATAGCACTGCAAAATTTTATGTTGTGATTCAGAATTGTATATGATTAATATAATATATGATTTATATTTGTTAGAATATAAAATACGGGCCTCACAAATAAAATTATACATTACATATGACATTTGAAAACATACTCCATTCTTTAAGCTATCTTTCTAGATAGCTTACTATGCTTATTCTGTCCATGCTACAACTTCACTTCAAACTGATTAACCAGCTTTTTATTCCACTCAAGTTGCTTACATTAGAAGACGAAAAATAATGGGTTCAGCTCCCAGCAAAACTGCAAACCCACGTTAAGCTTGTCACTACAAAACTTGTTATTCATCTCCACATTGTCCATAGATGTGAAGAGCAGTGTGTATAGCTCAGCCTTTCAGTTACGATTCATGTTGTGATTTAATCATTCCTGGAACATTGTTTACTACATAAAAGAAACTGTACTTCAACAAGGATCGGAAAGCAAGAAAATCAAATCAATCCAGAAGAGCTACTGAGTCACTAAGGAGGAAAGCAATGAGATACACGTAATCCTTGTGAATGTGGAGTAGGTCAGCAGTAGCAAAGCTGCTCTTGGGTAACTGCTGGGTGACGACTGTGGACAGAACCTTTCTCCAACCCACCCCTAAGAGCTCCACGAGCACACGACAGCAGTCCTCGCAACACAGATCTCAGTATTGCACCTTGCTGTGCATATAAATAAGTTTGTGCAACTTAGCCAGCTGAATTCACAACAATTCACGTCTAATTCTAGTCATATCCATACATCCATGGATATGAAGCCACAGGCCACAACTAAGGCACTTAAGGACTGCATTAGTCAGGAGAAGTCGTCATCTATGGCCTGTCCCTACATAGCTGGAGCTCCCAGAGCTCCAGAAGGTATTACAGCTCTGCCACAGATGGGACTTCAGCAATGAGAGCCAGGCCTTTTTACATCCACTGCTAACTATTTAAATCCTCCTTCCCACCTAAACAAACACAGAGGAAAAGAGCTCTCCACATACATTTTCCGCTCTAACACACGGGGCAGCTGTCCTACTAGGACCTTCAACATGGCTTAAATTTCTGTGAAAGTATAAACAGAAGATCCGCTGTTTCTTCACATGAGTTAGTGACACATTCATTTTTGTTCTTGAGAAGAGATGCCAGCCAGAGTCTGTGACCAAACAGCCAGCCACTATAGCATAGTTCAAGGCCACTACAGTCGGTGTTAGGTGATTTCCACCTGTGCGACACATCACAAATACAAGTTAGCCATGGCAGATACACAGAAATCCCTTTCTCTTAAGATCAAGACCACGTAATAATAGCAGTTTGTGCTTCTATTTATTATTCTTCGTCAAATTATGAAACTAAAATTGCAAGCAAAATACTGGTTGCACTATTTATTTTTCTTGGGTCCTTAAACATCGGCCACAGTATGGGAAGCAGAGGACGAAGAGAGGCCAAGCGGAGCAGGGGAGCTGGGTCGGGTCGCTCTGACTGTAACACACGGTAGTAAAGACCAGAACCAGTGCTAACAGTTGAGAAAAGGGAAAGGAAAAACGTGCGCCAGAAAGAGATCAGATCTTTTACAGACCATTACTGCATCTCTCAATAAAACTTTAACATAAGAAGAATGAAGTGGCACAGGCAGCTATTTTAAACCATTTTTTCCCCAATAAAGTATTCTGCTTACCACAAAATTCAGTCATAATTAAGTACCCTTGAACTAGTTAATGTTTCTTTTTAGGGGAAAACTCATTTATTCTTAAAAGTTATCTTGCTCTCCAAATATTGCTGTTCAGTCATTATCTAAGCTAAAACACTTAAACCTCTTTAATGCCAATATATATGTGGTTTGGTTTTGGTTTGTTTTGTTTTACTGCAAGACATAGGGAAATTAGTCCTTTACTTCATTTTTCTTCTCCTTTGGATAAGTTACATCTGCATATTGAAATACTGGTTACAAATTTTGAGTGGTCAGATAGATTATACTTTTCATTTTATAATTTAATAAAATATACTTGCTCTCCTTATTTTTTCCCGACAGTGTGCAAAGTAACAAATATATATTCAGTAACCAAAGCAAATTAGCGTAACACAGTATGCCAAAACCACTACTTTTTACAATAACAAACCAAACTGACATTTATCATAGTATCATATTACGCGACAAGTATTTCAGATCAGGACTGTTACGTGCCAGTTTTAACCCACCAAGCATGACATCTTGCATGAGGAGAAGGAAGGTTTGTTTCTATTTTTAGACTGGTCTACAGCTTTTATTCAAGATCCTCAATTCACCTCACAAATGTAAATAAAACCATCAACGCCGCTGTAACACATTAATTCTAACAACTTTTCAGCTACAGTCAAGTCAGTACAGGCAGCAATTCAACACCAAACATCATGAACAATTATGTTACAGATGATCTAATCACTGGATGAAAACATTGGGTATTGTACATGCTACACAGAGCATGGTACAGTGTAAGACAAAAAGTAAGACAAAAAAACATGAAAGTGATCTGTATTTATCAGAATTGATTAAATTTAATTTCTTTCAGCTACCTAGGAACAATTTTTTCACCTTTTCTTTCTTTCTTTTTCTCCTCCCAGTGGCTCAGTCAGACTGACATTCTCCTGGGCTGCACCTCATGTAAGTACAGCTATAGCAATACAGTGTGACTATTATTGTATATGTTTATTTCACCAATGTACAACAGTGAACATATTGACTAAAATTGGGACTTCTAGACCTGCTATTTACTTCTGTGAAAAGGTACTGGAAAAATTTACTAAGTCCTTCCTTACTGAAGAGTTAACTAAGGCAAGCAATATCCACTCCCAGATCATACTCCTTCTCCAAGACGACAAACCAGCCACCTAAGTAGTCTCATACAAAGACACATCCAATTTACTACATCTTTATAGGTTTGTGAAATCTGGACTTCATGAAGTGTCTCCTGATCTTGAGGCAGTCCAGGGCTCCTTGCCAGGCAGGGGAACCTCTGTCACCCAGGGGAACTGCAGAAACAGACTGGAGGAACATCAACACTCGGAAGGCTTAACTGGCGTTACTTCTGCAAGCTGCTTGCCAATCCATGTGAAGAAGGAATCGAGGCTGTGACACTCTCCCCACCACCTCTACCACCAGGCCGTCATGACAGTTAAAACTGCCTGAAAGCCCACACTAATGATTTTCATACAGTGACAAGGGCCGATCAGGGAGGAGGAGAAAGGCAAAGCCAATGCCTAGTCACTCAGCTTGGGCTAACTCTGCAGGAAAGATGCATCTTTAAGAAAGCCAAACAGAGGAAAAGGAGACACAAAACTCAGTATTCTCTAAGCAGCCAGTACCATTCATCTGAGCACTGATGGTACAAATACCATCAATACTCTGAGGGTGTATTTGCCTGCAGCCTGAAGAATGTGCTCGAGTGCAAGGGTTGGCACCTGCTCAGAGGGGTGGGGAGTAGGTGCGCCGTTCACCCCGGTCTAGTTAATGAGCAAAGGACTAGAAGCCAGGAATCATTTAATGTAAATACCAGCTCTGCCACTACCCAGTGCTGCTCTGTTGCTCTCAGCAAGTCACTTCATCTTTTTCATTTTCTCCTATGTACAATGAAAGTAACATTTCTGCGCCCAGTGCCCATCTCCCCAGTGTTTAATTCCCAATTTAATATTCTAGTCATAAATGCACTGCCTCCCTTTTACTTTGACAAAGTACAGTCAGTATCAATAGGTAACACTTTTTAAAAACTTATTTCCAACTATTGTGAAACAGGAGCTGAATGTTTATGGCATAGTTATTTTTTATGTCAGTTTACCATAGGGCCTCTTTAGCCACAAGCTTACAGCCAGAGGCCCCAAGGCATTTTTGGGAATGGAAACTTTTTGAGTTTAGCTCTTAACAAATTTCCAGCCTGCAGTATGTTTTTCATTAGTCTACATGGTGTTATAATAAATGATGCACTTCCTCTTTCATTTTATGATTTTTTTTAAACATGCAACAATTTTTCTATGTCTGTTTTCTATTACTTTCAATATACTCAACCACACTAATCTCAGAGTCTATGTATAAAGACAGAAAGGATATATTGAGTAAGATATCAGCCACAGCAAGACACGCTTCTAGTGTAAATTCTTCACCAAAGGCTGATCATAAACTCATTACATGTATGCAGCTCCATGGACAGCCTTCCTTTTAGGTGCCATTGTTAAAAAAAAAATAAAAAGTCCATTATCCCAAAACCTAAAGTTGGCCTAGGATGGACTCCTGTAAGGTATACACCTGCAAGACACTCAACTAAAAAAGTTTGATCCCATCGGCCAGATACAAAACATATGAAAACCTCCCTAAGCCTCCACATAACAGAATTATAAAAAGGTTTTTTTTTTGCATAAAGAGCAACCTGATACTCCTTTGTATAGTTTTGGGCCCCCCAATACAAGAAAGCTTTCAATAAACTGGAGCAAGTTGAACGGAGGGACACCAAGATAGCCAGGGGGCACGAACACCTGCCCTGTGAGGAGAGGTTGAAGGAACTGGGCTTGCTCAGTTGCTCTTCTTGAAGAAGAGAAGGGTTTGGATGGATCTAACCACCACCATGTTGTACCTACAAGAGGCTTATTGAGAAGACTGATTGCGGCTCTTTATAACGATGCATGGTGGGATGAAAAAAGACAGTGAGCTTAAGTTGAAAAACAGATGGATTCCAACATATAAGGGAATTTTTTTTTTTTAACCCATTAGGACAATCAAGCATTGAAACAGGTTGTCCAGAGGTTGCACAGTCTCCGTTCTCAGAAGTTTTCAGGATCTGGTCTGATTTCATAGCTGACTCTGCTTTGGGCAGGAATTTGGATAGATGACCTCCTGAGGTCCCTTCCAACCTGAATTATTGTATGATTGATTCAGTCCAGTAAAAAATAGTTAAGCTTTTGAATACCAGAAACAGAATACATCCGGAATTTATCCAGACTGTCTTTTTATTTTTTCCCTGCTACCTATTATAATCATAGACATATTGGTTTGCTAATACTGCGCTGCAATAACTTTTTTAAGTAATCATAGAAAAACAGCTGTGAAGAGCCTTTAACCTCAGACTCCCAATTTCTTAAGTGAAATCTTAATTGAAATCTCCCTCTGGTGGCTATAGCTTTTTGAAGCAAAATTCATACAGGAGAAAAGAGAGCAAATAAATATTTACCTTAATGAGTTTGGGACATGCAATGACAACAGCCATAAATAAACTTCATAGTGAAATACCTGTGCCACAGTTAAAAGACTTTTTTTTTTTTTTTTTTTTTTAAATTACCTCAGCTGTCTTTCCCTGAATGCAGCTTGCAGAGATGCTAGGTCTAATCTTTCCTAGGGTGAAGTACCATGATCCTTTGATTGCCACATTGGATTCTTTGTATCATGGTATAAATTGTCTCCAGCAAGCACAAAGGTACTTATAAACAGCAGGTAACGGTGACCCAAACAATATCCCAAATATATTAAAACTAGCAATATAAAGAAGCCATAGTATAAGGTGAAAAGGAAGTTTCTAAAATAAAAAAAGAAAAACAAACACCTAACATTTCAGAATTTAAGTCTCCATCCTAAAAGTGCAACTACCCACATTTAAATGAAGTCAAAGTTCTTTGTGCCGTCTTGTCTTACCCAAAACTAGTTTGGTGAGCTCTGCAGGAGGTCAAAAGCAAACGCCTTTAACATTGCACTCTCAAACATCAGCTCTGAAATGTTTTCAAGGAATGTTCACCTCCTTTCCAGATGCATTTCCACACATCTTTGCTAGTAATTTAACTCAACACATACATAACACAGACACTGCAATGACTGAAGGCAGACAAGGTGAGCATGTCAAGAGGGTTACACACTTCTAAGCTCATGCAAGCCAAGCTCACTGCATGTACTAGGGATCCCCTCGCATCCCCCTGTTCCACGCCATTGGCTTGGTACATGTGCCATCTTCCCATCCATAGCCATGCCAGGGGCTCCTTTCATTATCCATGTCTCCTTCATAATTTAGTCCTCTCCATTTATCACCATAGAGATTTATGCCTCCAGCTTGCCCCCAGTCTCCTTCCTGCTAAGATCTACGTCCCCTTCACGCTAATTTCTGTATTATTATAAACCTTCATTCTCTCTCTCTCTCCCTACCAGCACCCTTCCTCTCACAAATTAAGGGCTTTGTTCATCCTTCCCTTACAAAGTTTCAGTCTCCCTTCCTGGCAGAGGAGACCATGTTCATTGCAAAAAGAATCGTTCCTAATATTTTCTATTTGGGAGAGAGGTTGCGGTTTCTCAAACAACATGTTAAAGTTGATTACGAGGATAGCAGAGGTGAGATCAAACATACTGTTATGCTGGAATTTGTTATAGATGCCACCAGTGGGTAGGGATAACTGAAACTGGATCTGAAAAAACTGAAGAGGCTGCTCTTCTTTCTTTTTTTCTTCAATAGTTAAAATTGATGCTTATTATCACTTATTGCCATTTACCACCCCAGCTGCCAATAAAAAAATACAAGATTGTCTATACATTTGTTTCAAGAACACTGGGGAGGTCTTTTGGAGGAGGAAAGCTGAAAGATTTAAGAAAGGCTATAAACTAACATTAATGAACATTAACTAAACTAAGATCAGTCTTTAAATTTAAGACATATTATCCCAGCAAAATTCACACAGTTGGGAAAAATACAGAAAATACATCTCTTTCTATAAGGTATATACATCTGGAAATACAAACAGTATTCCCTCTGCTGACCCTTCCAACAAGGAGCAATTCTCCACTACATGTCCCACTGTATATATTTGCCTATTTTAAATATGTTTTTTACATGGTTGATACACACACTTTTTTTAAGGTAGCCTTCTTTTTATATTTTCCCTCTATACATAATTTCTAATAAGAATGTATTCCCAGGGGCTGACAGCATCAGGTAAACTAGACTATGCTAACAAGAAGGGATTCCAGTCGAACATCATCATGTCTGGCATATTGTGTTTCATTTACAAATCTTTGATTTCTAAATGAATGGCAGTTCAAAGTACACATTAAACACAGATACTTTCTGCTTATGTATGTAGAGATTGTTTGAGATTAAGCCACTTTTAATTAAAGACTTAAGCAGGTGTCAGTTCGTGATACTCTTTGAATCTGGTTTAAACAGATACATGTTCCATGGTTACCCAGCAGCGCACTTTAAATACAAACACAATCAAAGAGATCTTCCTAAACAAAGCAAAGGAAAGCTACTTTGTCGGATGGTTTGAAGTTTGGTACTACTCATCTGTCGTATATGGAACATCATATATTTAGTTGGAAAAAGCATTCTAAAACACTTCAAAAATAAACAAAAGCACTGCAAACAGCCCTACAAGACAGAACCCCAGGCCACACCAGACCTATTAATTTCAGTGGGGTTTTGTTCTGCCTCTATATATGCATCTAACTATCCAAAGTTAATTTGCAGTATCAAGGCCTAAAACAGATAATTTTAAAGCATTCTGGACTCAAATAACCAGAGCTTTAAACACGGAAATGGAATTACTTCTAAGTAATTTTTCTCTCAGTGTCATACTTTAGAGTAATAGCAATATGAAGAGTACCCTGTTTCTCCATTACTCAAAGGTTCTTTATTTTCTTTTTTTAAAGGAAATCCAAAGATTAATTTAAAACCATCTGATGAAAATACCTTAATATTTACCTTCATATTTTGTTGTAATGTATACTGAATTCAAGTGAAGTGATTAAAAAATTATCCTGGATGCTTCTCATTTCAAGATGTTAAATATTGGCTCTTATAAATTTCCATTACACATTGTCTGACAATATTTGCTGCTCTGGACTACATGAACTGACTTTTAATTCTTATAGAGGTAATGATAATAAAGTTTGTAGAAGTTGGGCACAGGCGACATATTTAGAATTTCATACTTATTACAAGTCCCTCCTTTCCAGGTCTGATTTCACATAAAGTAAGTGTAAAAAAATGGTTAGAACTGCCAAATGCATAAATTCTCTCGATCCTTTTTACCTATTATATCATCAGTAATAGCCACCCTCAAACAGGTCTCCTCATTGTCCTTTAAATGATGGCACTATACTTTACCATCTCTGCAGTGGTGTTACAGCTGACACCTGAAGACAATGAAAGAGCACACATGTAATTCCAGAATTTGGGAACTAGTAAATCACAAACTGGAGTCCCAAAGCCAAGGCCATTAGCAGAGCTGTGGGAAGACAATAACGAGGGAGATAGAGACAGCAATCCACCGGCTGACTAGGTCAATGCATAGGACGTAGCGTAGCGGGTAGCTGGGACGATGGCTAACACGGACAGGGAGGCAAAGAGCACAAGTGCCAAAAGAAAGGATGCTGAGCAGCTGGAGCTGTCACCTACAGGAACAAAGTACCAGCCTGCATCTCAGAGGCTGGTTAATGGAAGCTGCTACAGCGTGACTGCAAAGGCAAAGTTTAAAAATAGCACAGGATCATTACTAGCGTGAAAGCACAATTCTTGGAGCTTCAATTGATCCTACAGGAAAGACGGAGCACTCTTGTAAAAATCAGGTTTCCATTTTCAGATACTTTTTTCTACTTCGTTAGTATTAGCTACAGTCATATTGCATGCAGAGGAATCGAAAAAGTAAAACGTGGTAGAAACCAAGATCTGTTTGACTGCTTCAGCAATAAGGTGTAAATCTGGAGTAACCGCAAAGGCTTGAATCTCAAACATGCGCCAATGCAACAGAGCGCTACAGCTGGCTCCTGAATTTTATCAGTTTCTTGTCTGGCGACAGCGTGAGGAATCGCCCTTATCCAGGACGGGAAAACTACTGAAGTCAGGGAAGAGTCTTCTAGCAGGAATGCCAGGCACAGGTTATTAAGTGGATCTTTGCATGGCTGCTCCACCTCCGGTTTTATTTGCTGGGAGCTGGTTATGTAACTAACCCAAACTGAACCAGCCGTTTCGGGGTTGTTTTCCTTTGCCAGCTCCGGGCTGCCAGGAGGAACTGGGAGAATTCAAAAGCAGCTTCCCTTCTGTTGCTCTTTTGGGCGTTTCTCTTTGAAGTGGCCCCCTAAGTGGCTGCTCATCCACCAGTTTTGTAGGCAGTCTTTAAAGCGATACTTTCCACCCTTCAAGCTTAAGTACAGAAACATACAATTAATTAAAGCAAGCTAGTGGCGTTATTATTTCAGCCTTTTATTTCTACTTTGTGTCAGACTCTAAGATGCAAGTACTCTTTGTAGAAGGATTTCAGATGCTCTGGAGAAAATACTGAACTTATAGACTGATCTGATATGGCTCGTGTAACACACAAACAATTTAAGAAAACCATTTAGCTATCGCTTAAAGGAAAAATTCATTCTAAAATCTAGAAAAAAAGAGTCAAACTCCACAGTGGCTCTAACTACTTTGCAGATTTA
This sequence comes from Platalea leucorodia, assembly GCF_965183815.1. Taxonomy (NCBI): domain Eukaryota; kingdom Metazoa; phylum Chordata; class Aves; order Pelecaniformes; family Threskiornithidae; genus Platalea; species Platalea leucorodia. Next base: position 12,660,987 of record NC_138827.1, read on the forward strand.
AAAGGAGAGTAAGCCTAAAATTAAATTTTATATGGAATGACTGCAAAGTAGACTGGCTAGGAAATCTTCATTTGTTAACAGACAAATGGACCACTTACCTGCCACGGCTGTAATGCAAGAAAAAAATGCATCTAATGCTGCTTATAATAGTAGTGGCCAAATGCCACATTACTGGTTTCCCAATATTTTCCTGGTGTGGAATGTTTGTAAACCATCCTCTTGCACTTCTGCCAAACTCCAGAAACACTCTCCAGGACAGCTTTAGTCCTTAACTAAAAAAAATATCCCCACATTATTAAATATTATTATGGAGAAAAGATTTCAGTGAATCTGTCCTAATGTAATGGCTCTCTCCCATTTCCACATAGCATGTATGTTGTTTATTTTCATTCTTTGAGCACAGGATTTTATAGCCATAATTATCTCATTTTCTCATAGTACAAACAGTCCAATTTTTATTCACTGAGGTCATCATTTTTGTTGCATTCTTCCTCAGTTTTTTTCTTCCCTTTAAAATTTGCTATTAACAACAAATACAATAGATTTATGCTATCAAAATACCTGTTGGGGTAGAAATTTATTAATAAATTGTATTTGCAAATTAACATAGAACAAGAATGGCAACAGTAAAATGGACAGCTAGAGGAAATTATGTTTTAACTCCATTTCTATTCTCCACATCCTTTAAAAGAAATACTTCTTCAACCATGCAACCTCATCTTAAAAGATTTTTGTGCAAGACTTTTCACCAAAATCTGGAAGGCTTCAAGAAGTAATGTTCAATCGAGCCGATTTTAGAAGCTAGGAGCGCTTCATGGTCAGCTAGCTATGAAATCCTGCTAGCTAGCCACAGTCTTGAGCATGCAATCTTGCTGCTTTACATCTTTTTTAGAGGGCTGAAGGGTGGGGAGACTGCACCCATGCCTTTATTAAGGAAAACAGTAAGGCCCTGGGCTTTTTCCCTTCTTATACATCTCCTCTCCTGTCTCTCCTGTGCTGCAAAGTGAGTCGTAGTGCCTTCAGCCTGTCCTGTAGTCTTCACAAAATACATCTAGAGGGTTAAAGCCCTTCCTCCATCCCCGCCACCTGAGGTCTGCAAAGGAAAGAGCTGCTGAAAGCCTGGTAACAGGAAAAGGTCATGAGCAGTGTATTCTGTATGTCTGAATGAGCCCACAATAGCTAAACAAACTGATTTAATGTCTAATGACATTTTCAAACAATAGCTGATAAAATTATCCAAAGTATGCAGAGACAAAAGATGCACACAGATGCACCAGAATCCGTCTCTAGTACATCTACTCAAGCAATGACCTCACAGTGAATTTCAGCAGTTTGGCCATTCAAATTAGAGATCAAATATAAAGGACCCCAACTTAAAAAGCCTGCTGACTAGAAAAGACACAAATACTCCTGCCTTGCCCATTATTATCAGTCCCATTTGTATGCAACTACCAGGTCTTGTCCTATGTTTTTAGCAGAGAACCATGCTTTTGAAACAGAATCATGGTCTTTTCAAAATAAATAAGTAAAAGGCATGCTACTGAAGTGAATCACAAGCTCTGAATACTTTTGGAAAGCTTCTCTGCATTAGCTGGGTTACCAGGTCTGAGGGATTTTTGCCAAAACCACACGAGGATCCCGAGTCGTGTCAGCAGAGGAAGGAGCTGCAATGGATCCAAATGCCATCACTCCTCTCCCAGCCTGTTTGCCACTGACCCAGTGGAGGTTTCCACTCCTGTAGTGATGGAGCCAGCACAAGGAAAATAACATGCATGCACCTGTCTCAGCAGCTTGAGTTCACTGCAATGCCCTTAAAAGGGTGGACCGTGGCAGTCCATTTTGGAAATCAGACTGTGAGAGTGCAGACACATGCGTCCCTCTGCTGAGGCTGCTGCGAGGCCGGCAACCCTCGGCAGAAGGGAGGCCGCGCCGTCCCGTCCGCGCAGCGGCGCATCCAGCCACCGCAGCAAGTTTCACCAGAGCTTGTTTGCGAAGGGCCCTCAGGGAAAGCTGGTTCAATTTCTCAAACCAGAGACACTGGTTCTGAAGAATGAATGTATGATTAATGGGGTTGCAGCGCTGGTACAATTGTGGTCACCTTTTTAAAGTTTTCCATCAAAGTTCTTACAACCTGAAATATTGTATCAGATTAAATAATGAAAGGGACTAAAAGTTGCACTCATATAAAAAGCAGATCTAAAGCAACTAATCTAAAATTTGCAAATAAGTCTTGCTTACTTCAGCTGATTTACACATGCAATTTCAATTCTTTTAAAGTAAGTACCAAAGCATTTTCAGACATGTTATGACCAAATATGAACTTGCTGAATACTCGCACTTAGATAAAACACAAATAAACAGTCCTGAGTGGATCCCATTAATATTACATCTTACTTCTATGCTTAAAACAACAGTACTGAAAAATAAGAAGAAATCTCAGCGGGGACTGGCCGTATTCTGTGCGATGAACGAGGAGATCTTTGCCCACACCACAGTCTCCTTATCATGTACCACCAACTGTTTGCGCTCCTCCGAAGGTACCATCATTTCAGCTTGAGATAAAAGTTTACTGAGGAATATTTCTGATAATCCTTTTATATGAATAAACTATTCTTTATAGACAATTTACACGTGGGTGTGAAGGGCCCAAATGTACACCCACTAGTTCACTAATGCCATAGTGATGCTTCAACAAAACCACTTCAGCTCATAAAAATAATGTTCTGGCAACCACAGTCCTAAATAACTACTTTCACTTTAACCTTGTGATTTGTTTAATTCATCTGACTCACTAACTCTACCAAGTCTAAGTTACTGCATAGAGCACTCCTAAAAGATGAACTTTTTGAAAGTCATTATATTGCTGAACAAAATTGAACAGAACTACTCAGTTTTTGTCTTATTTAGCTCCTGTAGGTAAAAAATATTACCAGAATTGCCTATCAATTCATATCAGACGTAGCAGCGTGTCAGAAACATCAGCACTTCAAACACATGGTGACTTTATCATCTGAACCACTACAAATTATTCTGTAAATGAAAACCATCACTGCTCAAACACAACTTTCATAGTAACAAAGTTACTTGTAATTATGAACTGTGCGTTAACTTCATAGAACCTTCAGCAGTGAGAACTCTCTTTGGGGGAGGATGGACAGGGAACTGCCATGTTTAATTCAGCAATAGCAACAGTATACTGCATCTGAAAATTAAGCATGTGAGGAGACCTCCAACGCTTCTGTGATCCCTGCTGCTTAGTGGCAGTAAAGAAAAAGTGCCTTAGGTTATGTATGTGTTGCACGCTCATACTGGACTCCTACCCAGCTGAACTTCTACCACATGCAAAGAAAACAAAAATATCTGGCTTGTGTTTACAGGTGTTTTAAGTATGGGCTAATTTTCCTGGCAGGTCACAGAAGAGGCTCCACCTTCACTGAGGCTGGCACTTGCTTACTTTGCAATGAGGCAGAGTTAAAAAATAAGTCACTAAAGTAAACTTCAAACATCCTTATTCACCATTTCACTCAGTCCCCTTGCAGCTGCCTGGCCAGGACCGAGTCTCAGCACAAAGCCCTGTGGGTCTGCCACAAGAAATACCTGAGCAAGTTCTAAAAGTGAGGATATTGTTTAAATGTGGACCTTTTTGGTCAAAGCATGACAGTCTCCTTTGCCCCACAGTTACTCCAGATGATCAGTGACAAGTGACAGTTACACAGCATAATTGCGTAGGACATTATGTATCTTTACATTCAAACAAGCCTTGGTGAAAGCATGCTAGACAAACCCAACCAGGATAATGTAAAAACTATCAGGTTGCGGGCACTGCAAACTGAAATAAGTGATGGACTGGCGGGGCCTGTAAGAGCAAACAGTCGCCTCTATAAAACCAAGAGAGCAGCAGACTCGAAGGAGCCACGTTATTACCTTCTGCTCTCCCTAGAGACCGAAGGAGTATTATTCCATCTCCCAGTCTCTGCGTTTTTCTCCTGCAAAAAGCCTACGTTTATGAGGTCTGAATTTCAAAAGGAAAGCACACTTCACCTTAAACTCTATGCCCAGCTGTCACTGGTATTTTATCAAACGTAAATCAACAAAGTTTGGGGGTTTTGCTCTGTGTTTCAAAATACAAACCATACATAATGGCTTAACCAAACAAGTGATAAGCGTAAAATATTACAAACCATTAAAAAAAAAGAAAAAGCATAATCCTGGGCTGTCCCACATTGTCTCTTCAGAAATATTACTTCAGAGATTAAAGAAGTGCTTGTTTATTTTACAATCTGACCAATCTCCAACAATAGAACATTTAATGGAAAATATTAATGTGGGACCTACAAACAGAGCCGCTATGTTATAAAGATTGTAAATAGAGACTTGGGGTTTTTTTTACTTTAATATAAACAATAAAAGCTTAGCCAAAAGGAACAAAAAATAACTGAACTAGGCAAATACTTCGATCATTAAATACTAACAATCAAAAAAAACCTCTCAGGTGTTAACCTTAGAGTCTTAGAGTCTTACTGTGAGGCTTTACCTTATAAGATAGTGTAAGAATAAAAATAAGCAACTAAAGGTATAAAATAAGAAAACACATGTATGTTAAATACACTAAAGAAAATACGCATGCTACACATGCCTAACATGAATAACAAATTCTTCATTCATTTTAGGGGTCAACTCCTTTTTGCTTGATAAATAAAAGTATATATTACACCTTACTGCTTTGGGGAGGAAGGAAAACACATGAATTAATTCTTCATTACAGTTTAAAAAGGCAAATTATTTAAGGACTATTTGTATTCATGCTAAGTAGACAGAATCATAGTATTACACACTTTTTATTCAAATGGAAAGAATTTACATTTACCTACCATCTCATTAAAGTAAGAGGATATAGCAGTAGCATTTTCCTTACATGCTTTTTTTTCTTTTAATTAAAATGTTCTTTTTGAATGCTTAAAGTAATTCTGAGGTTTACAGTAAAGTATTTTTCAAAGCATACATTGGCTCTTTTTCAGGTCTAATGTTGGTTACTGTCTGAACTCTCCCAAGTGGATGTTACAGGCTTTTTGCTAAATAGCATTGTTTTTCAAAGGCGGGAAGGGATATGACTCCCAACAAACACAGCTGTGATGAGTAGCTCTAAAGCAAACCAAATTTTACTAACATAATATTTTTGTCTGTTTGGCTTATTTTGCTCCGGGTTTATTACTCTGTTAACATGCATGGCTTTGCAGAATAGCTACTCCTATGGTAAGAATTCTTTTCTCGCACCAAAAAAGCTCTCCTGGTTCGATGCAGCCGCTATTTGTCTCCCACTATGTAACTACGCCAAAGGCTGAACTGCCCTCGAACCACAGTAATGTCCTTTCAGTTTGTCCTTTCCAAATTAAGACCCCTAAAAAACCCCTTTCACAATTATGATCACGGTACACAGAACAGTCCCTATGGCAGGATCGGGCCCCCTGTTTTTGCAGCAGCCGTCCGCGCCAGTAAGAGCGTGCAGCTGAAGCTTAAAGGATTATGTGTACGTATGTGCAGGGGAAGTCACATGTATACACAGAGTTCGGTGCCACGACCAAGGGCAGTGCAGCGGCGTCAGCGGTCCTTTTCTAAGCTCTCCCATTGTTTACTCCTAGTAGAGAAGTCAGATATTGGAGTTCCTGCTGAGCTCACTTTGAAAAGGGCAAAATGTTTCTGGCGGCCATCAAGGAACAACAAGGCAGTGCCTACCAGGTGAGATTTTTAAGAAGTTCACCTTTTGGATTGCTTTTGGTTTTTAAGAGCCTAGAAACAATTTACATTAATGCATACAAGCCTCGGATCAGTGAAAATGAATAGTGCCATCGTTAGAAACCAATGTTGAGGTTTTAGATAACAGTTCTTTAGGAAAAATGTCATTCTTTAAATTTGTCATGCTCCTACTTTTATCTGGTTGTCCAAGAGAGAGTTACAGTAGGCTTTTTCTTATGCATATCAATTTTCATGCTCTTGCACATTAGGCTGGATTTCTCATTTACTGTTTCTTTATGTACTGAGTATGTGCTTTTAAGTTCTTTATTAATAGTTCTGAATATATGAGATCTCAATTTTTCTGTATATTAAATCTAGAAGTATAACAGTATAGCAGAGGTATAGCAGAGGAATTGATCAAAAGTTAATCTCATTAGTCTTTAATAAAGCAAAAAAGTCCTCAATGAAAGTGAGATACTTATGCATCATCTATTCACAGCATAATACTAAAACACACAGCAAACCATACCATGAAATATTACTGCAAAGCAGCTAAAAGACACAGCAGTAACTAATTAACTAATTAATCACAATTAAGCTGCATTTTCATTTATATTGTAAAAGAAGGTAAGCCAAAGGCAAACTTCAAAGCACTAAAAATTACCTAACTGCTTTTAGGAGAAGCTTTGAATAAGCAGAATGACTGCTGTCCTTTTTAGCCTCCATAAGCATTTTTAACTATGCTAATCACCATGATATTTGCAAATCTGTTTTCTACTGTACTTAGCAGAAGACCTACTTTCCTTTAGGGCTCTGTCAGCTGAACTTTATGTCCTTTCTATATAAATGCTAAAGCAACATAAAAAGGCAGCACCCTACTTCTCATGCCAGCATCACATCCTTCACGTGTTTGATTGGCCCCATCATTTAAGTCAAAGTGGTATCCCATGGATTTCAACAGAAGTTGGACTCATTCTGAAACGATGAAAAAAAGTTAATCAAATGTCTGGACAAAGTGATTCATGTGAACGTCTATGTCTGCGAGCTGCACATCAGAATGATTCATTTGAACTTCTGCGTGCAGGATCTCAACATCAGATAAGAGCTTATCAGAATATTCTGCATATTTTCCACAACAGCTAAAACATATATGGCCCATTTAAGTGAGGATAGGCTAGCAGGCTCCAGTGACCTCCCAACAAACCGTGGTTTACTGTTGGTATGCACCCTGTGTCTGTGTGGGCTGTGTAAAAACAACCATTTATCAATCATTACTAAGAAACTGGCTCCGTGACAAACTAATTACTCCTCAGGCTTCCACCCATTAGCACAGGAGGAAGCAGATTATAAATTTATTTTATATATCAAGGCTCTATACAGCTCCTGCAGTAATAAAGACTGCTACAGAAGTTGTGCTTTCTTCCTGTGGTGTGCAAGATTTTTAAAAATGTGTGTACCTATTGAGGACACTAAGAAATCTTTTAAAAAAAATCTGTTCAAATTTTAAAAAAAGAAGACAGTAATTGCTGTATGGCATGAAAATCGATACTCTGCAATTAGTAAGCACTAGTATTTATTTCAGTGTCATTTATTTGGCTGTAGTCCCAGGAATTTGTACAAATCCTAACCACGGCTTCCCAAAATACCGTGGATTGGACAGAATGTGGGTAACAGGTGGCTACAGGTAGCATACTCAAGGTTCACAAATGTTTTTGTAATGGGAGACTTCAGGTTTAGAGAGTCCTAGTTTACAGAGGTCCCAGACTCTTTTGCACATTTCTTCCCCCCAAAATTACTTTTTTTTTTTTTCCCCTAGGAAGCATTTTCCCAGCCTTATACTGGGCTGGAAAAAACAACATCCATTATCTAAGGAAGCATCCCCACCCACACACCTGTGAAATATGGCCAAGGACTCAAATCAAATCATCAAATACTTAAACCTGTCAAACCCTTTGCCAGCATCTTAGAACAGAAAGTGCTAAAGGCTATTACTGGCTTCTTCAAGTTTCATGGAAGGGTCATTCCATACATATAGGTGCAATGGGGAGTCTTATAAGAAATCGAGATTGTTGGTAGAAAATTTTGATGAATAAGGGGTAAAAAACCCTGTCACTGAGAAAGCAGAGTGGGGAGTGGCACACGACAAGCAGTAGATGGACAAACCAGAACGCATTCATGTCAGTAAGATGCCTCTTAATTAATTTCAAGCCCTTGGTAAATGAAAATTCCTACTCCAAATCTTACAGTCTAATAATAGCCACCCTTAGATCAGCATTAATGTTATATGAGCCCTCCTAGAGTGTAAACTTAAAATATTCTATTCAGACATTACAAATAGAATAAGATGCAATCAGTAAATATGCAAGTTCATCCAAGAGGCAGTTAGAAAATGCTATTTCCTTCACCAAGCGATAGAAATTAAAAGCCACAGAAGTGTCAAGAACAAGATGTCTCAGACTTGCTGACAATTATCAGAAAGATATCTGTTTATCTCCAACGGATGTGACACATTTTGAAGTCATTTCAGCCTTAGTGCAACTCTGCTGAGGGCCAATTTTCCCCTTCAAACTCTAAACTCAAACCAGTTTTATGCTCATTCTTATAAATGTTATCTGAGAAAGAACTACGTCAATATTTTTGCATGTACTGGAAACCTGGTCCCTGCAGTCTGAGTCTGTTTCACAAGAGTTTCCTATATGGTCAACGTGATGTCTTGTTGATAAGTCACCAGGTCGACTTTCACCAATGTTTCTAATAGGATATGGCATTATATTATAGTTTCCAGGAAAACTACCATCTGTGCCTCCCGTCAGTCTTTGCAACTGGCAGCAAAATAGCTGTGGGGAATGTTTTCACACTGCCAAATTTCAGCAGCGTTCCCTATCACAAGTCCTAAGCATGGGTGAAGCTAACAAACAGTTAAGATAAGAGCTGCTGTTTGCACCATGCCAACTCGTTTACAGAGTAATTCCAGCAGAGTCGGTGTCCCTTCGACGCTCTGTCCCTGGGATAAATTCAGTCTGCAATATCTAGAATAGGATAATTTGTGTTAATTTTGATTGGCAAGAATCTGTCTTCTTTACTGGAGCGATGCTGATTTACGTGGACCAGAAGCACAATGTTCAGTTCACCTACGTTCCTTACTGGAACCTGAGCAATTCCAAAATGCTGAAAATGCAGAGATCTAGCCACTTGCTATCTCGTAAGAGGTGCAAATGATCTGTTTGCACCTATGATCTAAACAAAGAAATTAGATAAACAAAGAAATTTACCATAAAACTGTCTTGTAATTTTATATTTTCTCAAATATTCAAAAGGCCTCAGCAGAAAATTTTAAATTCATCTCCATGATCTGATGATCTTTACATAAAAAAAGGAACATATAAGTTTCATAAACATTCTTCCCCAAAACCAGTCTTAACTGACTTGCTGTTCTATACTTTAAGTGTCTGTAGGTTCCGGGGGGGGGAAAAACCTATAATTAAACATTGATGATGATCATATAAGAAAGATCCTTTAATGAAATCTCCCACCTAGTGTATTCAATTCCTTAAGTCAGAAAAAGTGAACTAAATACTTTCATTAAAAACAGTGGGACAAAGTGTATCTACTAGGTAAATCTACTAAGTCTCAGCTACTCTGAACATCAACACCATGATCGTAAGAATGCTTTCTGAAGGTGCGTGTAATCCTTGTTAGATCCATTGAGTTGAAGTAGTTCACGTGAAAAGAAACTGCAACTTACATTCAGTTTTAAATTGAATGAAAATACTTGCTACAGCTAATGGGCTTGTGTGCTCTCCAAAAAACTGAAATTGTATGTTTTAATTAAGTCTTTTGGTTTCTGTGGCTCACCGGTTTTAAGCACAGTGGAAATTCTGCCACGGGTTAAATTTTTTAAAAGATTTTTTCACTGAAGCAGTTAAAACACTGAATATATATAGCAACTTTCAATCATCTTGATACTGAATTTTATTTAAGTTTGTTGCCACTTAGTTTTAAAGTAGGGTAACTGCATCAAAATCAGCTTCCAAGCGCTCTGAAAACATGGACCAGGAACTGCAGTAGTACTAATGGGCTGTTCGTATTCAGCGCTCTGAATGGGGCGGTCTATTCTGCCGATGCTTAAAAGCTGTCACTTCTTCTATGCCAATTAGTCAACTTTATAAAATCCAGAACTTGAAGCATCTTATGAAGCCTATTTTCTAATACTATATTCATTCTAACTATTCCTGTTATTTAATACACCATAAGTTACTGGAAGTTAATATGAATACTAGGAAAATTACGGGATTTTTGTTTTGCATGTAACTCATTTTTTTAAGACAAGTATTACCTAGTGGCTATTTGGGCATCTCGAAATTTTATCTCATTTCAGAAACCCAGGCAGCTAAGGCTTGTAGACAAATACACGTAACCACTGCGTAAATTCATTCTGCCTGATGGAATACCCTATCTTTAGAACTGCACAAAAATAAGATCTTTCAATTTTTGCAGTAATGAAATCTTAAGCTACAACACATCTATGATGTACAAAAAGTTGCACTGTTCACTCTATGGTGAATAAAAAAAGAAAAGATATGTCAGGTTTTCCATATAGAGGCTCTTTTGGAATTCAGTGATAAAGCTAAGTCAGGAAGAGGTGGAGCAGGAGACCAGTCACACTCATCTGATACTGGGACACGGAGAGAAGTTAACAAAACATGATCGAGTTTATGGAGTTAACCCATGCAGAGCCCCCAGTGCAGCTGTTCCTGAGCAGCTGCGAGGAGGGCAACCTAACTCCCGCAGAGGCTCTATTACAAAGAAATAAACAGCATAAAAAAGAAGGATTTATCTGGAGTGGCAGATGTGCCTGGCAGATAGCATCTGCGTCTGAACATGGGACTCCTTCCACACAAATCTTTAGGGGCCTTAATGTCAGACTATCTCTTCTCCACAGAACTTAGTCTCCTCATTTTGCAGGAATTTCATTTGTCTCTTCTACGCCGTAGTACTTGGTTATTACAACTTCCAGACCACTACCACACTGCCACTCTAACAGATATAAAATCTCTTTTAAAACCACCCTTTGGCAGTTTTTATTACGGTTTCCAGAGTAGTTGATCTTTTTTGTCTTTTTTTTTTATTGGAGTATTTATCTGTTCTCATAAGCTTTAAGCTGCTTAAAAATTGGGAGGGGGAGAAAAGAAAGCAAATCCAGTTATCCGTTTCTGATGGATACACACGCTGTTTTGAGCAATCTTCTATGAACTCTGAAGACAGAAGAAAGTTCTTCAGTTCTAACCTAATATACCGAAGATGCGCATCTTGAAAAACAGTTGCCATAACCTAAAATGAAGTTTTCCTCTCTTTCTTCCAAACCAAAGGAGCATCTGAACTTCTTTGTTGATGCTTACTGATCTGTGACAGCAATTTGCAGAGACTTACTACTGACATGGCCTTACGCGAACTGAGATTCCCAAAGAGATGAACAATCTAAATAGAAACAAAGGATGCAGCTGACATTGTTAATAATTTTATACTATAGGGAATTATACCAATAATAATAATAATAATAATAATAATGATGATGATGATGATGATGATGATGATGATGTAAACAAAAGGTTAAAACAGAAAAAAAAAAATTTGCACCTATTTAGTAGGTTGCCAAGAGGCCAGGGGCAGTAAGCAGATTATCATGGCACAAGTGGGATCCGAATGACCAGGTAGCTGCTATGCAGATGATTTACCACAAAGACGGTGCCTTCAGAATGAACGAATAAACACGGGACAGTGGTTGCCAATGTCTGTGGAACAATAAAAAAGGTCACCTAGCAAGTGAGAGAGGGGCCCACAGGAAGGAGCTAAGTTTTGAAGTGCTGTGAAGACAACATATATTCAGAACTTCTGAAAAGTAGAGAGTGAGCAGCCTCAAAGGACGACCAAAGCAAAAGGCGAAGGCCAATTTCAGAAGCATGAGTATCTCTGTACTCGCTCCACGTGTGATAGAAACACACCCTTATAGTTCTTGGGAGTTCAGTTTTTATTGTTGACTCAACATGCCTAAAACAGCCTGAGATGTCCCACAGGAAAGTAACAGAGAAGTAAGAAGTGAAAGAGTATCATACTTACAAACCCTGTGATAAGCCTGATATGATACCGTATGCGTATCACATGAGCAAATGATGATGGGAGGTGCAGCGTTAACTGTAATGGAGTCATCAGGGAGAGATAACGAGGAAAAGAAGGGACAGGCAGATGTAAAAAACAAGTTGTTGCGTTTTTTTTAAAAACGGGGAAATCTACATAAGCATTTCTGTCTGGACAGAAGGAACGCCTAAGGAATAACATTGGACCAAGGGGTGGCAATAAGCTATAAAGCTGGAAACGGACTCACAGCACTCAAATTGTGCAGAATTAAGCAGGAATAGGCAATAGTAGGGTGGTTGAGTCAAAGGTCTTTTTAAAAATTTTTTCATTATTGTTATGCTGCTACTAAAGCAAGTTCATACTGCAAAGGGAATGGGTTTAGAAAACCCAAAACTAAGCCTAATGATGAGGGTGAAATCAGCGGGACCAGGAGGCTGGGCACCTGCTCTTCCCGTGAGTTCACTTGCCAAGGGTAGCAAACTCCTTGCTCCGTGCTCCCTCTCGCAGGACCAGGGACAAACAGTGCTACTGTAGAAAGAAAAAAACACCCCTCTTCCAACTGACCTACTCTTGCTTGTTTATTTGTACTTCTTTAAACATCCAACAGGGTTATATTCAATGCTACTTTATATCAATTATTCTTGTTAATTTAGTCATGGGTTCTTTCACATTATATTGGGCTGGATTAACTACATTATAAAATGGAACCGATATAAATTATAAGCATACCACCCATCAAACTCATCAATGATTGCACCACACAGACATAAATGATAGGGTTGGAAGCGGCCTGTTTTTCAGCCCAGCACCCAGCATCAAGCAGGATTTTCTTCTCCACTAACGTCAAAAGCATTTTATCTGAGCTGTACCATTATATTATAAACAGAAGCAACTCAGCAACTGTATAAGGAAAGTATATTCTGAAATCTACTTGCCTGCATTGCTGCATTTTTCCCCCTCACATCTAACATGGGCAATCTAGTTTTACTTTTCTGTATAGCCAGCCAACAAGTCTTCTGTTAATCCCTATGGCATGTATATAAGCTGGTAAGCCTAAAAATATGTCACGTTACCCAGACTGCGAGGTAACAGCAGTGTGACACTTCCTTGTCTTGCACTTCAGAGTGCAGAGTGTGTTCCTTGAGGTACCACTAACTGCAGGTATGCTATTGTCCAGAAATACCAATCATCCATTATTCAGTTTTTTAGTAATTAAACCACAAATAATAATGAGCATGTGACTTTCAAAAAGCACCTTACAAACTGATAAGTTGCTGACAACCTAAGTCACGGTTTACGCGTATATCTAACACTTCTGGCCAAGCTTTTCTGTTTTCTCAGTCTTGATCTGAAGTAAACATCTGCCATCCAGCAAAGCTCTACACAGCGCCCAGCCTTCCCCTATGCAGTACCCTTCGGTTTCAGTCTCTGTAGAAACTAAGAGATCCTGTGGCAATTCTAGAAAACGTGGTGAAGGTAGGAGTCTTAGGCCTCTTTAGAGACTTCCCTTCTTGGCAACAGCTTTACTAGCTATGTATGGTTTATAATGATATTATAGCTTGTGAAAACACATGTTCAGAGGTTAGATAATCTAGATAAGAGCTATTTCACATATAGATGATAACAGAGTAAGTAGACAAATCATTTGTTGTCTGAACAAAAAAATCTGCAGAGCAAGAGATAGTGCTACAGCTGGATAAAGGTTTCGGTTTTTTTAAGTCAAATAAAACAATCAGAGTGTAGAGTGGTCATGCTTGAAACTGTTAACCAACCTGCTCTGCAACTTAGTGCTGCACTATGAATGAAAATGTCTGAAAAACCCCCGACTGCAGCTATGGACTGCATAATACAACTCAGCAGCACTTCATTTATTTTTTTTCTCATTAATTGAAGATCATTTTATGCATCTTTTCTAAAATAATCTTTACCACCAACTGCTCTTAACTTTTTGTGCAGTGTTGTAAGAAGTTTTTCTTATGTACTTCATGCAAATTTTTAACTAAATAAAACCATATTCAACTTTATGACATGTAAAGAAATTGGCTTTCGGCCAAGCATCAGGACTCTAAAAGTACTTCTACACTAATACCTTTCCTACTTTGCTGTTTCCGCAGTGAACTTACAATGATTCAAGTCCTTCTCAAGTTTTGAGGCAGGAAAGACTTGATGCCACAGTTTGTAACACAGAGTTATCCATAGCACATATGCAATTCTATCCATGGCCTATGTATCAAACAGCAACACAGGAATTTTCTGCCATTTGGGAGCTGCAGTGGTTTTACAATATTCATAATGAATTGTTAAATACAAACCAAGAAGCACAGACCTTGCCTAAAAAAACCAAACTGCAGTCAGATAGAGTAACTCAACCCAACCTGAGTAACCATTTTTAGCGTTTCTCTGGTATTTATTCCGTAAACACCTACTTAATTTTTAATTGAGGGATTTTTCATTGGTGTTTATTTGCTATGGAATAAAGCCTCAAAGCTCTAAATATAAGACAAATTATTTCAAAAAAGTAAGGCAGCTCTTGGGTTTGGGTGACGGCATCAGTTAAAAACGTACTTCAAAGGTAGTAACTTTAGTTCATTAGTCTAAGAAGTTTCCATATAAACAACAGAACAACCACAGTACAAAATTCAGTATGGGATAAACTATCAACACACGGTTCAAAAGCTTTTTCAAGAAATGATCCATTTTAAAGGAGTAGAGAATATACACACTCCCATCCATTAATTGCGAGTGACATGCAAATACTCTGAGAATAATCATCTTTTCGACTTTTCAAAAAAGGAAACAGAATGGAATCCATAATACCATCATAAAAATGAGGCTCACGTCGTAACGCCATTTCACAACACCAAAACAATCTCCACATTCAAAGCTCAGAAACTTTTCTTCCTAGCTTGTATTACAAGCTAGCTCACTGTCGCAAGCAGCACAAGCACCTGTGCGCTTCGTAATACAGTCATTTTTAAATACTCATTGTTTAGGACGTATGACCTATAAAATGAAACCTCAAAGCTACATATACTCATCCCAGGTTAAAAATAAAACCCACGCTCTTGAAGGAGAGCTGTTGATTGCACTTGCAGGGAATGGAACAGCCTCTCCAACGTCTCTGTGGAACCCCAGCGCAGATGACAATACCATAACAAACCTGCACGCTCCAGCAGCCGGTATATTTTAAGTAGTAAATCTGCAACCTAGAGACTAAACTGAGCTGGATCCAACAGCTCGCTCCCCTCCGAGAACAGCCTCTCACTTCTTGAAACTGGCTGTAAACAGGGAAAGGGAGGGGCCTGCCGCCTGCCAAGCCAAGCAGAAACTTGTGAGTAACTTATAGAGGAAAAACAAGTGCAGCGCAGGCAGGCACGCAGAGTAGCACGCTGCCTGGGCGCTGGCGAGAGGCCATCACCATGTTTCCAGAGAGAAACAAGACAGGGCTTTGCGGCCGGATTCCCTCCTCGGAAATGCTGCTTATCAAACGCGTGCGGATCCGGCAGCGCAGAGGAATGTGAAACGTGAATTGAAGGTAAGAGGCTTTACACCGACGCTGCTGAAATTGGGGCCGTGGGAAAGGCAGGCAGGAGAGCGAGCGGCAGCTGGCAGGACGCTCTTTCCTTCTACGTTTTAACTTCTGATTTTAATTTTCAATGTGATAAAAGTATAAAAGCAGACAAGACCAGGGGAAGCATGAGAGAAGGCTGAGTCAGCCCACAGTAAACAAGACGCAGCATTCACTTATGCAACAGAGTCAACCTGCGACTGCAAAACTACTTTTGACTGGAGAAGGGATTAGTTTAGATTGATTGAGTAAAACTGCTGCATCCGAAGGATCATAAGGACGTACCCAGACATGGTCTGTGAAGACAAAACTGCCTTTAAAGTGACGGAAGACATGGCTGGGTAAGAAATGCTGAGCTGGGCCTGTACAGCCCAGCAAACAGGTTCAGTGCCTTCACAGGTAAGTGACAATTAAAAATGGGTGATTTCTACATTAGTGGCAAAAATACCTCATCTGGTAATTTAGAAGTCACCAAAAAAATTTCTTCAGAAAATATTTTTATTTTGGATTTTATTTTCACTCATTTTGAAGGTAAGTTTTGTAATTTTGTAAGATTACTATTTAACACAATGAATTGCCTACCATTTCTATCATTCAAATAGAATTGCCTTATTTAACTGCATTTAGAGGATGTAAAGAAAAAAGGGGTAATGACTAAAAACACTTGTGAAATCAGACATGCCCCTGCTCTGTAAAATATAAAGCGTGGTAGCAAAGACTGTTGATCTTCTGAGACAGTATACAGCCAAGTATTCTCTGGCTGATGTAATTCAGCCTGGAGTAATCAAAGCTACATGCTTAAGGATAAACCTACATAATGGAATTACTTGATTGTATCCATGCCTGTGCTTAGTCACCCTTGCACTCACTGTAATGCATATATTTGCAATATCTAGTTCCAGTCTGCTGCTTTGGTTGAATCCAGTCATAACAGTTCAATGAGATGTAATTTTGCTTGCCTTCAACTGTGCAAAACAGCTTTTCTTTTTTTTTTTTTTAAAAAAAAAACCAACACTTTCTTAAAAACTTAAAACAGACACTTCCTGAAAATAAACTGGGTGCTCAAAAATAGTATGAGGATTGAAAAACAACGTAAAGATATCAAAGCTTGTATTCATACGCAATACTCCAGCTAGAGAACTGATTTGAAAAAACAAACAAAGTTAGTTTTTCCACAAAGGTGAAAGAGAGCTTTGAAAACAACAGAACTGCATCTTGTGCTACTGCCACAGAAGCCACTTAGCTGAGGAAATCCAACATAGGACAGTGGAATAAAAATTTGTTTGCCCAGCTAAAATTAGTGTATTTTTAGCCTGATACCTGGCACAGGCTATGGTATTTAGAAAAAAATGCACACAAAACAACTGTAATGGGAAATAAAAAATGGAAGTTGACATGATTCTGGAACAAATTCTGTGCTATGGCTGAAGTGTCAAAGGATTAGTGCTAGCGAAGCAACCACGTATCCGTATGCTTACAAAACCCATACTGTGTAATTTAGCCATATGGTTCATGGAGTATAGCATGTTGTCTAGTAACATTCATTTTAATTGCACAATGTTTATTGTGGATTTGATTAAATCTTGTTCTCTCTCTGGAAAGAATACAGGGACATGTATTTATACTTTCCTATACGTGCTAGCTGGGAAGACCACAAAAGAGTGCAGAGTATCTGACAGTATCAGAGTACACGTGATGTGGGAAATCACCTGCTGCATAAATTCTACGCTGGCCCAGAAATGGGCTGGCAGGAATAATAACCATGATTTTAAAGCTGTGAATGTTTTCAGTTGTACTTTAGAGATTACTTATTTCTGCGTTTTGGAAAGAGACTTTGCTTTGATTGCTTTGAAGTTTACTGATCTCGGTTAAAATGTTATCTCTTTACTGACAATAAAACAAAGTAGCTGGAGAACAGCTACTGATACTAGCATACTTTTTAAAGAATTCAAGCTATTTTGAGAGGAAATGAGAGCTAATTCTTGCCTTTTTGGAAAGTCAGGCTGCCCTGATATTAGGTTCCCTAGACTACAGAGGTCCATTGTTTTTTTTCAGAACTAAATGGTTATAGTTTGGAAGTCTGAATATGAACTGACCTATTAAAAAAAAAAAAAACAAAACAACAACACAGACCTTCACCTCATTTCCCAGTTTCCTCTAGTCTTTGTCAGTTTTATCAGTGATCCAGTATACATCCACCATACTGCCTTGGATGTGCCTCCCAAGAAACTCTCTTTTCAAGAGAAGGCTTATTTAACACCTCAGAGAACTCTATTCTCCATCTTATTGCTAAGATTTGTGCTTCAGCTTTTATCCTTCAATTCTTCAGCAACTACCCTTATATATTATTAGCTATATAAAAGGTACTGTTTAATTTTAAAAAACATCGTACTAATCTTCATGTATATTACATTGGTACTTAATTGTATAATTGTATAACCATGTATATTACATTGGTTTATGATTTACTTCTGTTGTGTCCTGTATCAACTCATTTGCCACTAATTTCATTAATTTAAAAGTTTCAGAACATTTACTAGTCTCATGAAATTTTGAATCACAGATGACTTTCTTCTAGACTAACAAGATCAAAAGGCATTTCAGTCACTGACCTTAAATTGATCAGTTACGTAAAGTGTATAATCTCTATCATCTTTAAAATGTTTTCTTCATACTACATTGCATTTCACTTACAATATAATGTTTCAAACGTACTTTCACTATTTCTCTCTCTACAGAAAAGCTGGTAACCAGCAGAGAAGATACAAAAGCTAAAATCACTATGTGGAGCTGTGAAACCTTAAAGAACAGTACCGAGAACAGTGAGGACCAGCATCTCTGCCATGACTTCCACCTTGTGCTTTCCATCTTTTCCCTACTCTACCTCATTATATGTTTCCCAATTGGCCTTTGTTACAATGGCTTGCTGGTCCTAGTTAATCTCTATAACAAAGCTACTATGACTATGCCAGATGTTTACTTTGTCAACATTGCCATTGCTGGTCTCATCATCAATGCTCTGGCACCGGTGTACCTTCTAGGTCTTGCCAATACAAAATGGGCCATCTGGAATTCTAACAATGAAGTTTATATTACCTTACTTATTTTATTCAACGTCTCATCTTTAGTTACCATGTACTCTACTACATTACTCAGCCTGGACTACTACATTGAACGTGCTCTACCTAGAACTTACATGTCAAGCGTGTACAACACCAAACACGTTTGTGGATTCATATGGGGTGGTGCCATGCTTACAAGTTTTTCATCTCTCCTGTTCTACGTCTGCAATCACGTATCCACTAAAATAATTGAATGTTCCAAGATGCAGAACAAAGAAGCAGCAGATGCCATTATGGTCTTTATCGGGTATGTTGTACCAGCTATCGCTGTACTGTATGCACTTACATTAATCTTGCGAATACGCAAAGAGGCTACACCACTGGATCAAGACACTGGACGATTAGATCCATCGGTGCACAGGCTTTTGATTGCCACAGTCTGTACACAGTTCACATTATGGACACCCTATTATGTTATTCTCTTGGTAAGCACATTTACTAATGCACAAGGAAGGATTGCAGATGAAAATTACAGTAGAATATTACATTTTACCAAGATTTTATCAAAATTCTTGGCTTTCTCAAGCAGCTTTGTAATGCCTCTGCTCTACAGATATATTAACAAAAACTTTCCCAACAAATTACGACGTCTGCTTAAAAAGATACACTGTGGGAATCAAGGGTGTTCTCATGAACGCACAGTAGTACAGCAAGTTATGACGTAGGTATGAAAAAAACCCTCTGGTGCTCTGTTACTGCAGTACTTCGCATACCAGTACTGGGACCGTGATATTGCTGTGTTGGCGGAGTCATTAATGCGAGAGCCCCAACCAAGAGGCTAGAAGGAGCTTTCCATTACAGTTAAATGAAACAGTCTTAATTTTCAAATAGTGAATTGCTGAAATCTTGTGAGACTCTGGCCTATGTGCTATAATACCTGTGACATCTAATACTTTCAGTGCACTGAATTAGTTACAAAGCATAAACTGTCTTCATCGTTCTAATATTCCTGTCTGAAGAAATCACTAAGCAGTTTATTGAAGTCTTGACTGAAGACACAGCACCTTGTATCTTGTATAGAAAAAGGTATTGCCTTATTTTCTGTAAAGTAACAGTGCTATCCTTGATGAAGTAAATAGCATTTTTCAATGAAGACAATATAGATGATCTTTACTAAAGATCATATTATCCAGTTATACATGTCCAAGTAGTAAATGTTAATTATAAATTAAATTATTTAATTTCTTTCTCCATCACTGAATCCCTCTAAAAGAAGCCTAATTTACCATTTTCAGAAACTATTTTCTCGCACAAACTAACCTAAGTTCTAATGTTTATAGTAAATTGATTTTTTTTTCCTAGGTATAACAATTAACAAAAATGTGTTTTATTTTTCCAGTGCTTTGTTTGCATCCTAAAACATTTCAAGAATTCAGAAATATTTATTAACTAATTCTGAGGGAACTGAGCGATGTTTGTTCCGCATATTAAAATGAAGGACACAGTGGTTTACAAAGTTAAATCAAAATTTAACTAGTAAAGAATGTCTGGCTAAGTGTTATGGTCCACATATGTTCATGTAACAAGAGTAATTATCTTAAAAATAAATATGTTTATGATTAACATTTTGTATTTTCAAGGGATATGTTTGCAACAAATAAATTAAAATCTCTTTAATCTAGGGCATCATTGGAGGTTTGGAAACCATATAAAATCCCTCAATACATACGGGATTTTAAAATGGGAGTAATATATGAATCCCAGTCAGCATCAGCTTTTTTCCTGGCCTCTCAGAAATGGAGTGCCTCCTAATGTGATTCTAGAATACACAATAAAAGTACAGTTTCTGTATTTCACGGTGGGGATGAAGAAATCCAATCCAGATTGCCAAATTTTACTGAGTGTATGAAATACATAAGAAACACAAACATGCTGCAGGAAGCAAATTAACAGTTACCCACAACAGCAAACTACGAAATGTTCACCCAATAACTACCTGTTTCTATGCTGTTGTTACATTATTAATGAAGGAGGAGGGGTAGAAGTTAAACTGATATTCTCCCACTGATTTTGGGGCAGCAAGACATCCTTGTCACTCTCCCTGCCAACACAGCAGAATCATTTCGTTGCTTAATCTGTCACAACACAACTCAAATTCCACATGACTTTATTCATAAAATGTGGCTTTTCAAGCCTCTGATACAGAAAAAAAACATGGAGCAAGACCAGAACTGAACCTTTTCCATTGCTTATAGCACAATCTCATCTGATAATTGGTCCTAATTTGTCAGCATAGAGACATGCTTCAGTTCTAAGTGGGAAGCAGGTGAGGAACAGCCTTACGGCCTTTTCAGTTCTTTTCCCTTCTCTTCAACGTTATTCAAGTAATTTTGTCTCATTGCCATCTTTGCGTATCTTCTTCATATACAAGCACCTCTAAGTTATCAGCATCCTCGTGGAAAACTCTCCGTTAATCTTTACTTTTTAAATAGCTTTTCATATTTTACTGACTTTTTTTTTTAACCCCTAGACCCTATATAGTAAAGCATCTATTCCTATGGCATTTTCTCCACCCATGGCATTTTCTCCATCCAGTGCAACTACGTCAATTTACTTCATAGTTTTAGCCTGTTGCTGAAAACCATGTTAAGGAATTAAGCCTTTCTTTATCATTGTGTCCGATTCACACGCTAATTTATAGTGCCTCTATGCTGACATGATACCGGCTGCTTTGGTAAACCATTGGGTTGGTTGGGGCTTTTTTCCCCTTGAGAGGTATTCTGCGAATTTCTACACATCTTGAGCATTCAAGTTCATGCCCGCACAGAATTGCTTAAGAAAGAAATCCTTCCTTAAAACTGTAAAGCAAATATGCTCCTCCTCTTCCCATCTGAGGAAAATTAGGTTTCCTAATGAACCATATTAAATCTCTCATGTAAAATCTGTTAAAGAAATTCTATCCCATTACGCAGAAAACATTCCAGCAGGGAGGAACTGGCTTATCTGGTGTGAATAGAGGCTTCCAGAACTGGGACACTGCCAGGACGGTGTGGCTGAACAGGCGGCATGAAGGGAAATTTTAACTTCCATGTTGCTTCCTTACTTCTATTTCCCCCCTCTCCCAAGACATCTTGCTTTCTGTCTCTAACAGGACTGTCACGTTTATTTCTGTTCCTTTCTCTCCATGTTAAACTCCCAGTTTCAGATCATGGCTCTTTTATCAGTTCTCTTTAGCTTCTTCTCTCATCTTTTCCACTTTTCTATCTGAATGTGCTATTCTATTTAATTTTCATTTTGCTCCTCTGTTTCTGTCCATGCTTGGTCTTGTACACTTGGTACCATTCACGACTCACATTTACTTCACTAGACTGACTCCTTTACCATGACCCAAATCTTATTCAATGATTTGACATTACAAATGGGTTTATGTAGTAAAATGGAAGCTGCTATTTAAGAGATGGAGAAAGAACAAGTTTTTATATAATTTACCCTTGAAATTTCAATTTTGATTTTTTTCTAACCTTTTTTATTGCAGCAGAGTAAAGTATGTTTGTGTGTATCCATGATAATATACTAAATGTGATGGCAATCATATAGACAAACAAATGCCATAATTTAATGAACAAGACTGATACCTGCTCAGCTTTTTTTAAGAGTTAATTTGATGTATTAGTTGCTTCAAAGAAACTGTGCCATGGAGCTGCCTGACTGCTATTCTCTTAAGGAAATTCTGAACTTAATTGCAGCACCCTCACATGGTATCTCTTAAAAAAGCATTATCCCAAAAAGTGAGAACTTTGCAACATTTATATAAAAACCAGCAGATGAGCAAGTGCAGTAAAATACTTAAGGAAATACATAGTATCATAAATATGGAAGAACTCTTATGGAAAAATCTTTAATATACAAAGTTCTCAAGAATGGGGCCTTTCCATTTCACATATCTGAAGGTTTCTAATGACTGTAAATAGGGGCTTATCTATTTCACATTTAAATAAATATGAGTAAAATTGTATATATGCAAGATAAAAATCAGCCTACTGATGTAAAAAGAATTTGCAAAGAATTTATTAAATTATTTCTTAAAGTATATCATTTAAATGTAAACCTCTGAACAGTAAGGTGTACTGTATGTTTCTGTATGTATATACTGTATACTAGAAAGTAAGCACTAGTTAAGTGCCACTATTAACAGTGTTATTTTCTCACAAAATTAAGTTTAATGTTTGAGTTGATCTATAGCTTATAGCCCTCTTGCTGAACCGCCAATTACGTCAAATCAATGAACTAACAAAAAATGTTGCTCTCCACTTCTGCTTAAATTATGAACATAGCTGGCTCAAGACAGGTCCTTGTTGACTCACCTAGTAGAGGTCCTAGTTTCAAAAGTTTTCATTTGAGAATCAACCTGAGTTGGTCTCTGAAGACATAATTTCAGTTAATGAAAGAAAGTGATCAACCTCTAGAAAATTTCTGGTTCTATTAAAATGAAGAGATGTGGCCTTCAATATTATGGCAAAATACTATAGAAATGGACTTTCAGCAAAGCCTCACAAAGGAACTATTGACTCATAATAAATTCTCAATAAAAAGTGTTAAATTGTATCTGGTCAGTAAGATGTGTGATTTTTTTTTTGACTTCTTGATAAAAACCTATTGTAGACAAGCTTAAACCTGTGTTCCTTCACTGAATCAAAACATAACAAATTGCATGACTTGGATGTCAAATCAGACATATTAAGTTATCAAATTTTCCAGGCCATAATTTTGACATCATTAAAATCTCATTATTCATCAGCGTGAAGTTAGCTGGGAATGAAAGCAAAAAGGCATGCACCCTCCAACTCTTTTCAGCATAAAGAATCCTGCATCTAATAGGACAGGTAACATTGCCCTACAGAAATACAAGGCTGGTGATGAATGCATGCATCAACCATGTCCTTGTCACTTCCTCTCCTTTGTGCTGCCACAAATGAGATCTCGGAAATCAGCTCCCTACAGAAATTCTCTTGGTTCCCAGAACAACATAATATAATAACCCATACCTTTGGTATCCCGAAGAAAATTTACCTTTAAGAATATAATGTACCTCATAATACATTTCTTGCAGTAACCATTGCATATAACCAAAAGATCACTCGCCATAGAACAGTTAGTTTACCCCACATATATGAAAATATTTGCCTGGCTATACTTTTAAAATTATTAATTTTTTCCCTTTAAATTTTCTGTAAAGTGTAGGAAGACAGCAAATAAAAGCAAACTCTACTTAAAATGGTTATTGGTGAACTCCAAAAAAAACAAAACAAAACAAAACCAACCAACCAAACAAACAAAAAAACCAAAACAAAACAAAAAACCAACTCAGACCAAGGCACTTCTGAGTGTTAAGTCTCAGTGAGAAATAAATGAAAATGGCAACTGTGAAAACGGAAGTTGCAATATTATATCATGTAGTCAAAGCCTAGTATCTGACAAGATGCCCTTACTTCCATACAATGATTTAACGAGTATTTTCTATTACTCTAATTGGAGAGCCAGCATCTCTAAACAAACACAGAGTAGTGATTTTCTGATGCTTCATTCCTGAGAGCTTTATGATATAACCATTATACATAAAAAGGCTACGTTTCTCATCTGGATTAGTAAAACGCCTTTTATACAACATAGACTTGAAGGATGTTAAATGAGAACAGAGCTAGTTAATAAGCAGCAAGTTAACAAGTTTGTGAAGGGTGAACTTCTACATAAATGCAAGTAAAAAGACTTCATCAGGTACAATGAAGTCAATAGGTTTACACCAGTACAAACCAGGCCAACATGGCATCAGAATCTGCCCTTTTCTGTCAATACAAAGAGATTTCACTGAAGACAACCACATTTTGGAGCAGTCACAGAAAACATGCATTTAACTACCATCTAGTAGCAAAATAGACTGCAGGGTTGCCAAGACTCCTCTACCAGAACTCAAAGGGAAGTAGCACCTTTTTTTTTTAAACTAAGATTCAGTTGAATTGGTTTTGCGCTATGGATAAGTACATAGCTAAAACCCCATTTATCACTGCGCATTAAAAATGAAAGCAGTACAGTGCTCAGGCTGAAGACCTTCTCATGAGCTTTACTGCAGCGGCACAGAACTGGTAAGAGAAAACAAAAGCAGAACCTGGCCCAGTCCTGCTCTCAGTTCTGCTGTTAGCTGAGGACTTTGAGAAGTACCAACTTTTGCCTAAGTTTCTGCAGTTGTAAAGTGCTCAATGCACTGATGAATCTGAAACATATGCTCTAAGATTATTTTTTGCAGTTTCTTAGTAAGCTAAACCTTCTGTATTTCTTAACTATCTCATGCAATACTTTCTCCAAGTGAAAGCAATCTAAACATACAAAACCAGCTGTGCAGACTGCCATGGCAACAAATTTGAAGCGTGAAACATTTTCTCTGATGTATTTCCTTTAGCTTTCCATTATATATCAAACCAATTTGACGTATGCTGAATACATTCTTTGCCCATCAGGAGAGAAGAGGATTTATTATCTGCTTTGTCATTTCACTTTCTTCCCACCAAGTCCTTTCCTTACCTTGGAAGTCCACATGATTTCCTTATATTCCTTCCTGCTAAAGAACTGGCACTTTTAATTACATTCACAAGAACGGTCAAAATTATTTCGTCTACAGCAGGCAGAATTCTTGTACTATTACAAATCATGACAGTAAAAGATTTTTAAAACACCAGATTCTTATCGAAGTATTTATGAATTAAATATACAAATATATTTTTAAAAAATAGTTGCTCTCAAGAGTTCTTTAAAACAAACAAAATTTATAACCAGGGAGAGAATCAATTTTATCTAGTTTAAAAGTACTTTGATGCATTATATGAAAAGATAAATAAGCAGCAGCATAAATACTCCCAACTCAGAGACCTGGAGAGAGGACTAATAAGAAAAGAAAGAGGAACAGATTTACAATTAGAGACATCTTTCAGGAACTGTACCTGCAAGTATGCTGCCCAACAGTAGGATAAAAATACAGAGAAAGTGCTCAGCTCTGGATAAAGTTAACCTTCAAAAACACAGAACTAATCTCCTAAATTAAAGTGGTTTTATCACAAATCTCAGTGGTATCAATAGGAAGTTCTTCTGGTCATCACTTATATGTTAGCCTATGCATTATCAACTACAAAATGAATTGAAAAGCCTAATTTTAGCAACAACATTTGCAAATTTAAGCTAAAATTTATCTTGAAGGTGGCAGAATTTCCACAACTGTTTCTTAACTCATCGCCAAAACCTTTAAAAGATCATTTTGAAATTAGTTCTGGTATTAGGTTGTCAAAGCTGTTTTAAAAACTCCATCTGGTGGTCACTAGCAGAATACTCTTGCAGTTCCCCAAAGCAGTAACATCAGTAAAACTAATTAAAGGATTTCAGTTAATCATTAGAAAAAAAAATTAAAATCAGTCCCAGTTTCTGGTTAAACACAGATTTGTACTAGCTGCTCCTGTCTGCAAGCACTAAGGGTATTGCTGCAAGTATTTGTAAGAAGACACAAAATTAACCATAACTTCTACAACAAACTGCTGCTGTGAGGATGAGGCAGGTAAGAGACAATTCTGTTGCAAGAAACAAATCTCAACAATGATTAATTTTGGTTTTGAAACTAAGAGAAGGATATTTAACCAGGCTATTAGGTCTGATTATTCACAAGAAAGAAATATTTATAAAAAAGCATATGTTTCTTGTATTGTTTCATGAAACATCTGGTACTAGTCATTGTGGTTGACAAGATGCTCAAAGATCAAAGGAAGTGCCATTCCCATTCAGCTCCAGAGCATTGTAATTCTTTCTAATTAAGTTATGGTTTCACCAGTCCACAATGAAATAGATTTCATACTTAATTAATACAGAAGTTTCTGAAATTTTTCAGGTCAGCCTATGTGCAATTAAATAATCATTCTAGCACCTGCAGTGCTGTGCAGAGACAAGCTCTCTTATAAAACTTGACGTTAGAAAAAGCTTTTTTCCACCCTTTAATAGAATTAGAGTATTATTTGGAAATACAGGCATTTTTTGAGCTCTCATAGCTGAGTTATGTAGATGATCTACCCGTACTGAGGAATTTATTTTGTGATCGATAGAAACATTACTGTATAGTAATAATAATAAAATACTGTTTATAAAACAACTTACGTTACAAACAATGCCCAAATAAGCCAATATAAAATCACTAATACTGAATCATGGGCAAGCAACCCTGAGACATGAAGGCAGCAATCACACAGAACAGAGCATGGCTGTTCTAGAATAAAAGGAACAAATGTTGATTTACAACCAGCCTCTAAGGCAGAGGTAATTATTAATACCAGTGCTTATGTATACACATCTCCAACTTGTGCTTTTTTAACCCTATCCAAGCAGAGAGTTCCAAGCAGAGGCAGTAAGACTATCAAATTTTACAAATTCACATAGCTCCATGTACCTTATAAATCAACACAAGCATCTGAATTCCATTGAAAAAAAAAACCACACTAAAAAAAAAAAAATCCCCAAACCAAACATGCAGAGAATACAATAAAGACATGCAGGTTTTTTATTCTAAAATTAAACCATAAACAAAATTCCTTTAACTTTCTTCAAGCTAGCAATTCTTGGTTTTGTGTACAACTTCCCTGCTTCCCTCCCCTCCTCCCTTTTTTATGTGAAAGGCCTAATGTTCCGTGGTCTTTTAATCAAGGACACAAATTTGCTTGCTGTCAAGTAAAAAAAGACTAAACATACATAAAATTAAAAGCCAGGCCTTTCACAAGAACAATTTTACAGAGTGACTGGCAACTGTGCATCAATGTAACAAAAGCCTTAGAATAGATGCTCTTCTCAAAAATTATTTTTTTCCAGGAATCTTGAGTTATTGCATTAATACAAGTAGCCTTAAGGTGCTAAAATGCCACCAAGAATTCCAATATGTAAGCTTAGCCCTTGAATAGAGACAAAGCAATCTTTGACTAACTCTGTGGCTAATATCCCACGCTCTTTTTTTTTTTTTTTATAACAACACTAGAGGAAAAGTTAAGATGGAAATACATGGTAGTTTATGAAAAATATCTTTGAAAAAAATTGTAGACTATTTCACAATTCAAAATTCTAGTAACACAGCAATTTGCTTTTCATCATAATACACTGGGGACCAGGCAATAACAGCCATTTAATATTCTAAAACAATCCTATCATACTACACAGGGACAGTTTTCTTAATAACATTACAACAAAAAGGCAAGAAAAGATGTGTTAATCAAGAGCAGAGACAACAGCATAGTCTAAAAACAGACTTCAGGCTTCTCGTGCAGGATTAGCTCCCTAACAATAAATCATTACCCTGGAGCAATCCAGCCCAATCCTTGGACTAACTGCAAGCTTACTGCAGCCTTTGGTCTCTCTCCTTGATGACTGTGGCTATTCGATGCTGCACAAAGCAAACAAGAGCTCTACCACTCAGCTGAGTGTTGCGACTCTGCTGAACAACTGATCACAAGGATTCAGAAGGAAGGTGAGCAAGGCAGAATCACCATCTCCATAATACTTTACTGGATGGATCTGCTTTAAGCCAGACAATAAAAAGACTGATATCTCCACAATTTCAGCATCTCACAAGCAGAAACATTGAATGGTGTTTGTTAGAGAAGACAGAAGAGAGTCTCTCATCTGGCATGCATATGAGAATATGTCTTATATGAGAGAAAGAGACCTCATTTCAAATTAAACCTACTGTCAGGGATCTGTATTCTGCTAAACACATCAGTAACAGGTCAATTAAGAGAAATTATTGGGTTTGGTCAAAAGAAAAGTGACTCACATCTGCTTTCTTTATAATAACATTTGTCACTCAGTAGTGGATATATTTATTTTGCCATAGGAACAATAAGACGTGTTAAAAAATGAACAAGAGTTTTGCCCACCGCAGCACACTGTAGGTGGCGAGTGGAATTGTATGTGTTATCAGCCAATCCTTAAATACTGTCACAGTATCTCGCAATTATTTAACTTCCGCAACTTCTACCTTTTCTGCCTCCGCCCTATCCGGAACATCATTATCATACATCAACCTTTTCCATTGAGAGCATGTATACCAATACATACTAATCACCAAGAAATGACAAATCCATAACTCCCTAATAAAAATAATAGTAAAATTATGCATCATCCCCAACAGTCATAGAATCGTCACAGAATCACAGAATACCAGGTTGGAAGGGACCTCAAGGATCATCTGGTCTAACCTTTCTAGGCTGGAACAGTCACTTAACAGTCACTTAACGACCATTTTTTGCAGTTTTATGAAAAGTTTATACAACTGAAAAATAGTCTGTTTGCCACTGTTCTTACATGACTTGCACCCTGTGATCATTTAAGCAATTTAAATAAACTGTTTTATTGTTTAAGGAAAGACACAGCTGGCCACACAACAGCAATATCTTGCTTTTCTTTTAGTAACGCATTAACTGTGACAGTAACAGCACAGTGAGCTGCCGCCAACCACAAAAACATCATATAGCTGTTAAGATACCTCAGACTAAGTTTTATCCGTTTCCATAGATGAAGCAGAATTGCAGCTATCAAGGTGCAAATCAGCATGGTCTAAACAAAATCATAGAATCATAGAATGGTTTGTGTTAGAAGGGACATTAAAGACCATCTGGTTCCAACCCCCATGCCATGGCCAGGGACACCTTCCACTAGACCAGGTTGCTCAAAGCCCCATCTAGCCTGGCCTGGAACAGGGATGGGGCATCCACAACTTCTCTGGGCAACCTGTTCCAGTGCCTCACCACCCTCATAGTGAAGAATTCCTTCCTTACATCTAACCTAAATTTACCCTCTTTCAGTTTAAAGCCATTACCCCTTGTCCTGTCACTATGCTCCCTTGTAAAAAGTCCCCCTCCAGCTTTCTTGTAGGCCCCCTTCAGGTACTGGAAGGCTGCTATGAGGTCTCCCCAGAGCCTTCTCCAGGATAAACAACCCCAACTCTCTCAGCCTGCCTTCAGAGGAGAGGTGCTCCAGCCCTCTGATCACCTTTATGGCCGTCCTCTGGACTCACTCCAACAGATCCATGTCCTTCTTATGTTGGGGGCCCCAGAGCTAAATGCAGTACTCCAGGTGGGTCCTCACGAGAGCAGAGTAGAGGGGGAGAATCACCTCCCTCAACCTGCTGGTCACGCTTCTTTTGATGCAGCCCAGGATACGGTGGCTTTCTGGGCTGCAAGCGCACATTGCCAGGTCATCAACCAACACCCCCAAGTCCTTCTCCTCAGAGCTGCTCTCAATTCATTCTCAGCCTGTATTTGTGCTTGCGATTGCCCCAACCCACATGCAGGACCCTGCACTTGGCCTTGCTGAACTTCATGAGGTTCACACGGGCACACCTCTCCAGTATGTCAAAGTCCCTGTGGACGGTGTCCCTTCCTTCCAGTGTGTCGACTGCACCACGCAGCTTGGTGTCATTGGCAAACTTGCTGAGGGCGCACTCAATCCCACTGTCCATGTTGCCGACAAAGATGTTAAACAGCACTGGTCCCAATACCGACCCCCGAGGAACACCACTCATCACTGATCTCCACTTGGACATCAAGTCATTGACCGCAACTCTTTGAGTGCGACCATCCAGCCAATTCCTTATTCACCGAGTGGTCCATCTATCGAATCCATGTCTCTCCAATTTAGAGACAAGGATGTTGTGCAGGACAGTGTCAAATGCTTTGCACAAGTCCCGAATAAAATAAAAAAAAAAAAAACAGAGTTGTGAAACCTCGATTTTCTAACTTCTACTTCTTCTCTGGCTTTCAATTTATTCCATCAACTGAGAAGAATAAATTTCTCTGTAGCCAAGTTTCTCCACCTGTAAAATGGGGATGCTTTCTGATGTGATTCTCTGAATCTATGTACACATTCTGAAATGGTAATGTGCTACTTGCTCCTGATTCAAAGTATGATAAATGCTGTTGCCCTCTAAATACCACTGAATAATGAGGCTTAATACAGGTTTCAATCAAAGCATGAAATAATGTTTGTAAATGTGAACATAATTTTGAAGATGGGAGCTTTCTCTTACATTATTTTTGCTTTTTAAAGATGGGAGACACAAGAAATAGCTTTTCTCTTTTTGCTTTTCTGGTTCTATTTATATAATTTTTCTCAGTAGAGGGTAAGTTCCCCTGGAGCTCTGCTTCGCTACGCCTTGCGTTGTCAGAAAAGCAGTTACTGAATAACAGGAAACACAGTCTTAACACTGCTGTGTCAGTGCTTATCTTTGTTTGAGTTACTCCTTGCTCACTGCCTGCTAATTAACTCAGAATAATTTAAACCTTTGCAAAGAGTGGTTTGAATATTTGTTAAATTTTTGGTGCAGCCATTGATTTGAATGTGAACTTTCAGCCTGAAAGCTGAAATGTCTCTGGGCCACTGCTGCAACCCAAGACCCTCCATATGCATCTCTAGTTTCAAAAAAGTATTTGGAGCAGTAGTGCTAACCTTCAGGTAGAAATGTAGCCCTAGTGCTGAAATATTTTCTCCAGGTAGCCCACAACTCTAATTTTGAAATCTATACTTGTACACATTTGTCCCATTTCATTTCTTTGAAGTGTTTTGGCTCTTTCCATGTGTTTTTTTTCAATAAAGCTTGTTAAAGTGAAACAAGTAAGAGGCCATGAAAACAGAGAATGCTGATGAAACACTGGTCATAAATTATCTTCTCAACCTCTGAAAGCCACTGCAGATTATTAAAAAATTACAATAAAATTGTTCTTCCCCATGTGCTGGTATGAAAACATGATGCTACCAATGCATTCCAGACAGAAAGGCTGCAAAAAAACCAAACACAAAACTCCATGAGCCAACCCTTTCTTTCTCATTTATATCTGAATTTTTTTAAGAACACTATTCAACATAGTCACTAAGATGACTGATGCTGAGCCAGACCCAAAACATACTACAGACTCAAAAGCCTGTCTTTTAACACCTCATGGTCACTGCAGAGCATCTGGAAAAATAATTTATTGCATGTGTACAATACTGGGAGTGTTCCAAGAGCTAGGACCCATGGAAAATAGAAATACACCCTATTTTTAAAAAAGGATCTTAATATTTTTGACATGCACTACTTTTGTGTCGACTTTTTGTCTTGTTAAGCAAGGGGCATTGCTTGGTATTTATTCAACAGGCTTTTCCTTTTCTAGACCTCTAGCACTTAAAACAGCACACTAGAAAAAAATGTAATTGCAAAGGCTGGCCAATGCACGTAGGATTACTTCATGAACAGGGAAAAAAAATCCACTGGATGGCCTCACATACTTAGAAATGGCAGGGACAAACACTACTTTTCTGTTCTAAAATATCTTACTGCAGAGGATAATTTGAACTTTAAAGTCACATGATGAAACCATAGGTTTGCTAAACATGCAACGTGTATGGTTTGAATGACTTAAACCAAGTTCCCGTTTCCTTTACTGAACTGTATGTTTTTGTAGTCAGCGAGCGTCTGGATTTTTCATTGTGATGTACAGCAGCTAAAGAAGTTATTGTAATATATACACCCTGCTCTCTACATAAATAAAAAGGGCTATATGCTCCAAACAATAATTATATTTCATCTGACTATTCACAGTGAAAGCCTCAGCCCGTTGTATCTGTGGAGCATTTTCTTGAAAAGGTAAGTGCTTTATATTACTTTGAATATGCAATGTTTTATTCATCACAACAGGCTCAAATTGTGAAGCTAAGTTTTTAGTTTTCCCTTCTTTAACAACATTTGAACTACAGAAAGTAAAATACTGTATCTGGGAAACATCCTCAGAAAGCTGAAATTTATAATAAAGCTGAAATTTGTAACAAAGCTGAGCATTAAATTGAGTAAATGTGAAGACTGTTTTCCAGGAAGTGCTTAACCCCACTGAACCAATGATAGTTAGATGAGGAAATATTGTTCAGTGGTCTGGACAAAAGACTCCAACCATTCCCTAAGAGCAGTCTTAAAGGATGGACATTGTTGGATAATCCTAACCACACTGCAGGAATCGTATAGGACAGGAAACACGTCAGCGATGCTGCTTGGAAATTATGTTCAGTTACTGCTGATTCATTTATATTCTGGAAAAGTAAAAATAAAAGCTTTCGGTTTCTCAGAAACTGGTAATTTTTCGGAAGCAACGGGTAGGATTTCTTACATCTTTACAACCTCAAATACTTGCCCAAGTCTGGAATTTTGACATTACAGGAAAGATTAATACAGTATTTTACATTTCAGTCGTTCATGTACTGCAAGCTGCCCCCATCTTTTAACTTAGCAGACGCAGTACAAACAGAATGGACAAATTCACCACCCAAATCATGTGCGGTGTTTTCATGGGTCGATGCAGGACGTGCCCACCAAGAGCCAAGTTTCATAAGGAATATTATGCGTATTGCTTTATGACTGGATGAAAGAATATTTTCCTTCTAAAGGCTGGTGACAGAATGCAGAGAGACTGCCCTGCCAAACCTTTTATAGAGGAAGAGTTCTGGCTGCCAGGGAGAAACTCCCTGTTTTAGGAGCTCTTCTTTCTAGACTTTAAATAAACAAAAATTTCCTTGAAACCAAGCTCTCCGTTTGCAAGAGTTAACCATCAAAGCGGGGATGGGGGACCAAAAACAATGAAATCTTAGAGACTAGATCCTCTCAGTACTGAAAGTAGTCTTTTCACAACTTGCTATTTTTAAACTGCCTTCTGAACACTATGCTCATTTGCTCAGCTCCATCTGTTGGAAGTGAAGGATAACGTACTCACTGTGCTTCAGAAAGTAAAAATCAAGCGTATTTACTTTAACTGCTGACACAAAAGGCAGAGTGGATGACAGTGGGGAAACAGGGCCAGAAAGAGAAAAAAAAAAAAAAAAAAAAAAAGTGAGGGCACATGAAGTTAAGGAAGGATTCACAACATGTGAATGATGGTCAATTAAAGTGAGGGGGAGCAGAGGTAAAGAAGGGACAAAATATTGGAGCGTGACAATACAGGGAAAGATAATGCAAGTAGCATATTGCAAATTTCCCTCATTAATCAATCTTCGGAGAAACAGGAATAGGCCTGGGTTCTACCATAGCTTCAATATATGTGAGCTTTGCCACGCTATATCTTCCTCTCAGTTACCAGTAAATAGAAATAACAAAGTCAGTTTACGTCACAGTATGTTGTGAGAAAAAAAAAATTCATTCAGGTCTCAAGGTGTTTGTGCTCTAAGCTGACAGATTCCACTGAAAGAGTGAAGGACTCGGGGCCCCCCAGCAAGCAGAGCATAAACATTACATGCATTTTGAAATAAAATGTATGTCCCTGCAGTAAATCCAAGAACTGGACAAGAACTGAGGGAATACCAGATTTTCTCACAGCAGAGGAAAATTACATAATAAATTTCTTATATTTTTATGATGGGAACTCAAAGTATTTTGACAAAAAACATGGTCGGCTGCATGGAGATTCTGATATAAAAAGATGCGAGAAATAAACCACCCTCCAGTGCTCTGCTGCTCCCATGGAACATATCTTTTTACTTTAAATTAAATTAGTATTACCAAAAGTCTATAAAAATTTTCAAATATGTTCATCTTACTACAGCAAAAGTTGTGAGCTCCTTCATCCCATTATTATTCTGAGCATATATCTACTTTAGTGCAAGAAATGAACTTAACGCCTTGGGAATGTTTTAAAACTGTAAAGGCTTACAATTTCTAAGAGTTGCTTTACATGGTAGATGAGCACCTTACAGTCCTAAGACTCTCTAAAACTATCCATTCTGATGTAAACAAATGTAGAGAGAGGTTATGCCATCTGCGACTATATTCAGTCAACTGGCTGCAAAGGAGTCAGACTTTTCTGATGGGCTCCAAATTATAATCTCAGCTAGAAAACCATAATACAGCGACTCCATTAGGTGATAAGCATTACATCTTGTAAAGTGCTATATATCCTCAAATTTCACTGAAATAGTTACGAAGAGACAAAATATTGCCAAAAAAAAGTTTGGCTGTAGGATAAGGTCTTAAGTCAGAAATATGTATCTAGGTGTGACCATGTCAGAGAGAACATCCGCGTTATCAGCCTGTATGAAGTATTAGGTATATTTGATTGCAGTCACCTCAACGCAGCCTTTCCTACCACAATCTGAACTCAAAATTGCCAGTTGCTCTCTTTGAAATACTTAGTGAGACACCAGAACCAAATAAGAAAATAGTCTGACATTATCATTGTGATTTTTTTTTTTTGAAGCAGAACAAAAACTTCTAGGAATAATTTAAGAGGGGAAAAATTCATGTCTACAGCGTTAACTTTAATCTTATTTACCAAACCAAAAATATTTCAGAATAAGCTACAAACTGCTAGCAGATATTTTTTCTTCTGCAATGAAGAATTTATTGAATTCAAGCAAGCATTATGGTCATGCTGACTAACCATAGAAAAGCTGCAAACAGCTTGTTGTTTTGGAAAAATTTTGTTTGTGTGGGTAATCCTAAGGTGATTTTCTGAAGTTCCTTTAAAACAGCACACCTAGAAATTTTTCCTTAAGTCAGAATTTTAATACTTACACTGATTAGAATTATACACATACAGTTGCACTGTTATTTCCCCTCAAGTCAGTATTTTAATTCCAGATTGAATAGATTACTTTTGTTTAGTGTAAATCCCTCCCTAGATGAGGTAAATTAAAAGACCCACACTTATATTAGAATGACAATGTCTAGGTGGATAGTAAGAGTAATATTAACATCATTGCTATTATTTAACAGTAATGTTAAATAATGGTTAGTGGTTATAAACGAGAGTTGCAGCCCAACAGAAACTATTTCAGGGATTCATCTTGACACCTAGAATCAACGAATCGTTAAGGTTGGAAAAGACCCTTAAGATCATCGACTCCAACCATTAACCTAGCACTGCCAAGTCCACCACTAAACCATGTCCTCAAGCACCACATCTATCCGTTCTTTAAATACCTCCAGGGATGGGGACTCAACCACTGCCCTGGGCAGCCTGTTCCAGTGCCTGACTGCCCTTTCAGTGAAGAAGGTTTCCCTAATATCCAACCTAAATCTGCCCTGGCGCAGCTTGAGGCCATTTCCTCTCGTCCTATTGCTTGTTACTTGGGAGAAGAGACCGACCCCCACCTCGCTACAGCCTCCTTTCAGGTACTTGTAGAGGGCGATAAGGTCTCCCCTCAGCCTCCTCTTCTCCAGGCTACACAACCCCAGTTTCATCAGCCGCTCCTCGTAAGACTTGTGCTCTAGACCCTGCACCAGCTTCACTGCCCTTTGGACACACTCCAGCACCTCAATGTCCTTGTTGTGAAGGGCCCAAAACTGAACACAGGATTCAAGGTGCAGCCTCACCAGTGCCGAGTACAGGGGCACTATCACCTCCCTGGTCCTGCTGGCCACACTATTCCTGATACAAGCCAGGATGCCATTGGCCCTCTTGGCCACCTGAGCACACTGCTGGCTCATGTTCAGGCAGCTGTCAACCAACACTCCCAGATCCTTTTCTGCCAGGCAGCTCTGCAGCCACTCCTCCCCAAGCCTGTAGCGTTGCGTGGGGTTGTTGTGACCCAAGTGCAGGACCCGGCACTCAGCCTTGTTGAACCTCATACAGTTGGCCCTGGCCCAACGATCCAGCCTGTCCAGGTCCCTCTGTAGGGCCTTCCTACCCTCCAGCAGATCGACACTTCCACCCAACTTGGTGTCGTCTGCAAACTTTCTGAGAGTGCACTCGATCCCCTCATCCAGATCGTTGATAAAGATATTAAACAGAACTGTTTAACAAACTAACCTATAACAAATGAGGCCCAAACACATCAATAGCCTCTCTGTAATACTGCACTGGTCCATCATTAAAATATCACAACATGCAAACTGGTAGATAGAGAAACCAAGATGATGCACTTGCTTACACACTATGTTGCAACTACTGGAATATGCTGCACTAAGTCTAATGTTCCTTACTTTGTCTTAAATGCCCAAAGAGTAGCTAAATAAAATAAAAAAATACCTTGCTATGGTCAAAGATTAACCCAGTGCCAGTACCAAGGCTAGATCCTAAGCAAATTTAACCAAGTTCTGGCATCCTGTTTTTCCTGTAATTTGATGTAAGGCCATGTGATTTCCTGTGAAACCAAAAATATTTCCTTTGTTTCCTTTGCAATTATGCTACCATAAAAGTTGAATGTTGCTAAGCTATTCTGAGATTCTCTGCAAGGACAGTGAGTGTGGTTAGTTGGCCCACGGTGTAAAAGTTCTTGAGAAGATAATGGAAATCTTCACAGTACCAGAACCAAATTCAAATGTTCAACCATGCAAAAGGCCTGATGGGACTAGAAGGTGGTCTCACTGGAGACTCTGGTGAAAGAGCTTCTCAAAATGTAAATATTTCTTAACCTCCTGAAACTACTGTGTGGGATGATAACAACAAGCTTTCTGCAGATGCTCAAGTGGTTCCACATTCTCTTTCTCTATCAGTCACAAAGTACCTATCCTTCGCCAGATGTAAGCTTCAAATCTCTTTTTCTAATAGAAGGTCAAAATTTGACTTACACTGTTTCCTTCATTCTTGAGATTTCTCCTGAGTATTTAAGAAGAGATGAATTGTAGAAGTTAGAATTTCATGGTCTTTAGATTTCCAGGAAATAATAAAGAGAAATCAAAGCAGCAGAAGGAAGCCAGAAGAAGCAAGTCCTTCAAGCTCCATGGCTGCAGCTGACTGAATAGCACAGTAGATCACTTTCAGCCATAGAGCCAAAGGGAAGTAGAGGGCACAGCAGCTACCTGATTAATAAGAAATTTTCTAGATCCGCTCCGCTCCACTCCCTCCCCCCCCCCCCCCCCCCATACTTCAGTATTAATTATGGAACATAATTCAGAAATCAGACTGATGAGCTTTATTTCAAAAGGGATACTTTAAAATTAAAATCTATAAGGGGAAAATCACTAGTGTGAAGAAATACAAAAGGCCAACCAGTTGACTACAGTTGTGAGGTTTTGTGTGTGTCATTTGGGTTTTTTTTTCTTTTTAATTATTCTCACTCTTCAGTTTGAGGACTTTAGCACAAACTTGAGTCCTTCTTAGTGGTTCATATTAAAAACCAGCTGAACAGAAACAAAAGCTCTACTGCAAGCATTTAAGATACATTTCCTCAATTAACAAGATAACAATATTTCCTCCCAACATCTATCATCTTTGAAAAGATTTTTCACTCCATTTTGCTTAAGTTTGTTCATATTTAACAATCTATTTTTAAATTTCAAAGTTATATTGACTCTTAACTTGCTTAAGAGACTTCTGCCAGCTTTGCCCATCAATGCTTTCCCATGTGGTGTACTCCAGCTCAGAGCTTAGAACACAGCCAGAGTCCAACCAGCCAATTTTTCCCCTCCTGTGAATATACCTGTAACACAAAAACTTCCTTGAGTGCATCAGTCCTTCCTGTAGTGGAACCTCTCCAAAAATAACCTTTTCTAGAAAGGAAGAAACTCTGTCTTTAAAAGGGGACAAAGAACACTGCTGAATCAAAACATAACTCCATGGTTTTATATAAATGAAATTATAATTATACAAATACTTAATCAAAGCCACTTTGATAAGTCAACTTTTCTAATTAAAACCAGTATTAAAATTCCAATTTTGAGGAGAGATTAGAAATATCAGAAATACGAAGTAGTGTCAGAGGTAACAACCATAAATGAACTGTCAAACAGTATTAAGACACTGACTTATCTATAATGAACACTGCTTAAAAACATTAATGTATCTTTATGAACTTTTACCAATTTAAAGTTACTTTCACTTTAAGAGTTAACATCACTAAAATCCCTTTATGGAAAATGCATTAGGTACAACTAAGTGTATCGCTCTTGTTACTAATATGACTGTACAGAAACTTCAATAAGGAGAACTCTTCTGTGCTGTCTTTGCCTGATGTACTGTCTGTGTACATTGCTTGTACAGACCAGCTTTGCGTACAACGGAACAAAGTAAAAACACCAAGCTCTAATGTAACACAAAATCGAAATCCTTGTGAATAAAGGATTTTTTTCCAGAAAACAACATTCTACACTGTAAAAATGTCTATATGTTTAACTTTTTCCAGTACTAAGGACCATGCTTAATCAAACATTCAAAATTCATTAGGAATAGTGAGTTCATTATCTTATGTTTAAAAATATTTATCCTTTGTAACTAAAACAGTATGCTGTTTTCTGCATCGATCAGTACAAGGTACACAGAAATTTTCTTTAGAAATTGAGTTAATTATGCTTTTAGATGGTCTATAAAATTTATATATCCCTATCTATTACACTCAGTTTTTCTTGAGTACATATTATGGTCTCCTACAAAGCTTTTTGGCTTAAAAAAGGATCCTCCAAACATTTGTATGGTAGCAGAATTATTATATCAACATAGCATAGAGCCATTACAGCTAACAGCCTATCCATATTACTCTTAAAATTCCCTATTTTCAGGAATTTATAACTCAGCTGTAAAAAAAATGTTCCTTGCTAAAACTTTATCAATAGGCTTATAATGCACTGGTAATAATTCTGTCAAATTCGAGCATGTAGAAAAGCATCTTTTTCTTTGCAGTTTTATGCAACAGCTACATCTAAAAATGACAGCATTATTAATGTATAAAGATGTTTTAGTATGAAAGCAGTTTGTTCATAACGGTTCTTAAACATTCACATTAATTTTATATGGGCTCCTCAGTACAGACTGCAGTTATGAAAGGCTTTTTTTGTAACACAAAGGAAGCAAAACTAAAACAAAGAAAGGAATGTGACTCTTGCCTCATATTGTGATTATCTTTGCATTTTCCTCAGCATGCGGTGCGAGCCCTGAGACTGTCAGCTGGGTTCAAATTATACAAAATTCCCACCCTTGCAACAGTACAGTGAAGCTATTTCATGGCTGGAGCTGTGACCCACACACTGGAGTTGCCCTGTGTACTGTCTTAGCCTTTTTTGGCAAGATGGTGAGGAAAAGCGGCTCCACCTAACCACCGAGCCAACTCCTTCCTCACCCGCCAAACAGCCAACTCTCCCATTTATTCCACAGGCGGCATGAGTGTGCTGAATCCTGGCTGTTGTCTACAAAGCTGAGCTGCAGTAAAGTCCTGTCTGCATCAAGTGAGATAAAGGGAGGGAGTAGTGATGAAAGCAGGAACCAGATAAAAAAATTAAAAGCCAAATTTCTCTGGGTAAAGATATTATGCAAGTTAGCTTGAAATTAACATAAGAATATAATATTCACCCAGAAAAATCAGTACATTTATTTTGAACAAATCGTTCATACTCCTGACTGCACTTAATATTTAACGCACAAATTAGAGACATTACAAACCATACTTTAATACCTGTTTCACCTTCCTTCTCCATTTCAGTTTCAAACTCCATTGAGCAGGAAATAAGCTCGGTACGGAAGGATGACTTCTCACAACATGACATGGATCAGCTACCCAAGCAAGAACTTGGCTTTCATCCCCTCAGAAGAAATCGAAGCCTTCATAGCTTCTCAAAACATCATATCAAGACTTATGCACTGTTACATCGCCTTTTTTGTACCAGCAGGATTAATAGCTGGCATATGTATTTTGGTCATTTTCATAAAGAATTATTTGCAGCACAGAGTCATAGAAAACTTAGACTTACTTCTTCTACACTTCACCATCAGCAACATTATAATGATTTTTTTATCATTTACTGTCATTACTAGACCTGACTATTTAAAAGTAACCCACTTCACATGTAACGTACTGTCATTTTTTTCCAACTTCAGTTATTTCAATTCTCAGTATGTTTTGATTTTGATGCTTCTCATACTATTATTCAAGAGATTTCTACCGAAGACTGCTCTCAGCAAAACAATCCGAAGACCCATATTGTGTGTTGGATTTGTACTTATATATGCCTTCTGTTTGTCACTGACTGAGGCAGTACTGGTTGGCACAGATAACTATCACTTGGAAAGAGACTGCCAGTTAGATCCATTATTTGCATGGCCTGAATATGAGATCGTTAAATTCACCTTTGGATTTGGAATCCCATCATTTCTTCAGATACTCTGTTTTACTGTTCTCTTTGCTAAAAAAGCACCTGCTGAAGAGCCAGCCTTACAACAGCACATTCGTACTTACCCTGCTGTGCACATTATAAGCATATCAATATTTATATGCCGTCTATTTTATAACATTATGATTCTCTTCAGGACAACATTTAAATTACAGAAGAGCATTGGAACTCCAAAGGATGAGCTTATGATGAATATTGCAGAAATAGTGTTGTTCTGTGAGAGCTGTGCTAGTTTGGTATTTATACTTTGTTTTCATAAACCATGCAAGGATGAAATACTTAAAGTCATACAGAACTGCCGAAGGGGAAACACTGCCAACAATCACCATGAAATACCAGTAACAACTATGACCCATGACAGTGGGTCTCAGTAATACCTGCTGTTCTGAAGAGCTGCCAACCCACTTTATTTTTTAGTTTGTTTGTGGGTTTTGCATTGGGTTTTGGTTTGGTCTTTTACTTCTTCAAAAAAGGATAATTGTTCCTTCTTTAAAACCCAAACTTGGACTATCTTACAGATAGAAAGATATTTAGTTCTAGTATTTGCAGTGATCTATGAGAAAGCA
This sequence comes from Platalea leucorodia, assembly GCF_965183815.1. Taxonomy (NCBI): domain Eukaryota; kingdom Metazoa; phylum Chordata; class Aves; order Pelecaniformes; family Threskiornithidae; genus Platalea; species Platalea leucorodia. Next base: position 12,702,183 of record NC_138827.1, read on the forward strand.
TGTAGGGTCTGGGGTTGTTTGGGTTTTTGGTTTTTTTTTTTGGTTGTGGTTTTTTTTTTTTTTTTTTTTTTTTTTTAAAAATCACCTATTTGCAAGTGTTACTTAAACCCAAGTAGAAAGAAAAGTGCCACAGAAGTGTGCTTTTCTAATAATATCAATGCCCCGGCAAAGATCCAAACAAAAACATAGCAGAAAGCAACCTTGAACAAAGGTAAAAATCTGCAGCCAAAGCATTTTCTCAGGTGTGCTTCCTCTTTTGACTTCTTACCCTACAAACTACTTATTTTTATAACATTGGTAAATCCCAGTAGCAGCAGCAGAGAAGTATGGCTTAAGAATCCATTATAATACTGAAATAGTTTGTGATACTACAAGGCTACTGTAACACTTGTTTGTTTATAATATATATATATATATACACACACACACACACACATACAGACACTGAGCATTTCTTCCCTTTTTCCATTTTTCTCTTACACTTTTGATGGAGCCCTTAAGGTTTTTGTCTGAATTCTTGTGCCAAAAGAAAAAAAAAAAATCAAATTAATGGAAATGCTGGTCCATAAAGGAAAGCTTCGGGTCCTTTGTGAGGCACTGAACTGGAAAGATCAACAGGATGGCTAATTAAAACTTTGTGCAAGAATGAAAGCTTTTTGTTAATGTACTCTCAGCTTCAACTTTGCATTAAGACCTCCAGCAATTATTGATTTAAGCCATTCTTGATGAGTTCATTCAGAAGTATGAAGTCGCATGCCGTGGTAGAGTCACATTCAATAATATACTAACTAAAAAAAAGAGAAAAGCAAGCCCAGAACAGTATAACTGAGGCATGTTTTTCAAAAGACAAACAAAAGCAGAGCCCCAGTTCCAAACTGAAATCAGGGCTCTGCTGGAGACAAGATAGGAGCATTATACATTTAGATGAGAACTGATGGGTAAATGATGCAAAACAGGGGAAAAATCTGATCTGGAGAATAACACAGCTGTGGTATCAGAGTTCAGATGTAGCCCTGCAGAATCAGTAGGTTGAGATGTAGGTGCAAAGTTTTAAATGCTTGCTTTGAGCACATTGTTACTGTAACCAAATTTGGCCAGGAACCATCTATACGCATTTGGCTTCGGTTTCAGCTTTTCCTCTCATAGAGGTGGATAGAACGGAAACAACAGCGAAGGCACAAAATTGTACTAGATCTGGGATAAAGACATAGACTTAGATTGCAAAGTTATAAAAATACAGTGATGTGATGAGGAAGGCTCAAATGACCTGAAGGGTTGTGAGAAAAGCCACTTTGATGCTTAAATATGCGTCTTTGCATGACACCCGGATGCTAACATAACTGATAGATTTTTTTTTTCCAGTTGTATGCTTTGGAAGGTCTTCCTGACAGGGTCGAGATTTGTGTGGAGAGCTGGTGCAAATCAGCATGAGCTGCCTAGGACAGAGAAAAGCGAGCGCTGATCGATAAAGACGAACATCTTCTGCAAAACAACAGCCAAGTGCATAAATGGAAGAATAAAGGACATTTGTCAATAATAATACAGTATATAGATCTATTATCTAGATATATGGGTCTAGTCTTAGACATCCAAGTCCTGAAATTTACGGACCATGACTGTACCACATGCAAATAAAGCACAATACATAGTCTCGCTAACTGTGACCGTAAGGACCAACATTTCTGCCAGATGTAAAAATCAACTGGTAAGATGTCTGCGTTGTATTATGTCAGCTTGTTTTCCTGTTCAATTTTGTTCTGCTGCCAGCATGAACAGATGGATAATTAAAGAACATTACATATAAACAGACCGTTATAGAACCTGGTCAGAAAGGAAGTACGTAGATAAGAATCATCTCTTTGAATACAAGAGCCAATTTTATACTTGTGAAAGGATTTCTCAGCTGGCATCAGAGGTTTTGTTTTGCACCTGAGAAGAGGGAGATTAAACAATATGGACCGAAGATCAGCCCTGCAGAAAACAGTTTGAAGAGATGAGCTGTACATCAGTGAAAAAGCTGACAGACTGAGTGAAAGAGTATGGCAGAAGATGCAAGCTGTTTATCCCAATTCAGACAGAATATCACAGTTTCAGCTGCACCATGGATAAGTAGGTTATCTTCTAGTATGGGAATTATACACAAAGGATTCTACTTTATTCACTTCTTCTATATATTTTATATTTGAGGATGAAAGAATAAATATTGTGCTGTTTCTGAGTCCTGAGTTGCTGTTAAAGGTGCCTAAAAGAAAGCCTGGTCGGTAAATGTTGGCTCTAGTTAATGTTGGCTGGGACCTGGAAACTGGTCTGATGGTGAGTGAATCATAATGCACCTGTAAGGAGCCTGAAGGTTCAACATCGGTGGAAGGATGCTTCATGGTACTCTCAGCAAGGTACACAGCTAAAGCAGACCCATAGCCAAATGTCTCAGAGAAATAAAACCTGTAGGGGCCTACTGTCAGATCTAGGATTTGGGAACGGGTACGTCTTGTCAAGAATGAACTACTGGGTATAGCTTCTGGCTGCCATCTGTGAGATGCAAGTGAAATGTACTCTGTCCACGGCTACTGTCGTGGGAAAAAACAGTATTTTCTGGATGGACAGTTATATTGTCATAAAGAAATCTCTATGTACAATGAACAGACTTTGTAACTGAATAGGAGAAAACAAAGGCAAACAGGAGGGAAGAGGTTGAAAAAATGCAAAACAATAATTCAAACAGTTATGAATATAACTTATAGCAATACAGAAATGTTTTGTTAAATAATTCTTCATAAAAGTACTCAGAGCTTACATTAAAATTCAGGACAATGAATGTGCAGTCCTAGAGAAAATCTGCTTGCATCCAGCTAGAATATGAGGGCAGACACCCCTATGTGCAATAGGGGAAGGAACAGAAAGAGTCCCCAAAAGGCATTCTAAAATAGTCTGACATGAGGGAGAAAAGAGCAGCTTTGCCTAAGACTAAAAATAATAATTTTAAAATTATTAATAATTTGAAGTGTATTTTTAAGAACAAAATTAAATCTCCCTGCTCAGAGAGATTTTTTCATCCCTGTACCAGCAACAGATTTGTTGAACACTTACTTCTTCCAGGCTTCACCTAGTTTTGAACGGTATGTTCCAGAAGAAATAGAGCATATATTTTTATAGGCATGCTGTCAAAATTAACTGAAGGGATATACTGGAAAATTCAAAGAAGAATATTTTACTTCTGTACTGGTAATATTCGTATCTTTCAAAGACTTTGGCCTGCTTTGGAAAAAAACCCTTCTGTTCAGTAAAAGAAGAGAAATGATCAGGCTGCTGAAGTTTAAGCATGAATTTCTGAGTTGGTAACATGTTTTGGAAAAGAACATGTAGAGACTAAGGACTTGTCTTTGCTGAACCAGCTGGCTCAAATTTGATCTGATCCCATTGCAAAACAACATCTGAGCTAAAGAGACTGGATTTGCACGCTTTAATCATAACTCAAGCTGTTACACCCCTCCGTGTATTACTAAGCCTGGCCTTAGTTACATTCTAATTTCAAACTTACATACCCTGAAAGGGCTACAGCATTATTTATCTTGATTTTGAGGTAGTTGCAGATTTGGGGTAGGGTGAAAGCTCAAGCAACTCAGCCAAAATAAGTATGCTATGTAATGCTTACACCATATATGTTGCACTACAAATTGATTCACTAATTGGCTAGAATGAAAGAATGTGTGTCACATCCATGGTACAAGTGTCCAGCAAAGGACTGCCAGACTCAACTACTAAAATAAAAATGATTGATGCTTTGCAAATTTTATTTTTTAATTGCATTTGGATGGAGCCTGAAGTCCTATGATGAATCATCTTTCACTATACAACATTTTGTGGTCCAATTTTGTAAAATTTTTATATTATTCCCCAAAAGTTTTGCGATATACACTTTAAAAAAAAAAAGTTTTTACCAGAATAGTTTGAATGGATGCAAGTGTTGCCCCTGCAAAAGAAAAGGCTGAAATTTTAAAAATTATTTTTAGGAAGAAAAATGCATTCTCAGAATTATTGGCAACTGAAAAGCCTAAACACACAAAATACACTCTATCTAAGGTTTTCTGCAGGCACAGAACACAATTAATTCCAACTCAAACTAAGTTTGATTATTTGCAAGAGAGAAAGTTACTGAGGCTGGACAGGATAAAGTATGAGGGTGCTCTAGAACACGGTAATGGACACAGACAGACGTCATTCAGTGGCTGAAAAAGGTAGGAGTCAGCATCCATGCTAACAGAAAGATGAGAGAGAATCTGGAGGAATAGATCAATCTGCTTGCAAAACCATGAATATTACAACAGCATCTGTATTTCCTCTAGAAATAATTTCAGTAGAGATTATTACACAAATCTTATTTCTTCTGCATATGGTTATATTACACTATGTATTCCAACGCAATTTTAATTTATGCCTCCTTCCCCTTCCATGTGATACAGTACCTTACTTTTTTTCAGCCTTATACACCCTGGCTCTGATCTAATTTCTCCAGGACTCAACAGCTTCATACCCAAAGCACTTCCACACTTCTGACAGAATCCAACAGCTCTTACATCCTACAGGGCTCATCCTGCTTATCATCCTGCTGGAGAGGCTGCTGTATAGCGGCGGCTCAAGAGCGGTGATGCACCGGACCCCTTACGTTGTTCTCTCCTCTACTCACACCTCCCACTTTCTTCCTCCTCAGCTGTCACCTTTTTGCAACGCAACAGCAGGCACCTATGTTGAAGTCTGCTAATTTACACAGAATATCTTCTATTATACCCCACTTTAAGCCTCTTGGTGCATCTAAGTACATCATAGAAAATTACACTAGCGTTCCTTAAAGACTATAGTGTTAAGACATATAGTTTATTGAGATATATACAGTGTTTTAGAAGTTGACTACTACAGATTTAAAAGTAAACTGCTAGAAAAACCTTAATGCTGGATTATTGAGGTCTGACATTATATGAATACTATAGCACCAGTTGCTTTCATGCACATTCTCAGCAACAATCAAGATAAGGTAGAACAGGCAGAACTGTAATACTTAATACTGTCACAACTGTGACTAAGTTTGGATCATTAAGGCACTCCCTATGAAGTCCCATGGAGTATCAGCAACTGATAGGGAAAGAGAAATGTTCAGCAGCTGCTAAAATTAGCTTTAAGCATTTTATGGAATATGGAAGTGACAAACATTAATCAGTAACAATAATTTGACTGCATAAACAAGAGCCTGAAGATGTTGTCTGTTTTAGGAAACAGGATTCAGAGAATTCACATGATCAACTCAAAATATTTAGTGAAATACAGAACTCGTTAATTACAATATAACAATACAATATAATACCACTATATTTGGTCTCTTATGGTTCATAATTCTGCTGGCATGAAAAACAGCTACTTCATGGGTCTTTCAAAAGAGAAATTCCTAACAATTCTGAAAGTATGGCAAAGTGGCATATTTCTTGTAATGAATTCAAACAAGAAAATTAGCACTCAAAATTATACATTTTAATAGCAAATCAGCTGATACTCACAGATAGAAAAACAAGGACAGACAGACCAGCTGATTATCAAATGCAGGCCCCCATAATTACAAATAACTAACACCCAGAAGCTAACATTATGCATAAGGGAAAGTAAAAAAATCCTTCTGGCCCATACAAGATCAGTGAAAGCTCTGAAGGACAGAATTAAGTACAGCAAAACCACATGATCAACAAGCAACAATGAAGACTCTTTATAATCCTGTTCTTTAGGACAGCAAAAATTTAAGACCTTCAAAGCTGGTATCACAAGATTTTTCTAACATTACAATTATTCCAGTCCTATAACGCAATCATATTTGTATGCTTCTCAAAGCAAAACAGTTTTTAGGCGCTCTGTCCTCATAACCCTGTAGAAAGGCACTCCAGAAAGCCATTCCACACACAGTGGAAGTCTTCTGTTCAGAAAATCTTTACCAGCACTTATCTGCACAACTTTCTTTTAGGTTAAATAATAATAATTTATTCCAAAACTATTTATGAAGAACCATCATGTAAGAACATCTTCAAAAACATTTTTAGTAACACTGCCAAAATCCTGTGTTCCTATGCACAGTGTGTTACAAGAAATCAGCAAATAATATATTTGTCTCAATGGCACTAGAAGCCAAAGTGCCTTCTACTCCCGAAGCCACTTGTGGTAAAGAACTTTTGCTTCACTTTTCTACAGATAAGATCTTCTGTAATCTAAAAATATTTTACCATTGTAATAGACATAATACATCCATTATAATCACATGTTAATTGTTTACTCCACACTTCTGAAACTGTAACATTGGCTTCTTGCAATCTTAAACGCTGAGATCCAATTCATCTTATTCCAGGAGCAGCAGAATTCTGTATCGATGTACAGCACATTCATTAATGGCACTTAACATTCATGTAACAGATCAATATAATCATAAAAAGGAACTTACACAAATAAAATATTTCTCTCTTATGAGAAAGAAAGGTTTAACTTTCTTTCCATTCCAAGAACTCTGGCCACCAGTAGGTGGTGTTTCTGGAAACGTTAAGTAGGTTTTTTTCCCCCCTACAGATGAAATGCAAAACGCCACCTGCAATACTGGTGTTTTGATGCAAGACTGAGGCTCCACATTCTCTACAAAATAAGCTTATTTTACCCATGTGATTTTTGAGCTGAGCAATTCTAAGAAGTGTGAGGATGACGATGCATACCTGAAAATTAAAATATAAACAGGCAAAATGGGATCGACTTGAAGGTAGGAAACTTGAAATTTATATTGTCAGTTTAGCAAATGACCCTTCTCAGCTGCTAAATTTCCCTCAATCGGATATTCCTCTTTAGACTGTCCAGAGGCTTTTAAAAAATACCATGTATAACAGTAATTACTGCTTTATATCTATGCAAAATATGCTCAGTTACGATTTGCAAAGAAATCCCTTAATTATTGATCAGCTGAGATGTAGGTTTGAATAGACTATAATCTGAAAAAATGCTAGAGGCAGAAAGGAGGGTAAAATGAACATTAGGCAAAATAAAACTGACAAATACGAGAGAAAAGATGCTTGACTAGTTCTAGTGAAAAAGAAACCAGCAGAAACAGGGTTAATTCTAGCCTTATAAGGCTGTTCAGCAGCACTTCAACTGCACACAAATTAGAACAACCCTGGGAATCTATAAAGCTTGTTTTATGGCCAAGGACATGCAGCAAGATCTGCATTTTGCTGTTGTAAACTATCCTTTATTTAAGACGTTTTAAAACAGAATAGACTTTTATATGGGTTTTTTTTACTGCTGAATCATCAACAGGTGGCATTCACTGCAGCTTTGCACACCTAAATACAAGTTTTTACTGACACGACAGTCGAAGTTGACACATCCATTAAGTGTGTACCCGAGCAAGAACCAGCCTTCTGTTGTCTGGAGGAAAATCAGCTCTGGAGAAATGGAATTAAGGTAAAATAAAGTGTTTCACCATACAGGGTTACCTGTAGTGCTTGTAATTGCTTGGCTTTTGGTGGACTTTCAGATGTAATTAAAATCTGACCACAGATGGACCTTTTAAAATCAATTGCTTAGACTGTTAACTTATCTTTTATTGTATTTAAAGCACTTTTACTGACTTATTAAAAAATAAAAGGATGTCACATAAAAGACAACAGTTCATGTCTGACTTCCATAGCTGCTTTAAACAAACACCGAACCTTCTTCAAATAAGTGTAATTTCATATGGATATTTAAGCATAAAGATTTACATTATGAAAATTATTTAAAACATTGCAACAGCTACTGTGTACTTATGCCTATTTCATTAAGAAATAAAAGCTTTGGAACGGATATCTCTAAGTATCTACTAGCTACTTCTGATAACTTGAATACATTTAAGCAAACTCAGAGCTGTATTTCTGACTGAAAATATTCTAACACTCACACTCCATTAGTGGTCTGCTCCTTTTTCTCCCCCAGACAGTACATCAGCAGGATTTAAGTCATTAAAATGTGGAAAGATGCATGAATTTTACTAGTAAACAATTTATCTTTTTTCAATATGTTTTAGTGTAATTAAAACCAAGGTTTTGGCAGTAAGTTGAAGATTAAAACAATTCAAAAATATTTAAAATTTAAACACAAAATACCCTAGGTTATCATTTTCTTGCTGTTCTATTTGTTTGGGGTGTCTTTTGTTTATTTTTTCTTTTAAATAAACTTTGAGCAATGCTTCAGATCCACAGCATTCAACATTTGTAAGTAAACAAATCAGATAACTGATATTTTTCCATTCCTATCCGGAAGTCAGTGCAACGTAATTAATCACAAAGAAAAGCAAATAATGTTGGTGTAAATCAATATGCTGCTTGTATTACCTTCATTTCTAAAATTTGCTTTTTCCTTCCCCCTGAAAGCAGAAGGAACCAACTGCTTTTCAACTCCACTGCCTTCTCAGCCACAGACTCTGCTACTTAATAGCCTTACAAGCTGATGATGAAATAAATATACATAATTTTTATATATCTATATATTAAAAAAATAAAGTTTTTCTTCATTAGGCTAAACTTGCTCATCTGATTTTCTATATTTCTACATTTCCCAATACTGAATCCCTGAAGGGTACACAAAATTTTAACAGATCTGCACTCACAATATATTATCACCTAGAACAAATTTAAGTTCGTTTAACTGAACCTTTGCCTATATATTCAAACATGATGTTTCTTACAGACTCAGCTGTGTATATGAAGTTAGCAGAAGCGTGTGGTACATGGTACAATGCTGGAGTATGAGATTAATGGTTTTCCATTTGCAAATTGCAGGTCCAAGGATGTTCATTGATTATTAAAAGAAAACAAATGGAGCTAAAATTCTACTACCTTCCAACCTGCATGAAGAAACACTGTTGCTGAAAAGCTTTTATTAAAGAGATCCAAGTACCATAATGGTAAAGAGATTCCTACATGATCTTAAGGCATACAGGAACTGCAAATTCTCTCATTTGCAATGTATATAGTGTCCTGTAAAAAAAAATTAAGAAATTTACTATTTGTACTGTTATATTTCAGTCAATTTTAAGTCAAATTAATTTGACTTCTAAAGAATTTTAATTTCCTGTACAAAAGTGTACATCTTTTTCCATTCCAATCAAAATGCTTACGATGAACTTAGTTGAAAACAACCAAAAATCTGAATTTCTTTGCATTACCACCAAACTGTGAGTACTAATATCTTTTCTGCAGATATTTTAACCATGGAAACTTATTCTGCCTCAATATCGCCTGTTGTATGTAACAGCACAACTTTTAACCTAAATGGATCACATTTGTGTAATGAAAGCATATCTTCTAGATTAGCTGATAAATCAGAACACCAACAATATGTTATTGGTCTTTTCTTATCATGTCTTTACACAATATTTCTTTTTCCTATTGGTTTTGTAGGAAACATTCTGATATTGGTTGTCAACATAAGCTTTCGTGAAAAAATGACTATTCCAGACCTTTACTTCATAAATCTTGCAGTAGCTGATCTCATTTTAGTTGCTGATTCTCTCATTGAGGTTTTTAATCTTGATGAAAAGTATTATGATATCACTATTATTTGTACCTTTATGTCTTTGTTCCTTCAGATCAACATGTATAGCAGCATTTTCTTTCTGACATGGATGAGTTTTGACAGATACATAGCACTGGCAAAAGTAATGAGGTCCAACATATTTCGCACTATGCAACATGCTAGATTAAGCTGTGGTCTCATATGGATGGCGTCTATTTCTGCAGCACTAGTTCCATTTACAGCTGTGCATTTACAACACACCGGAGAGGTCTATTTTTGTTTTGCAGATGTAAAAGAAATCCAGTGGCTAGAAATAACCTTGGGGTTTATTATCCCCTTTGTGATCATCGGTCTTTGTTACTCATTAATTGTTCGAGTTCTTATAAAAGCACACAAGCATAGGAGTCTTCGTCTGCGGCGACAAAAGGCTCTCCGAATGATTTTTGTCGTTGTCTTGGTTTTCTTTATCTGCTGGCTACCTGAAAATGTCTTCATTAGTGTTCAACTTCTTCAAAAGAAAAGCGAGCCTGTCTCTTCAAGCAGCCCATCCTTCAGACATGATTATCCTTTAACAGGACATATTGTGAACCTAGCAGCTTTTTCTAATAGCTGTTTGAACCCCTTAATTTACAGTTTTCTAGGGGAAACCTTCAGGGACAAACTGCGACTGTATATTGAACAGAAAACAAAAATGTCAACATTACATCGCTTTTGTCAGGCTGCCTTAACGTCTGTCATTCCTGACAGTAATGAGCAATCAGAAGTCTGATTTAGTAGTGGTTGTATAAAACGGATGACTGAAGTTGTGCAAACAGTGAACAAAATGCTTGCTACTAACAGAAAAAAGTGCGTTTGTGTGTATATATATATTGTATCGCTCTACTGAGTATTGAAGGTTTATATTCAAAATATTTTTATGACGACTTTAATGTAGAAGAATGTTTTAGTCAAATTTATATTTAATTATTAACAGGATTATTAAAAGCTGAGCACTGAAGGAGCTTTGTTTTGTATTATACATGTATGAATGACAAGATAGAAGAAAATTTTATCAAGTTAGGAAGACTCTAGATGTAACCTGATTATCAGAGATGCTACTTTGCTGGTGTATATAAGGTACTTCCACTGAAATAATGAAGCTGCCGTAACAGTGGGGAAAAATCATTACAATGTATTGATGTGGAGATGCAGTAAACATTGATTTTTCTTTTTTTAATGACTTTGCTTAGAAGAACTACATGGTACTATCGTCACTGTATTCTAGCATGTCTTCCATGATTAACTTTTTTTTAATCTTAATATAATCTAGCACGGCGGTGAGTTTTTGTCTCATAAATGTAATCTACTGTTTACATCAGTACTTGATCAAAACTGAAATCATCTGTAACTATATTGCTCATCTCAAAGAACTTCACTGAAGCAAAATGTAATGCTTCGTTCTGTCTTCTAAGGATTGCCCAAGACAATCTTTCCCAGGACAGACATAATTGGGCCTTTTGTCAAAAATGCCAGTGCATATATATGCACATTCGTATCTGCCTTCAGATTTAAATGAAAGTTGCACGACATCTCTTCACATGTAGCAGGCGTATTTTGATGGCCAGAACAAAATGCTATGGCTTTAAAAAAAAAGTCTGTTTCTGCAAAAAGAGTATAAGAATTGCTTATGAAAATGACAGAAGCCTCAGTTTTTAGAAAGAAATAACTTACACAATGAGGAAGGTGATTAGCTATCATCAGATTTGCACTTTGTGCACCATCTATCCCACCTCCAGAAACCACTGGCCTTTCAAGATTAAGATGCACATTGGTTGCTTTGTTCATTTGAAAATTAATTATACTAAGAAAACAGGCATCAGCACCATGTACTTGAAAACAGTAATTTTTAACTTCCGCTAGAAAATGATTGGGTTTTAAATCTGATTCATGTTTAGCACAGGTTACTGCTGAACTCGTTAAGAGAAAGCTATGACGTTCCCAGAGATTAGTGTGCAAGATCATTAAAACATCACTTGCTGCACCTCTGAAGTGAACAAACTCATTTCACCTCTGTGCTCATTGACTTAAGCACTCTCTGCAGAATGAGATGCTTTGTCCTATTTCCAAATGTCATATATGAATTAATTAGCACATGAACAGATTTTAAAGGACTTTTAGACTTAGACACTTAAAACAATGACTAAAGTTACTAAGCAATAAAGAAAACAGTGAAAACAACGATTCCACTCATATTTCTCACGAAATATTTAGTTTCCTAGTGGAAGCTTTGGCCACGAAAGACTTGACCTATAAACAGAAAGGCCACAAGACGATGGCTGAATTTGAGATAGATAGCTAAATATTCATGCAACTGAAACAGGAACTGCAGGGTGAAGTTTGCAGCAACTGCTGATTATTTGCAAGTGCCTGCTAATCACAGGCTAAAGAAAAATGTCATTTAGTCACATCTTCCCTGTAGAACACCAAATACATCTTCTCTCAAGAAAGATGCCAGCATTGCCATGCCTTCCCTGCATAGAACGAGTTGCTAAACAACACTTTGCAAGAAATCTCACACCACTGCTACATCACACATAGCCCTTTTTCCTCATTATTTTCACTTTTGGAATTAGCCACAATTACTCCTATCCTATTGACTGCCAAAGTACATTAATCACACCTTGAAAGACAGCTATTTCAGACAACACAGAACTAAGGGAATGTATAATTCTCTCAGCGATGCACTTCCATGAAGTAAGACACATCTTCTGAGCTTACAGATATATTAGGTTTGTGTCATCTTGACACTTGCCATGAATAACTAACTTATTTGGGGTTACAGAAATACACTTTCCCAATTGTAGTTGTTGCTTATTTTGTTTTTTACAGGAGTAAACTCCTTTCCCCTCCTCCTCCCTTCCAATATAGGAATCTGTTTTTTGATCAAGGCAATGGCAGAAGCCCTTTCATCACCACTGTAGATAACAAATCAAGAAAGTATCTTTGCTCAGAAGCTTATAATAATAAACAGACAGTAATAGCAAATGCCTGCTCATACATACTGTGAAATAGTTGGTTTCTACATGATCGTATTCAGTAATGTCCTGATATCACAGTGAAATCTAGGAAAGATCAGATTACTATAGTATGAAGAAAACAGTATTTACTCAACCTGAAAAAACCTATTGCACATTTAAAACTAAATTACAAATCTAAACTACCTGATGAGTTTCCTACTGTTGATATTTTGGTACAGGCTTATGAACTGTGCCTGAAATGACTAAGTTTAAACATAATACTTACTTTAAATAAATAAAAAGTCCTCTCCCAGGTGAAAAAATGGCACACTTCTTCCCAAAACTTTTTTTTTAAACAGCAACTATGGACAAAGTAATATTTACAGAAATGCCATACAACTTTCATCTATTTATATATACAACGTGCTTTCTGCAGCCCATCAGCTTGCAATAACCCATTACCATGGCTTGTCCATGAAACAAGACCTGTGCTTTATGTAGTTTTAATTTTGAAGAGCATAATCATCAGTAAACAAAACCTTTTCTGGAGTGTATGAGAAAGGGGAAGTGAGAGTAAGAATTTTGATATAACTACTTGACTTAACTTTTCTCTCTGGTCTCTTACAAATTGTTTAATTTAAGGAAAGGATTCCATATGCCTTTCTAAAATGCTGGACTGATGACAACTGTGAGATTTTAAAACCTGTTTAGCACAGATGCTTACAATCTTGGCTATAATACTCTATATCAAGTTTGAAGACAAGAAAAGTCTAGTATTAGGAAAAGCACACATAAAAAAAGGAAAAAATCAAGGAATCCCTGAAACCATTAACTGCTTTTGAAAAGAATACCTTAATACCAAAATGTCTTGAATGCACAGAGTATTACTGAGTATCTAGAAACAAAATAAATCCAAACAGCACAAAGTAGCATCAATCTGAACCTGATGCGACTGAAAGCAACAGTCTTCCCTCAGCTGTGTAGAAAGACATGAGACAAATAGTCATCTGAGACCATTTTAACATGTTAAAGAAATGCTGTAACTTTGCATCCTTTTAACAATTTTAGGAGATACACTAAACACCAACTGTGCAGACACAAAACATCCACATCTAGAAAAAGCAAAGTCAGTCAGCCAAAAGATGAAGCTTGATTAATTTATGAAAAGCATTACATGATGTGAGGGCATGTGACAGGGAATTTGAATCAATGTCAGGCGACCCCAGATTCTATGCAAGACTGACATAATACAGGCAAGATGCAAGAGAAGTCACCCCTCCCTTCCCCTTTCTGCTCCACAGAAAATCGAAGACTAGCATTCACAATAGTCAATCCACCAATGCCAAAAGGCAACATACACTATAAAATAAATTTTAAAAATAGAAAAAAAACCAGAATTCTTAAAACACGGTTTTCTTCAATATTGTTTCTATCAAAAAGATACAGGTTCATCTTATATTCCGCCAATGTAATCTGATGTTTATGTTCTTAATTGGAAATTGCTTATCTAGCATATGAAATCCATTCTACTAAACTTGCAAATCACAGAATGGTTTGGGTTGGAAGGGACCTTAAAGATAATCTGGTTCCAACCCCCCTGCCATGGGCAGGGACACAAATAGGCAAGCTTTAAAAAAAAAAAAAAAATAGAACACAAAGTTTTAACAAGAAAATGCTTTTAGAATTTCAGACTAAGTATCTGTGTTTTAAACAAAATTCACTGGCTGTACAGTGCAGGCTCTAATCTTTTTTCCAGCCATCAAGTTATGTTAGAAGCTAACCGAATTTTTTTCCCGTGTAAGGGTTTTGCTGTATTCTCTCAGCTGTTTATTAAGATTGCAAAAGGGAAAAGGTTGTCTGGACAATTTTGAATGGTTAGGATTGTCACATAGGAAATGTGTTAAAAAGTGGTTTACAGTAAGTAAAAGCCTATCAAGTTCAAATCTGATTCTCATTTAATTCCATTTGAACTTGTTTCTGCATAAGTAGGAAAAAAAAAGTGAGTATGAAGAAGTCAGGTTTGAATTTTAATAGCTACTCATGAAGGTGAACCAATGAATTAATTTGATTTTGATTGAAGACAACAAAGTTAAGGGTTTGATTTTAATTTAAGAGACAGTATCCTTCCCTTCCACTCCAAAATTCTTACCTTACCCATTCAGACCATCCGACAAATATTTAAAATTTTCATCATAGAAGAGCATAGGGCCAAGTTCATTGTTTAATTCAGTTGACTGAATTATATCTTTGCAACAGAAGTTTACACTTACATTACCAATTATGTCTACAGTAGCCCATTGGTACACAGTTAGACCTCACCATTCCTCGTTCAGAGACTGTTTAGGTTAAGAAATTATTATTATTTTTACATTCTGTTTAATAAATATGCCACCAATAAACCATTTCCACCTTGGAATTGCACTTTATCTTTTTTATGTTAAATCTGCAACAACAGATGATAGGGAGCAAGTCATTTTTAAGATAGGCATACAGACCATCTTTTCTGTATACTCTTAAGCTCTGCTGTCCCGGAGGTATACCGTGGTACATGCCCGGCACTGTGTTTTAAAGAGAGACACGCTGGATTTGAAAATCTGAACACCCTCGATTCATATTTATAATTTAGGTGTCCTTTCTTCAACGGTATTGTCCAAACTATTTATTCCACATTGACATATGATACACCAAACTTTCAACCCTTGGCTTTTGGCTTCCTTTTAGGCTTCCATTCCATCATATGGCAGCATGACACAGCCAGGAGCTAAGAATAAACAGTTGCATACTGAGCCAGCCACCCAAGATGACAACAAAAAAGCAGTGCCTTCTCAGGACTTCAGACAGTGCAGGATCAGCTCATTACTTTCAACTCAGTCTCTTACATGCTACTTCAGTTATTTTACATACGTCCAGTGAATTCCATTACAAAATTTAAAGATGATTGGCCAAGTCTCACAAAGTAACCTGTGTGTTTAGAATGGCTTTTGAAGTTGTTCGACCACGGTGATGAAACCATATTCAGGTTTCCAACCTATTTTCTCAAATTGTCCAAACAGTCTGCTACAGGTATATACAGAAGTTCTTAAATTCTAAATTAACAAAAATTAACAAATTACTGAACTATTTATTACCAACAAGTAAACCCTATCTTTTAAAATATACTTACTCTAAATAAATATATAATGCAGCAGGGTAAGTTTTCCAAAGCAGCAACTTTCCTTACAAGTCCCAACTCACTTGACCCGCAAGCAAAATCACTGAAAAGGCTTAAAACCTTTTCAAATTGCATGGAATGTGTTTCCTGGAAGGACTTCAGAAAAACTGTGGAAAAAAAAGACACACTAAAGAAACGGGAAAATTATTGGAATATTGTTAAATTATCCTTAGAAATTGGAGTTATGGCTATTTTTATAGAGAGAGCTCAGTGGTACAAGTGCCAAATAGTGGTGGAGATAGATTTGTTTTCTGCTTCAGCAGCAGAAACATTTCCTTTCCCCAGCATTCTCTCAATAGAAACAGTAATATAATGGCAAATAAGTTTTTCTTCCTTTCATTCTCTCTCCGTTCAGAACTACAAAAGAGAAATAGCCTTTACCTGACAATAGAAACCTTTTAACTCTTGCGTTCCAATACTTAGTTATGAGTGAAGTGCACACAGCAAATTGAGAGAGGAACCAAGGGAAGAGCTCATTTAAACGACGTGATGATATTCCAAACATCCATCTGATGACTGAGTAGTAGCATGACAGGAAGAAGATACAGATAGATAGTGATGCCTGTGGGAACTTAGTTTATAAACTTGCTTGGCTTGACACTTGAAAGTCAGCAGAACTACTTCTGATATTGAAAGCTTAATACTCTTAGAACGGTGAGAAAACATGACATGTTATTTTCTTATTCTAATGTAAAGACGGCTGATGAGGCATGTCACTGTTGAAGCACAAACTTGCTGGCAGAGATGCTGCTCAAGTTGACATCAGATCACACAGAACCTAATGCATGCTCAGCCCATAACAAGGGGTCCATGAGGATCCATGGAAAAGCGTTCCTGTCCCCTGCTAGATTCGTGGTCTTCTTGACTCTCACTGATATTGAGTGAGACCTTTTGGGTCTTGGCCAGCAGATTTTATTAGAAGACATACAGGATCAGGACAGCTGGCCACTCCTATTCTAAGCCCAAACTAGACCATGACTTAATCTAGACAAACCTTTGTGAAGAAAATACCATGTTTTAAACAAAGCATGATAAACTTTTACCATGAAAACAAACAACCAAAAAAAACCCCACAAGTTTATTAAAAATGCCTTTAGAAAATCATGGAGCTACAGACTTGGATGTAAGAATAGTCATGAAAGATGGGACTTTCGTAATAAAATAGGAAAAACTTGTCTATTCCAAAGGTAACTAGAAAAGAAGAACCAGCCGATGAGGTACATGCAGGCTCCAAAGTCTATTCTGAGTCCACAAAAAGGCCACGACCGATTTCAATGAGCTTTGTATTACAGTTCAGTATAATGGTTCTGTAACCACCTAGTTATTTTACAAGTGCATAAATATGAATAACTGCCATTTATGATTCAGTACATAATGTAAAGGTAGGATAGAATGACAGTTATTAAAAGCGTGTATTTTCCCAGCATACTTAAGCCTTTCTATTCTCTTTTATATAACCTCTCTGCTCCTTTTTAAGCAATGCAGCTCTAAGTCTTCAGTACATTCTCCGAACAGTTTTGACATGTTTCAAACTAAGATAGTAGAGCAGAGCTTTGTCTTCCCTTGTGTATACATGCTGTTTGCAAAAGCCTGGTTTACAGATGCAAATTACTAGCATAATGCTGAGAAATTTAATAAAACATTGGTTGATGATCTTCTGTTTGATGTCCTACAGAACTCTCGTGGGATTCAATTAGAAATAGGTAAATGCATTCAAAGGAGTCTGGTTCTTTAAGCAAGAGGTTCCCCTGTCAAATACCTTCATGCTTGTATCCTCGTTATTTCAGGCAGCTTCTAAAAGTCAAAAGATTAATTTTCTGTTCTAATTACCTGTTGGATGTAACAGACAAGCACTTTCCAAGTATTTATTAATCTGTGTGGCTTTGATTTAATACCCAAGAGCCATTTTATCTATGCTGTAATTTATTAATTAACATACACAAATATACACTAATTTTTCATGTGGTTCACAATATTGCATCTAAACACAAAAGGTATTTTGGAAGAGGAAACTTCTGGTGAAATAATTTTAGTTTCTCGTTCATACTGTGGAAGCAGCCATCATCCCCCTTTTATCTGCTCCAAAATGATGTTTGGTTTTTGTTTTGGTTTGGGTTTTTTTAAATTATTTTAAAATCTATCCATCAATACACAATAATTTGTATCTTGTAAAAATCCTTATACCAAACTCCTATGTTGTTTAAAAAAAGCAGTAGCATTCTGTCAAGGACAGGGAAAATTGCTGCTTTTTAGAATAAACATATTTTAAATATCCACATCTGTCCCATTTCAGGTTTTTTTGAACAACATTAAAATAGTACCAAGAGCAATAAAGAGGAAGTAACAAATCCACAAGAATCAGACTAGCATTAATATGTTATACTGTACACACTTCCAAGTTTCAAGCCCTGTCAAGAGCAATTGCCTTTGAATGCCCATTTCTCTGTTCTTTATCCTATATCAGAATGTAGGAAACATTTCTCCTTTCAAGCTTACAACTTAATTTCTTGCCAAGTGGAATGTGTTTTGTGAATTCAAACATGTAATGGGACTTTTGGGTTTTTTATACATTTTTTTTTTATACATATTTGGAGGTTTTGTGCCAAATTTTCTATATTCAGCAATTTGGGCCTTTTCCAGCAATTTTCATTTCTGATGCCTCTCTCTATGATGAGTTAGAAGTCATTAACATAGAACCAGAAAAAAACCATAATTGACAAAGGACAGAAAACAGTGTTCTCACTGGACCAGTGCTGGGTGACACGTAGCCAGACAGACCTAGCCTCTGCTCCTTACTTCAACAACTGCTCAAAGACCATTACTCCACAAATTCAACCCACAAGTGGGAATCCTGTGCTGAATTTCAATTTTGTGAAGATATTTGCAGCTAAGTCATGAAAGCAAGGATTTATACTGGAAACCTAACAAGAACCGTCAAGGAAAGTCTCACCACTACGTAAAGAATGGGAGCCAAGAGGAAACGTCAAGTACGTGCTCCAAGAAGAGAAGGAAGAATTTCCCCTCTTAATAGCAAAGGAGGGACAGTTGTGTTTCACCACCAAACTCCCCATCGCTTTAATACCCTAGCTATATTATTAAAAGTAAGGAATTAACTTCGAATGTATACAGATTAAGGCAAATACCCGGAATTAGCATGAAACTCTTGCTTGTTAATATGTAATGAAGAACGCACAATTCCTTTAAACAAAAGTAAGAAATACACCACATATTGTTTATACCAAACACAGTTGGGGACGTGAGCCTTTCGCCTGGGAAAACCATCTTCAAAGTAGCAACTGTTTTCCCAGCTGTGAATACTCTTTCCTGGGAAATCTATTCCTACCATTACAAAAATAATTTTCAAAGGAATGTGAAATTATTCAGCCTAATCTATGCATATCCGTATTTCAGACACAATTTTGTACCTTCTTAGACATATCTGTTTACAAAAGGCCTACTATTCTCTATAAACACTATACAGTGTCACAATCAAATTTACCTCAAAAAATAAATAAATGTATGGTTAATTTAATAAAATAATTTAAAGCAACTCTATCAATATTCTGATGAAAAAGTGTTAGCAGGAAACAAAAGTTTCAGTCCCATAAGCAGCTGCCCTCAAAGTTTGGGGTTTTTTTTATTTTCTTTTTCCTAATTTGAGAAATATTGCATAGATAATAAAGCAGACAAACTGAGTAAGATAGAATCATAGAACCGTTTAGGTTGGAAAAGACCTTTAAGATCATCAAGTGCACAGTAACTGTCACACAGTAAGTCATAAATGCCAAACGGGTTTATAGCTTCGTAATTTTTTTTCAACTGTCAAAAGGCATCATGCAGTGAGGCAATCGGAAGCCAATGGGCCAGCAAACCTGTCTCTTTGTGCAAGTAAACCAAATAGAACAAGAACATTCAACTGAAAGGTAGCCCAAAGAAAAGAGAAACAGGCCAAACATTTCAATTACAGACTGACCAAAACCAGGAGACTAACAAGAGCGCACTAATATCCATACTGACATTTAACTTCACCATTTTGAGAAACAGCTATCACGCACATCCCCCTTTATCACCAGAAAACTGCTAACTGCTGATGTATCCTTACATCAAGGCATGGGGGGAGACGGAGGGATGGGGGCAAGATGAAAGATTGTGTCATCTTCTCTTCATAACATGGACAAAACTCTATTTGCATGTTAGAGATACTTTAAAAATGGTCCAAAAAAACAGTACAAGACAAGATTCTTATTTTAGGAGGCTATGCTAAATAAAATGAACTTTTTGGAATTTATGTTCCTTTTTTCAATATTTAAGATTGGGTTTCTACATATTTCTTCAACAAACAAATTAATAAACATGAATAACACTAACGCATACAACAGAGGATTAAGCTAGTAAAGCAAAACTAAACAAATGCAGGAAGAGTTGATAGTGGAATTGCAATGCAAGCAGTTTCCAAAATATGTTTTAATGTATGTAAGATACAGCTAGTACCAGTAGCCTGGTAATCAGAAGAAAATCTGTCAACATCAAACTAAGTTGTAACTTCACGGCATTTCTTAGGATGGGAAAATACAAAACAAGTTATTTTGATGGTTACAAGATAAGCTTCCCATTAATTAAAAAAATAAATTAATGGAACAATAAAGGATTACTGAGTTTGACTGCAAATCATCTATAACTCATTATTCCAACAACAGGCTTTGGTATGAATTAGTGCGTTGTCAAATAAATAAATACACTTTCCTATGATAGCTCTACAGTATCTGCTTGATAGGTTTTGTAGCATGAACGTCTGGTTTGCATTCATTAAACATTCAAATTACTACCCCAGTTACCTGATTACAAGCAGCATTAGAGATCGTATCAAAGTAGCACTCCTAGCTGTTCCACCAAGCTCATGTGCCAAAATGTATGTCTCCACAGCTTAAACATAATTTTATGGGGTTTTCCACCACTACAAGCAAACAATGTTTTTAGAGGATCGTTTTTTGTGGTTTGCTTTGCTGTAGTACTAGCTTAACAACTCCTTGTTGGCCTTTATGATAACCTCCAAAAAGCTGAACAGAAAAACCCTTTCCCTACTAATTTTGCCATTTTCCATTTAGTAAACAGATCTTACTGTTTGGGCACCTGCACGCTAGCCCTCTGATTAAAGAAACACCATGAGCTACTTGTTTATTTGCCATTGTTTGTGCTATCTGTATGGAATCTCAAAAATTAAATTCCTTTCCCACTGATTTTGCCTTTATCTGGGGAAAATGTTGATTCTTCCTCCTCCAACCATTTGCAATGCTGAGGATAACAAGGAACATAGAAGGAAACACCCACTGACTGTATCAGCATTACCTAAAGTACCCTTCAACCATGAACAACTGGATTTGATTTATAAAGATTGATTGCCTCTTAGTCGTTGTAATTTTACTTAAAGTTACAATGTTTGCAAGACTAAATTGGGAAGGAACAGGAAATTAATATTGTTTTCTATGGATTATGAATTTTAAGTCCTGCCTAATAGATGTTCAAGTCTGGATGAATTTCTTACTGTTCTGTAGAAAGCCTGCAGCTCTGAAAACAGCACTGGAGAAACAAGATTTATCCCTAAATTACAAGGTTAAAAGATCCTTTGATACAGTAAGGTCATTCTGGGTAGAACTCAAATAGCCTTCATAAACAAAGCACCCACAACATGTTGTTCCCAACCTACAGTGTTGTAAGTGTCAGTACTGCTGTTTCGATAAGCTTCGTGGCACTAAGACAGCTGAAATTTTGAAGGGTGAAGAAATCCATAAACAGAAGCAAGACACAGGTAATTGCAAACAAGCACTTCTAATGCTTCTTGTTATTTCAAGATGACAGTTAACAATATTGTAAATATTTTTTTCAAAGAACTGAAACAAAAATTAATTTGTCTCAGACAAGGTCCATCAGAAAGTTTTTAGGAAGCCAGTATTTAACTTCAGACCACCAGTCTAGATGGCACATTTTAAATCTCTTTTCTGTATACCTATGTTATGTGACAATTCAAAAGAATAATCTCCAACTATAGGAAGGTTTAACATACGGGTATGTTAGTAAACTACAAAAATCATTAAAAAACAAGTAAAAGTAATGTCCAGTCATTAAAAAAAACAAAAATCAACGTTTAAAATGTGAGGTTTTATTTATAAATAAAACAGTAACATTATGAAAATCTGTCAGAAAAAAACAAGGCTGAATTAAGTTTAAAAACTTGTATTGCTCAGCTCCACTAGAGGTGTGTCATTTAGAGCTGTGTGGTTCTAAGATCATTCATGAAAACATTTATATTGGTCTTGAATTGCTCATTGCTATTTAATGTAAACAGAAAAAACTGAGCAGATGAAAATCAATAAAACATCAAGATTACTCTGAAAGGTCAAGTTGTTCCAAGCAAAAATGCTTTAGTCTTAGGCTGGCAAGAATTTTTGAAACAAATTTCATGAAGCAATGATCAATGTACACTAAATCCAGTCACTCAAGACACATTTCAGCTTGCCTGCCTGCAGCTCTATAACAAAATCAATTAGAGATTTACATTTTCCACTTTGGAGACTAAAATCGGTGTACTAGAATAGAAAAAAGTAAATCACGAGAAAGTGACTTAATGAACCACTGCAACCTCTCCCACCAAAAGCAATGTATGTTATATGTATATAGCTATTATGTAGCTATCATCTTTTGACTTCTTTCCATCACATATGAGACTCCTTAAGAGAAACTAGAGTCTACCCATCCTTACTTTAAGAATGCCAAAAAAAGTTTTCTTTAATTCAGTTACTGCATTAAAAGTCAATCAAAGCTGATCAGAATCCAGTCATCATGCTTCAGGAATTTCTGTAGATCTATCAAGGTTCCGGCTTATTTTAAAGTAACAGAATTAAAATTAAAGAAAATAAGACTGCAGAGTAAACACTCTCAGCAGTTGCCTTAATTTTTCTTCCAAATTTCTTCTTTGGAACCATCCAGGCTATCTGAGCACATCACTGCAGCCTCAGAGCTCCTCCTGATCTTCCTGTACACACAAAGCAATTTTACCTTGTTTTCTACTACATTTTCCATGCTGACAAGGTTTGATGACCAAAAGCATTTTAAAGCATAACTGCCATTGTGACTTAACTGAGTATTTCACACAATGTTGTGAGTACACATGCTGAATAACAATAAAAAACTGGTAAACAGCTAACTTCATTAACCATTTCTGAAGTAAAAATTGTTTAAGACCTGCCTAACATTTTTCATTCTCAACAGCCATTTCAAACAAAAAAAATGTGGTCTACTAACTTAGGCTTTCCTACTATCAACAGTTTTGGTTTATAAAGCTGATGCCAAAAAACGGCTTGTCATAGACCTTATAAGGTATTCCCTAAAACTAACACTATATACATGTTTAAGCCACCCACTGACACCAACTTTTATAATGCTAAGAACTGCTGTGCCTAGTGGTGTTCCCTAATAGTACTAAGGATTCTGCATGGCCAACAAAAACTAGTTTGGGGGTTCTAAGAACTTATCACTTGACATCAGATGGTCCAAAAAGGCCCTGCTTGCTAGGGGTTTGAAGCCCACTTGGGACTTCTTCCACTTTTACATGAAATTATACAGATTATCACATGCAACAGACTTTTAGTTTTTGACATTTCAATTTCACACTGTTTTATCCTGGAAAATTATTTTCACTCAAATTGCATTATAGTACTGTGAATCTAAAGTCTGTAACACACACCCTACAAAGGAAAGGAGAAACATTCCCTCTTACTAAGCTATTAATACCAGATTTTCTATTTTTGCTTTGATATTGACAAAGATGCAATCTTTCCCTACTTTACTTAGCAACGTTTCTGCTGAGTTCAAAACTGCAAGAATTTATAGACCTCTGGAATAGCTATTGCCAATAGGTTGGCTTTTCTTATGCTTCACAAACTCTAAATGTAATAGCTAGAGACACTTATGCATGCAAAAGCTCTCAAAAAATATTCTTGCCAATGAGCTTAAATAAAGTCTATTAGCAAAACAAGAAGTACTATTTTTCAGTTATATGTTCTCCATTGAGCTATACCTCTTATGATAAATGAAGTAACAAGCAGATTGTACATCTATTTTATGTTAGGCCAGGATAAGGGAGTTTTTAAGACCATGGCTTAACATCACCTCAAGAATTCCTGAGGAAAAAACCTTTGCCTTTCCTTCTCCACTTCTCGACAGTAACAAACCGCTTCATATTTCTTTGATCCACTTTCTACAGTAACGAGTCAGAACAGCAGAATTGAATCGCCCTGTTTATGTATCATTTCCATCACAAAAAATTTACAGCTCTAAGTTTCCACTTAAATAACATCTCGATATTACTAATTTCATTCTCATTAAATGTTCAGTAATACAAAGAGACTGCTGACACCTTCTGGCCACTTGACACTCTGTCCAAAAATCAAGAGGATTTCAAGAAAACCTTCCATGTTTTTCCAACCACTCAGGATCACATGAAGACTTAAGCTACGCCTATATTGCCATATGACAGTTGCTTAAAGCCATTTGGTTCGCCTTTCACCCACGTTGTCTCACCCATTCTCTGTCTTTCACAGAAGCATCCAAAACAAACAGAGATCATGTACTCTGACTGCTACGATCGTATCCAGATTTGGCTTAGTTTATCTTCTTTTAACTTTCACTCTAGGTATATCGCATCCAAGGAATCATTGCAACAAAAGCAAATAGTACATTCAGATTCAGTACTGAATCTCTAAACCCATCACATCACAGGTAACAGTATATCCACATTTTATTGAATTAAACAGTCAAAACTGGGAGAACCTACCTGCAGATTTTGTTTCTTTTTCTTTGGTTCAGTTTCCGATTCCACCTCTCCCTTCTGGGCCACATGTTGCTTTAGTTTTTTTCTTTTTTCTGCCTTCTTTTCTTTTTTTTCCACATTCATTTTCGGCATTCTAAAAATAGAACTAATCTGTAATAGAAACCACCAAACTGCAATTAGAACCCTTTTTTATATTAAGCACCAGTCTCATACAGAGACCGAGTTATACTGTAATTACACTGGTACAAGAATTATTTGTGACTACTTAACTACGAAATGTACATCTGCACTGATTTTTGATCCATTTTGGAGGATTTTCATCATGTTTCCTTTAGGAACACATTGTAGTTAAGCTACTGTAAAACTAGAATGCCATTCTCCTGTAGAAAACTCAACGCCTATTGTCCTCACAGGCCCCATTGTGGAAAGCGCTTCGCTGACCCTCCTGGTAGTAATCCCCCATAACTGATGCTGTGCTCTCTGCAGGTTGTAACGCACCACGTTGAACTGTTTGATCAATTGTCTACCTCAGGTAACACTAATCAGACCTCTCTCTTCTCAAAATACATTAATGTGACTGTTAGTCATCTCATTAACATATATATGTGTGCATACACACATACTCACAAGCAAAAAGTAAGCCTAGTTTATTACTAAGCAGATAGTTTTAAACCACCAGTTCTGTTTATAGTGCAAGTTTTTCTATTTTCATATAGAATGTAGAAAAACTATGCTTAAAGAATTATGCATCACAAGTTTTATCTTTAATTTGACACTGACATGAGGGCGAAGGCAAACAGGAGTTGCAGAAAACCTGGTTCTGAAACCAGGTCTAGTTGTAACTGTGCATTATTTCTGCGAGAGAAAATGTGATTTAAGTGGCTTTCAACAGCTGCCCCAACACAGTCACTTTCTCAGTAACAGCAAAAATGCAGCAGTTTACTCCATCACAAATATTCAGCTTGAAACACACTCCAAAGGATAAAACAACCCGCAAACCTGGTTTGGTAGGCACCCATACAGCTGAACCCGCACAACTGACGGGTAGGAACCACCCAAGCCGCCTGACAGAGCAACAGGGACCCAAGTCCTCGACAGACACCTCAGCCACACCGGCACCTCAGCCGGCGGCCCTGCTGCCAGGCCAGGCCCAGCCCCGGACCGACCAGGCCCTGGCACCGGCAGGCAGCCCTCGGGGGGCACCCAGCCACTGGCTTCCCCGCACAGGACCCCGGGTTTGCTTTTCCTTTTATTAAGATTTCGTGACTAGAAAGTTTTTAAACGCGAGTAATACGCTGTCAGGAGCAGCCACCAGACCATCTTTCACGGGAAACGCAACGCTACTGTCCCGTCTCCAGCACCCGCCACCAGCTCCTCCGCGGCGCACACCCGGCACCGAGCTCCCGCCCTCCGCGGGGGTCGGGGGACGAGGGAGGGAAGCCGCACCGGGGCGGGGCGGGAAGCGACCCCCTCAGTCACCGCCGCCGCGCCTGTGGCGTGGCCGGGCCGACCCTCCCACCGCCCTCGGCCGGGCCCGGCGGGGCAGGAGACCCCCGGGGCTCCCGCCGCCCCCGCTGGGCGCCCAAGGGTGGCCCCAGCGGTGGGGGGGCACAGAGCACGCGGCCTCCCGCGCCCCCTCCCCGCACGCACCTCTCAGACCCGCCTCCTCCGCACATTTAACTGAGCCCCACGCTTGGCGCCGCAACCCGCCCCCTCCCTCTCACTGGCTACAAGGAGAGAACGGAGGCGTCTGGTTGGCCCCCGGCATGCCAATCTCCCGGGTGGCCAATAGAAAGCCACACTCGGACTTAAAGCGCCCACCTGGAACACGCGTGCTGAGGAGAGCTCGGCCGGCTTTTGGAGGCGCGCTTGACGTCACCTTTCCGCGTCGAGATCCGCCGCGGAAGACGTTCCCGCCTCCCGCGGAGGGGCGGGGCAAGCCCTGTGGCCCCGCCCCTCGTTGCCTGGGTGATCCCCGCCAGCCTCGGGCTGCCCCCCCACGCCGGGCCCGACAGGGACCCACCCGCGCCCTGACAGGGACCCCGCCAGGTTCTGACAGGGACCCACCCGCGCCCTGACAGGGATCCCGCCAGGTTCTGACAGGGACCCACCCGCACCCTGACGGGGACCCCACCAGGTTCTGACAGGGACCCACCCGCGCCCTGACGGGGACCCCGCCAGGTTCTGACAGGGACCCACCCGCGCCCTGACAGGGATCCCGCCAGGTTCTGACAGGGACCCACCCGCACCCTGACGGGGACCCCACCAGGTTCTGACAGGGACCCACCCGCGCCCTGACAGGGATCCCGCCAGGTTCTGACAGGGACCCACCCGCACCCTGACGGGGACCCCACCAGGTTCTGACAGGGATCCTCCTGTGCCCCGACAGGGACACCCCCCCAAGGCCCAACAGGGATCCCCTTAAGGCCTGGCAGCACCCACCCCTGCACTGCCCGTGCAGGGCACCCGGTGGGGGGCCAGCCCCAGTGCTCCCCACATAAGCCAGGGGTGCTACTGGCCACAGCAGGCTCGCCTGTTGCCCCGTGGGTGCCATGCCAGCTGTGAGGTGCGGTGATTCCTTTTTGCCACCAGATCCTAAAGGCTCCATGTCTGAAACAGCATTATCTGCTGTCCTGATCGGGCCTGAGGGAATGCGCTGGGAAGAGGCAGATGCTGTGGTTTGAGGGGACGAGAAAACATCTCCAAGGACAAGGTTTCCAGGGAACAAATTGGTTTCCATGTTTTCATTTTCTATAAATACCACATGCACAAACATTTCCATTTCTCCTTAGTAATTTAAGGGCAAAAATATTTACTGAAAACAAACATGTAGATGGAGCATTTTTTTCATGACAATCTGAAATAGGGTTTTTGTTTCCATTTGCTTTGATCCCAGTAAGGGCCGAAATGCTGGCTGTGGTAGCAGAGGCTGGTGGCAGCAGCTCCCCATACCGTTACATGCACCGATGGGAAGAGGTAAGCCTTACACCTCTGCTTCCTTCTCCTGCCCAAACCAGGGTCACACCTTCTGCTGTTCCTCTCCTCCCCACATTGTGGGGTGCCAATCCTGTCCCCCACCCATTGCTGCTGGGCTGGGCAGAGCTACTCGGCTCTGGTCCATGCTGCTGCTCTCCACCAGAAACCCCTTCCCATACCACCAGTGGGGTGCACAGCCTTGTCTGGGAACCTGTGGCCAGTTATATATTATACAGAGAGATTACAAAAGTCGTAGTACCGTAGCAATGCGCTACAGCTGAATTATAGTGCTAGAGCACACAGGATAATCAGTAGGTAGTGGTACCTAAAATTAGTTGTAATTTAAGCTTTTGTTCCAATGTGAATAGGGAAAGCATGTTTTCTATGTTTAGACTTCCTAAAATAATGATTGTTTTACTACATATCCTATTGTGACATCCTGTGGTTAAACACAGTATTACAGATACTGTCAAATCACAATTTTGACCACGATTGCATAAAAGTAGACTATATGGAATTAGCAGTGGTAACTCAAACCTACATTAGATATTCAGTTTGGCCAACTACAGCCTTCCATATAGCTCTGATCTCCAAAAACTTCTCCTGGATGAGAAGAAATCACATTGGGCCACACATGAATATGGGATAGCACAGCTATTTTGTTCTGTGTTGGCCAGAAATTACATTACCTTTGCCCTTCCTGATAAAAGGCCTACAACTCAGTATGTTGATTGTTTACATGCTGCCCCTGTGAAGGACCATAAATCCACATTTCCTCTTTAGGCAGCATTTGTACTCTAAGAATTAAGCCTCTTCAAAGAGAAACAAGAGGCACACAACAGTCATTGCACAACTGCAGTACACCTCAAGGTTGTATAAAGCATATGCATTAACTGCACTTATGCTCCCATCTCTTACAGTATTACCAAAGACTATTGTTCCCAGGTCAAGGAACACAGCATTCTCTGCTATGCAAGCTGCTCATCCTCCCACCTCAGCAGAACAGCTTTGGACACTCATAGCTGCAGGTGATTCCAGGGACTGCAATTACCCTTCAGTTAGTCCTAAGCTAACACTCCATCCCACCAGCCCCAGCATGCAGAGGAATGGCTCCAACGACACATGAAATTGAGGTCTTGACCCCCTGACATCATCAGTAAGCCTTGGCATTTTTCTCACAATTAGCTGGATGAGAGGTCTACTTAGATCCCAGCTGGGGAATTAGCATTGTTCATTAACAGCACACTTCCATTTCATCAACCTACAATATTTCAGGCCCCAAGCTAAGCAGCTGGATATTCATGCAGTTTTAAAGAAGCAAGATAACTGGCCAAGATAACAGATATGCTCCATCTATTATGTCTTTACTTGTTTAAGCTTTTCAGGAAGACAGCAAGGGTAGCCTCCCTAGACAATGCTGTATTTTGGCCTCATTCTCATTACACAGGACACAAACAGTTAACGCTACTTTCCCTGGCTTCCTTTTTACCCCAACTGCAGAAAATACCCATGCAAATCTAGGTTTCTATCTAAGGCAGAACAAACTTAAGAGTTACACTGTTTACACCTCTGTAGGCACTAGCCTTCAGTGAATTGCTTAGGGAGGGCTTAGAAAAACTAGGTATGGCTTTATAAATCAAGTACTTCCAGTGACATTCAGAAACTAAGAGGCAGCTTATATAAAACTGGCTTCATGTTGATGTATGCTGTTTGTCAAGCAGAATGTTGCATTGTGTGCCAGTTCATTTCCAAAAGGATTGAGACATATGACAGTAGCTTGTATTTCAGACTTTCATCTTAGGAACCTCACAGTTTAGACTTAGCATGACCTAAACAAAGCTAGCTATGTTTCATACTAATTTTAGTCTTCTTCCTACCACCACTCCCCAGTTTCCTCCACCAAGTATTTTTCATTGGATTACAGCTCTTATTCCAAATACAGGAACAAATAAAGTTGGCTTGGAAAGGGTAACAGTTTATTGAATGCACAAAACATTACAATACAAAAATAAGTTAATTGCATAGAAAATTTTAAAGACCTATAGACAAGATTAACTTTAAAGTAGTCAGAGGTTTGATCCAGATGTGAAGTGCCTCTACTATCGGCATCTGAAAGACATAAGAATGCACTGTAAGAGTTAGACAACTAAAGCTTTCAGTCACAAGGAGACACACCACAGCAGGGAAGGGCGGGGGCCATTTATTTTAATTCAGATGCTTGCTATACTTTCCTCGGCATTCTGATGACACACCATTTTTCCAGAACTTGACCAAGCCTCACACTGAGCAGGTAGGAGACCAGCCTGCTGTTACAACAATTTGATGTCCTAATGCTTGTGTCTATATAGCTATTTTATTCATAACAGTACCAAGAAGTAAAGATTGACTTCTGATGTCAGAACCCCTCTGCCACATGCCCAACACCAATTGAAGGTCAACTACCAGCTCTAGAGCAGTTACTGGTATGACAGTTGCACTCCTACACCGTGTTGACACAAGACTATTTTTAAACAATCTTCTTTGCTTTTTCTCATTCTGCAGCTTTTACCTGTTGTGCTGAAGACTCCCATTAGATGGCACTCCAATTTCTCCCGTTGACTTGAAGGCAGTTTGAGAGGCTCTCATCAGAGCTGCGTATCTACAAAGAAATACAACCAGGCTGAGCACCTCTTATGCACACTGCCAGTAGTGTCACTCTTCCATCCAGTTTAATTATCTGCATCTGTCACACAAGTCTTACAGTCCTATTGCACAGAACAAGGAAGGTACATCGGCCTGCAAGAGAGATTTTTTACTAAAACTAAGTTTAAACTTTGCTAAGCAAGGTGTTTTTGTTCTTTGTTACTTCAAGGTGCTGGGAAAAACTAGGATTCTAGTGTTTAGATCCAGACACCAAAGGGTACTTGAGATGGCCAGTGTCTATTCACAGTTAGGAGACACCGAGAGTCATGCTATCAAGATAGGAAAGCTTGGAAGAATTTTAGGAAGGCATTTGACAAGAAGCTTTTATCTTGGCTCACAGACTTTCAGAAATTAGGCCCAAAATACAAAGAGGAAGTAGTGGCTATTTTACTGAAGTGACCAGTAGTTTACAAAATTCCCTATTTGTCTGAGCTCCCCACCAACCCCAATACTAGCTCTGAAATTTCAGCTTGAGCTCAAAGTATCATAAATACAGCTTACCCTGCCTTGGAGCTGGGATGGCTGCTCCCTTTGCAGTCATGATCCAGGGGATGCCGATGTTTTATGCAGAAGTTGCCACCACACTGTTCACAAACTACCTTCATCATCTCTTTCCTTTTGCAGCCTGGCTTTAAGCACTTGTTTGTGAAGATCTAAATAACAGAGAACATGAAGTTGGCAATGCTTGCTTTCTGTGATCAGCTTCCCAAGTAATAACCAAGCTGAAGCACAAATGCTCAAGTGCCCTTAGAATTAAGATGAAACAGAGCAAGCTTCTACACATTCTGCTGTCAGAAGACCTAACTTCACAAGCATTAGGCAGGCAATTCAGCCTCCAACAGCAGTTTCCTTACCCTCTGCTTTTGCTGCGCCGGATTGTATTTGCAGTCCTTATCCATGTGGGCTCCAACCACAATATCTGGTATTTCCCCCTTCTGAACCGGGACAGGTGCATTACAGAGGGGACACACTGGAACCTGCACGTTCTAAGAACATACAACACAGATCAGAAGTCCCACCCAATTATTCTTCTCTCCTTCCCTCTTCTCTTATCCATGGGTGATAGAAGTATATTCACAGGTGGTTTATATTCTACTCATTTACTAATGCTCTTAAGGTATATTTCACAAAGGTAACTGCAAATCATTATAAAAAATACTCAGGCATGCTTTGCCAAATCAATTTGTAGCAACGTATTTGGTAAGTTGACTTTAAGTATGCTTCTAGGCTTTCTGGAATTACAGCCTTTGAATACTTCAAAGCCCAAGTATGGGCCAGAGATCAAAGTTTGGCCTCACTTATTCTATTTATTTCTTCTGCAGTTTCATGTTTGCTGTCCTTCAGCTTAAAGGATTGGGGCTGTAGAAAGTTTTAGGCCACAATACATTACTTAAAATATAAAGCATTCCTCTCAGAAAACACAGTACAAGTGAAAGAAACTAGAATCTAGCAGTACCGACCTCTGAAATGTTATGTTTCTATATATTTGAAATTCAGCTCTATCATTAACTTACATCTTGTGATTCTCCCATCCACTTTTATTGAAACCACAGGCCAAGCTTCAGAGCAGCCTTTATACGTGACTTAGCAATTCTGCAGTGCAGATTACTGACTCATGTATAGGAACTTACTTTCTTGTAGGCAGAGCTACACTTGTGGTCATCATAACGGATGTGATCTTTGCAGAAGACTTCCCCACACGCATCACATTTCAGAGGGAGGAAGTCTGCAAGAAAAATAAGGAAAGAAAACCAGATTCTCATGGAGGAGAGCTAACAGCTGTCAGAGTGCTTGCCAAGGAGTACAAATAAATTCTAGAGCAAGTTTTTGTCTAGTGACAATCCAATTATCTCTAGAGAAAGCATATCATTCTTCATGAATATCAAAACTAAAGAATTAAGAGCGATAGGTTTCGCCTCTTTTTATCCAGCGTGAGACTACCACAAGCCATAAACCCCTCAGGAGCTCCTTGAACGCAGAAACTTTTAGCGAGGCATCAGTCAAGAGCTAGGCGCTGAAGTACAAATCCAAAGCCCAGAGCCAAAAGTCTTTTTACTCTTTAAAAAACATCCCCGAGCAGGTTAACAACGTAGGAGAACAAAACACACCGAGCTCCGCTGTGACTCTTTCACTAGACCTATCGAGGGGGGCTACAGGAGCACCCCTGCACGGGCTCGGGGTCAGGACTCGGCCCCCCCAGGACACAAGCCACCCACCCCGGACGGGCGCTGCTCGGGGGGAGCCAGCCCGCCCGCAGAGCGGCCCCCCGGGCAGCCGGCCCCCGCCCACGGCTCCCTCGGGCGGCACGGGAGCCCCCCGCCGCGCCCCGAGGCCGCTCCTCACCCAGCTGCTTGCAGGTGCGCTCCGAGCAGTGCTCGCCCAGCCCCGGCAGCTCCATGCCGGCAGGGCCGCGGGACCCCCGCCCCGGGGACACGCCGAGGCCGCCGCCGCCGCCGCCGCCTTTATGCGCCTCCCGCTGACTCAGCCCGGGCAGAGTCACGCGCCCGCCCGCCCCGGCCACCGCGGATGACGTCACGGCGGGCCGAGCCAATGGCGGGCCCCGCCCTCCGTCGCCGTCTGCGGTGCGTTCCAGGCGGGCGGCCAATCGACGGCCGGGGGGGGAGTGCTGAGTCATGCGCCGGGGGCGGGGCCGTGACGGGGCAGATCTGGGAGGGGGCCGGGGAAGCGGCGCGGAATGGGCGTGGGCGTGGGCGTGGCCACGGGGCTGAGGATAGGGATGGGCACGGGGATGAGGGAACAGGCAACAGGGGATGGGGAAGGGCACGGGGAGGGGCATGGAGATGAGTTCAGGCCGAGGGTGAGAGAGGGGGTGATGACGAAGACAAGGGCCCCTCCGGCTTCCCCGGGGGATGGCGCCCACCTGACGCGAGCAGCCCCGCTGCTGTGATCACCCTGCTGCACAGGCGCTTGACGGGATGAGCGTGTCCTGGCCGTGGGACATGGCCGTGGGACACATGTCTCAAACAGGGACGCGGGAGAGTGCCCCGGAAAAGCCCATGTTGGACTGGTTTGCTCCGGAGGACACTGGAGTGTCCCAGCCCTGTGCCTCTTCCGTTTTCATTTCATTTTTTTCATCAGGGCTTATGCTGCTGCGCCATCCCTCTGTATTGCAATGCTTAACTCATGTTACTTCCAAACTTTAAAATAAATCCAGAGAGCTCGGTGAGAGAGTGTGTTTTCATCACAGCAGGCTGATGCTCAGGGCCCCGCTGCAGGACTTCAGCATGCGCTAACTGGTTTGGGTGGACACGCCTCAGTGGACTGCAACTGGTTTGAGCGGACTGTGCTAACCAGTTTGGGTGGACAAGCCTCAGCTGCAGCTGCGGGTTTGCACAAGTCAACTGGATAAAAAGTTTCCCGGTGGGTCTCTGTTTTTAAATGCTTATCTCACTTGAATGAGGCACCTCGAGATCCAAGTGTAGTTTAGAAATGTTGATCTTTGAATGCGTGTAACAATACTGGCTTCGCACGGAGGAGGTTGAGGACTATTGATTTAATGACATTTGTTACGGGATTGAGAAATGACAAAATGTTGTTCTGCCCCTGCTCCCCCCAGAAAACACCTGACTTTCTCCTGTAGTACATGACTCAGATGCAGAGTGGAGCTATGAGATCGAAGAGGAGCTTTAGGAAGGCATGTGGTGACTGACGGCAGAGGCCAATTTGTGCTGTCAAAGTCTGGGAATGGCATGTGGCACTCATCCGTCTTCCACGTCACTCTGCCACGCGGCGTTCGCATGACTCCCGCTGTGTGTGCCAGCTTACAGCCAGCCACACCGGCATTACGGTCTTCCCAACAGCACAGTCCTGCTGGATTAAAAGATACCGTGTCATCAGCCAAACGCTCTTCCCAGGCCTTCTCACGCATATTAATTTTCCCACACAGACCCATAAAATTACCCAAGATCCTAATTTTAAAGCCCTTCCTCCAAATAACAACTGCGATGACAGAGCACTGCAGTCTGCTGCAGGTCCTTGGTTTGCAAAGGGCAAACTCCTATTTCATCTCCTCTGCTGCGGCGCTTGCTGCATGGGGTCTTCTCGGACAGCCGTGCCACGTCCATGCTGGGAGCACCCACAGCCTGCCCCGGGGACACCCTGGGGGTGGGATGTAGCCCCACAGGGAGGTACCAGCTCAGCTCTGGGAGCAGTGTGAAAGGCGGTGCTGTGCCAAGCGGCCCGAGTCCTGCCCCTCTGCCCGGCATGGCTATGGACACATAGACTTTGGAGACTGATGTGAGAAGAGACCTTCTGGGTCATTCAATTCAAGCTTCTATTAAACATATAACTACTTCATGTAATTCCCTTCGTAAACCCAAGGTTAAAAGCAGTTTATTCCTATCAGAAGGCTGTCCCACAACTTCACTGCTCTCATGATTAAAAGACAGCTTCAAGTTTCTAATGTAAAAGTTTCTAGTGTAAAGGAGCCAGGCTCACGCTGCTTTGAATGTGTGAGTTAGAGCCATTGTTGTCCAGCTGCGTCCTGGAAGAGTGTTCTGCAGCGGTGGTAGATGTTTCCATCAGAAGTCGCGCTGTTCATCTGCTGATGGTCCCATCCTTGGGCTGAGGCTGCCCTTCTCCCTGCCAGCAGAACCTGCCTCTCGAGTCGCATTCGATGCAAACCCTGGTGGTCTCAAGCCTAGGGAGAGCCTTAGCAGTCAGTGTGCCTTTTAGTGCACAGAGGTGCCCGGTACCTGACAGTACAGTCATGCAGCATCTTCCACCAGATTCCTTTGGCCAATGGCATGTGATTAAAAGGATTTCGCTGGTCTGAGCTGAGCCAGCTACCTGGTGTCTACCAGGGCAGTGGGGGGCAGCCAGAGCATGGCACTAACCCTCACTTTGTTCTTCTGACCTGGTTGGTTTTGACAGCTGGGGACGAGGGAGTGTTAAAAAGACGGAGGAAACAGCAAAAAATATCCAAATACATACAGTAATGGAAAGTCCAGTTATATGAGGCACTTCAAGAACTTCACTCTGTTATGCATCTGTACATCAGCTCTGTCACACTATTTACACAACACTCGAGAACTTGGGAAATGAAAAGAAAATCACTTGCCCTGCTGAGCTCGCAGGCTGATTTTTCTCATACAAAGCACCTACCCAGTGCCCAAGAGGACCAGGACCCCAGTGATCTCCCCGGGAAGGCTTGCCAAAAAGCGGCAGGGTGAGCTAGGTGGAGAGGAAGAGGCTGGTGTCTTCGCTGGCTGGCTGATGCTGCCCTGCAGACTGGAGAGCCGCTGCCAAAGGGATCATGTTTTATGGTGGGGAAGGGAGGAGTTTGCGTATGGATAACAACAGAAATGGCTCTGCGCAGATTAGATGCTCTTAAGGAAGACTGTAAATCCCAAGTCTAGAAACCCACATAGTACAGGCAGCCGTCTTAATAGAAACGAGGATTAGAAATTAGCCGAGGTCTTTAGTGATATTTTTAGAAGGTTGCTCCTGACAGGTTAGGCTGCTGAGAACCGGAGGAAAGTGCCAAACCCTGTATTACTCGGGAAAGGATCACACAGTGCAGCGTGTGATTAGAGGCTGGCTAGCTTAGCGACAAGGGGGATAGGTGGGTTAGAACTGATTCGGGAGGAATTAGCAAGGGAAATTGCTTGAGAAGCAGAATTTGATTAGGGGCAGCCAACAAGGATTTATGAAAGGAAAGCTACGTGTAACTAACTTGCTGGAGTCTGGGGGAGGTATCCTTCCCCAGCAGCCCACGGCGTGTGGGTTTTATATAACCTGATCTGCAAAGGGAAGGCCTGGCCTTTGCCACCAGAGTGGTGATGCTGGGTGGGATGGATGGGGGTCACCTCCCTCCCTTGACTCTGCAAGGTCTCTCTGCCTCCTCTTTTTCCCTCCATCTGTTTTACTCCTATTCTAGTTTTTTTCAGGGAGGAGGGCTATTACTTTTTCCTTTGTTCTGTGGTTCTGCTCTTTGTCCTTTCCTTCCTCTCCCATGGGACCTGGGATTGCATCTTGGTGGCTCTGCAGGGGATTAAACGCCATCATCCACCCCACCTCGCCAGCATGGTCTGCCTTAGGACCCACATTGCATCCTAAAGGGGGAACAAAACACCTCTGAAGAGGATGACAGCTTTCCTCAGCTTCACAGATGTTTCCTCCTTCAAACAGGGTACCCAAGAGTCATTATTTTGGAGAAGGCTAGGATTGCTCTGCAGGAAACAGAAAATCCTCTGACAGCCTCAGACCTGCACACCACTGTCCTCCAGTATGGCCAGTCCAGCTTGGTGGAGGCCAAGCATGGAGGAGAAATGGCCAAAGGAGACTTGACCCGGCCAAAGGGACTGTCACGCTGTCCAGAAGAGAGAGAAGAAGGTCTTCAAAGGCCTTCCCTGTCCCCTCTGTCATGGCAGCTCTAATCGCATGGCTGGTGAAAGTCCTTGCTGCTTTTGAATGCCATGGCAGACATGATGTAAAACCCAAATGGGACAGCCCAAGGGTGGCTTCGTTTCCTCCTGTGCTGCCAGCCTGTGAGGGCAGGGAGACATTTGTAGGATGGCAGGGAGACGACTGTCCCGCATCGCTGCCAGCTACGGACATGGCATGGATGGGGAGCCAGGGATGTGGCTGGCTCCATCCTGTCTCTTGGTGCAGGGTCTGTCCCCTTCCCACCCAGGTGTGTTATGATGGGCAGCACAGCACAGAGATTCCTGTGGCCGAGATAGCTGGGTCCATCCACCTCCTCTCCACGTTGTGTGCCCCAAACTCCTCCCAGCACCGTCCAGAAGACATGGACAAGTCCCCTGTCCCCAGGGTCCCCAGAGCCACCCCATCACCTGTGGTCCTCCTGTGCCGTACAGGAGCATCCTGCTTGCTGCTCCAGCTGCAAAGCCACCACTGCAGCATTAACATTCAGGTGACTCCAGCTCACATTTGCCTTTTTTCAGGTCTCTGAACTCCAATCCCATTGTCCTGCTTTTCGGCTCATAATTTCGTACCAGGCTTTTAAAACTGAATTTTATTTTTATTGCAATGACCCTGTGGTGCTGCCAGATCCCTCTGTGGAGGAAAAGTGACATCTCCATTACATAGCTTAGATAAGTGTCTTAAAGAGACCACACACAAAGGAACCTAATGGTACCTATTTTTATTAGGTTTATTACAGGAGGGGAAGTAAAGCAGTCCGATCTCCCCACAGGATACTCCGTTAACAGCAGCAGACAGAGAGGAGAGATCTGTGGAGGCGGATCAGTTTTCCAAGAATATTAGCTACTGCTGCTCTAAAATTAGAGTCTAGGGAGAGCAGACAGGTTGACATAATTGAAAGGGCTGTCTTATGGGATGACATAGTTAAACGAGCCCATGATCAGCTTTAGAGTGACAGCTCAGCGACTTCTTCTAATCCTCAAAGGAGCACTGAGTTGCGAGGCTGTGATTTATCTAGTCCTGGATCTTATCTTGTGATGATGTCAATGTTATTAGAACCCATTTCTAAAGAGATGCTTCCAAAATCACTGTACATGAACCGACTGCTTTTACAGGCACGATTCTCCTGCAGCTTCACCCTGCAAAGCCCATAGTTGATGCAAACACTCCTCTGTTGCCCTTCTTACATACCCAATGCTGTCCCCGTGGGCTGGGCTACAGGGGCAGACCCAGAAACAGGATTAAGAACCTCATTTCAGGATGAAGCTGAAAAATGTCCTTGAGCTGCCCATTTTATTCAACATAATTTAATATCAAACACAAACTAACAAAGTTAGAGGTGAAATATAATAGCAGGATCCCCATAAAAAGTAACCTAATCTGTAAGATAAATAGACAACACTTTAGCCTGGGGAGATAGCAAATAAAACAGAAATATGAGCAGAGCCGTTCTCAATTCATAAGTAACTTTAAAGAGAAATAATGAAGATAAGCTCTCCAACTTTTGATGTCCTAAGATTCTTCTCAATGAAAAAAGACATTTTTAATGTTTTCCTCATACACTCTCACAAGGTGGATGTCCCCAGCCAAATGCTGTGGATCATTCCCACACAAGCAGACACCCATTGGAAGTGGAAATGGTTCGGAAGGGACATCCTGCAATTCCTGATGGGGCGGGAGACAGCAGGGATGGAGCTCTTCTGAGCCCTCACGCTGGTGGAGCCTCTCGATTGCCTTTGGTGGCCACCTCCCGCTGCCTTGTTTTGGGTGCAAAACTCAGAGCACCCACCGCCTTCACAGCAGCGTTAGCCTGACTTTTACTATTTTAAATTATTTAGCCATTTTTTGTTAGTGCCTACTTTAACTTCAAAGGCTGGGATTTTCCAAGCAGCCTAATGCATTTAGGCACCTAAATCCCATTGAATTTCAAGTGTGTATCAGCCCTTAGGCTCCTTGGCAAATCCTTGCTAAGCGCCTAAGGGCTCATCGCCGCAGCCACTGTTACACTGCCGGATTTACACAGATACCATTATACCAGCATGAGCTCACTTCTTCGACAGAAGAGTCTCCTTTTTAAAACCCCCTTCCTAAATAATGAAGTAAACTGGAAAGGGCCTCCTCTGATGGTTAGTTTTTGGTGATGTATACCTGTACGAGAATGTTAAATTCTCTCCTTGGGTTATACTAAAAAAAAGCTTTGCTTTGCAGACTGAACTTCAATGAGAGACCAAGTGCTCCTAATCCCCAGCTCTTCATCCTCCAGGAGGAACCTCAGATTTGGTGTTTTAGAGGTAAAACCCACCATACCTCCCACTGCCTCTGATACCTGCTATGTCTCCAACCCCCTTGTAGAGCATCCAGGCAGGATGCTCTAAAAGGAGCATCCTTTTAGAAAGAAGAGGCTTCTCCTTCTTCAGTATCACTGTGTACTGTATAGGAGGAACAACAAATCAGCAGAATCAAGCCATTTGCTTTGCTGTTTGGGAATGTCCCAACCCAAAAGGAAAGAGCACAGACAGCAGCCGAGCTGGCAGCGGGACAGGTACAGAGGGCATGTAGCTCCAAAAAGGCTGTCTTAAAGGGTGGGAAACATTGCAACAGCCTTTCTAATAGTAGTGGAAAAATAAATCCCTTATCAGGTGATTTCTGGTCACAGATCAAACAGTAATGTCTTATAATGTCAGTTGCCAATACCTGGCAGAAAACAGATTAGGGGTCTCCGTGGCAGACTTCCCTGGGATAACAACTGTCTTTTTCTTGGGTCCATACTGCAAATGGCACAAGAGGACCCAGTCCATGACTACTGAGCCCCAAATTTCCTAGGCACTAGCATGATGCTATCGATCAGTAAGGGAAGTTAGACCCCAAACACTCCTTATTTATGGCATTGGTGGTTTTGAATTAAAGCATTTCACTGAAAACTGAGACTCTGTCCTTAAGTACTTCAACTGATTATGATTTAATAGCAGTGCCAAACCTCAACATTGTTTTTATTTTTCTTTTTTTTACTGTAGATAAACGGAGCCATCCTTCCTTCCCATTTTGTAGCACTAAGAAATAAACCTGAACCCTCATAAGTGGGGTTTGGTTTATGCCGTGGGTACAGAATGGAAACAAATCCATCTCTGGTGCAGATGAGTGGGTCTCCTGTGGGTTAGCAGGGGAGGGTGGTCAGGGGAGTCCTGGCAGAGCTTGGGAGCCAGAGGGAAAAAGGATAAATCCTGAGCAGGGAATAGCTGAGCAGGGGAGGAGACCCCCTTAACGCATGGATCCCATAGCAGACAGACAGCCCTAAAGAATTCATCTCCAAAAGCCATGGCTCTGAGCCGGACAGCATGAGTTTGAGTCATACCCTCCTTTGCAGCCGCTACTCGAACTAGGTCTTCTTTTCCAGAGAGTAGTCCCTCACCCGTCGGTCCCAACCACCCATTTACTGGTGGCCTTTACCAGCCCCACGGTGCAGCCACGTCCTTGGAGGCACCAGGCAGCCCTGGGAGGTGGCGGAGCACCCGCAGGGTGATATGCTCCCCTTGGAAAGATGTCCATCCCACAAGGACAAGGCCGTGTGACACTCGGAGCCGCGTGCCACGAGGTGGCACCATGTCACTGCTAACCCACACGGCAGGGTCACCTCTGCGGCCAAGGAGCTTCTGCAGGACCATGCTCACCTGGCAGGCTTGGACCTCCGAGCAGCCCCATCGTTAAAATCCCCCCACGGATCTTTTTTTTTTTTTTAATAACTGGGCAGCCCTCCATTCTGTAAGACCTGGCTGAGGGAGGAGGTGGTGCCACTGCCCTGTCCCATGGAGCATCCTCCCAGCAGGACCACTCGCCTGTGAGATCCCTCTGCATCTCCTGCAGAAATCTGGTCAACCTACAGCAGAGGGCACAAGGTTTGCAGGGCTGTGGTGCCATCTCCCACTGCTTACAGCAGTCCTCAGCGGGGTCCTGGGCTCCTGTCCCTGCTGCCACAGTCATTTGTTGGCACTGGGAGAGATGTCAGTGTCATGGTGGTGACTGTGCCTGGCTCGTGTGTGCTGACCTGCCGGCGTGCACTGGCTGTGCCCTCACCCTCCAGGGACCTACATGCAGCTTGTTTCTCCCATAGAGGTTGATCACGTCAAGGTAGGGAGGATTCAGGTGAGCCTATATCCCTGAGGAACTTTAAACTTCATGCCTTGGTGCATTCAGATCACCTCCGTCTTGGGAGCACTGGTGCAGAAAAGAAATGCAGCAAGTGGCAGTCCCCAACCCAAAGAACTTGCCCAGCACCTGGTTAGTGCCTTAATTAGGCTCCTGAGCTCCCGATTGCTGAGTTGCCACAGCCTAGCCCAGTCCTTGGGGTCCTTCAGCAAAGTCCTACAGCTGAATGCCCTGCTCTGCTCAGGGAGCACAGCCTGAGGACCTGTCTGTCCCCACCACTCTGCCCTGAGCTCTACTAACACAGACTTAGCACTGGCATCGGTGGGACTGACTGCTTAGATGCTCCATGGAAAACAAGGTGACTGCTGCACCCAAGTCTCACCTAGTGAAGGAAACACAAGTACAAGCCATAGGAAACTGTTAGCAGAAAATTCCCCAGTGGAGGAGAGTTTCTGCAGACACCGTGTAAGCTCCAAGTAGCTGCTTCAGCTCTTGCTTTAGAGTGTGGAGCTACCAGCCAAAACCACGTGCACTTCTTTCTGAAGAGGAAACGGAGGGAGCGGCTCAAAGGGAGCTCTCCTGCATCGGTTCGCTGTCCCTGGCAGTGCGCTCAGCGCTGTAATAGAGAGACTGGTAATACCTACATTATTCCTGACAAAACGCTTTGTGGCTGAACAATACATTTGCCAATTCAATTTATTCAAACAAGTTCCTTGGGAAGACAGCAAAGGAAATCCAGGTGGCAATTACTGAATTCAGACTCTGCCCTGGACTCGGGGAAACAAAGGGGCAAGATATGAGAGAAACAGCAAGTTTTGCTGGAAATCCCGCAACCGCAGAATCCTAAGAGCTTTTAATCATGTGCTTGCTGGTATTCAGCTGAAAAAACCCTGTGTCATTGGGCAAGGAGACAGAGCAGCTCTGCAATTGCTCTGCTGTAGCACTTAGCACTGTGGAATATCTTTACTACTAAAACGAAATGCTTTTTTGTTTTCTTTTGAAAGCACAGCAGTATTTGGGCTCCACGGCCCATTGCAGTGACATGTAATTGAAGAATAAGTACATTCAATAGCTACCAAGACTGACAGTGTTGCAAGTCCCGCTGTGTTGCATACTGTCTAACCGTACTGTAGACAGGAGGTTGCCTACAAGCTTAGATGAACTGTCTAACCGGTTCAAAGCTTGGTTAGACACCTTCAGCCGTGTGCTGAGTCTCATCATATCCCAGACTGTCTTTCCCAGCACATCAGCATGGACAGAAGCCCGCAGCCCAGTGCTGGTCCCTGTGCCCAGGATGCAGCTCCAGAAACAACCTCCCAGGTGGCCGGAGGGAGAGAAGAACCTGCTGGGAACCTCCACTTTGACTCTGGATGGACAAGAAGGAAACTTCAGTTGCAGAAGCACAGCTATGGAAAATTGCCTCTTGCTAGAGCCTGCAAACCCCACAGCATCAGCTTCCCATACCCCGTTCACAGTCACGGGGCGAGCCCCCCAGGTCATGCTTCATCTCCCCATCCCCCTCCATCCCTCACAGCCAGCCCCAGGGCAGCTGTAGCTCCTCTCACAGCAAAGCAGTTACACCAGGGATGAATTTGGCCCCAGATGTAGAATTAGGTTAAGCCAAAAGGTGGCAGCATCTTATTCAGTATCGATTTTGCATGAATATTTCTCCTATTAGCCATTTTTCTTTCTAATCATAGAATGTACGTTTGTAAATTACAGAGGTGGAGAGTAAATGTATTGCAACCTCTGGCAAATTGATATTTTTGCAGCAACAGTAAACTTTTTCTGATGGCAGATAATTGAAGGGAGCAAGCATCAGATAAAATTCATAAAGATTTGGACCTACTGGAATAAGACAAATGATATTTAATGTTCAGAGTTGTAAAGTAATTACCCTGGGCTCCAATATAATAAATACAGAGACACAGTAAATGGAGTTTGGCTGACCAGGTGCCTTTGACGTGGCGCTGCACAGGGCCCTGCAGCAGCCAGGGGCGTGGAGAGGGGACAGCCCCCTCGGTACAGGGGGGACGCCTTGGGTTGGTGTCAGCCCCAGAAATGCCCTTCCTCAGGAGAGAAGGAGCTGCCCCCCATGCCGGCAGCAGAGCCCTGCAGCCCTGAGCCCTGCTGCTGGCTGCGCAGCCAGGGAGCCATCGTCACCCATAGCCCGCCTACATTTCCAAAGGCACAAGAAGCCTTTGGGTACCCAGCTTCATCTGTACCTCTCAGCAGTCATCAGCTGCTGCAGGTTCTCCAGCAAACCCGCAGCCTCCTGTTCTCACGCTGCAGCCAATGGACGTCACCGCCTCACATCGATCTCTTCCCCCTGGCACCCAAGAGAGGAGCTGGCAGCTAATAAGGAGGGTGACCTGCTCCCTGGGGTGGTCACTGCCCTTTACTCAGAGGGGACTGACCCCTGTGGGGATGGGCATCCCAAACAGAGCTTGATGCCACTGCCAT
This sequence comes from Platalea leucorodia, assembly GCF_965183815.1. Taxonomy (NCBI): domain Eukaryota; kingdom Metazoa; phylum Chordata; class Aves; order Pelecaniformes; family Threskiornithidae; genus Platalea; species Platalea leucorodia. The sequence continues at coordinate 12,745,453 of NC_138827.1, forward strand.
GGAACAGTAGCACACCTCCCACCTCAGAGGGAAGTTGCAGAGAGACTGTGACACTCAAAACGAGAAGGTACTAGCCCCCACCTAGCTGCAACTCCATTTCCACCACCTAGGAAAGAGCAGGAGATCCTTCTCTTATACTGAGGAACCACTTTGTCTCCCCTTTTATCGCCCTGCCTTGATCAGCCCTGTGATGGGCCCTTCACCTGCCAGGTCATCTTCATTGCACATAGCATCTCACTGTGCTTCTAGGCACATCCAGACCTCACAAAAAAAAAAAAAAAAAAAAAAAAAAAGCTGACAGTGCCCTATCCCACTTTTCAAAGCAGAATGTCGGTGCAAGCTCCCCTGGCAAGATATGTGCAGTGCTAAAATGCTTTTAATGCAGGCACCTAACATCGGCGTCTGCTTGGCAAGCACGTCCCAGCTGCCCCACTGTCAGGAAGAAAACGTGCTCAAACACACGCCGAGCTGGGAGGTCCCAACCCAGCCCTTCTTCAGGGCTCCTCAAACACCATCTCTGAGCAGCTGCTGGGAAACCATAAGCCAACAACAGGCCTTGTTCCTGCTCTGCCACCAGTACTCCTACTGCTAACGCGTCTCTGTCCCTTTGAAGAAGTTGCTTAGAAATTCAGCAGCAATTATGCAGGCTTTAGTATTAAAAAATGCACGTGGATCTGAAAGCAAATATGAAGCTGCTGCTGTAACGCTAGCTTTAAGCTGTCTACAGTCCCTAGAAATTCTCAGTGGGATGTTTGAGAAGGATGTATATGTGTTGACAACATTAAATGATCCATGGCTCAAGGACAGAATTGAAACCATACATCTACTTCATACAGGCACTGATCACTGGGAGAGTGTTTTTCTTAAACTAACCACGGAAGGCCGGGCACCTCATCCTCCCCAGAAAGGCAGGGATGGCTCGGGGAACAGAAGGTGCACACACGCTCGTACCACATCCCGGTGTGTAACAGAGCTCCAGTGAAAAGGGAGAGACACATGGACGCCATCAGCAGGAAAAATGTTATTGTGGCTGCACCATCTTTGAGGGAAATTGAGCATGTCACTTCGGTGCATCACCCTCTTCTCATCACCTCCCAAAGAGGCAGTGCCGCTCGCACACATCCGTGCAACATCTGGTGAGAAGGGGCAGGATGCTGAGAGATTCGCTGGGGTGAAAATTTGCCTATTCTGCGTTACGTGCCCCAGAGCACAGCCTCGGATGCCCGTGTGCCTCAGTGCCACCCGCGGCACTGCAGCAAGCTGCAAGAGCTGCCAGCAAGTCCCTCGCTCTCGAAAGCTATAGCCTTTTCTATACATGAAATTCCCAAGGACAAGGAAAAACTGGCAGACAACAAGGAGGATTAGGTGGTTCCCCAAGGAACACTGCAAGATTGTATCGTTGCCCATTTCAGTGGGGTGATTAGGCAGTATTTGATGCTGGGAGGATGATTTCTGTTAGGCTGTTTTGTGAGCGTTAGCCCAGCTATTAACAGTAGGTGGTGGGAAGTCAAGTTTCCCCAAATGCAATAAAGCCAGACTCCTTGAGACTTCAGTCTGGTTGCCCCAAAATCCAGGCCTGTCGTGGCCAGCACCCTGCCCCAGGGAAGCTGCCTCCTTGCTCTCCCTCCAAAACCTGGTTGCTGATGCTTTCTGGTTCTTGCTGCTTTGCAGCACGCTGCTGTGAGCTGCTTGGGGGAAACCTCCCTCCCTGGCTCTCCTGCTACTCCAACCCCATCACCCCGGTCCCTGACTCAGGTACTGGCTTCCATCATTTCAACTATTACCAAACTAAAGGGTATTTCTTTGCTCCCTTGTTTACGCTGAATGTTTATTTAATAGGCTGGCCAGCTTCAATTAGGTCTGTGATTACTCACAGATGACAGCTCCAGCATAACAATGTTTACTCTCAAACTCTATCTCCAAGTGTAGCCTGTGATATATTTAAGGAGAAGGTATAAAACCATTAATGTTGAAATAGCGCTACCTATGGGAGTGAAGTTTCTTTTTAAACCCAAACAGCTGGCAACTGGGTAAAAATGTACGAGGGGTATCAAACCCCTTCACCTGGAGATTTAGTTACCCCAGTGAAAACCTCACTATTGAGTTCTCCAGATGTCTTTGCCTTATCACTGACACGTGGAACTCCTTGCTACAGGATCTGTAGTGTCTAAAATAAAATTTAACAGCTGTAAGTGCATTTTCTGGTCTGTGTTTGGATGAAACCCCAGGATGATTTGTTCATGAAGCACCATGGTGGGTGGCTGGAAGAGAAATGCAGCACATTTGGGTCAGATGTATCCCTAAGGTGCTTGGGGTGCATTGGCAGGAGGATGTACTGCAAAAGAAATAACCAAAACCATCGCCTCAACATGGTTTTACATGTCAATGGGAGTTCCTGGTCTCCACGGCTCTGAAAATTGCATTTTTAGACCCCAGAATCTCTTCCCTGGTAGGGGGCCTGGCCTGGCTGCCCCTACAAGCTTGATACTCAAACCATTAGCTGGGCGAGAGCTGCAGTACTGGGGAGTGGGGGGAGGTGGCTTCGGGGTGGCTCAGAAGCAGAGGATGGCTCTCCTCCCTCCCACCACCCACTGCCCTTCCAAATGGGCTGGACTGGCTCTGCAAAAGGGTCCCAAGGAGAGAGTCCTGCCTCTCTTGTACTATCTTATGGCGAAAACAGCTTCCATACATCCCTGCAGGTTAACCAGCTGCTTGGAGTCTAATTAGTGCCAAACGCTCTTATCAAGAAGATGTGTCTGGGTGCGAAGCCAAGCATGCCAATGGCCGGGCACACCAGCCGGCATGTCCATCTCCTGCCCAGGGCGCAGCCTGGTCCTTCTCTGAGCCCTCCAGACCAACTGCGGTGACCCCAGTCTGGCCATCGCCCGGGAGAGGGAATTGAAAGCGAAGGTTTAGGAGGGATAGAAAACTTCCTGCCTTTAATTCACTGAACTCTTTTGTTTCAGCCACATTTAATATCTTAGAAATTACGAGTCGCAGAGACCTGGGTGAGCCGAAGGGGAAGGTGTGATCTGTGAGGCCAATTAAGAGGCCGATGGCACACAGTGAAACGGGAGCCCCTCGGGGGAGGCCAAGGTTACATAAATAAGTGTGTGAAGGAGCTGCACTGAATCTGCAGACACTCAGCCACTAGTGATGCCCCTTTGAATCTGGGAAAATTAAATATAAATAATAAATGTTTAACCACACAGCAAATAAATACAATGAGGCACCTTTAAAAATTATACTAATAAACAGCAAGCTGTTGTCCTTCTGCCCAGGGTGGCTGAATATCTTCTGCATATTGGAGACAAAGAGCACAATGGAGGGGCTGTGTCTGGGGGGCTCTGCTCAGCCGGGCTGTCTTCACCCCCAATCTGCCATCCTTGTGATGAACCCCAGGACAGCACAGAATAAAACACCCAGCAAAACTGGAAATAAAATAGTGCCAAGCTCACCCAGTGAATGTCAGGGCCCCCGGACCAGATGCAGCTCACCTCTGCCTGCATGATCCCAATAGGCTTCTTCTGGGAACCTGGAAGCAGGATTAGGGCTTGAGTCTCAGAGGAGAAGCCCAGAGGCTCCTTGTGATGATACAAATGTTCAACGTGAGCTGCAAGGTCCCCAGAATTGCTCTGTGTCAGCACTCACTTTACAATAAGAGCTCTGCTTCTCAGCTTCTCTGTTTTACTGCTTCCTTGGAAGAAGGGGAAAAATGAAATGGAGATATAAAAAATAAAGGGGTCATTTATAGTTAAGCACATTAGGATGGGAGTGAGAGAATAAAGCGGTGAGAATGGCTCAGCTGGGGGCCTACGGGGACTTGTTCTCGGGTACTGGCACGGTCTTTACTAGGTCGCTTGAACCTTTTGCGCTCTGCTGCAGAGCTCAGACCTGGGCTATATATCACCAGACTTGCCGTGGTGTGCTGCAGATAAGCCCCTAACTATCCCCAAACCCAGGCTTCTCCCATTTGTGCCAGAAGTTATAGTTTATGGGTGACTTTTATAGGTGGCCAAAGCAACCAGTCCAAAACTGAGGGATGCTCGGCGGTGCAGCAGAGAGCGCGGGATTAAACGCCTATCAAGTCCCTTTCCTGTGATGTAATTTCATTTCTCTCCAAATTCTACAGGGAAAGAGCAGGGCAAAAGACCTTCCTTGCTGTGATTATACATTCCCGGGCAGTTTAATTATAGTCTTTAGCTTCTTAAACACTTGCACAATAAACCCACAGAGAGCTGCCATCCCACTATAGTTAGTTATCAGTTTCTTTCCTTCCCAGCCCCTGAGATTTGGATCCACATTTACTAGAGGTCACTGGAGCCAAACTCTCCATGGGCCTGTCACTGGGGAACTTGTGCTGGGGCTAAATGTGTCCCCCAGGTTGGGTTGACTCAGTGGCAGCTGACACTGGTGTTTGGGTTTCTTTAGACCCGTGGCCTCCGACCACCTCTGGTTTTGATGAGCCCCTGTGCCTGCACTGAGCCCCCACATTTCACTGGTCTCTAATGGCTTCAGATTCCCACTGGCGAGCAACTGTAACCTGCTCTTAGCAAAACCCAGGTCCTGGACACGCCACCATGTGTAGGAAGCATCTGATTCTGGTGACAAATGTAGCACCCAGAGCTCAGTGCTGGTTTTGACACTTGAGCACAGACACAAATATTCTCCAGCCTTTACATCCTTTCTCCGTTTTAACTCATGGCTTCATTAGACTAATTTGTTTCCAGGTTGGAGGATGAATAATGAGCCTCAGCCTGTGGATGCATAATTAAGTTTTGATAGTGAATGTTTTTATCTAACCTTGTTTTCATCTTTATCCTCAGTTACCTGAATTACAAGTTAGAGATTTAGGGCTGCAGGTTTGCCTTCGCATTAAACCCAGACCTGTACACCTACATGAGGTGCAACAGTACTCTGTCACTTCCCAGGATAGTGCCCAATGGTGACACCATCATGGGGTGTTGTTTCAGTCAGGTCTAGTCATCAGGGATGTTAAGGAGAAGAGAAATAGTTAAGAACAAAATAGCTTTTCCCCTGCTGCACTCAGTACAACACTCCCCACCCGGTCCCTACTCCGTGCGGGGTCTGTACGCTGATAAATCGTCCCCAGTGGGATGGCACATCCCAACGGCAAAGGTCACCTGGAGCATCTTGGTGGGTCCCACAATCCTGCTGCATTTCCTAATGTGGTAGCCAAACTCCATCTGGCTTTTTTTGGTTCCCTCAGATGTACTTGGCTTTGTTTCTATGATTATAATACATGCCTGCGAATTCCCCAGATTGTCCTCCGTCCCCCTACACCCTGCGAGTGTGTCCTTGGCATTACATAGCCATTAAGGTCTCCGTGCCCTAGGTCTCTCCTCTTGCCAGTGATTTTCTCCAGCCTTCCCGTTGTTGTTCTTTTCAGCTCTGCAGGGTTTCCATCAGGCTTTTCCGCTGATCTTTTTGGCCTCTCGCTGCTCCTACCATTGTCACGAGGGTTTTCCGTAATTCCCTGTCTACAGGGGTGGTGTTAGGAGAAGAAACCAGATCAATTGCTTGGGACCTAAAAGATGCCTTCTGGGCTAAGGTAGGGAGCAGAGCACATCTTGCAGCCTCTGCTCCTGCTCCGGGTGGGAGCCGAAGCGCTGCAGTGGCGGGTGAGGAGCCCGAGCAGGTACTTAGTACAAATGTTAATAGCGTCATTGTTTATACTGTAGGATTGGAAAGGGTCTCCTGGGTCATCTGGGGCATTGCCCTTCAGTAACTCAGTCCGTGCTCAAACTATCCCAAGGGTATTTTTAGTCGATTCATGAATCCTTTTAGGAATTCGGCCCGGCGACCTCCGTCAGCAAACGATTCTTTTGCCTAATTGACTCCACTTTCTGCATGCCCTGTTTTAATACCGCCTTTAAAGTTTGAAGCTTTTTCTTCCTCTCACAGTGCCATCCACTGCTCAATTTCAGTAGTTTTTTTTTCCTATTCCTACTTTTTTATCTACTTTACGGTTGCTTCCACAGCACTTGGTGACAAAGCCCCCTGTCCTCTGTGCATAGTGAGATGGGCTCCACCAGGAGATGTTGTTCGTGGAATAGACAAGGGGACAAGGGTGGGAGATGACCCAAAGGGTCACCTTAACCCACATAAACCTCCAGCAGCAGAGCTGGGAACAGAGGGGCAGGGGCAGGTTACCTCCCGTCACGCTGACTGCAGCTGAGCAGCTGTTTGGAGGGTCCCCGTTTTCCTTGATGTCTTCAACTTTGACTACTGTCAAAATAACAACAGACGGTGAAGGAGAAGAAAGAGGATTAAATAGGGGGGGTTGTTATCCATTTTTTCTTGGTTGTTAATATTCTTCTATTTAGATCCACTGCTCTGTGCTATGTCATCACTGCATTATTATTATTTGCAACAGAGCCAATTTTGAGCATGTTGTAAAGACATTTTTTTTGAGACAAGGTTGTGAGAAAGGCAATAAAGACACAAGTCAAGGGGCTGCTACCAACATGCATCACCCAGTTGAAGAGGTTGCATGCCTACACCCACCCTCGCTGCCCAGGGTCACTGGCCCTGCAGACCTGGCTGCTGTTTGCTTGTGTGATTGCTCCCTAATCAGCTTCATCAGAATGAGCTGAAGTTAAACATGAAGCTTTTGGTAATCTGACTTGATCCGTTTGGTGTAGGTTATGGAGTATCCTCAGCAGCACACACAGAGATGTAACCTCCAACGTGGGGTAGTACAGGGCAGTAGGGCTTCTGCTGGCATCGGCCCCTCATTGACCTATTCTCCATCCATTTTCCTTTCCATCTTCTCCAGTTTTGGTGAAAGGGCAATAATTCACATCTCACTGTGATGCATGATCTTGATTCAGCTGCGAACTTAGCAGAGGATTTACCCTGGGAATAGCTTTGTGTGTGCAACTTTTCTGTGTGAAGAGACAAGGAAGGAGGAAGCCTGGGGCGCGGAACCTGGGCTAGCTGGTCAGATTGGAGCTTGAATGACCTACAGGAATCCTTGGGATCAGCCAAGCAGAATTTCTTTTAAATAAACTATGCAAAAGTGCAAGCTTCAGAGGACAATTTCTTGGAAGATGGTCTGATTTGATGAAGTCAGCAAAGCTGTAGGCAGGATGAAGACCATGCTCTCCACATCAGTCTCCGATTCATCATCAGAGCCAGCTGGTAAATATTTGCTTCTTCTAGTGATCAGCTGAAAGGTTCCTCCATTCCCACAATAGTATTATCTTTGCAAATTACTTTTATTCTAGTGAAAAGCAAAAACCTAAATCCTGACTTTTTTTAACTGAAAACAAAGGAAAAAAAGGAAAAGGTTTTACAATAGTAAAAGCGTGGACTGTAGTTTAAATAAGTACTTTCTAATTTTCTCCCAGATAGTTTGATACTTAAAAAACTCTGCTAACAAGAGTATTTTTGCGTAATCTATCTCAGTATCTATCCTCTGCTAGGCAAATTGATCATACCAAGTGGATTCATAGGGAAGAGGTGAGCAGGTCTTAACCTTTCCTCCTTCTCTGGCAGAAACTGGAGGCTTTGCCGTGTCCCACAATAAAACCATGATTTGGGGTGTTCGCAAGGCAAACCAGGGAGTGCATGGGTAGATCGAAGTGGTGCAAGCAACTGACAACATTTGGGAAAATAAACCAGGATGAGCATGGTGCAGCACCAGGACAGAGCTCAGAGAGGTCCTGGGACCTCCATCCTCGGGGGATGCTCAGCTCCACTGCACGAGGCCATGGACAGCCCGGCTTGACTCTGAACTTAGTCTTGCCTGGAGCAGAGGTTTGACCAGAGCCCTCCAGATGCTCCTTCCAACGCCCATGTTCCTGTGATATCCTGATGCTTCAGTGCCTTTGTCCCAACACAGGCTCCTCGTGGGCCACCAGTGGGTCATGCAGGTGGTCCCCCATGGCATTTGGTCTCCAAACAGGGCTGAGCTCCCACCAGGACAGCTCTCCCCACCCAGAACAAGCTCCCTCCTCCAGCACTCACTAATACCCGCTTCTCGAAGCACCGCAAGTTTTTCTTGCGGAGGAAGGGAGTATTAAAAGCCTTTCCAAATTATATAGAGGCCTTTGTTATTTCAAGAGACTTTCACTCCCCACCTTCTC